>NC_056725.1:711388455-711988455 GCF_019279795.1 Protopterus annectens
ATAAAACCTCTTAAGGGAAAAGGCATAATCTTCTCGGTCTGACCAGGCTAGGGGGATGGAGGGCGGGACGCAAGAAAGAAGGCGAGAGAAGACAACTAACATGGAACGTTATGGTAGGTACATAACTTCTTAATGTTAAGTTGTCAATCTCGCCTTCATTCTTGCTGGATGAGGCCGCGTCCATAGCACCTCTATCCTGGGTGGCTCAATGGAACAGACTCTTGAGAACGGTGGAACCAAAATTCGCTCTGTCTCTGGAGGCCAAGTCTAATTTGTAATCTGAAACAAAGGTATGAGGAGAGGCCCATGTGGCTGCTGCACAAATAGTGTCTATTGGAAGTCTAGCTTGAAAAGCTGTCGATGTAGCTAGAGCTCTGGTAGAATGGGCTTTTGGCTTAGAAATCAACTCTTTGCCTCTGAGCTGATAAATGTAAGTAATCACAGAAGACAGCCTTCTAGATAAAGTCACCTTGGAAACTGGAAGGCCTTTCCTGTTCTCTGCATAGGATAGAAACAATTGATCAGATTTCCTAAAATGTTTAGTTTTGTCTAGATAATATCTGAGCTGGCGGTGAACATCAAGACAATGCAATTTTTGTTCCGCTCTATCAGAATAATTTGGGAAAAACACTGGAAGATCAATGGATTGATTTAGGTTCATCTGCGATGCCACTTTTGGTAAGAAAGACGGCTTAGTCCTTAGAGATACCCTTTCTTTGTGGAAGATTAAGTAGGGAGGATGAATGCAGAGAGCATGAAGCTCAGATACTCTCCTGGCAGAAGTAATGGGGACTAGAAACAGTGTCTTCCAAGAAAGAAATTTCAACGAACAGGCAACCGCAGGTTCGAAAGGGGGAAGAATCAAGGATGTTAAAATTAAATTTAGATCCCACTGTGGTGGGGGGTCTCTAATCGGAGGTTTAAGAAAAAAGATACCTCGAAGGAATGCCTTGCAAAGTTTATGTGACATAATGTTGTAGTCCAAAAGGCCTATATGAAAATTCGAAATGGCTGCCAGCTGAACTTTTACTGTGGAGGAAGAGGATCCTGAATGAAAAATCTCAGCTAGGAAGTCCAAGACCGAATGAATCGGAGCAGTATAGGGGTCTATGTTTCTAGCTTTTGCCCAGAAGGAAAAACGTCGCCATTTACTAGTGTAAATCCTTCTGGTAGAAGATTTTAGGGAAGCTACTATGATATCCCGGACGGGATTAGAAATCATAGGAAGCCTGGCTAAGGATGGAAGTGGAGCAACCCAAGCAGTGAGGTTGAGAGAAGGTATGGATTGGTGCAGTTGCCCTGACTGGTGGGTCAGAAGATCTGGAACCGGGTCGAGATGCCATGGCTGTACCAAGAGATAACGATGTAGGAACGGAAACCATATCTGTCGAGGCCAATAAGGGGCAATGAGAATCAACTTGGCTCTCAAGGCAGTTGCTTTCTGAATTACTTGAGGTATCAGAGGAAAGGGGGGAAAGGCATAAAGAAGTCCCCGGGGCCAATCTTGGGTTAGAGCGTCTCTGGGGGGATGGCCTGGAAGGGGGAAGAGAGAAGAAGAAGTCTGGGCATTTGCTGTTTTGAGGTGTAGCGAAAAAGGTCGCAGCAAGGAAGGCCCCACTTCTGAAAAATCTCTTCCGTCACTGATTGTTTGAGAGACTACTCGTGAGGCATGAGAACAGCTCTGCTCAATCTGTCCGCTATGATGTTGGATTTCCCGGGGATATGCGTTGCTATCAGAAACCGCTGAGAAGAGATTGCCCATTGCCAAAGTCTGAGAGCCTCTCGACACAGTGGATAGGACTTGGTTCCGCCCTGTTTGTTGATATACCACACTACGGACATATTGTCCGTTTGGACTGCAATAGTTCCCAGGGGAAGAGAGTCGTTGAGGGCTTGCAACGTTAAAAGCACTGCTCTCATCTCTAGGACATTTATGTGCAGATGGTATTCGAAAGGTTGCCAAGTGCCATGGACCATCCTGCCCTGATAATGCCCCCCCACCCGATCAGGGAGGCGTCCGATGTAACCGTGGCGACCGGGGCAGGAGGAACAAAGGGTCTGCCCTGATGGATTTGAGGGGACGATATCCACCAGGTCAGATGCCTTTTGCAAGTTGGAGTGATTATGATCCTGTGACGCATGGGTAGTTGTTGAAAGGACCATTGGGCAAATAGCATCCATTGTAGAAGACGCATGTAAAAACAGGCGAAGGGAAGAAGTGTTATGGCGGCCGCCATAAGACCCAATACTTTCAGAGCAAATCTGGCCTGAATTTTGTAGCTGAGAAGAATCACCTGGACGTGACTCTGAATGTCCAAGATCCTTTGGTCTGTTAACTTTGCTGAAAGTTGTATGGTGTCCAATTTTGCGCCTATAAAAGTAATAGATTGACAAGGCGACAAGGCAGATTTTTCGAAATTTATAGAAATCCCTAGCCCTCTGCAAATATGAATGGTGTAATCTCTGGCCTGGAGAAGTTGATGCCTGGTGGTGGCAGCGAGGAGCCAGTCGTCTAGATATGGAAACACCTGGAATCCTTGACGTCTCAGGTGAGCCATAACCACTGCCATACATTTGGTGAACACTCTGAAGGCTGTAGTGAGTCCAAAGGGCAGGGCCCTGAATTGGAAGTGACTGGTCCCCAGCCGAAAGCGGAGAAATCTTCTGCAGCGCCTGTGAATTTTTATGTGATAGTACGCATCCTGAAGATCTATCGAGCACATCCAATTGTCCTTGCCCAGAAAGGGTAGAATGGACTGAAGCGTGACCATCCGGAATCTTGATTTCTTTACAAACTTGTTTAGTTTGCTCAGATCTAATATTGGTCTCCAGTCCCCTGTCTTTTTTGGAACTAAAAAGAACCTTGAGTAGATTCCGGATCCTATTTGGTCTGCTGGGACTGGCTGGATGGCTCTTTTTGCTAGCAGTTTTGATATCTCTAGTACTGCTAGTTCCCTTAGACCAGGTGGAATGTCTGGAAGGGTTCCCTTTTGCTGAATTGGGGTTTGAATAAAGGGAATTTTGTAACCCTCGGATATAATCAACTGTACCCATTTGTCTTGAGAAAGGGAAAGCCAGGCTATTGGGTACAGCGATAATCTTCCCCCGACTGCCTCCGAAGGTGGACAATCGGGCAACATCTCAGGGATGCTGGAAGGGTTTGTCAGAAAGAGGCTCTCTGCTACCCTGATTCTGCAGACCCCCTCTGCCCCTAGAGCGGCGTCTGTTATTGTTATCCCCTCTGCCTCTGGGGATAAACTGGCCACGTGCATCAGGCGTGACTCCTTGAGATTTGCGGAACCACATTTTCCCTCCCTTCTGACCTTTGGGGTAAGGTCTTGAAGGATTGGAGAAACGGACTCCTATGGCAGAAAGAGTCTTGCCATCTTTTTCGCATCTAGTCAAAGTGTCTTTCACTTGAGGTCCGAACAAGGTCGAACCATCAAAAGGGGAGTTTGTGAAGGATGCCTTGAAGGGATCTGCAAAATTACAAAGCCGCATCCAGGACTGACGCCTTAAAGCCACTCCTGTGCCTGCGGCCTTACTCGCTCCATCGGCTGCATAAGAAATGAGCCGCATGGAGGAGTTAACAATGGAGTTAAGGATTCCTAGCTGTGAGCTAATCTTTTCCTGAGACCCAGAAGCTGACGGATCCTGTAAAACTTCTCCCAACTCTTTAAGGACATCTCTTTGAAGGCGGGTGAAGTGACACAAGTAGTTCAGCGATCGCATGGCAAAGGTCGCTGAAGAAATAATCCGCTTGCCGTACCTGTCCATAGTCCTAGAATCCTTGTTAGGAGGATGGACAGGTACTGAAGGATCAGCTAGTTCCTTCTTGGTGGCTGCAGCCACCACCATGGCATCAACTGGGACACCTTTTGTCAAATATTGTCTATCTGGTGGGGCCGTAATGAATTTAGAAGGCCTCCTAGGAACAGGTTCCACCGAATCCGGGGCCATCCACGCCTTCCGAGCCACTATATCCATAAGAGGGTCGAAAGGCGGAGACACCCAGGAGGTGGAGGGTCGAGATCCGAACGTCTCCAGGTATACTGACTCGTCCTCGGAAGGATTAAGGGAGGGCCAGTTCCCCCTCTGCTTAAGGAGTTCAAGGATGTCTGAGAAAGAGACATCCTCAGAGGAGGACCTTGGGGATCCCTCCGACTCATCCAAGTCAGTATCAGATGTAATAGACTCGGGGGAGTCTAGATGTTTCCTCTTACATGTCCTCTTACGCGGAGGTTCACCTGACGGATCAGGAGAAGCCTGGGAAGAGGAAGATATTCCCAATGGGAAAACCTGAGGCGTTGGATCTCTGGGTCCAGGAGCAAGAGAGTGGGAAGAGATGTCAGCAGGCACTGTAGTGGGAGGAGCTGATGGAACTGAACGTTGACTAAGCCCAGGGGCTAGTACACTCCTCATCACCTCGAAGGCTCCCCCATCAGAGAGACCAGAAGGTTCCCGCTCCGAAGAGATAGGAGCTCCAGGCCTCACCGAGAGGGAAGGCTCCGAGGCAGATGGGGCTGAGCTCACCAACGCCGAAGCCCCGAGAGGGAGAATGGGGTCGGACAAGGGTCCAATGCCACTCGCCCCCACGGAGCCGAGAGAGACCAGACGCCCGGATCACTCCAATGAAGGCCTCAAGGAGGAAATTGGAGCAGAGGACGACGGAGCCGAAAGGGGTGGTATCGACTCCGAAGCTACAACAGTCACGGCTCCGAGGAGCTCCGGCTCTGAGCTCTGTAAGAGAGTCGAAGGAGGAATGTTTGGTGGATGTGAAATAGCTACCGTCTGTTGAGACGGGCTTTGGAGCATTTGGGCCAATGCCTGAGACTTTAATAGTCTACTCACCACTCTCTCGAGGTCGTGATCAGACAGCTTGGACGACCGAGAAGAACGGCTCTGGTGGCTCCGCTCCGAGAGCAAGGGTGATCTCGGAGCCGAATGTATCGATTCTAATGAGGGGGATCGAGATCTCTTTTCAGAGATAGATGGAACCGAAGGAGCCGAGGATACATCGGCTCCAGCCGGAGCCGACACTGAGTGTCCAGATTTGGCAGTATCGGCGCCGGATGGAGCCGATACTGTGACTTCTAGAATGGAAGGATCGGCTCCGGCCGGAGCCGATCTCGACACTGGAGAAGTTAAACCAGTAGCCGACGGCTTGGGACTTGCAGCCGAAGGCTTGATAAGTTTCGAGGGCTTCCCTGGCGCCAACTTAGTCGGGGAGCTCTCAGACTTTAATAAGCCCCTCAATATCAATTTATTTCTGCGCTCCTGCAGGACTCTTGGGCTGAAGGCATGACAGATAGCACAAGAGTCCTGCAGGTGCAGAGGTCCCAGGCAGTAAACACAAGAAGTGTGACCGTCAGAGACATCTTCTGACAGCACGAGTCACACTTCTTGAAGCCTGAGACCTTTGTGTCCTTCGACATAGCTGTGTCGAGGAAACACAAGTTGACAAGAAAAAAACACCGACACACACACACACAAAAAACACCCAATCCAAAAATCTAAACTAAACAGGGATACAACACAGTCAGACACAAAAAAAATCCCTGACAGGAAAAATTTAGGAAAGGGGAAGGCCCAAGGCCTAACCTAGGGAAAGGGGATAAATAACCCGAAAAAGAGGGAACACTAACAGGAATAGGGTTAAAATAAGCGTTAAGGTTAACAAAAAACAACTAAAGTTATGAAATTTAAAAGGGGTGAGACTAAAAGTCTTATTATTAAGAAACTTACCTGGAGCTGGTAAAAGAGGCACCTCGTTAGCGAAGCGGCAAACGAGATCTGGGTAGTCTCCGCCTTGCATCATGGGATATAGGGTTGCCTCGAAGGCGAGATTGACAACTTAACATCTATAGATAAAGGTTACCTTACTGGCTCAGCCAGATTATTGTCTACCGTCTACTGCTGCAGCTTCCAAAAGAAATGTATTCACCATTCAGTCCATTTCAAATTCCAATTGCAGATTCATCACTCTCTCTCCCTGTTTTTCCCCCAAGAAATCAACATTACTGCAAAACCACTGAAAAAGCTAAATGGCTACCTGTGAAACTATTTTGACTTGCCTCTCAACTATTTAAACTTATCAAGCCTTCCTTCCACTAGCTTCCAGACTATTCAGAGATGCATCAACGGACAACCTTAGACATCTTAACCACTCACGTTCTCTCCACCCCCCAACCAAGCTTTCTCAGTCCTTTTCCCCCAAACTGTGGGAATCTCTCCATTCTTTTCTTAAAGATCGTTCCTATTTCCCCATTTTCTATTCACAAATAAAAGCACATTTCAAGACTCTACATAAATGCAACTTCTCTCTCTCCGGTCACATAACCTCTTCATTCCCACCTTTTGTCTACATACCTTGCCCTGACTCTATTTTTTTACTGTAATTCTTTCAGCATGACAGCTCTGATTTCCATTCTATGTATAATGGATGTATATATTGTTTTGTTTTTCTCTTACTATGTATATAATGTCATTTATTTATTGCCTTTATTCCCTCAAACCAACTCTGATATTCACTTGGCATATACTATATGTATATATTGCCTTTTGTCATTCACTCAGTATATAACGTCATGTAACTATTGTATTTTCCTTGGGATGAGGCTGAGATTGGACCAATGGGATCAGTGCTCTACCCCAGTTAAATATAAAATAAATATAGAACTGATCGGTTCAATGATGGGAGTCCAAAAACACCATACAGTCACCCTAAGCATTTAATTTATACAACAAATGTATCATGTGAAAGGCTGTGTTAGATGAATCAGATGCTCTAATCAAAATTGTTAGGAGAAATATTAACCTCAGATATGCACATAATATAATTCTGACAGCTGAAAGTGAGGAGAAAGCCAAACAGACAGTTGAAGAATATGAAAGCAGCAAACACGAAAGCTAGACTGCAGCTCAACATTAAAGATTATCTTGCTCTTATGAATTCTTTATAAATAGATGGAAAATAAGTGCAGGCAGTGAAAGACTATTTTTTGCGTTAAAGGATATCTGCAGACGGTGACTGCAGCCAAGAAATTAAGAGAGAACTGATTTTTGGGAGTTTAGCTATGGCAAATTTGGATAAGGTATCATGTGCAAAGGTTTTTACTTTTAAATATTTGTTTTTGCAGTAATTATGCTCTCATCGTGTAAAGAGGGTTTTCTGATTCTAAAATATATAAATTTTACTGCAGTTTCTTCACCAGCACTATATATATCTTTAATAAACCTGTATTTGCAATTACTGTATACTCCAGCTGTCCAAGTACTTCCTGATTCAAAGTCATGTGGTTCCTCATTCTGATGGCAATAGGAGAGAGAAAAAAACTTAAGTGGATGGGTATGTCTTCTGAAGTCTGCAGCAGACTGCAACACAAAGAGGAACTAACTGCAGGATAACCAGTCATTCAATCAAACAAAGCAATAATTAAATGCATTTATATTGAAGTAAAAAGTAACAACAGAAATGAAAAGGATAATATTCCCAGTAATATGTATAATGGGGATGACCACTTATGAAGGGAAATAGGGACAGCCTATCTTGACCTCGCCAAGGCTTTCGACACCATCCCCTATTCTGGAATTATAGGTAAACTCGCTAAACTAGGTATAAATCCCTACGTCACAAGATGGGTTGCCAACTGGCTCACTGACAGAACCCACACTGTAAAAGTTGCAGACTCCAAATCTGACCTCAAGGCAGTGACAAGTGGAGTGCCACAGGGTTCCATCCTGGGACCTCTCCTGTTTGGTATCTACTTCTCTAAAGTACAGGCTAACACAGAAGGCCTCTGGCTGACAAAGTTTGCAGATGACTGCAAACTAAGAGCCATAGTCAAGTCCCCAAATGATGTGGACATCCCACAGAAGGGCCTCACTGAGACAGATGCCTGGTGTCAGAGCCATGGCCTCAAGCTCAATGCCAAAAAGTGCAGTGTCATCCCCTTTGGTAAAAACTCTGTACCCATGAACTACCACATAGACAGCAATCTACTTAACACCGAATGCATGATAAGAGACCTTGGGACCCAGGTGGACAGTAGTCTCTGCTTTGATAGTCACATTGCCACAGTAGTCAGGAAGTCCTTCTACGTGGCACACCTCATCATAAAAGGGTTCTCATCCAGGAAAAAAGAGGTCATTGTTCCCCTCTACTAGTCACTCATTAGACCCATTATAGAGTACAGCACCCTTTTTGGAATGTACCTCACAAGACATTTGCAGCAGCTGGAAAGACCACAGAAGTACCTCACAAAAAGGATTACTGGCCTCAAACAAATGCCCTACACTGACCGCCTCAAAAAAATCCAGCTTTTCTCTGTAGCATATCGCCTACTCCAAGGTGATCTCTGCCTAACATATAAAGCTATGTCAAACCCAGAGCTGTTGGACATGTTACACCTAAAGAAATCCCAATCCCTCCAAGCTACATGCTCTAGAGAACTAAACCTTGTCACCACAATAAACAGGACACACTGGAGGGATAGATTCCTGTCCCAGAGACTTCCTATATGCTGGAACAAGCTACCCATCTATGTCAAGCAAAGTTCTTCATTACCACTCTTCAAGAAAAATCTTGATGAGTTGATGGGAAATAGGAAATACAACCCAGGGATCACTTCTGTGTCTCTGCTGGACAGTGGCACAGGAAAATAACTTTCTTGGGTGGCGTAAGCTATGGTACATTGCTGGCTAGGCTTACGTAGGCCCTTGGGCCGATAGCCTAGTACCTACCTATGAACCTATGTGAATTACTACAATAACAGCTATGTGCACATTTCTGTGTATCATACTTTTAACTGGATTAGTACCGGGATGAAAAATAATTTTTAATGAACTTAACACAGGTGTCTTGGAAAGGCAAAAAATCCACCTGCAGGCCATACATTGAGGGGAGCCAGACTGCCTGCAGTACCAAGTTCCACATACAGCTGGGGGTGTACTAAAGATTTGAGCAGCCTGGGATTAAGCAGATGAGTGGTTTGCTGTAGTCTGGGGCCCATCTCCCAAACACCAGTAAGGACGCCTGCACTATATTGTTAAAAAAAAAAAAAACAATTCCCTGGAGGACTAGTCAGCCTGATCTCATCTTGCATGAAAAGAATGCAAGTGTGATGGACATAAAACACACAGGTGCACCTGTGCTGAACAGCCTCATGGTCACACAGTTCTAGATAAATGTTAAACATAGCTACCTGGCAGCAGAACATGTACCGAAATACAGGTGGAGCTACTGTTGCACTGAAGAAAGTCAGCTCGACTTAGCAGCTTTGCTGATTCTTTGGGAAAATTAAGGCTATGCTCAGAAGAGGTAATGAGATTCCTTAATACTGAATGCTATAGAATATCTGAGTACAGGTTCCTAGTATAGCAGGACCGCCTTAATTAATGTACTGAACTACTATTTTCCCCATGACATCATCAGAAGGTGCTGTCCGATGACAAAGAATCAAGAAGTTGAACAGCTGCTCAGCACACAGAATATACAAGCAGCAGCAGTTTGCTAAACTTACCAAACACAGGTCCACTGCTGTAACTAAATAAATATATTTTCGGATCAGTCCACTTACATTGTGAGTGTACAATTACAGCAAAAAAGTGCTAAAAAATTGTTCTAGTCACCTTAAAGGAGGAACAAAATACATTGTCTACTAATGTCTGCATAGTCCATGGTGCTTATAGCAGAAATGAATGCAATGGCTTATCCATTTAGAAATGGTTTGCTTTGAAATAGCCTTCCCCTCTGCCCCTGCAGCAAATGCCACCAGCAGTTGTTCAGATTTCCTTTGAGGTTTAGTCCTGTCCAAGTAGAATCTAAGTTGTCTGTGCACATCTAAGGAATGCAGTATCAGTTCTCTTTTATTCTGTGGATTGGGAAAGATTGGCAAATGAATGGACTGATTAAAAGCCACACTGGATACCACCTTGAGCATGAAGGATGGATTGGTTCTGAGGGACACCCTGTCCGCATGAAAGATGATGAAAGGCTCCACTACCATAAGGGCCTGTAAATCAGATACCCTTCTAGGCGAAGTGATTGCTAAAAGGAAAGCTGTTTCCCAAGAAAGAAATTTTAAGTCTGCAGTAGCAGCAGGCTCGAAAGGAGGTAGAGTGAGTTTCTCCAAGACAAAGTTAAGGTCCCAGGCTGGGGTTGGAGCTCTCTTGGGTGGCCTCAAATGTTTGGCCCCTCTGAGGAACTGCTTGAGCAGTGGATGAGAGAAGAGGGGAGGTTCTGTGTTATAATGAGCTGAAATGGCTGAGGCGTGGATTTTAATGAAGGAAAAAGACAGGCCCTTGTGAAGCAAGTATTGTAAAATTTGAGGTAAATTGGGTGCTGCTGTGCTCATCCCTTGAGAGTGGTTCCAGGCACAGAATATTTTCCATTTTTCAGCATAAGATTTTCTAGTACGAGGCCTGCTTGCCTCTAAAATGATATCCATCACAGGTTTGCTGAGGGATGGTAAAGGAGAGATTAAGTAATTAGCCAGGCTGCAAGGTTCAGTGTTGGAAGCTGAGGGTGCAGAATCTGGTTCTCCTGCTGAGACACAGCAAGGAAGGATTCTGAGGCAGGTGCCATGGAGATAACTGTGACACTGCGCAGGAGGGGGTACCAGTGTTGGCGCGGCCAGTCTGGAGCAATCAAAATCATCCTTGGTTTGTTCTGTTTGATTTTTAATAGTACTTTGGAGAGCAGAGGCAGAGGGGGGGAAGGCATAGACTGATAGGTTTTTCCAGCTGAAGGACAGAGCATCCATTTTCCAGGCTTGTTTGTGGGGATTCCGTGTGCAAAATTTGTCCAACTGGTAGTTCTGGGGAGAGGCAAACAGGTCTATATCTGGGCTCCCCCATTTGCTTGTCAACATGTTGAAAATCCTTGGTTCCAGTTTCCACTCGTGTGGGTCCATGAGGTTTCTGCTTAGTCTGTCTGCCAGTGTATTTAATTTTCCTGGCAGGAATTGAGCTTGTAGGTGCACTTGGTAGCTCAAGGCTGTGTTCCACAATGTCACGGCTAGTCTGCATTGGGGGTAAGAATGTGTAACCCCCTGCTTGTTTATGTACCACATAACAGTGGTGTTGTCCGTCTTTACCATTAGTTGTCCTGGAAGAATGTGGCCCTTGAAGGCTGTCGGAGCATTCTGTACAGCTAACATTTCTTTTTGATTGATATGCAGGTGCATTTGACTTGGGTTCCATTTGCCTTGAATGCACTTCCCTGCCAGGTGAGCCCCCATGCATAGCCTAATGCATCTGTTGTTAGGGTTTGGGTGGCAGGGGGTGGTGTGAAAGGTAGTCCCTTGTTTTGGTGGCAGGCCTCTGACCACTAAAGGAACTCTAGGCATAGGCAAGGTATGATAGGAATCACTGTTTCTAGGTCTTGAGAATGTTGACACCATAGGCTTTTTAGATACCACTGTAGTTTCCTCATCTGCAGTCTTGCATGTGGAATTAGAAGAATGCAGGATGCCATGAATCCAAGGCTTGCATTATTTGTCTTGCAGATAGCAAGGTTTTTGTGGCCACTTGTTTGAAGTAGGTTGTCAAATGAATTTGGTTTTCTGGCATGAGGTAAGCCATCTGGGAAGTTGCATTCAAGCTTGCTCCCAGGAATATAATTTGTTGATAGGGTACCAGGTGTGATTTCTTTTCGTTTATGGTGTACCCCAGACAAGTTAGAACACTTTTTAAAAAGGCCAGATGATTCAAAAGTATGTCCTGGCTTTCTGCCTGAATTAGGCAATCGTCCAGGTATGGGTATATTTGAATATTTCTTTGCCTGCAAAATGCAATAACTGGAGCTAGGCACTTTGCGAATACCCTGGGCACAGTAGATAAGCCAAAGGGCAGTGCAGAGAACTGATACCACGTGTAGCCTGCTTTGAAGCATAGGTATCTTCTGCAAGATTCCCTGATTGGGATGTGCAGGTATGCTTCTTTTAAATCTAGTGTTGCCAACCAGGCATCTTTGCCTAGCATAGGAAGCAATTGGTGAAGAGTCAGCATCTTGAATTTTGGAATCTCCAAAAAGGTGTTTAGAGTAGACAGGTCCAGGATAGGACGCCATGAATTGTCTTTTCTGGGTACCAGGAAAAGTCTCGAGTAGAAACCTTGTCCCTTTTCCTCTTCTGGTACCAGATGAATAGCCCCCATGCTTAAGAGAGAAAGTACTTGTTTTTCGGGCTCTGCCCACTGATTTGGGGGTAGGTCCGGCCACCTACTTGGTGTTGGCAACGTGTGGAAGTGAAATCTGTATCCCTGGGACACTATTTAAAACCCATTTGCCCTGGGTAATGAGTTCCCAATTCTTTGCATGAAGAGAAATCTTTTCCTCCAAAGGGGCAGTCAGTTGATAAGTGCTTGGAAATTTTAAAAGGAAGTCATTGAGACAGTTTACCATAGGGGGAGTCTTATTATTCCCAGACTTGGAAGTGGAAGCTCCCCACTACGTAGTTCTGCGAGTCCCCTGGGACTGAAACCTGGGTTTTTTTGCTGTGTCTGGGTTTGGCTTGAGAAGACCTGGAAGGGGCTGGAAAAGACCAATTCTTAGAGGGCCAGTGCCTACTAAATCTAGGAGGCTGAACTTTAACAGTTTGCATAGATTTAGCTTTATCTTCCATCTTTTTAAGAACTTCCTCAGCCTTGTTGCCAAACAGTCGGTCCTGATTTAAAGGAGCATCCAACAATTTAGCTTTAACATGATCAGGCAAAGATTGCTCCTTAAACCAAGCATGCCTTCTGAGCACAGACCCAGTAACAGCAGCCCTGCTACAAGCCTGTAAAGAATCAAAACCACATTGCAAAGTATGTTTTCCAACTTGTTCGGCAGAATGCATTAAATCCTGTAATTCTTTATTTTCCACACAGTCAGGAATCAACATCATTTTCTGTTTAAGCAGTCTAATAACATGTTGCTGATATTTTAACATATGAAACTGGCAGTTTAAAGCCGTACAGGCCAAAGTTGCAGTGCAAACCTTCTTACCATCTAAACAGCGCCCTGGAGTCTCTATCAGAAGGGGTAGGATTTTTAGCATTAGAAGCCTTAATGCCCTTGGGCCCCTGTGAAATTGTCTCTGGATCTGCAATAGGATTTTTGAAAAGGAACTTGTGGGACTCAGGGACCCTGTGACATCTGTCAGATTTTCTGGGAGCAGGAGGCAGGGAATCAGGGGCCAAACTAGATTCCGAGAAAGCATCATCAACAATCTAGTACAGGAGGAATAGCTAAAGGCCTACGCTGAGGTAGGAGAAAGAAATCCCTAAGCCTCTTTTTTGAATCAGAAAAATCCTGGCTTTCCCAGTGGAAATGCTCCCTTAGAGTATATAAGGTTTCCCCAAAAGAAAAATCCTCAGGAGGGGAAGCAGAGGGAATAGAGTCCTCTGCATCAGAATCCTCATAAGTAGGTAAGGGCAAATCCAGATCATCAGAAGAGTCAGTAAAAAAAGAATCCTGATCAGAAGATTCATAACCAACTTCAGTCCTAGGCCTCTTAGAAGGGGGGGGGGGTTGGCTACCCCTGATTAGAGTTATTAGATCTTCAGCCATTCTTATCATTTGCTTTTTAGGCATAGAGGCCTGAGCATGTGGCCTGGGCGTCGGTTTTTTAGACATGGATTGAGAATTAGGCTTAAGTAATGAAGGAGGCGTCGATTTAATATGCAAGTCCATAGGCCTGAATACACCCCTCAGCAGCCGGTGCCTGCACAGCTGCTCCGGACCCATCCAAAGTAGAGACATCCACGGGTTCCATAGTTGAAGCATCTCGTGGCATACCGGACTCCGAATAGGTCTCAGTAAAGGCCTGAGAATCAGAAGTAGTGGGTATCAGGGGCTGCGAAAGCGCCTCACTGAGTACCGGCGAACGGCTTAGGAGAAGCGTTGTCGGCAGCTTTGGACCTCGGCAGCCTGTCTCTGTCTTTATCTTTGTGTTTTTTTGGAATCCCGGTAGTCAGATGGCTAACCGATGACATTTCTGGATAATTAAATCGAGAACCGAAATATTTAGAGGCGAAAATATACAGACGATGGATAGCGCACTGATTAAATAAAGCACAAAACTGACAGCAAGGTACATCGTGGTCAGGGCCTAGGCAAGGAATACAGTATGAATGAAAATCTTTATGAGGTATTTGATTTCCACAAGTAATGCAATTATTAACGTTTACTGACATCGGTAAGGAGCAAGAAAAAGTTCCCCCAACAGAGTACTTAGCATTAGTTGAAGACTTTGGTTCTGAAACTCGAAAACGAAAATTTCAGGAGTCGGCTGACCGGCACTTGCGAACTGCTTCAGGCACCGCACGGCAAGAAAGACTGATGTAATGGCGTCGGCTGCATGTTTTATACCCCTGACGACCTGACGTCATGGAAGAAGGGACAGTAACCGATGCAGGACCCAAGACTTTGGTAATCAGGCCGACTGAGGGCTACCTGCAAGCAGATAACCCAAATGTAATGACCGCAACAGTGAAACACGAAGAACATCAGACTTGACTAAATGACTAAACAATAACCATAACGCCTGAAAAAGAAACATCATGGGCTCTGGCCAGACATGCTGGATGGTAAGTCCTTGGACTACTGCACCATTTCTACCTCTAACCCCCATTCAGGAGTCAATTCTCTGTACAATAACATACTATACTTATACAGATTCTCCCCACTCCTGAGTTCATAGATTCATAGGTTTATACTAGGCTATCTGCCCTAAGGCATTTATAAGCCTAGCCCAGAGTTTTTGTGGCTTACGCCACCCCTTATGTTAAAAAATACTGTGCCCATTAGTTTGTTGTGCCTCTGTCCAGCAGTGACACACAGATGATTCCCGGGGTAAACCTATGATCTCCCATCCACCGGTCAAGATTTCTCTTGAACAGAGCCAGCGAGGTGCTCTGCCTCACATGGACCGGGATTTTATTCCACAACATAGGGAGTCTCTGGGTGACAAATCTATCCCTCCAGCATGTCCTATTTATATCCGCTCTGTGGATAGAGCCCAGTTATCATGAGGCTCCTTAACTACAGTCTTTGTTTCCTGTAAAGTAGAATCTGAACTTCTCAGCTCTTCCTTTGTGATTCTCCCCAAGTTAACTTTACAAACGCTGTTTTATTTTTTGACAGCTGTGGCTCAGATTCAGGCTTGCTTCTTCCTCCTCTACCTGGATCTTCCCCTGAAGCAGTCTCATCACCAGACTTTGTTGGAGGTATAGTCCCTGGCTGGGTCGTCTCCTTGCAGCGTTTCCCATGCTTCAGTCTCTGTTTTTAGCTGTGTGTAACCCCTTATACGCAAGACACTACATCATTAAAATGAGTTCTTATTCACACGTCTGCAGGAATGTCATTAATGTCTGCAGACTGCTTGTTGATTCTGTTCCCTCTTCTACTCTCTGTCCAAATGAATGCTGGACAATGGCACCAGAAAAAGTGCTCTGCCCATAGACCTAAACTGAGGAAACTTCCCCTGCAACAACTGTTCCTTTCTAACAACTGCTGCTGCAGTATTCCTAAACAGCTTCTTTTCTCTTCATAAGGACAGGGAACAGGACACTGTGGTACTTTGGAACATATGCTGTCTCAAGACAACCTACTGCTACATGGAGGACACATCTACTAATCCCTTCACTTGACGTTTGCACCTCACTCTCACTACTGGTATTTGGAATGTACATGTCACATACGGTTACACTGGAAAAATCTAACCTCAAGATCCTAATGCATACTGGAACCAGTAGTTTCCATTTTTGCCTCTAGAACTTGCTGATAATTTAGACTGCCCACAGCAAGCACCCTTATGTACATACGGTTTACTTTTATAATGTCGCAACACACTTGTGCGACTCTTTACTTACTTAACCTGAAATGTCAGAAACTGCAAAGCTGAATGCTCAGAAGAGCGAACCTGGTACACACAAAAAAAGTCAACACAGCAATGTCGACTTTGTACGTAGCACCCATCACTTCCGGATGTCTCCTATGACCATTATGCAGGGGGGTGAGCCCCCCTGCACCCACCATAACCCTGTGCTAATTGTATATACCAAGTCCAAAATCACACTACAGTGAGGGAAAGGATACATGTCCTGATCCCCACTGTAGGGCAATCTCTACTCAGAATGCCGAACTCACAACAGCGAATGCACACTGGCATTCCCTGATATGAGTGCGGCATTTTGTCGTTCGCTAATTCAAACTGTTGAAGGGCTAGCCACTCAACGGTGTAAAATATGGCTCTAGGTGATTTGGTCATGTTGACTAATGTTGCCAAAATGTGCAAAGGTAGTTACCAGTGGTAAGTGGAATGAGGACCTGGCCTACTCTGACCTATGCCAGGGAGCCTTGCTATCGTAGGAGGGGTATATGTACCCCTATTGGCCAGTGTATGCCCGCCATAAAGCACAGCAGCCCTGGGCAATAAGCTACTGGCCGGCCGGTATCTACTTGCCCATCCTGGGTTACCTGGGATAGCTCTGTTGCGTGAAAGCTGGATGTAAAACCAACCAACCTGCCAAACACAAACTGAGAATTGCCACGCTTAATGTAGGTTCACTGACAGGACCCAGCTTGGAAGTGGATGAAATGATGATATGGAGGAGGCTGGACATCCTATGTATCCAAGAGATGAGATGGAAGGGCAGTGCAGCAAAGCCACATGGCTTGGGATCCAGACTCTACTACTCAGGAGGACAGGCTAGAAATGCTGCAGGAATTGTGGTGAGAAACAGGCTTCAGAAGGCAGTGACGGATATCAGAATTAATAACAGACTTGTGGCAATCAGACTCCAGCGAAATGATAGGGCAGTATTCATAATCTCAACCTATGCCCCACAGCAGGGTTGTGATAGGACAAGAGTGCATTTAGACAGCAGTTGCAGGGCCTACTTGATACAGTAGGCCAACATGAATTGGTGTTGATAATGGGTGACTTGAATGCACATATTGAGACAGACAAAACAGGATATGCGGACTGCCTGGGTCCACATGGGTGGGGCAACAGGAATAAAAAGGGAGAACCCATTCTAGACTTCTGCTGGCAAATGGCTTGACAGTAGCCAACACATGGTTCAGAAAGAGACAGTCACAAGGTCACATACAAGAGTAGACTTCCTCCTAGTAAGGAAAAGGCACTGGGGTAGAATCCATGATTGCAAAGTCATCCCCAGTAAAACAGTTGGCCCACAGCATAAACCATTAGTTGCCACAATCAGCTGCAAACAGTGGTCAGAGAAGGCTCTAAGGTCAACAGAGACCAGGCTGAAGACCTGGAAGTTGACTGGAGAGAAATTACAACAGTTCAAGGAATTACCCGGCGCTCTAGCACCCCAAGAAGAGGAGGAAATAGGTGGAGTTGAACAAGAATGGCAGTGCCTAAAAACAGCAGGTATCAGGACTACAGAAAAGATATGTGGCCGAGTCAGGTATGGAAATAAGGTACATAAGAAAAGCTGGTGGTGGAATGCAGAAGTACAGGAGTCATCAAAAGAAAGAAAGAGTGTAGGAAGACATGGGAGATAGAAAAACTGACCAGGCTAGGAAAGACTACTGGTTGGCTAACAAAGAAGCTAATAAAGAAGTTGCAATAGCAAAGAAAAGGGCATTAGAGGCACTCTACCAACTTCTAGAAAGTGACTCAGTAAGGGGCACAAAGAAACTATATCAGGTTGCAAGGCAAACACAGAAAGATAAAGAAGATAGTCAGCCACCCTTCATAAGGGATGCCAGTGACAACCTGCTCACCAGTCCACAGGACATCAAAAACAAATGGGAGGAGTATTTCCAGCAACCTCTGAATGAAGAAAACTCCACAGAAGCTGTACTGCCCCAGAAACAGTCTACAATGAGCAAAGAAGAGGAGCCCACCCTAGAAGAAGCAAGAACAGCACTAAGGAAAAGGAAGTCAGGAAAAGCAGCAGGCTCAGATGTGGTCACAACAGATGTGATAAAGATGCTGGGTGAGATAGGGGAGAAATGGCTCCTGAGTAGGGTACTCATAGCAGTGTGGCAAGAAAGGAGTATCCCAGATGACTGGAAAATAAGCATACTTGTGCCAGTGTACAAGAACAAAGGGTAGATCCACAACTGTGGGCAGTACAGAGGCATCAAACTCCTATCACACTGCATGAAAGTTCTGGAGAGGTTGACTAATAAACGGATACGCAGAGTAGTAGAATGTAAGATGGGAGATGAGCAGTTTGGATTCAGATCAGGATGCAGCACAAATGACCTGATGTTTGCATTGAGATAGATACGTGAGAAGAAGTTAGAGATGATGACAGAGTCTAACTGGGCATTCCTAGACTTGGAGAAAGCATATGACAAGGTCTCAAGAAAGCCGATCTGGGCAGTACTACGGTGGTTTGAAGTCCCAGAAACATTGGTAGAATTAGAGCAGGCTATGTACAAGGACCCAAGTATGAACAGTGTTTGGCTTCACAGAGGGGTTCCCAGTGGAAGTGTTTGTACACCAGGGTTCAGCTCTGAGCCCACTACTGTTCATACTGGTGACGGACTACATTAACAAACAGGTTGGTGGGGGCAGATCAACAAAGTTGCTGTATGCAGATGATGTGGCAGTACAGGCAGACTCTGAGCTAGAACTTCAGCAAAAGACAGGAGAATGGAATGCAAAACTGAAGGTCCAACGGATTAAACTAAGCACATATAAGACAGTAGTGAAGGCAGAAAACTGCAGAAATCAGAAGAAGCTGAGAACAGACATAGAAGGGAAGATATTGGAACTGGTAAAACAGCTTCAAGTATCTGGGAGTGATGGTTGAGGAGAAGGGAAGTCTGAATGAAGAGGTCAAAGCTAGAATTAGACGGGCTGCAGCCAACTTGCATAGAATGTCTGGTGTAGTCTATGACAGAAGAATGACAAAGAAACTGAAAAGTAAGGTGTACAAGACAGTGGTGCGACCAGTACTACTGTACGGTACAGAAACCTGGGCAATAAAGGTAGAACAGTTGAAGAAGATAAAGGTGATGGAAATTAAGTGCCTGAGAATGGTGGTAGGATGCACAAAGGATGCACAATGTGGGAAAGACAAAGAAATGAGGACATAAGAGCAAAACCCAAGCTAGCTCCAATTGCAGAAAAGATCAAAGAGAACAGATTACGGTGGTTAGGACACGTGCAGAAAAGCAGAAGACAATCTGGTGAGGAAGATTTGGGACAGACAGGAAGTAGGGAAGAGGAAGTGAGGATGACCAGCAAAGAGGTGGATGGACTGTGTGAAAGAAGATCTGCGACAGTCAGGCATGAGTGTTGAAGAAGGCAGGAGTGCGGCACTGAATTGAGAGAGTTGGCGACAGTTAACACAATACCTCGACCCCATGTAGAAAAAAAAGGGGGGGGGTTGATGATGATAATGAATTCGAACTGTTGAAAACAGACTTTCACTCATCTGAGCATTGAACAAGTGGACTTCAACATTTTTAAAGGTAAACCGTACATACATAGTGTAAGGTAAACTACTCCAGTGCAAGTTTTGCACCGATGGCTATTGAGGGGGGTTACCTGTCCTACCCTTTTACACAGCATTGTTACAGTCCTAGTCTGAAATGACTACAACCTAACGAAATCTCCAAATATTTCAACAGTAGAATTACAGTCCCAGTCTGTAGTGTCTGCACTCTTGTGAAATCTCCCATTTTAAAGTAGCAATTTGATGTCCACTTTTAAGTATATGTTTTATTTTGCAAATAAATTGTTGACCTGTGCTCTCTAAACCTTTTCTATAAGCTTCAGAAGTTTATCTGTTGTTGATATCCAAAGCCTGCTATGTTTAACTATCAATGTAATACACTAAATCTGTCAAATGCCAAAATGATTGCAAATACTACCCTATACTGCTATTAATATTATGTATTTCCATTCTGTAATGTGAATTTCTATGCATATATAATATTTGCATTTTAAATCTTGGCCCTTTTCTCCCATCCCTCTCATGATATGGGTTTTTATACCTAATCAGACTTTCCCAGTAAGCCAAAGCAAATATATAATAAATACACCATTCACTGAAATAGTTACAAATCTGATAATCCAAAAAAAATCAATGTTATTTTACTTGCTAATTGCATGCAATGTCTTACACATGAGCAGAGAGGTTAAAACCCTAACCTGTTGCCCCTGGTTTATTTGTTGTGGATTAGATAAACATTGAAATGCTAAAAAATTCCCCCTCTTTATACAGAGAAAACTATTTAGTACTAACCTTGGCATTCAGGTCTGGCTTTTCAACATTGGTATTCACATGAATCTGGTGCCAAGTGAGTCTTCTTGAGATGGCAATGCTTTGTTCTCTCATCTTTTGCCTTTGCATTTGTATGCAACACGACTAGTGCATAATGGCACTTTACTTCATCCTCTGCTCCCTCTCCCTATGCACCTCAACTGGTTTCATTTTCCCAAACGCTTCATATCTAGCTGCAGCTGTAGTCTATTCAGCTAAAACTACATTAGATGGGTTGTAGTACATCTTGGGTTGTACTGAACTGGCCTTTTGCTGAATGCTGCAAACCTAGAGGTCCTGAAAGCCTGCCTCTATATTCAGTGGACTGAATTTCAACAGCACTCAAGAGGACTAACAAGGTATATTTCGTCAGACCATCTTGTGGAAGCTCATTTGAGTTGCACATTTATCTCGATGCAATAATGGCATTTTTTAAAAAGTCTAACTATCACTTAAGACATAGGTAAACATACATTAACAGAAAAGAAAACAAACCATTTTAATATTTCTCCATTTAAATACAATATACACTGCATATATTTTCTCTGCTACTATTAGTTCAATATTACGAAAAATTATTGCACTCCTCCCTTCCCTTAAACCTCACTCTTCCACCAGAATATTACATGCATTGTTCCCACAATTTCCAGTTATTTCTATCCAATAGGCTCTCTCCCTTTTGTAAACATCCCTCTTCCAGTTCTTTTACCTCTGTTACAACATTCAGTACCTCAAACACAGTTGGCATAGACTTTGATTTCCATTCTCTAGTAACTGCTTCTGCGGCAGCCAACAGAATTAAACTTAAGGCCCTTACTATACCCTAGGCAATTCAGGTCCTGTATGCCAGCTCAAAAGAATAATTCCTTTCCTTAACACCCATTTGTTACCCAATATTTCTGATATAGTACTCTGTAGGGAATTTTTTAAATTGTCAACTCATTATATTCCCAAAACATAAGTTTCCAGTTATCTCTTCCTTCATAACACCACCACCATTTGCTATCTACCCAAAGAAAAATTATCGCAAGTCTGCTTGGGGTATAGAAATACCCATGCAAACTCTTCTAAGCAAAAATCCTAAACTTTTTCGATTTGGCTGCATACTTGGAAATCATGCTTATGTCTTCTCATCTTTTTCTTGTAAATAGCTTTTTGAGCATCTCTTCCCACTCTTTTCTAATCTCCTCTGATAGTTATCATCGAATATTTTATATGAGCTACCAATTATCCCTTTTTTAACAGCTGATTTTGTTCTAGGCTAAACTAAAAACACTAACAGAGCAGGCTGTTCACTTAAAAATTCACTTTGCCTTTGCCTGTACTCGGAGATCAAGGCCGGGTAGGGAAGGCAGTCTTTACCCATCTTGGCCTCATCTTGCTCTATTTTTTCCTGCTTGAGTTAATTGCTCCCAATATCTTGGTTCCTTTGCCACATTTCTCCAGTAAGTTCCAGATCCCTCTTGCCTATCTTCTGTACTACTACTTGTTGTCATCCCTGTTGGCAAAATCTCTTTTCTCTAATCTCATGTTGGTTTAGTTCTAGAGTATTTTCTGCTACTTTATGAATATAATACTCTGGTTATTCTCCTCAAGGTTCCCACTCTCTCTCTCTCTCTCCTTCTATTTCTTTAACTTTCCCCTTGCTTCATAACCATCCCTTTCCACTTTGAATTATAACCTTCAGCTTATTTTATATATATGATCCTTAACTGTGTAGCTTTAAAATATCCCTTCAAATCATGGAAACCTAAACCACATTGTTCTATTGGAAGAATCAAATTACCCCCACTTAACTCTTGCCCTCTTTCCCTCCCAGATAAATTCCTTCAATTATTTATTAATTATTGTCCACAACTTCTCCTTGGGGTGATAAAAGTATGCCTGACCTATATACAAAACTGAAGGGACTAAAAACATTTTCACTGCTTGTATCTCACTATCCATAAAAAAGAAGTTATGTACTCACCATAACGTTCCATGTGAGTTGTTCATCTCGCCTTCATTCTTACAGATGGGTTCGGAGCAGATCCTCGGCTCCGAGTCGGCCTACTACAAAGCTCGAGGTCTTCAGACAGTTTGAGGCCAAGTCCCTATCCCATGATGCACCTAGAGTTACCTCAGATCTTGTTTGCTGCGTATAATACCATGTCCCATTCTATCACTCCTTAGGGAAAAACATATAGAAAGACTGAGCAACCAGGATAAAACTTGTATCTCGGCCCTCGAAAAACCCTGGAGGGGGTAGGAGGGTGGGAAGTAAGAATGAAGGCAAGATGAACAACTCACATGGAATGTTATGGTGAGTACATAACTTCTTTAGGTGAAGTTTTATCTCGCCGTTCATTCTTACACATGGATAGTGTCCCAAGCACCACCTATCTCGGCTGACTCACAGCTTTTCAGGACAGTAGAACCAAAGGAGGCCCTGTCAACTTTGTAATGAGTGATAAAGGTATGATATTTTGACCAAGTGGCTGCTGCACAAATGTTGTCTATAGGAAGCCTAGCAGAAAAGGCAGAAGATGTGGACACTGCTCTGGTAGAATGAGCCTTAATTTTGTGTTGTAAAGGTAAATTATCAGCTGAATAAATAAATGTGATACAATCAGATAACCATTTAAATAGTGTTGTTTTTGCCACTGGCATACCTTTTCTGGAATCTGAAAGGGAAACTAAAAGCTGTTATGATTTTCTGAACTCTTTTGTTCTATCCAGGTAAAATCTGAGCCGTCTATGAACATCAAGCTTGTGCAGCATATACTCGAAGCTGTTGGTGTGTTTCGGGAAGAACACTGGTAAATCTATGATCTGGTTAAGGTTAGTTTCAGTACAAACTTTGGGGAAAAATGACAGATTTGTTTGCAGGGACACTGTCAGCATAGAAAATCAAATAAGGAGGCTTTATGGACAAGGGCTGTAGCTCTGATACTCTACAGGGAGAAGTGACAGCTACTAAAAAAAAATGTCTTCCATGACAAATATTTCAAATCACATGAGGAAGCTGGTTCGAAAGGTGGGAGAATAATGCATGAAAGCATAAAATTTATGTTCCATGGGTTATAAGGGGATTTCACAGGTGGCCTGAGATGAAAAGTCCCTTTGAGAAAGGCTTTGAATAGCTTGTGTGACATTATGCTCAATCCTTCAAAGCCAAGGTGAAAATGACAGATGGCGGCAAGTTGTACCCGAACTGTTGCTGCTGCAGCTCCTTTATTGAAAAGCATGGTCAAAAACTCTAATATGGAGGAAATGGGGGCTAGGTAGGGATCAATGTCATTTTCAGAAGCCCATATGGAAAATCTTCTCCATTTGATGAGGTATAGCTTCCTAGTAGAGGAATTATGAGAAGATATCATTATATACTGTGTTTCGTTTGAGAGGTTATGGAACCTGGCTATGTTGGGAATTGGAGCAGCCAAGCTGTCAATTTCAGGGACTGAAGAGAGGGATAAAGAGCCCCTGACGAATGCATCAGAAGGTCTGGAACTGGGTCCAGAATCCAAGGCTCTTCCAACAGATGAAGTCGAAGGAAGGGGAACCAAATCTGACGAGGCCAATGAGGGGCTATTAGAATGATGGTCCTTCCCAGGGCTTTTGCTATCTGCAATACTTTGGGTATCAAGGGAATTGGTGGGAATGCACAGAGGAGACCCAGAGGCCAATCATGTACGAGTGCGTCCCTTGGGACTTCTCCCGGAGGGGGAATCAGGGCAAAGCAGCTTCTGCATTGTGTGTTTATGTGGTTGGCAAAAAAGTCGCAGCAAGGCTGGCCCCACCAGCTGAATATTCTCTAACCACTATCTCTTTTTTTAAGGGACCACTCGTGAGGCAACAAAATTGCCCTGCTCAGTTTGTCTGCTATCACGTTGGATTTCCACGGGATGTGCGTTGCTACCAGAAGGTGCTGGGTAAATGTAGCCCATTGTCATACTCTTAGGGCCTCTCGACAAAGGGGATAGGACCTTGTTTCTCCTTGATTGTTCAAGTACCAGACCACTGACATGTTGTCTGTCTGAACCGCAATAGTCCTCAGGGGGAGAGGTTCGTGAAAGTACTGCAATACCAAAAGTACCGATCTCATCTCCAGAACATTGATATGCAGATGTGTCTCCTGTTCGGTCAATGTGCCTTGGGCTGTTCTTCCCTGAAAATGCCCCCCCCCAATCAGGAAAGCATCTGTGGTCACTGTAGCCGCTAGTGAGGGTAGAATAAAAGGGTTTATATTAGAAGACCGAAGACGCATTCTTTGCGAACTGAAAAGACTGAAATGGCAAAATATCAAAGTGGCTGTTAAGTGAATTCTTTCACTATGAAAAAATTCTCTTGGCTGCTTCGCTACTTTGTAGTTTTCGGCACTGTAGTGCAGTCTCGGAGGTGGTATATTTAAGTGTGGGGGGGGGGTGTCTGAAATTGAGATTTTTTTTTTTTTTGTTGAAACAGTTCGACATTGTAAGCTTTCACTTACATAGGGTCGATCAATCATCGTTCGCTTTTTTTAAGAGTTCGGTAATTTAATATAGACCCAGATAAAAGGACGACCTACCATTACATGAAGAGAGGTCAATCACCACTGAAGATCCTTTTTGCATGTGTTTGTGATAATTATGAAATGAGACATTGGGAGCTGTTGGTAAGACCACTGAGTGAATAACAGCCATTATAGAATCTGCATGTGCATGCGACCCAACAGTATCGCTAATATTGCAGCTGCCATCATGCCTAACAACTTTAGCACTTTTGATGCTGGAGCCTTGTCTATGGATATAATGTGGACCTGCTGATGAAGTAGTAAAACTCTTTCTGCTGGAAGTTTTAAAGTGGTGGTGGTGGTGTCCAATTCTGCTCCGATAAAAACAATATGTTGTGATGGCGACAAGGCAGATTTTTCTGAGTTTATTGCAATGCCAAGATGACTGCAGAGAGTAAGAGTGGTGTCCCTGGCTTGTATTAGCTGATGCCTGATGGTGGCGGTGAGGAGCCAATCGTCTAAGTACGTAAACACCTAGAATCCTAAACGCCTCAGGTGAGCTGAGACCTCTGCCATGCATTTGGTGAACACTCTGGGGGCTGTAGTGAGACCAAAGGGCAAGGCTCGAAACTGGTAATGACTGGCTCCCAGACGGAAGCGCAGATGATCCCTGGATGGTCTGGTCATTTTTTATTTGGTAGTACGCATCCTGGAGATCTATCGAGCACATCCAATTGTCTTTCCCATAAAAAGGAAGTATCGACTGAAGTGTGACCATCCAGAACTTTTCTTTCTTGACAGATCTGTTTAGTCTGCTGAGGTCCAAAATAGGCCTCCAGTCCCCTGTCTTTTTTGGAACTAAAAAGAATCTCGAGTAAGTTCAGGATCCTGCCTGGTCTACTGGGATTGGTTGGATGACTCTTTTTCTTAGCAACGTTTGGACCTCTACAGTTGCTTGCTCCTTGTAACTGGGTGGAATGTCCGGGATTTTTGTTGTCAATAGAGGGGGAGTGGCGAAAGGAATGAAATATCCTCTGGAAACTATACTTTGTACGTAGTTGTCGTTTGATATTTTGAGCCAGGCGTCTGGATACAAAGATAAGCGATCCCAGATTGCCTCCAGAGCAGGACAGTTGGGACTCCTTTCAAGAGCGCTGGTAGGGCTTCCCAAGGAACTGGTCTCTGTCGCCCTGGTTTTGCGGATCCCCTCTGCTGCGAGGGCGGCGTCTTCTATTATTGCCCCCTCCTTTACACCTGGAGAGGGGTTCGCCACGTGTGTCCAGAAAGGCTCCTTGGGCTTTTCAGAACTACATCTTTCCTCCCTTTTGACCCTTGGGGTAGGGGTGGAAAAATGGACTCAGACGGCAGACAGAGTATTTCCTTCCTGCTCACACTTGGTCAAAGTTTCCTTAACTTTGGGCCTGAAAAGGGACAAGCCATCAAAAGGGGGTGTTGACAAAGAACAACTTAAAGGGCTCCGTGAAGGAACACAAGCACATCCAGGAATGTCAACTGAGAGCAATTCCTGTACCCGCTACCCTACTCATTCCATTAGCAGCATATGCAATGAGATGCATGGACAAGTTCACTATGGAACTGAGGGTGGCAAGTTGAGAGGCAAATGTCTGAAGCTCCTGCAGCTACTGTACCCTGAAGAGCATTTCCAAGCTGTTTTAGGAGGTCTCTCTGTAGTCTCATAAAATGAGTGAGACAGTTCAGTGAATACATGGCAAAAGTCGTTGAACTGTATGTGCGCGTCCCGTATCTATCCATGATCCTAGAGTCTCTGTTACGAGGATGGATAGAGGAAGATGTTTCTGACATTTCCACCACCATGGTATCAACTGGCACTCCCTTGGTGAGGAAAGACTTTTCTTGGGGATCAGAAATAAATTTATTGGGCCTCCTAGGGCAGGATCCATGGTGCCCGGAGACTCTCACGCCCTTCTTGAGACCAACTCCATGAGCTCATCAAAGGGCGGAGAAACCAAAGAGGTGGAGGGTTGATACCCGAAAGTCTTCAGGAGAACCGACATCTTCAGCAGGGTTGGTGGACTTCCAGCCACCCCTCTGCCTAAAGAATTCTAATATTTCAGCAAATGGGATATCTTCAGAGGGGGACCGTGGAGACCCTTCTGATTCATCTAAGTCAGTATAGGATGTGAGAGACTCCTGTGGGAAGTCTAGGTGCTTCCTCTTACAGATTTTCTTCCTGGGAATCTCATCAGTAGTAACTTCTAGTGAGGTCTTGGAAGAGCAGGGGCCACCCAATGGCGCTTCCTGAGGCTCAGGGTCTTAATGCTTAGAAAGGATCTGTGAAGCAGAAGTGGACACAGGCGCTTTTGGGGAGAAGGTAGTTGGATCTGAAGTTGTAGATGTCTTGGGGGACATAACTCTCCTCATGGCTTCAAAGGCACATCTGCACCGATGAGAAGGGACCACTGGATCCAAAAAAACCACCAATCCTCTTGGCAATGGCACAGTGGGCTCCGAACCAGAGGTAGGAGCCGAATTCATCCGAGCCCTGGCCCCGAGAGGCAAAGTTGGAGCCTACAGGTCAGTCCGACTATCCTCCTCGGACCTGACAGGAGAGTGTCGGCTCCTAGACTCCTCGATAGGTGCCGAGGAAGTCCAAGTAAATGGAACCAATGGCACTGGAACAGGCGTCAGCTCTGAAGGCTCAACAATAATCAGGTCCAACTCCTCCAGCTCCGAAGGACCGGTATGGCTCGGAGGAGGAAAAGAAGTCGATTGCATTACAGTTTTAGGCTCCGAAACCACCTGGGTTTGAGCCAACAAAAATTTAGTGAACGCTGGTGCCTGTAGCAACTTCTGCACCACACATTCCAAATTGGACAGGCTGATCGAGGACCGAGATGAATGAATGGATGGAGGCACTGACTGAAGAATAGGTGACTTTAGCACTTCGGATACTGGTTCCAGGACAGGGGACCGGTTCCGAAAAGACAGGACGCACGGCTCCGAAGGCTGTGGAACAGACGTCACTGTTTTTTTTTGGTTTTGTCATATCAGAAGTCGTCTTAGAAGAGTTTGAAGACTGGCTAGATTTATCCTGGTCACTCAAAGCTTCCTGGAATGAAGATTTCAGAAGTTCTCTATCTATAAGTTTTATTTTTCTCTCATGAAGGACTCTAGAGGAAAAAGAATGGCAAATGGAGCAGTTTTCTTGCAAATGCAAGGCTCCAAGGCAATAAACACAATTAATGCGACTGTCACAGACATCTTTTGTCTACATTTTGGACACTTTTTAAAGCCAGACTTAGGATGCTTATCTGCCTGGTCAGCCATAATAAGAACTACAGTATCAAAAATTCTACTAAACAACAATAGACTGTAGTTTTAAATATATCTAGAATAACAATTTTTAGAAAGTTTTTTAAGAAAAAAAGCTATACTGGCCCGAGCTGTGCTTGGAAACCACCGATCTATTGCAGCGGCAAACTAGATCTTGGGTAACTGTAGGTGTATCGTGGGATAGGGACTTGGTCTTGAGCTGTCTGAAGAACTCGAAATTTGTAATAGGCCGACTCGGAGCCGAGGATCGGCTCCAAACCCATCTGTAAGAATGAATGGCGAGACAGTACAACTTCACATCAAGAGTTTCCAGTTTCGCAATTTTTTGTATTATCTTTTGTTTACTCTCTTCCCATATATCCTTTGCTGCCATAACAGAAGACTTTTAATCCATATCCTAAATACTTCATCTTATTATGTCTCCATATATATATGGATACTGTTGAACTAATTTATGTGTGGGTACATAACTTATAGCCTTTGTTTTATCTTCATTAATTTTACATCCTGAAAAGACTTGAAACGGTCACAAAAATGTTCTGCAACACTGAGGTGTCCTTTTCTAGATTTATCAGGTACAAAATATCATCTGCAAATCAAGATAACATTTCTTGACAAGTTGGCATAATGGTTAAGGCCTCCCATTCGCAAGGCACAAAGTTTAGTTTGCATCTTTTTCCTGCATCTCTGGGTTTCTCCCTCCTCCAAAAAACATGCAGAGTGTTTCTTTCTCAACCTCACCAATAAATGGACCTGTGGGCAGAAGCACAGACTCTTCATGGTGCCCTATAGGGGAGGATTTGTATAGACCAACCACTTTGGGCATCTATTGTGGTGAGCGGTATCCTCAAGATAGGAGAACACAGATCACAGACTGCATGCCATGGCAGGGTTATCCACTTAACAGTATAAAATCTGTCTCGAGGTGATTTGGTCATGTTGACTAATGTCGCCCAAAGGGCATGGGTAGTTACCGGTGATAAGTGGGTTGAGGACCCAGCTGATAGCTCTGCTGAGTGAAAGCTGGACGTAAAACCAATCAACCTGTGAAACAAACTAAGAATTGCTACACTAAGTGTAGGTTCACTGACAGGAAAGAACTTGGAAGTGGATGACATGATCGTACAGAGGGGGCTGGACATCCTATGTATCCAAGAGACAAGATAGAAGGGCAGTGCAGCAAAGTCACTTGGCTTGGGATTCAGACACTACTACTCAGGAGGAGGACAGGCTAGAAATGGTGAGGGAATTGTGGTGACAGAAAGGCTTCAGAAGACAGTGAGAGACGTCATCAGAATTAGTGACAGATCAGACTCCAATGTAATGACAGGCTGAGATTATGAATACTGCCCTATGTCCCACAGCAGGTTGTGAAAGTGAAGAAGAGTGCCTTAATTTAACAGTTACAGGACCTGCTAGATAAAGCAGGACAACATGAAATGGTGTTCATAATGGATGACTTGAATGCACATATAGGGACAGACAGAATAGGATATACTTAAAATGTATTTTGATCCAAACATAATAAGGACTCATATAAGAGTCGAAGTCTGAGTTACTGTGAAAAACTAAGAGCACTTGGTCTTATGCAGAACCCTTTGCAGTGGTCTGGGAGGTGAGCTTGCTCGGACGTGTTTGGCATATGGAGATAGCTGATTTGAGGGGTGTTTGGGGTTGCCGGGAAGTGTTAAGAGTCTCATCAGATTTCCTTCGTGGAAATATCTGTGGGAATGGAAGGTGTGTTGAGTGGTTCACTGGCAGAGTGGCTACTGCATGGAACAGGCTGGTAAAATGGAACAGGACAAATATTGGTTTGGATAATTTAAGAACAGCCTGGAAACACACCACATGAACTAGTGAATGGTATTCTGGCAAAACTGGATGGGTATTGTTGCCTGTGCTTGAAGTACTGATATATGTGTATGCAAGGATGGAAATATACTTATAACAAATAAGAAACTAGAAGGGCCTCATAATTTAAAGTCTATGGACTGTATAAACATGCTTGGAAGGAGCTAATAATAAGAATAAGCATTACAGCTTGTGGTCTTCTCAAATAACTAAGTAACAGCCAAAAAAAAAACACAATAGTTATGTAATGTATGATTTTAGTAAATCTAGACATAAAATATATAATTGTCATACAAGATTAATCAGTCTGCTGAATTTAGATATTAAAGACAGGATTTAATAACATGGGCTTGTGTATATTAACACTGCTGTCTTAACTTGTCATAAATTACATACACTACACATTGAACATCAAAGGGAAGCATGATGATTTTCTTATATAACTAAATATGCACAACAAGTCATGTAATTCCTTTAACTTGAATTGTAGTTTTTGTAACCCATCTTGACCATATATAATAAAAGTGGTTACCAAGGTAACTAATGCTTATACATAACATCAAACTGACAAAGTTGTTCAAGAGAAACAATAGAAGCCTGAACTTGAAATGTCACAGAATGTAACAGTCACATTCTGAACAAATAGTATTAAATTGGCAATAGACACTCAAATTAATAACATGGGCTTGTGTATAATAACACTACTGTTTTAACTTGTCATAAATGACATACACTATACTGAACATCAAGGTGAAGCATGATGCTTTTCTCATGTAAATGTGCATAACAAGTCATATAATTGCTTTAACTTGAATTGTGTTTTTTAACCCATCTTCACCAAACATAATACTTAAGCTGTTACCAAGGTAACTAATGTTTTATACATGACATCAATGACAAAGTTGTTCAAGGAAAACAACAGAAGCCTCAACTAGGAATGTCACAGGATGTAACAATCACATTATGAATAAATAATATTAAATTGACAATAATCACTCAGTTTAACCTTTGCTGATTATACAAAATAGAATGTTGCCATTTAAATCTAAAAACTTTCAGGAAATGCCATAAAATGGCAATTTATGAATATGGAAAGGGAACTTGTAATCATTAATCACAATAAGTGAATCTGTTGCTTTTAACCTATGATTTCACTCATTTTATAATAATAAATGACAGATATGAAAATCATTATGTGTAGGAAATGGGGGGAGGGATGCACTGATAATTAAAATGCACTAACTTCCATCAATGTTCACATAAAACAAACTTGATGCTTTAAGTTAGCAACAAACAAAGTGATTACTTAAATGCTGGCAAACAATGAAATATAACTTCTGATATATCCAGTAAAATACATTGTATAATAAACATTAGGTATAACTATTATTACCCTCTATTCATATTAAGTAATAAGTTTTGAAAGACTTCATCAATAAGGGTGAATATGTTAAAAACTGTGTGCTATAATCTTTTACTGAGGTTTTATATATGATACATCCTACTTCACTGACTGTATTGCTTGTTCTCTATCTTTCATGTAGATATTAATTGCTTATACAATAAGTAGACATTTATATTGCATTAGAATTCCATCTAATCTACAACAGTACTATATCTGCTCAAGATATAAATAGACAAATATTCTCCATATAATTCAATTTATGGAGCTCAGATGTTCTGGATTGTCAAGGTATGAGTGATAATCTGATGAACTTCGGTTTATCCATCAGATAAGGAATGATTTTCATTCCATGGCTAGTGTGGATTTTAGTTTTGTTAACGTTTATTAATTTAAATTTATTTCACAAAAACATTTTTAGTATGCCTGACCAAAACATTATGTTACTGGTAAACACTCACAGTATAATAATAATTTCCTTTAAAAGCTCAAACATGTACTTTATAGTTATCAGAGGAAAATGTTTAATAGTCACAATAAAACAAAAAATACATAGTCTAAATAACCTAAGATGGATTTAACTTTATCTTTAAATATCAATGGCTTAAACAATCCTAGCAAGAGATCAAATCTACTGAAATATTTAAAACTGAACAAAGCACAAATTGTCTTTCTTCAAGAAACTAATTTCAAAATAAATGACAATTACAAATGGAATCCTAAGGAATATATGATATTGGCGCAATACACTTATAAGGCAAAGACAAAAGGGGTAACAATTTTATGGAAAACAAATGTGATTAACCCAGAAATCAATTACAAGTATGAAGATAAAGAAGGCATTAGTAATAGTTAAATAATAATAACTGGACCCTAGCCAATCTATACTGGTTCCCAGGCATTGGAACAGGAACTGTTAAAAAACTTGGATTTCATTTCCAATAATTATAAAGGCAACTTAATATTAGAAGAAGATTTTTACTGTATATTTGATATTTCTGAAACAAATAAAAGACCACTGCATACATTTGCTCTATCAAAAGCTTTAAACAAGTGGGTAGAATCATTTCATCTTGCACATACTTTCAAATTTAAAGAAGATACATTTTTGTTTTCCCATCAAGATCACAGATTTGGTACCCAAACTAGAAGAGATAAAATATTTGCTGCCCATAACTTACACGCTCTAAAATCACTAATTTCTCAATCACTCCCTGCCCCCTTTTAGACCACAATCCATTTATACTAAAACTGCAAAATGGGTACAGACCATCTCCAGCATATACAACTAAAATTAAAGAGTTCAAACCCTGGTTATTATCTGAATTACAGTTCTTAGATATTAATTACACCACACAGATAAATAAAATAATGATATGGGACTCATTAAAAGCTAACATATATGGTAAAACCCTAACCTGGTATAAAAAACAGAGAATGGGATTCTGAATTATTAGATCTACAAATCCAAACTTTTGTCAGTAAAAGCTGAAAAAAATTACAATCATCTGGAGATGAAAAAGAAAGTAGAAGTATTAAACAATAAATACAGCAAAATTCTAACACATAAGACTAGTTTAGCTTTAGAAAAACTAAAAATTAATACCGTGGCCACTTCTCCCAAATATCTACATAATTTATCCACAAGAAGCAAAATACAATCAAAAGCTAATAACATTAAATGTATCTTCCATGAAAAGAAAGGGAAACATGTCTCTGATATAGGAGACATTCGTGATGTCTACAGAAATCACTACATGGAACATTTCCAAAAAGAAAATATGCATATTGATCAATTAAATCTAGATGAAAATGTTCTAATATAAAAAAATACCAGAAAAATTAAAACTAGATTTGCAAACACCCATATCCTACAAAGAAATTACAGATACAATAAAAGAGGGTAAAAATAATAAAGCTCCAGGTACAGATGGCATAATTATGGAAATATATAAACTTTTTTCTTCAAAGATACTATCCCTCTTCCATAAAACTCTGTTAAACATTCAGTCACAAACTTTAATACCACCCTCTTGAAGATATTCCTTAATCACACCAATCCTAAAGGAAAACAAATCCCAAAACCTCTGTACTTCATATAGACCTACATGATTATTAAATAATGACTATAAGATATTGATGACAATATTAACTAATGGAATGAAAATGCCACTATCCAAAACAATAAATGATCAAACTAGATTCATATAATATCATAGACACACACATGACAATATTAAAAGGATAGTTTCTCTTATAGATTATGAGTGTTTTTTTCTTTGTTAACATAACTGGCTTAGATATATAGAAAGCCTTTGATTCCCTAAATTGTGACTATTTATTCAAAATCTAATGCTATTTGAATTTCCTGCATCCTTTGTACATCTCCTAAAGAATATACATACAAATAATTTAGCTTATGTCAAGTTAGGTCCTTTAACCTCTGAATCTACACATATAACAAAAGGCTCTAAACAAGGATGTTCCATGTCACCAATTCTATTTGCTCTGGCTATTGAAATATTGGCAGATTCAATTTGTAACAATATAAAAATCAAAGGAATAGATGTTTATGAACAATACAATTCTTAAATAATGCTATTTGCTGATGACATATTACTAACATTATCTAATACAAAAGAGACATTAGAATCTTCTATATTAATTGACAAATTTCACATGTCATCAGGAATCCATTTCAATAAATCAAAATCAAAATTTTTATTTTTAAATTATAAAAGCCTGCAAACTAAGGGGGATCACATCATAGGGAAACAATAATCTACTTTAAAATATCTAGGAACTGAGTTATGCAAGGATAATAATTAATTTGTTTAAAAAAACTGCAATATCATCATCAATACAATTAAAATCTCTGTGGAAAAATGGAACAAAATAATATTAACATTTGAAGATAGATTACAGTTAATAAAAATGGTTTTACTGCCCAAGATCCTAAATATAGCCTTCACAATACAGCTGTTACCAGAAAGGAATATATTCATGCCTAATAAAATTTTTATGGTTTCCCAAAAGAAACAGAATAGCTTTAAAACATCATATCAAGACCCTGAAAACAGGCAGGATTAAACTTTCCTGATATAGAAACATATATAAAAACATCAATATCTAAAACAATCTTAGATTGGATTAAGTCCAAATTACTCTGCAAATTGGAAAGAATTCTAACTGTAATATCAATAAATGAATTTGATTTACAAATAAATTTAAAACAGATAAAATTAATTTGCCATGGCACATATGTATTAGTATGCAATAATGATATAACTAAACCCATTAAAACTCATATGATTAATTACATTGACTCATTTAGGAAAATTATCAGTGCAGATATAGATTTTAAAATCTGGTTTGGTCTTTTAACACCATTTATAGTCACAAAGAACTTTCCACATAAAATATATAGAGACATTATTAATTCTTGGGAACAGAAAGGATTTGTTTGTTGGCTGCAATGTATCAAAGAACTAAAAGTTTTAGATATGCAAGTAATAAAAACAACATACACAATTCCAGAACAGGACTGGCTAACTTTACAGAGTATTCTGTCATATTCACAAGATTTAAGTAGAATAAACAACAGTTATTCATTTAAAGAAATACCTAAACTTATGAAATACATATATGAAATCATATATAATGACTTTGACATGGGAAACAGAATTTCAAAATTTTACAAAATATTGATAAACCATAAAACACCACCCAAAACCTCATATTAGAAATATATAACAAAAGGACACTCAATACAGTTAACTGAAGATATTAAAACAAACATCTTATTACTGATAAAATATACATCCTTTACAAAATACTGGAAATGCTTGCACAGAGCATTCTTAACCCCAGATAGAATCAGTAAAATTAGTTCTTCCAAAAATGGAATATGTTGGAGACGTGAGCAAGTACACAATGCAGATTGGAACTACATTTTCTTTGACTGTGTTAAAAGTAAGCCATTTTGGAATGGTATTAACTTTCTACAACTTTATTTAATGAATTATTTTATTTAACTAAAGCTCTTGTATTATTAAATGTGAACGAAGGTCCTCATTTTAATAGGTCAAACATGTATCTATCATGGACTATGCTTGCAATTTCAATAAAGTGTATAACAAGAAGATGGAATACAAACACAATACCAACTTTGGAAGACGTCTACAGCTTAATGAAGACCATATCATTACTGGAAATTAAAATTAAAGAACTAAGAATTTATACAAAGCCATTTATCAACAACCCTTGGGAAAAGTCTTACTGATTGACACTATACAATAGTTGATCAGACACTCTGATAATGGATTGGACATACTTATAACGTAACTGTATACATTAAGATCTGTTATAGTGTCAGGCTAATGTAAATAGTGTACATAGTTATTTAAGATGTTATGTACAAATACTATGGAATTCATTTAAATGTATTTGAAAAAACAAAACAAAATTGAGAATAAAAAGAAGGCAAGAGAAAATGAGGGTATCCAACAAAGAGGTGAATGGATTGTGAGAGAGAAGATCTGCAACAGTCAAGCAGGAGTGTCGAAGAAGGCACGAGTGTAGCATTGAATCGACAGATGGCGACAGCATGACAACCCGACCCCATGTAGAAAATGGAAACAAGGAGGAGGAGGATTTTCTTGATTACCATAACAATTATCTCTGCATTTCCTAGTTCATCTAAATATAAGGCAAATAACAATGGGTGAAGAGTGCACCCCTGCCTGGTTCCTCTGTTCAAACACAGTTTATGTTAGAGGAACCTTCCCACTGTAATTCTTGCCTCAAATCCTTCATATGTCCTTCTAATTAACCTTATTATTGTATCAGGTAATGCCTCCGGATCATCACTGTTCTATTAATGCTGTCAAATATTTTCATCCCCTCTACGAAACCACACTGATCCATATCAATCAATTTTGGCAACACCTTTACCATTCATTTAGCTAGTACAGACACAACATTTGATAACTGTAGTTTATAATTTAAATAAGTCTACATGAACCTTGGTCTGAAGGGTCTTTGCCATCTTTAGGTAACATAGCCATCACAACTATCTTCCAAGATGTTGATTATCCTTCTTTAAAATACTGTTAAAGTCTTCCAGATCTTTATACCTTTCTTATCCTCAATTTCCAAACTTCCACAGGAATACTATCTGTCCTTGGAGACTTTCCTGCAGATTGATTACACACTATTGTTTTTATCTCATCACTCCTATCTTAACTGTTAGTTGTTGAGCCTCATCTGTCTCTAAAGTTGGCATAAATAAGTCTTTCATAAATATTTCCATTTGGACTCTTTCTTGACTTCACATTTTTCTGCTTTATACAAATTTCTATAATATCTCAAACATCTACAGGATTCTCTGGTTATTTTTCTTGTTATATGTTCCCTAAGTTTGGCAACAACCCTTTCACTGTTCTGTTGCCCAAGTCACTGTGCTAAGTTTTTGTGCTCTGGAATTATCAGAAAAATAGCTCCTTAGCTGCAATCTTTCTAAACTCACACACATTCTCCAATACTCCCTTATTTTCTACTCTGTGCTCTGCATTTGCTCCTCCTCTTGTTCTGTGAGATTCCTCTTATTCTACAATAGGTTAACCTTTGTTAGCACCTCAAGTAATTTATATTATTTCTTAACAATATCTTTCTCTTGTATTTTGACCCCATTTTTAAACTCTATTTTCATTTTATTCAATTCCCTAGATAAAACTTCTGCAGATATTTCTATCTTCCCTAACAACTCTTGAATAATTTCTAACACCCATTCCTTAAATTTCTCTTTTTAACAGGTATGTGGGAAAGTGCCAGTGCCTTATTTTTACTTCACTGCCCTGCATTTTTATCTTAATTTTTATCGGTACATGATCAGAAATATTTACTGGATGTGTGTCAAACCTTTCAATTGAATACACACTATTCTGTGAAATATAATTTCTCTCTAGTCTGGACTATTTATTGTATACTGATAAATAATGCATAAATTCTGTCAAAGTTCCTACTACTGAATTCACAGCTTTCATACCAAACATTTTCATACATTTCTTCAGAAATCGACTCTCTTTTGTTATACTGTCCCCTTTTAGGTCCCACTGATACATCCTCATTACTGCAAATCAAATTCCAGTCCACAGCTTTAAATAATATTCCCTACTGCAAGTGGATTATTTCTCTCAAAATTTTCTAAGATCTATAACAGCAGTTTTTGTGGAATATAAACACATATCACTGTAATCTTCCTCTCTTGCCAATAGCCTTTTACTGCTATTTTTGTCTTTTTTCCTCATCATCACTATTAAAGCTCCTCTAATAATTAGTGTAATTGCTTGCCTCTTCCTCTGTCCCTGACATTCTGCTGAAAATCCATTCTGAAATTCTCTGTCAAATTCCTGTGCTCATTTGTTTCCAAATTTGTCTCCTGCAGCATTGCTATTTGCACTCTGCATTTCTTAATATAATTCAATACTTGGTTCTTTTTAATCTATACCTGTAAGGCCATTCACATTTCAAGATAATATAGACAGCAAAGCCATCATGATAAAATGTTATTGTTCCCACAATTTATACATGGAACAGTTTTTTTAATCTGTATTTCCAGCTTTTGTGTTATATGCATATACTAATGTTCGGTCAGGCTTATCTTTTGTACAGTTGTTTCTACTCATCTCCATTTGAACCTATGCCACATTTTAAGACTTTTTGTTTTAATGACTATCCCCAAACAAAAAACTACATACAAAACATTCCCATCCCTGCTTAACTTGGAGCACACACACATAACTATGAACATCTTCAAAACATGAAGTTTAACCCTTTCGAAGGGAAAATTTGCCCCAAAATGATGGCAGCACCTACAGGCATCACCTAACCTAAAATTAAGGTTACCCATGCTAATACACAAGCCATAGCCTGTGCTCCCACTTAACACTGATTACTGTCTGTTCTTTTCTTGTCCCTCTTCCCCACACAGATATGAAAAAAATAGCTTGCATGCTTTCAGAAAACACTAACTTTTAGCCCCAAGAAAAAGTGCACTGGCTACTGTAGAACAGACCATATGTCTGTATCTTTAAGAAGCATTTCCAGATGTAAGCACATGCATATAAATACTGAGTACATGCAGGCAGCAGCGCCACTGACAGAACAGCCAGAATGCTAACATGCATGAATGCAGTTGTCAATTTGTTTACAAGTTTATTTCAGTTTAAGTTACAAAGCCTCATTCCTGATGTGTTTGTGTGTAATAAAGCTGCTTGAACTGAACCCATGAATGCTTGTCTGTTTAATCCTGACCAGACGAGCGACATGGTGTCAGACCCAGATTAAGAGAGCAATTTCTTCAAGCCATGAGGTGCAAAGTTGAAGGTGAAGGCAGACTGAGCTGGTTGAGTGAAATGGAGCTCAGACAAACAAAAAGGGCCAGAAATGAACTTAAGGTAACCAAAGCTTGCACAAAAGATTTATTTTGCAAAGAAAATTAAACGGAGCACTTGTATGGCACAAAATGCATTATTAATCAAACTTGTAGCACAAAATGCATCATTAATTAAACAAAATGTTCAAAACTATGACATTTGATAAAACTAGCAGAAATATTCAAGTGGGGCTCAGAATTACCTTTGGTTTGCATAATGAATGTATTTAAAGTAAAACGGGCATAAGAAAAGTATAATGAGTATGATAAGAGATTAAAGGGGCATAACAAGTACAATAATAATGCAAAATAAGCTTAAAGAGCAAGGCAACTGCATTTTTTTTTTAGTAAAAGACAGTGTTTGGGCACAAATAAGAAGTTATGTACTCACCATGTTCCATGTTTGTTGTCCATACTCTTGCCTTCATTCTTGCTGGTTGGGTTCGGAACTGCGCATCGGTTCCGACTCGGCCTATTACTAAAGCCCGAGAGCTTCAACTGGCTTGAGGCTATACCCAATCCCATCATGCTTAGGGAAGATAACCCAGATCTTGTTTGCAAAATACTAACACATTTGAAATCATATACAAAATGCCAAAGGTAATAGTTATTAGCGTATATCTCAAGAAGCAAGAAGGGAAGCAGAGAACACAATTCACAACCAATAAAAAATTCCTCTTGACCCTCCAGGAGTGAATGTTGGGGGAAGGAGGGTGGGACGACGCAAGAATGAAAGCGAGATTATGGACAGCAAAGAGAGAATGTTACGGTGAGTACATGACTTCCTAATGTTATGTTGTCCCATCTCACCTTCATTCTTGCTGGCTGGGACAGCATCCCTAGCACCTTCTTTCTTGGGTGGCTCAAGGGAATAAACTCTTCAGAACAGTGGAACCAAAGGAAGCTCTGTTCCGGGAGGCCACGTCTACTTTGTAATGAGTGATAAAAGGTATGAGGTTTGACCCATGTGGTTGCAGCACAGATTGAGCCCATAGGTAATCTGGCCTGAAAGGCGGCTGAAGTTGACATAGCTCTTGTTAAGTGGCCCCTAATCTTTCCTGGCAATTATGTTGAGAATTATATGCGTGGGTAATAATGACAGTAAGCCATTTTGACAAGGTAACTTTTGATATTGGTGCACTTTTCCTGTCTCTGAGAAGGAGATGAATAACTGGTCAGATTTTCTAAATTTCTTTGTTCTATGCAAGTAAAAGCACAACTCCCTGTGGACATCCACTTGGTGTAGCATATATTCTGCCCTGTTGCCACAGTTTGGAAAAGAAAACAGGCAGGTCAATGGATTGATTCAAGTTGGTCTCAGAACATACTTTGGGAAGGAATGAAGGATTCATTCTGAGAGAGACTCTGCCTTTGTGAAAAACTAAATAGGGAGGGCGTATGGACAGAGCTTGAAGTTCTGAGACCCTCCTAGCTAAAGTAATGCCTAACAAAAAGGTTGTTTTTCAGGTTAGAAATTTGTTGGCAAGAGGAAGTTGTTTTTTATGGTGGGAGAATCAGAGTAGACAATACCAAATCGAGGCCCCAAGGAGGTGGTGGTTCCCTTATTGGAGGCCTTAGTAAAAATGTACCTCTCAGATTGCACAATCTGTGAGACATTATTTTCAATCCCATGTCTATGTGGTAGTTATATATGGCAGCTAATTGTACTTGTATGTTAGTTGCTGCTAAGCCTTTGTTAAAAATTTCTGCTAAGAAATCTAAAATTGTACTTAAGGTGGCTGTGAAGGGGTCTATGTGAGTCTTAGAAGCCCAACAAAAAAAACTTTTCCATTTGCTTGCATAAAGCTTTCTAGATGTTGTCTTATGAGATGAAACTAGAATGTGTCTCACTGCACGGGATATGTCTGGAAGTCTGGCTAAGACTGGAAGTGAACCAGCCAAGTTGTCAGTTTTAGGGTTTGGATAGAGGGATGGAGCATCCCTGACTGATGAGTCAGAAGATCTGGTACCGGGTCCAGAATCCATGGCTCTTCTAGGAGATGGGGCCATAGGAAAGGAATAACAAAAAAGCAAGCCAGCAACTGTGTGCTGTTTATATTAATTTATTCTTACATAAAACACAAGAAAAAAAACAGACTGGTTTCGGCTGAGGAATTAACCTAGCCTTCATCAGTGTAGTAATACAGCACATCTTGTGAATATATATATAGTATATTCTTAATTGATGTTTAATTATTGGTGAGCTCATAAATATTCATTTAAGCCTGGGCTAAACAGCCCTCCCAATTTGATAATCCACTTCTTTTCCATTAAATTCAATTTTGTATGCCATCCAGTTTTTTGGTTCCTGTCCCCTCTTATCCTGTCTATAATGGTAAAATGAAAGGATGCTGTAGTGTGTTGTAAAGTATGTTTGAACAAAGCATTGCTCATTCTTTTGTGTTTATGAACCTATGAACCTATAACATCAGAAAAGTGTTCGGAAATCCGTACCCTAAGAGGTTTGGATGTTTGTCCAATGTAGAATGCATGACAGTTGCAGGTGGCCAGGTATACAACCCAGTCTGTACGGCAATTTGCAAAAAACTTTATGTCGAATACCATGCTACAATTACTGCTAGAGAAGTTTTTGGTTTTCAAAACTCGAACACAGTTGCTGCAATGGCCACAAGGCATGCAACCAATGATCTTCTCCCCAGAAATGGTGGTTTGGATAGTATTATGATGAGTGGATGGATGCTGATGTTTGAAATAGTTAAAATAGGACCCCAGATTTTTTTCCTTTTCCAAGAGAGAACCGACATATTTCATTTAAATGTTGCGACAAAAAATTGTCCGCTAACAGTATATTCCAATGTTTTATAATAACCTCAATAAAACTGTTAGTGTTCCTACCATATGTGGTGGTAAGCAGTAGTTTTTTAAAGGTAGAACTTGGTTTTTGCTGGCATTTCAAAAGGTCTTTTCTGTCAATATTTGCCGAGTAAATACTTGCTAGACATGACCCATATTATATCCTCTCTCTTGAAATCTATGTACTAAATCATCATGAAAATGTGCAAAGGAATTATCATTTGAACAGATGCGTCTCATCCTAATGAATTGTGACTTGGGGATGTTTTTGGTAATGTGGGTGGGATGAAAGCTTAATGCATGGAGTAGAGTGTTATATTCAGGGTATTTGCGAAATACTTCTGTATGTAGAGTACTGTCAGTGTTCCTGGATATAAGTGCATCCAAGTAGGTGATTCTATCCAAATGGTAATTAACAGTAAACTGTAAACCCCATTTATTTTCATTAAGATACCCTATGCATTCCATAAGGTATTCCACATCAGACCTCCACACCATCCAGCAATCATCCAAATACCTACGCTATATATCAATTTCCCCCAAGTAAATGTTGTGTGTAGTGTCATAAATAATGCACTCTGGGGAGAAGATCATTGGTTGCATGCCTTGTGGTCATTGCAGCAACTGTGTTAGAGTTTTGAAAACCAAAAATTTCGCTAGCAGCAATTGTAGCATGGTATTCGACAAAGTTTTTTGCAAATTGCAGTACAGACTGGGTTGCATACCTCGCCACCATGCAAATGTCATGCATTCTATATTGGACAAACATCCAGACCTCTTAGGTTATGGATGTCCGAACACCTTTCTCATGTTAAACACAAAAGAATGAGCAATGCTTTGTTCAAACATACTTTACAACACACTACAGCATCCTTTCATTTTACCATTATAGACAGGATAAGAGGGGACAGGAACCAAAAAACTGGATGGCATACAAAATTGAATGTAACGGAAAAGAAGTGGATTATCAAATTGGGAGGGCTGTTTACCCCAGGCTTAAATGAATATTTATGAGCTCACCAGTACTATTTAAACATCAGTTACGGATATACTATATATATATTCACAAGATGTGATGTATTACTACACTGATGAAGGCTAGGTTAATTCCTCAGCCGAAACTGGTCTGTTTTTTCTTGTGTTTTACGTAAGAATAAATTAATATACACAGCACACAGTTGCTGGCTTGCTTTTTTATTTGATGGTACTTCTTTTGCCATGCAACTACTTCCGTGCAGGGGATTTCCTTTTTGGATGCCATAGGAAAGGAAACAAGATTTGACAAGGCCTGTATGGAGCGATGAGGATTAACCTGCAACTCAACTATTTGGCTTTCTGTAAAACTTTGGGGATTAGTGGAAACAGAGGAAAGGCATAAAGGAGTCCCAGGGGGCCAATCATGAACAAGTGCATCCCTTGGTGACCCCTGGAGGGGGGAGTAGGGCAAGGTAACTGCTGCATTTGGTGTTCATGGACATGGCAAAAAGGTCACAGCAAGGCTGGTCCCACTTGCAAAAAAATCTGGTTTACAATTTCCTGTTTTAGGGACCAGTCATGAGGTATTAGAATTGCTCTGCTCAATTTGTCTGCTATCATGTTGGATTTCCCCAGAAAAGGCACTGCAATCAGAAAACATTGAGAAGAGACTGCCCATTGCCATACTCTTTGAGCATCTCGACACAGGGGGTAGGGATCTGGTTCCACCTTGTTTGTTGATGTACTACACTACCGACATCTTATCTGTCTGTATTGCAATCATACCTGGTGGAAGAGAGTTCTGCAATGCCTTCAATGCCAGAAGCACCGCTCTCATCTCTAGGACACTGATGTGCAAGTAGTACTTGTGTTCCTGCCAAGTTCCTTGTGCGGTCTTTCCCAGATAATGCCCCCCCAACCCTATCTGGGAAGTGTCCGTGGTCACTGTGGCTACTGGTTGAAGGAGAGTGAACGGCCTTGCCCAGAGTTACCTGCATGGATTGAAGTGAGACATGGGTAGCTCTTGCATAAACCACTGAGCGAAGAGTAACCACTGTAGGACTCATGTGGAGATGTGCTACAGGTACTAAAAGTTATAGCAGCTGCCATGGTGCCCAAGACCTTTAGAACAAACTTTGCCTTTACTTTCTTTCTCAAGGGCAAGATAGACACTTGATGGCGCAGTGTCTGTACCCTGTCGTGAGGCAGGTTTGCTACCATGTTTTCTGCATTTAAGTCTGCTCCTATGAAAGTAATATGCTGTGATGGCAACAAAGAAGATTTTTCGAAATTTATGGTAATGCCCAGTTCCAAGCATAGATGAATGGTGGTGTCTTTTGCTTTGGTTAGCAGATGCTTAGTGGTGGCGGTCAGTAGCCAGTCGCCTAAGTATGGAAGCACTTGGAATCCTAGACACCTCAGGTGAGCCGTGACTACTGCTATGCATTTGGTAAATACTCTGGGGGCTGTAGTGAGACCAAAGTGCAGAGTTCGGAATTGGTAATGACTGGCTCCCAGCCGGAAGCGTAGATTTCTCCTGGATCGTCTGTCCATTTTTATATGGTAGTACGCATCCTGAAGATAGATTGTGCACATCCAATTGTCATGTCCCAGAAAACGGAGTATAGACTGCAGTGTCAGCATCCAGAATTTTTTTTTTATTCTTTTAGGGACTTGTTCATCCTGCTGAGATCCAAGATGGGCCTCCTTTCCCATGTTTTCTTCAGAACTAAAAAGAACCTTGAGTATGTTCCGGATCTGATTTGGTCTGTGGGGACTTCTTGAATGACTCTTTTTCTTAGCAACCTTTGTATCTCTAGGGTTGCTTGATCCCTTGACAGGGTGGAATGTCTGGGACTGATCTTGTTTGTGGGGGTGGGGTGGAGAAGGGTATGTTGTATCCTCTGGATATTACTGACTGTAGCCATTTGTCTTGAGTGATGGTTTAGCCAGGCTTTTAGGTACAGTGATAGTCTTCCCCAGACTGTCTCCAGAGGTGGGCAGGCGGGCCTCCATTCAGGAGCATTGGAAGGGTCTGCCAGAGAATGCATCCGTTGCCCTGATTTTGCGGACCTCCTCTGCCGCGAGATCGGTGTCTTCCATTGTTATTTGCCCCTCTGCCCCTGGGGGAAGATTCACCATGTGCATCTGGCGAAGCTCTTTGGGATTTACAGAACCACATCCCCCCCCCCTTTCTGGCCTTTGGGATAAGGCCTGGTAGGGTGGGAAAAACCTAATCCCATGGCACACAGAGTTTTGCCTTCTTGTTCGCACCTAGTCAGTCTCTAACTTTTGGCCCGAACAAGGATGAGCCGTCAAAAGGGGCATTAGTAAAGGAAGATTTGAAGGGCTCAGCAAACTCGTAAAGGCGTATCCAGGAATGCCTCCTCAGAGCAATTCTTGTACCAGCTGCCCTACTCATACCATCTGCTGCATAAGAAATGACCTGCATAGAGGAATTGACTACTGAATTTAAGGTAGCAAGATGGGCTGACACCTTGTCTGGAACCCCTCTAGCTGTGGAATCTCGGAGGGTGAAGTCTGGTAAAATGGGTCAAATAGTTCAGCGACCTAAGTGTAAAAGCCGCTGATGAGAACGTACGCTTCCCATACCTATCCATCGTTCGAGATTCCTTATTCGGTAGATGGACAGATGGTCTCAGCTAACTCCTTTTTGGTGGCTGCCTCCACCACCATAGCATCTACTGGGACACGTTTGGTTAAGAAGTCTTTGTCCAACGGTGCAGTTATGAATTTGTTGGGCCTCCTTGTAACAGATTCCATGGATTCTGGAGAGCTTCATGCCTTTTGACAAAACGTTGAGGAGCTGGTCAAAGGGTGGAGACACTCAAGAGGTGGAAGGTCGAGAAACAAATGCTTCCAGATATCCGGACTCATCCTCAGAAGGGGTAAGGGTCTTCCAGCCACCTCTCTGCTTCAGGATCTCAAGGATGTGGGAGAAGGAGACACCCTCAGAGGGTGACCGTTGGGACCTTTCTGAATCATCTAAGTCCGCATCTGAAGTGACAGACTCCTCAGGGAAGTCTAGATGTTTCCTCTTACATGTTCTCTTCCGAGGGACCTCCTGAGAGGGGTCCTCTGGGAAGGTTTCAGAAGACAGCGACTCACCCAATGGGGTGTCCTGGGACATCGGTTCTCTACCCCTGGGGGGAGGAATGGTAGAGAGGCAGACACCAGCACTTTTGGGGGACGAGTGCTTGGATCCGAGAGTGGAGCCATCAGGGGTAACAGCACACACCTCATCACCTCGAAGGCACCATGACCCAGGCCCGAGGGAGCCTCCAGCTCTGAAGAGCCAGGAAACTCCTCCCGTACCAAGGAGGTGGGCTATGAGGCAGATAGAGGTGCCGAGCTCACCTGCACAGATGCCCCGAGAGGCAGATTCAAATCCGACAAAGGTCCAATCTGACTCTCCTTCCCAGACCTGACGCGGAGCGTCGGCTCCCAGAACCCTCAACAGAATATGGCGCTGAAGAGGTCGGAGTGGAAGTCGGGACTGAAAAACCTGGGGTAGGTCTCAGACCCGATGGTTCCACCACAAAGACATCCAAGCACTCCAGCTCCGAAACCACTCGGGTTGAAGGAGGAATAGAAGAAGGGGCAGTGGCAGTTACTGGTTCCAATTCCTTCTCGGCAGAACTCGAAAGGATCTTGGCCAAAGCTGGAGTCCAAAGCAACCTCCTGACCACCCGCTCCATGTCATCTGACAGACTCCTGGAGGATCGAGAGGGCGGGGTCTAAGATTTGATGCTTCCAGCCACTGTCTGCAAAATAGGTGACAGTGGAACTGAACAGACTGGCTCCAAGGCTGGGGACCAGCTCGGTCTATTGCTCCTAGTCAGTTCCGAAGAAACTGGTGGAACAGAAGTTGTCTTTTCGGGCCTGAAAGCCTTCAGGTCCAAAGTCGCGTCTTTTGCTAGCTTTTTTACCAGTTCAGAAGCAGGAGCCGAAGAAAACGCTCTTTTGACTGACTTATCTAACTTTGGGGATTGAGAAGATTTGGAGGAGGTCTGGTTCCCTCCCAGTGCCATAGAAATAGGAACTTTAAGTAATCCCCTGAGTATAAGTTTATTTTTGCATAAAGTTATTCATTCGGAAAAAGAATTTAGAGTTGTTTTTCAAAGGTAGAAACCTAGATTGTGATGCCAATCAATTGAAGCGTAATAGTACATTCAACCCCCCCACACACCCTCAGCTCAGAAACTTCGAGTTAAAAGTGGAAAATGAAATCAGAACTCATTTAACAATGAAACATTTCCACTCTAATTTAACACAAGATGAAAAGAACACTTTAAGAACTATCAGCAATAACCGTGACCTGAGGGTTATGAAACCAGACAAGGGTGGGGGGGTTGTTGTAATGGAGACAATTCAATATGAAGGAAAAATGCTCGAGCTGTTAAATGATTCAGAAAAATATACCAGGGTTTCCATCAATGAGGTCAATATTGCCTACAGAAAAATTCAGGTATTATTACATGACATGTTGATGGAAGGATCTATTGATCATGGCACTTACAAATACTTGGTGGTTGAGAAACCAAAAATCCCGTGCATCTTTGGGATCCCCAAAGTGCACAAAAACAGCCTTGATCCACCGCTCAGACCAATTGTGTCGGCTGAGGGCTCAATAACAGCTCCTTTAGCGAAATTTGTGGATCACAAAGTCAAAAACATATTAGAAGGCTGTGACAATATTCTGAAAGACTCATGGGATTTCCTGAGGAAAATTAAGCCTTCCTTATACACTGACAACGTAGCTTTTGGCACAATGGATGTTATTGACTTATTTGGCTGTATTCCTCACGACACAGGGTTACATTGGTTTGAGGAAAAGTTAGTTGCAAGCAAAAGGTTGACCCACACAGATTTCAGAAATACCTTAACCCTGATGGAAGTAGGATTAAAAAATAATTTTATCTACTTCCAAGGAGAATATTTTAAACAAGAAAAAGGCGTTGCAATGGGTGCACACTGCGCCCCAGCCTATGCCAACATTATTATGGCATATTGGGAAGAAAAATATCTTCTAAATTCCCCACTTTTGAATGAATGTGTTTTATACACAAGGTTTCTGGATGATCTATGCTTTTTCTGGAAAGGGAGCAAGGAACAATTTACGAACCTTTTGGGTTATTTAAACAACACCTCTAGCTTTTTAAAATTTACCAGCAATTTTGACCATCAAGAATTGAGATACTTAGATGTCTGTATCGGCAAGAAAGAAGGATCCTTTACATCACGCATTTACAGAAAGGACACCTTCTCCAATTCTTACCTGCACTACACCAGTTGCCATCCCACCCATCAGAAGAAAGGGGTAGTGAAAGGGCAACTGGTGAGGCTGAGTAGGATGACTTCGGATAATGAAGTTTTCTTTGAAGAAAGTAATTTTTTAAGGAATTTATTTACCAAGAGAGGGTATCCTATAGAATTTTTCAACAAAGTGATTGAGGAAGTAAACAATAAAAGAGTTGATTCATTTGCCCCCATTTTGGGCAAAGATGAGAACTTGGTCTCACCTCAACAGCAAGAACAGAAGAAGGTAGAGAATAAGTCAGGACTTATTACTACCTTTGGACAACAATCAGCATTTCTAAGAAACATTTTCTCTAGGGAATGGAACAGCTTTTCCAAATTTTCAGATTTAGAATACATATTTGACAATGATCCAACCCATATTTACCGTAAAGGTAAAAGTATTAAAAATATTTTGGAGGCTGGCCAGAAAACTAATTCTATTTACAACAGTAATAGACCAAAGAAAGGATTATATAAATGTGGAAAATGTAATTGTACACATTTAATTTGTGGAGACACACTGTATTTAAAAGCGAGAAACATGACTTTGCATTTAAACACCTTTGCCAACTGTGACACTATAGGAATCATTTATATAGCTATTTGTAAGAAATGCTCTTCCTTCTACGTGGGAAAGAGTGAGAGAAGGCTCAGGCAGAGAATATATGAGCACTTATATGATGTTAGGGTGAGGAACGAAAAAAATGCACTTAGCAAGCATTCAGCAAAATGTGAGACCCCTGGCTATCAGTTTTTTATTTTGGAGGTTGTCCCCACTAACCCCAGAGGTGGTATGTGGGAAACACTTATTGAATACAAAGAATTGTATTGGCAACTCCTTCTTGATGCAAATCGGAATTTAGGGCTTAATGACATGGTATCTATAGCCCCAGTACTAAAACTGAGGGCTGCAAAACTCTAATTCCATTTTATCACATTGTATTTTTATATTTTACTATTACAGACAATGGAATTTTAAAATGTTTTTTAACATAAATTTTTTTTACCAAGGAAAATGCTTTTCATTTTTAGATGCATTATCAATTTAAGCCACTAGATGGCCTCATCATTCAATTTTTTTATTTCTTTTCTGTGAAAGATAGTATTCAAGTTATTTAGTTTTTTAATGAATTATTAAAGTGTTTTTATCATATTTTTAACATACAATTTTTACAGGATGAGTTTAGTTATTATTGAAGCTCATATTTCTGTATTTCAACCTTATGGTTTTTTAAGTTTTAAAAAAATTTTTTTTGTATTCATACACTTTAAGCACTTTAAGATATAACCCGCAATATGATTGGTTAATGCAGCGCTGACAGATTTCAAATGGTGTATAAAAACACTCATTAAACAATATGGCCAGTATTACTGAAGAAGTTGGGGACGAAAACGTTTGTTGGACACGTTATTGGAGTGTATTTTCTTGCTATCAGTGTGTATTTGGAGTGTTGGAGTGTTATCTTTGCTGCTTTTGGAATAAAGCATTTAAATTTTCCAGGATCAGGACTTATTTGTGCTTGGTGCAGTGGTTTTTTACCTTTACACTGTCTGCAAAATAGGTGACAGTGGAACTGAACAGACTGGCTCCAAGGCTGGGGACCAGCTCGGTCTATTGCTCCTAGTCAGTTCCGAAGAAACTGGTGGAACAGAAGTTGTCTTTTCGGGCCTGAAAGCCTTCAGGTCCAAAGTCACGTCTTTTGCTAGCTTCTTTACCAGCTCAGAAGCAGGAGCCGAAGAAAACGGCTCTTTTGACTGACTTATCTAACTTTGGGGATTGAGAAGATTTGGAGGAGGTCTGGTTCCCTCCCAATGCCATAGAAATAGGAACTTTAAGTAATCCCCTGAGTATAAGTTTATTTTTGCATTCCTGCAGGACCCTGGAACTATACCCGTGACAAACAGAGCAAGAGTTGTGAAGGTGCACTGCACCTAAACAGTAGGCAAAACTAATGTGCCCGTCGGATAAAGACATTTTTTGTGAACAGGAATCACACTTTTTGAAGCCTAACTGCTTCACTTCCTTTCCTTCCTTGGACATAACGGTAAGTAACAATAACAACAACAGACACTGTCCAGGAAACTTGATTAATAAGAATAACAAGGTTACTATGAAAAAACTATCCAACTACCAAAACTATCTAACTTAACTTTTTTTTTTTGAAAAGTCACGCAGGAAGAGAAAAAAAGGGCTAGAGGAGAGGTCTCTAACTAAAACGACGATCTCCTCTAGCCAGAGGAGACGACTCTAACTTAAACGATGAAACCTCTTTAGGAAGGAGAAGTAAACAGGAGAGCCCTCTAATTTAAACGGGCAAGGAAAGAAAAGGTAAACCCTCTAATTTAAATGGGTTTGTCAAAGATAACCGAAAACTTTTAGTGAAAACGGGATAGGGGAGAAGCTACAGACCCAATGAAAGCGGCGGCCAGCCACAAACAAACAAATGAAAAACTAGCAATTCGCTACAAGGTGATACCTAAAACAGAACCAAAAATAATGTTTTTATATTTGATCAAAAATTTTTTCTGCAGAAGGCTTGCATAGCTATGGGCACTGCATGTGCAAATAGCGATGCCAACCTGGCATTAGTGCAATGGGAACATGACAACCTATTGTCATATAAAAATGCTTATGCTCAGCATATTATTTGGTATGTTCATTTTGTCAACGATATTTTTATGCTGTGGGGTGGTACCGTTGATGACTTAAATAATTTTATGGTGTTTATGCACAGTACTACACATTTTTTTAAAGTTTAACTATAATGTATAGAAAAGCCCCAAGGACAAATGCTCTCTTACATAAAAGAAATATGCACCCCAAGCACATAACTAGAAATATGCTTAAAGGACAGGTATATAGAATACTTAGACTTCACAATGATGATTCTACTGCACAAATAGCCCTTACAACCCTTAAAGGGGAATTTTTAGAAAGAAGCGATCAAGATTCAGAGATAGATGCCTGTATTTCTGAGGCATGAATGCAGAGACATGTTAGATGCAAGCCATATTTTAGAGAAACCGCAAATATTCATGTTACACAAAGACAAGAGGAATCTACCAGTGATATTTTTGGAGTGCCATTACAATATTCTAGTGATATAATCAAAAAGATGTAGTCGGACTACCACGGAAAAAATATATATATGAGTACTTTATTAAAATAAAACAAACAGATGAGCGCTTTCGCGTACACCCCTGGTACGCTTCATCAGATCTAAATTGATTAAGACATCAAATTGCATTTAAATAATGTAGAATAATTACGTAACTCTAATCAAACAATTAATCAATTATATTGAGTTTGAATGCAGATCTAGAATCTGAATGAACTAACAGCAAATATAACAAATATATATATATATATATATATATACAATAATTGCTATTATTATATTCTAGTGATATAAATCAATACTGTGATACCATAAAAGACAATTGGAAAATACTCACAAATATACCTGAATTGAGACAAGATAGGGAATACACCACATTTCTCTTTCAGGAATAACAAATCCCTGAAACAACATTTTTGCTATAAATCAACTGTATGTGACAAGGGAAGCACAGAGTCTAGAAGAATAGGCACATTGCCCTGTAGATGTTGCTCAGTGTGTAAATTTGTTTACACTTGCCCATCTTATACACATTCATGTTTAGGTTTCACTATTAACATTGATTTTTATGCAGACTGCAAAACTTGCAACCTTGTATATTTTAGTTTTTGTCAGTCATGTCATGCTTTTTACGTTTGCAAGACAAATAGACTATTTAAGGACAGAGTTCTTGAACATCAGAGAGATATAAAAAAAGACAATGCTCTAGCTTTACATATTATGAACCATGACTCTACATACTTTTTTAGTTTCTTTGTCCTTCAAGTTCTAGATACAGGTCTGAGAGGAGGGGATTTAATAAATCATACTGAAACTGCAGAGCAAAAATGGATCTTACTACTTAATACTGAAAGACCACCTGGCTTGAATGGAGTTTCTTCACTGAAACCATTTTTAAAAGGACGTCAGCTGAAGCATAGTTTTATTTAGTTATGAGATGCTATCCTTTTGAATTAGTTTGTGCATAGTTCTTTAACTCTGTAATTAGTTTTATAACATATTTTTATACACTTTTTAACATGTTGACATCACTACTATGTGCTTTCCTCATTGGTTAGATCTCTATATTTAAATGTTGAGTGCTTTCATTATGGCTGTCTGATGAAGCGGTGTATTCATCGCGAAAGTGCTTACCTTTTATCCAAGTGTTTGGACTTTTATCCATTAAAGTTTTTGGATTGGTACTTCATTTATCTTTTTTGTGATACCTAAAACACTAAAGCTACAAGAACAATATTTATCCAAAAATTATTGTTGAAAACAGAGTAATAATGAAAATATTTTCACTTAGCCTGAGCCTAGTGAGAAGCACCTGATCTAGTTTAGTGGCAAACGAGATCTGGGTTATCCTCCCTAAGCATGATGGGATAGGGTATACCCTCAAGCCAGTGGAAGCTCTCTAGCTTTAATAATAGACAGAGTTGGAACTGATGCTCGGTTCCAAACCCAACCAACAAGAATGAAGGTGAGATGGGACAACATAACATCTACTATTTTGCATTGACCGAAGCCATTCAAGGCATAATTAGAATTGTTTGAAGTACCTCAGTATGCGCAAACTGTTTGCAGAGTGTGTGCTTTATTACTGTGCAATTATTTCAGAGTTTGCTGTGTGCAAAGTACAGACATTGCAAAGTGCAGTCAAAGTACAGCTATTCTGAAGTTTCTTCTGCTGTGTGCATTTATTCAGAGTGACGCCATTTCAAAGTGTTTCTTACACTGTACAGTTATTTCGCAAAGTACAGCAATTTTGAAAGGTGCCTGCTCTGTATACAGTTTATTTGCAAAGTGCATTTATTTCAAAGTGTTTCTTACTCTGAGCTTCTTCTGCTGTGTACAGCTTATTTGCAAAGTACAGTCATTTCAAAGCATCTTACACTGATAAGGAAAGGATTTGCAAAGTATAGTGACTTTGAAGTGTTCTTGTGCTATGGAGACTTGTTTGGCAAAGTGCAGTTGTTTCAAAGAGTCTGTTGTGCTACTAAGCATAATTACAGGTTCTGGCATATATTTATATGTGTGTATGCTCGTATACAATTTCAAGCACTTTCACTACTGTGTGTTGATATGGCAGAGGCATTTCGGAAACCCAGTCCACTTGTGTTTGATCATAATATAGCAGAGAACTAGACAGTATTTGAGCAGGAATACGACATTGCCATACAAGCAGCTTTTTCTGTCAAAGTTGTATGTAAAAGGGCATTCATTTGCTCAACCATTTCATCAATGAAGATGGCCGTCAAAGCAATCCTGTGCACAGCCATTAGTGCAACCTTACTTTCCATACAGAGATGAGATGCTAACAGAAGATGGTATCATTTGCAATAGTTCAAAAGTTATTGTTCCTACTTCCTTACAGCATGAATACATTCAGATTTTGCATCCTAGCCACCCAGGTTCCGACTCTACCAAAATAAAGGCGAGAGGGCTAGTATTTTGGCCTTTTCTACCAAAGGACATTGAAAAAGTGCTTTCCTCTTGTTCAGTATGCAACAGTACTAAACTGCATCTGCAAAAAGAGCCACTTCAGCTATGCCAGATTCCTGAACTACCTTGGTCAGTAGCAGCCATTGACATATTTGAGTGGAACAATTAGCACTACTTAGTGTTTGTAGACTCATATTCAAACTTGTTTGAGATTGATTTGCTACCTAACATCCAGTGCTGTTATTACTAAGATGAAATATTTCAGTCCATGGGAGTCCACACAATGTTATTTCTGACAATGGTACCCAGTTTAACAGTCAACTGTTTCAGAGATTTGCAAAAGAGTGGGACTTTATCCATGTTACTAGTAGTCCTGAATACCCACAGTCAAACAGCCTTACTGAACGTGCAGTACAGAGTGCAAAGCAATTACTAGAGAGGTCAAAGAGTGACAATACCGTTATCTTCTTGAACTGACTTAATCATGGAATTATACCCCATGACAATCTACTTGGCTCGCCTGCTCAGAGACTTCTATCTAGGCAAACCAGAACAACGTTGCCTATCAGTTCAAGTTTGTTGGTTCCTAATGCTAAACACACCAGAGCAATCAAAGCCCAACTTTTTAAGAAGGTATTCTTTTCAGATGTCCAGCTACAATAAAATGAGCAGATTTCTTCATCTGTTAAAAAAAGGAGAGACAGTGAGGATCCAAACAGCGAAAGTCTTTGACTGAATTGGTCAAGTGAGAGGTATATGTACCGTGCTGAGATTTTACTTAGAGGAATCTGAGGGTATAGAATACAGGAGAAACTGCAGGCATCTTCTTTCTGTATCAGAAACGATATCACAGCATCATACCTGTGACACAGACTCTAGATCTCAGAGCAACTCTGACAATGATCATACTGAAGAACATGTCTCAGTATCCATTCCCATTCCTGATGATGTCCTAGATGTCCCCAAAGTAGAACATTCCTCGATGATGGTCCTTGTTGCTAGATTCAGTTCTGACTTTTATATTATACGATCCGGTCACACTTGTAGACCTAGTGTAAAATATACAGCAACCTGGACATGACTGCTTTATGTGTTTCTAATTTTGTATGATTGCATGTCAAAGAATTAGTTCTGTATAACTGCATGTCAAAAGATCACTTCTGTGTAAAATGCATGTCACTGAACACTGTTTAGTATATGATCTATTTCTCAAAGAGGGAGGATGTAGAACAGAGCATGTGTATGTACCTTTAAGAAGCATTTCCAAATGGAAGCATGTGCATATAAATAATGAGCAGGTGCAGGCAGCAGTGCCATTTTGAGAGAACAGCCAGTGTGTTAACATGTATAAGTGTAGTAGTCAGTCTGTTTATAAGTTGATGCAAGTTTAAGTTAAAAAGCCTCATTTGAATGTGTTTGCGTATAATAAAGCCGCTTGAACTGAACCCATGAATGCTCATCTGTTTTATCCTGACCAAATCAGCAACAACTACCTTTTAAATAAAACTAAATTGTACATGGTTCTATTAACTGCATTAAAGTACTAAGGCTACTAGGGAGGTTGTTACCTCTTACTTCCCATAATTTCAAACATTTTTTCACTGAACTGCTTGCAACTGTACCTTTAAATTTTGCATTTCCCTTAGCAAACAATACTCGGAATTCTCAAGATTAACTGCCTGCATCTGCAGATAGCTCGTCTCCATGGAAATGCACTCAGCAAGGACTTGCAAATTTCACTCAGAAAAGAACAGCTGCCATCAGATGCAGACATCTTGACTCCACTGAACATTTGTCAGTGGAAAACAAGCTAATTTATTTGTAGTTGTAAGAAGCTTAGCATTTTCATGGCTTTTGTCATTTTGTCTTATTTTTAAAGCATACATGCTTACAAACACACCGGTATACAGCTTAAGCCTAAAGTAGTAATCCAGACATTCACACTTGTAAAATAAAGAGAAAATATCTTTAATTGAAATATAGTGTAATCTGTACAACTTTATACCTCACCCCAGGAGCCCAAAATCACAGTACATGAACATTAAACTTGCTTTTGCCCAGCCTTTTAACTTGTTATATTGTAAAACCTACATTTCTTATAACTAAAAGTACTTGTTTACTTGAATGTCTTTAATGCATGCAACAGTCACTGAAAATACTTCCCCCGCATTTAAAATATCCCTGACTACACACTAAACAAAACTGGTTTAATGTTGAAAGCATACAGCTTATACCCTGAAAATGAAATGTTTTATACAAACACTCATAAGAACAGTTTTATTTATAGTTGGTTTTCCCATTCATAGCTCTCAACCTTCCATCTCGAAAATAAGGAACACTACATCTCATAATATGGAACAAATGGACAACATGTGGAATACCTACAAACAGCTTAACAACTTCAGCTAGGAAGGTCATAAGCTGGTTAAAATGGGATATTTTTACTTATGCAATAATTATTTTAGTGAATTAATACAATTCATTTCTATTTACCATGATATCTGTTAAAAATTTTGCTAACCCTTAATGTGCGACAGACCCTTTCGATGTGGAACTTTGAGGAACATGAACATTTTAGGACCTGAAATGAGGAACATTCCTCATAATGAGGTACGCCTGAGAGGTATGTTCCCATTTTTAGTGTCCTTTTAAGCATTAATTATTTAAAGTGGGGTGTATGCTTTATAGCCCCCACAAGTTTAACAAAGTTAACAATCCTGTGCTTTTCAGCCACTTTTTTTTTTTTGCAAAACCATATTTCACAAATGTAATAAGTAAGATGTTTCATAGTCTTCCATTTATTCACTAATTTCAGAGTTGCTGGTCCTCTTCCTGTTCATTTCCATTTCCCAACACCAGACTCAAGCTCAAGTCCAAGGTACTACTGACTCTTCTAGTCAACTCCTGTGCTTTTTTCTCTCTCTCTCAAACATTTTCCTTTGGAACACTGTAACTGTTTTCACTGGCAGTGTCTCCCTATGAACCTCACCCACAGAAGAATGAGAAGAAGAATCCCCTTCTGCTTGCTAACTTACATTTTGTTGGATAAACTTTATTTCCTCCTTAGCCTATTCTGCGTCAAGAATAACTTTGATCCTCAAGGAAAAAAACAATGTGAAGACAGCTGGATAGAGCAGCTTGAATCTCATACCTGTCTCTCAGCACTCCCTGACTGCTGGGATGAATTTGCTTCTCTTCTGCTTGGTGTACAGTGAATAATAATTTTCTACAAACATTCTGCTGTCTCCAGTTTTTAATATTTTGTCCTTCTGCCTCGATTTTGTCAAGATCAACTCTTTCTACTGGTATGACTGCATCATTACTAATATAGATCGTGGCTGCTTTTTCATGGCCAGGTTTGGAGCATACACTCGATCTGCCCTTTTAAATTCTGTTGTGCAACACCAGCCCAATTGCTTATCTGTGCTTTCATGCAAGTAAAACAGTCTCTGTTCATTCCAGTTTCTCTGGTACAGTACAAAATCTCAGGTTTTCTCTGCTCGCTCTATCTTCTAACTCTACAGTTCAGCCATTTTTTTCTTCATGTCAACCTCTGATTTTTGCAGCTTTATCAGTTCATCTGAATGGCTAGTTAAACCTCCTCCTATTTTTTCCAGACTTTTCTCTTTTACATTATTATATTCCTTCAGTGTTTCATTTATTTTAATCATCTCTAAGTACATTTGATTTATTTTTTCCTCTAAGTTACTGGAAGCCATTTCTTACACCAGAGATGAAACTTTGTTTTTTGCTGAACAGCTGTAGAATCCTTCTCAAACAGTGTTCTCTCCACCTTTTCTGCTTGATTTTCTTTCCGGTTTTCCAAATTTCTTCTTTAATGGTATCCAGACAGTGCCTTTACTAGCCGGTAACTGAACTTTACAATGGCACTCCTTTTTCAGTTTCTGTTTTCACATTAACAGAGCTGAAGTTGTGCTGTTGATCAGTGTGCAGCCATCCTGGAAGTCTGCAATAATCAAATTCTGTTAAAGATTCCAAGATGGCAAGATGCCTGATAATGTTCTGCAAAATTACATGCATCTGCTGGAAGGAAGCCAGGAAGTGTCTAAAAACTGTGGTAGGTGAATGTGGTTTACTAAGTACTACTTCTTCAGTGGACAATGGGGAATTATGAGACAATGCTTCTGCTTCTTTGGTTTACAAGATAAAAGAAATAGTCAACAACATGTTGTAATCCTTTGGTAAGGCACCTACACAGCAATCATCAAAAAAAAAGAAGCTCTACAACTAGTTTCTAGGTGGCAGCTGAAGGAGAACTGGTCTCAGCACTAAATGTTCAAGCCTCTCTTTGTCTTCTGGGAAATGAGAGAGCCAGAGAACAATAACAACAATAATAATTCGCATTTGTTAATCTGGTAAGCCCAGTGGGCACACAGTCCTCAATTCAGAGGTGACCTGGGAGGACCATCGAGGTTGAATGACTTGTTCAAGTCTACATAATGGGCAAATGAGGGCTGAAGCAATCAAACCCTGTACCAAAGAAACACATCCAACTGCCAAAGATGCTTTTACTAAATTTGTAGGAAAGGTCTCTCGCAGTTACAAATTAATCTGAAGTGTCATCTCTTGTTGGGACTCAGGGTAAAGTATTAGATTCTAATGCTCCAAGAGGCTTTTGTTCTGAGAATAAAAGTGAAGCAGGCATTAAATTTAACCGTGCCATGAGTGGTAAATACAACAGGCAATAATCATTAGGACCAGTTTTAGGAAAAAAATCACTCCACATTTGGCACAAGGTTTAAAATTCCACTGAGGGGAAAAAAGTTTTCTTTTCTTGTTTAACATGTTCTTAAGAACTGTATCTCATATAAAAATTCCAGAAAAAAGGAAACCATTTCAAAACTGCTATCAGAATCAAACAATTGCGCAAACAGTACAAGCTGCTCAGAATCTGAACCTAATGCAAAAGATTAGTGACTCAGAAAAAATAACATACCAAACAAGAACAACTGAAAATAAGTAAATGTCTAAGTATTCAAAAAAGTCAGAATAGACTGTAAATTTTGAAGAATGCAACCTTTCACAAAAACACGTTGTTAGGAAGTTGACACCTTTTATAAGCATTTATTCATTTTCTTAAGAGACTATTCAAAAGTTGCACATCATGTAGAGTCAAGTGAGCAGACTGTAGTGGTTCTTTTACAATTTATGTCATCATAGCAACACATACATCAGGCTAAACCCATTACCTATAGGCAAATACGTAATAAAGTAAACTTTAGCTCTGACAACTTCATCTCATCCCTAAAAAACTGCGACTGGACTCCACTAAAATACCTCAACCTTGATGACGCTGTCCAATTTTTCAATACCACTTTCCTTAAAGTCCCAAACACCCGTGTACCCACAAGATTTACTAGAGAGAGAGTTAAAGCCCATTCCTCCCCATGGCTACAAAAAAGCCAATATATCACAAATGACAAGCTGAGATAGAGCCTGGAATCACTGGCACAAAACAAAAAATCCCTCTGATAGAAATTCCATGAATTACCTAACAAAGTAAAAAAAAAAATGATAACACAGGACAAAATCCTATATTACCAGTCTGCCCTGAACTCCACCCAAAACAACCCTAAACAATTCTGGTCAACCATCAACTCCATCCTCCACCCAGGAAAAGTTGGAACCCCTCCAAACAAAACAAACTCCTCTGAAAACATTGCCACCTCTTTCAAGACTCACTTCAAACAAACTGTTCTATCCCTAGCAAAACACAACCCCTCTCCCTTCCCCCTCCAACTACACCTAGTAACCTGCTCACTGCATTTTTTTCTCCTATCCCTACCTCCAACATAAAAAAACTCTTATCGAAACTAAAGCATACAAAACTAGCAGATGACAACCTTCCAGCTGAATACCTTAAAAACTGCAGCTGAAGCCCTAGCCTACCCAGTTGCAATCCTGATTAACCAATCTTTATCTGAATGCTATGTCCTTTCACAATGGAAAATATCCCACATTATCCTCCTCCACAAAGGTGGGCCCCTCTGCAGAATTCAGCAACTACCGGCCCATAGCGATTCTGTCTCCTCTATCCAAAATATGTGAGAGATGCATTCACTCTCAAGTTCTAAACTACCTCCTTACTAACAACCTCCTATCTAACACACAACATGGTTTCCAACCATACCACAGCACAACCACTGCTTTACTTGCTTTTATTAACACAATCCTTCACCATAAAAACAATGGGTATTTCTGCAACTTTCCTAGACCTATCTAAAGCATTTGAAATGGTCTTTCAAACAACTCATCACTGTCCTCAATACTCTATCCTTCTCTCAATCTGTCACAAACTGGTTTCAGAGCTAATTGACTGCCAGCAATCCGTTGTTTGGCATAATTCCCCCCAACTCCTTGTCTCAATTGGAGTTCATAGGTTCATAGGTAGGTACTAGGCTAGCCACCCAAGGGCCTACGTAAGCCTAGCCAACAAGGTTCCCTGGCTTACGCCATCCAAGAAAGTTATTTTCCTGTGCCACTGTCGAGCAGTGACACAGAAGTGATCCCCGGGGTGTATTTCCTAATTCCCATCCACTCATCAAGATTTTTCTCGAAGAGTGCTAATGAAGAACCTTGCTTGACATAGATGGGTAGCCTGTTCCAGAATATGGGAAGTCTCTGGGACAGGAATCGATCTCTCTAGTATGTCCTGTTTATTGTGGTGACAAGGTTCCCCAAGGATCCATCCTTGGACCCCTTACTCTTCTCCATATTCACAAATAAACTAGCCTCTGCTACCAAACAGGCCACTCTCATACAGTACGCGGATGATTCCACCATCATCTGCTCAGCCCTCTCACTTCCTGAACTTCAAAAGACCACACAGGAAGCCTTTTCCTCAATTGAAACTTGACTTTCAGATACACAGTTAATACTTAACCCAAACAGAACAAAACTCCTCATCTTCCAACCCACCAAACACAATCAAAACACAGTCCAATTTAATATTACACCCAATGACAACACCATTATCCTTCCCAACAGACCACACCAAACTACTTGGAGTTAAAACTGACAATAACCTCAAGTTTGATATCCACATCTCATTAACCATAAAAAGTACACAAAAAAAAACTAGGAGCTTTATACAGAAATAAGCAACTCCTCACCAAAACAGCCAGGATTTCAGTTGCAAATAGCCACCTAATCTCCACCCTACTCTAAGCCTCTCCAATATTTACCAACCTAAGCCAAAGTGAGTTAGGTAAACTCGAGGCTTACTACAACAAAATAGCAAGGTTCGCTACTGGTGCAAACTACCGCAGCCACCACTGCACCTCACTTACTGAACTAGGCTGGATAGAACTCCCTCACCTCCCTTCAATGGTACCAACTCTCACTCGCCCACAAACTACTAAATCATCCTCAAAGTCCCCTCCCTCCAAAATCGACTCCAACCCTATCATACCACCAGACCACTATACCGCAGCAACAAAAATCAATTACAGGTAACTAGAACCAGGAACTCTGCTGGAGAAGCTCTCTTCTCCTACTCCATAGCAAAATTATGGAATACCCTCCCTCATACTATAACTTCTGCATCATCACGTACTAATGTCAAAGCTGCTCTAAAATTCCATCTAAAAGAGCACTTGGCAAGCCCCTGTAACAAACCTCACTATCGTCTCTACCCCAACCACTCTAAACCCAATCTTCCATCCCACTAACTATCTCAGATTGCAGCCAACTACATTGCTTGTAAACCTATAGCTCATCTATAATCTTTAGCTACTGTTAATCACGGGTAATAGCTGCTATCTCAGCTATTAAAATACTTGCTAGTCTTTATGGCATCAATGATATAAGTGTTTTATCATTTAACTAAGTATATAATTCATTTTGAACTATAAATGTTTACTACTATTGTTAAACAAAAACCTACCTATACTTCTTGTAACTTGTAATTAATTGGTTTTATTGTGGAGCTTTTCTTCCCGGGCCTCAGCTGAAAAATGACCTGTGTACAGTCGGATTTTCCCGGTCAACAAATGTAAATAAATAATAAATAAATTAATTAATTAATAGCAAAGAGCACTGCTAAAACAGTAATTACAGCAATGCATCTGAGATAGCACTTATAAAGAACTCAAACAATTTATACAATAATTTGAGCAGAGAAAAACAGGATTCTTTTTAAGAACAGAACTCTGCACTGCTGGTGCAAGGTATAAAGCTTCGGAAGAGATTATATGATGCTCACCATGCTGGGTTCCAAGCAAGCGGTTGAAGACCTCCTTAACAACAACAGGGTTCAGTTTGATAAGCTTTGGAAGAGCTTGGATAACCTCTTTCTGAAAGAAACACAGTAAATAAATTACAGATATCCATCTATACAGTCAGACTGCTTGTATCAACAAGAACACAGTAACAGTATCAGGTTATCTTCAAGAAGGTCCTGCATATGGGCCTAGTGGTGTCCTTCAGATGATCAAAGTTTCAAAACTTCAATCATCATATGGCCAAGGACCAGCTCAGAATGGGAAATTTACTGCTTTCCTCACTATAGTGCGATCTCACAGTTAGTATATTTAATTAGCGGGGTGTGGGGGGCACAGGGGGGCTTGTCCCGTGCAAAAACGTGAGAGAGAACTTTTTTTTCTTTAATTTGATGTTTGAAGTTTCAAAACTTTGATCATCTGGTCCTCAGCCATACGATGTTTGAAGTTCTGAAACTTTGATCATCTGAATTAGACCACGGCCTAGTAACCGGATGCTGTTTTTACTTAACTCTCTTGCTAGCACAGAAACAGTCTTTCAACATCAGCAAATAATACCCCAGTTGAAACATTTTCTAACACAAAGCTTCTTGGTGTCTTAACAGATAATGTTAAGAGGTGACATGTCTGGCATAGAAGGCATCCTCTGACCTATTGCTGATGAATTTACTGCACATCAGCAAGTCAAATGGCATCAGAAATACTTCATCTAGGGATCTAAACCTCTTCTGCAACATTAACAGAGTGCTCTGGAGGGGCAAGTATATTTCACAGAGATACCACTGCTGTGGAACAGACACCCATCCACATAAAACAGAGTTCATCTCTGGCCATTTTCAATTGCAACTTAAAGCTATGGATGGGCAATAGAAGAATTATCCCAGGTATGCCCCTCTGTACTACTAATGGATAAAAGTAACTGCTAAATGCTTTATCCCATGCATGGGTTCCCTCAAATGATCTATGGTATCCATCCCAGTTATTCTTATTACTGGTAACGTATAATTATAGTCCATGTGATGGGTAAGGTCAGTCTATGACCAAATGGGAAAGGTTATTTAGAGCACAGAAAGGGAAACTGGCTAGGTTTAAAATGGCTTGCAAGGACAGCTACCCAAGTACTTATATGAACCTATGATAACTTAAAATATGATCAACGCATCAGTCAAGCCATCAAGAAAACTCACCAAAAGCTGGGCTTCCTCTACAGAAACCAGCCCTTTCGGATTACTCTGAATTGTTTAGCAACTTTTTACCTTCCCCTTTCACTTCTCCATGCAGCACCCGTCCTGACTATTTTTTAAGGCGGAGTGAAGGTTAAACTTGAGGTTTGCTACAATAAAGTATCTAAGCTTGCATCCAACTTACCAAACAGTTCACACCAGTGCCTAAGCACTGAAGCACCTACACTGACTCGAACTACCTAATTACCTTACCTACTCCTAAGTGCTTACTGCCCATAAAATAATACAAAACCCTGACACCTGTCAGTCAGTACAAAACATCCTCAAACACTACTCCCCTCCTAGAAATCTCTGCTTGCAAAACAAATTCCACCTGACTAGGACTAAGTCTTGTAACAGTGCAAGCAACTCACTTTACTCAATCTATGTTGCTAAGCACTGGAACTACATGCCACCCACCTTAAAACAAGACAACACTACCACATGTTTCAAACACAACCTAAAACACCACCTAACTTCCTCACTGCTATGTTCATGCTACCATCCTGACTAAACCCACCTTTTTTACTGTTTCTCTTCCACTGCCAGTCTCTCTATCATTTTGACTCCTTCACCATCTTTATCCCTCATCTTTCATCCCCATTACTGCTCCTCCAACTAACCTACATCCTTAACGCAATCCTAATACCCCATTCTTTACCCATCTCATCATCTTATATATCTACTGTTATCTGAACCTCTCCACTATAAAGTACAGTTGTGTAAAATCTTACCATAACAGTAGACGTTCTTCTCTTCACTGTTGCAGTACTCATTACAAAAGGGATCCTCTGCCAAGGGCGGCTTGACATCCGGCCAGTAAACCAAAGCCTTTAGGCTGCTTTGAGGTACTTTATGTCACATGTAAGCTCCTCTCGTAGCATAGAGCATAAAAGGTGAAGTCCGGACGTACCAACCTCAGAAGTGAGACCCCCAGTAGGAATGCCAGTCCAAGGCATAGATAGGTAATCAGTACATCCAGAAGAGAAATGGGACGGAGGGAGTGAATACTGCAACATTATGGTAAGATTTTAAACAACTGTACTATGTCCTTCCATTTCACTGGTGCAGTATTCATTACAATAGAGAGACTGCCAAAGCTTAGAAAGGAGAGAGGGAGGAGAAAGGACCAGCAGAGCTCTCTAGAAAGACATGAAGGATAGCCATAGCAAAACCAGCTCTAGCTCTGAAAATTCCATCCAACTTGTAGTGCTTGGTAAATGTATGCAGAGAAGTCCAGGTAGCTGCCTCAAGAATAGAGTTAGTATCCAACCCCTTGAATAAAAGCACCAGAAGAAGCCACGGCTCTAGCAGAATGAGCCTTAACAGAGGAAGGAAGGCTCTTACCATGAAAGGAATAACAAAAAGAAATGGGTTTAGAAATCCAAGAAGAAATAGTTTGCTTGGAGACGGCCAATACTAAAGACCTATGATGAAAGGAAACAAAGCTGATCAGATTTATGAAAAATAATCAAATCTGAGTTGTCTATTTACATCATAAATGTTCATGACCTTCTCACAAGCAGATTGCAGAGAAGAGAAAAAAGTGGGAAAATGAACAGACTGATTAAGAGACAACACATTTACCACCTTGGGCATAAAAGAAGGATTAGTATGAAAGAACACCCTGTCCTTATGAAAAATAAATAAATAAATAAATAAAAAAAGGAGGACAAGCCATAAGGGCTTGAAGCTCAAACACGTTTCTGGCAGAAGTAAGGGCTAACAAAAGTGCAGTCTTCCAAGAGGAATGCTGCAGGAATGCTGCAAGGAAGCTAGTCTAAGTCAATTTTTCCAAAACAAAATTGACATCTCAGGGAGGAGGAACCGACTTCCCAGGAAGCCTAATATGTAGGACGCCTTTAAGAAATTGTTTGGCTTCAAATCTAGAAGCTAAAAGAGGTGATAAAGGCAGACAAGCAGAGATAGTTAAATGGGCCTTAACAGAAGCATAAGCCAATCCAGCATTGAGCAGTTCACACAGAGGAACATCCACAGAAATTGGATCCAAGTTACGAGAAAGACACAAAACAGAAAATCTCTTCCATTTAGATAAGTAGGATTTCCTAGTACTGGGTTTCTTTGCTTCCTGTAGGACACTAAGCACATCCTTAGAAAAAAAGGTGTCTAAGTTGAATCAAAATAACCCACAGTGACAGTGGAAGAATGGACAGGTGGGGATAGATAAGAGATCCTTGTCTTGCGTGAGTAGGTCCGCCCTGTGAGGTAACTTGTGATGGCTGCCCCTGACTAAATGCAGAAGAGGAAATCAATACTGCTTGGGAGCACCCTGTTTAATTTTGAACAGGACTTTTGGAATGAGAGGAAGGTGAGGAAAGGCATAAAAAATAATCCCCTTCCAAGAAAGAGAGAGGACATCCACCTTCCAAACCAGAGAACTTGGGACTCTGGCACAAAATAGAGGAAGTTGTCTGTTCAGAGGGGAACCACTATTGAGGAGTACCCCAATGGTGGACAATGTCCAGAAACACATCCCTGTGAAGCATCAATTTATGGGATTGAATTATGGACCTGCTCAAAGAATCTGCCACAATGGTTTGACCTGAGGGAATGTAAACTGACTGAAGAGTCAGTTGATACTAGATAGCAAGTTATCGCCAATGAAGATGGCACCTGCCCCCCCCCCCCCCCCCATTTGTTTACATACCACATCACTGTGGTATGTTTGTAAATACTGATCCTGGGGAGAAGAGAGGATGAAAAACCTGAAGAGCCAGCAGAAGAGCTCTCATTTCTTTGACAGTGATGCATTCTTCCTGTTGATGAGGCACCCAGACCCCCTGCACCTTTAGGAAGCCAAATGCTGCTCCCCATCTCACATTTGAAGTGTCTGTGAACAGCTCTTGAGAGAGAAGAAGTGGATGAAAAGGGAGCCCTGAACTGAGAGTCAACTGCTGAATTCTAAGTTCCTACTTGAGACAAGGCAGAACAAGAAAGTACAGTTGTGTACACTTACCATAAATGTAGATGTTCGAGTGTATTCACTGCTGCAGTCATCACCTGTGGGTTATCCCTGCTGTGGTAGCCCTCGGCTGGCCTGAATACCAGAGTCAATGTCTTTCTGTGTCGGCTATAGTTGCCTATAGTCTGATGTCAGGTCGTCAGTGCTATAAAGGAAGGCAGCCGACATCATACATCAGTTTTTCTTGCCCCAACTAGTCAGAAGCAAAGAAAATAAGGTAAAGTGTTCTTGTTGGCTAAAAGCCACCGTGGGAAGCTTATGTCCCCCTAGGGAAAGAGGACATAAGGGGGAAGGAGGGAGGTAAACCAGGACTGCAACAGTGAATACACTCAAACATCTACATTTATGGAAAGTGTACACAACTGTACTATGTTCTTCATGTTTCACTGCTGCAGTCATCACCTGTGGGAGGATTCTCAAAGCTGAGGAGAGGGGTGGAAGGATAGATTACAGCCCTAGGCATGGATCAGCAAGCCCTGCAGAACTGCAGAGGCAAATCCTGCCCTAGACTTAGAAAAAAGAGGTAGGTGGTAATGCTTTGTAAAGGTATAAACAGAGGTCCAGGTGACAGCTTCCAAAATGTCCCTGGTGGGGACTCCTCTGAGGAAGGCTCTGGAAGTGGAGGCTGCCCTAGTGAAATGGGTACAAATAAACTAAGGGGGGTGTTTCCCATGTAGTCTGTAGCAGAAATAGATACAGTGTGATATCCACTTGGAAATTTGTTTGCTTGGAAAAGGTCTTGCCCTCTGCCCCTGGGGCAAAGACGACAAGCAGCTGGTCTGTTTTTCTGAAGGGTTTAGTACAGTCCATATAGTATCTGAGTTGTCTGTGCATGTCTAGTGAGTGCAGAATTCTTTCCCCCTTGTTTTGAGGGTTGGGAAAGAAGGTGGGTAGATGTATGGCCTGGTTGTGGGTCACATCAGATACCACCTTGGGCATAAAGGAGGAGTTAGTCCTCAGGGAGACCCTGTCTGCATGGAAAATGATGAAGGGCTCAACAGCCATGAGTGCTTGAAGTTCTGAAACCCTTCTGGCTGGGGTGATAGCTAGTAGGAAGGCAGTCTTCCAGGAGAGGTATTTCAATTCTGTTGAAGCAGCAGGTTCGAAAGGAGGTAAGGTTCGTTTTTCTAGAACATAATTCAGATCCCAGGGTGGCGTGGGACGCCCTCTGGGAGGTCTGATATTAGAAGCCCCTCTGAGGAATTGTTTAATCAAAGGATGAGAGAAGAGGGGTGGATCTGAATTGTAATGGGCTGAAATGGCTGAGTCATGGATTTCAACAGAAGAGAAGGAGAGGCCACTTTTGAGTAACTCGCTAGGTAATCCAAGATAAGAGGGATGGAAGGATGGGAGGTACTGGCCCCTCTGGACTGGCTCCACGAGCAGAATCTTTTCCATTTCCCTGCGTAAGATTTTCTGGTGCTGGGCCTTCTGCCCTCTGTGATAATGTCTAGGACATGTTTGCTTAACAGGGACCCCTTGTTAGCTTTTAAAGTATTAGTCATGCTGAAAGACAGAGTCTGTAAGTTTGGGTGCAGCATCTCCCCCCCCCAACTTGGGTCAAGAGGTCTGAGATCAGGGGAAGCTGCTTGGGTGGCTGTAAAGTCAGGCTATGCAATAAGGGGAATCAATGCTGTCTGGCCAATCTGGAGCAATGAGGATGGCCTTTGGTCTCTCCTCCCTTATTTTGATCAGTACCTTGGGAATAAAAGGCAGAGGAGGGAACGTGTACACAAAGAGGGTGTTCCAGGGGAAGGTCAAGCATCCACCTTCCATGCTAGGAGGGGTTACTCCCTGGTACAGAACTTTTTCAGCTGGTGGTTGAGGTATGAAGCAGAGATCCACCTCTGGAGTCCCCCACTCCTGAGTGATTTGCCAAAAGATTTTCCTGTGGATCTGCCATTTGTGGGGGTCCAGTAAGTTTCTGCTTAGGTGGCCTGTCAGGGTGGTGTTGACCCCTGGTAGGTATGTGGCAAACAGGTGTAATCCCATGGAGGAGGCTGTCAGCCAGAGGTTCATGGCTAGCCTGCACAGATGGTAAAATTGGGCTCCCCCTGTTTGTTGATATACCACATTACTGCGGTGTTGTCTGTTTTCATAAGGAGAACCCCTGGCCTGAGATGGGGTTTGAAGGATGGTCAGAGCCTTTTGTACCGCCATCATTTCTTTCTGACTGATGTGTAAGGGAAGGTGCTGGGCATCCCAAAGACCTTGGATGCACCTGCCTGCTAGGTGAGCGCCCAAGCAATGTCTGAGGCATCGGTGATGATGTTCTGGCCCGGTAGGGCGGAGGATGAAGGGAAGACCCTTGTTTTTGGCACAGGCCTCTGCCCATTAGATAAACTCTGCATTCTACATGGGATCAGAGGGAGAGAGCTCTCTAGAAACTGACGGTGCTGACACCAAAGGTTCTTTAGATACCACTGACGTTTTCTCATGTGAAGCCTGGCCACAGCCATTAGAAGGATGCAAGATGCCATGTACCCCAGGGCTTACAGGAACTTCCTCGCAGTGAGGTGACTTCTGGAAGCCAGCTGGGTAAAGTAGAGAGGCAGAAAGCTCTGCTTTTCTGGGGCTAGGAAGGCCACTTGGGATGCTGTGTCTAGCAGAGCTCCCAAAAAAATTATCTTCCTGGTGGGTATTTGCTTTGATTTCTTCTTGTTGATGGTGAATCCTAGGGAGGTTAGCAGGGACTTGACAAAGAAAAGGTCCTGGAGCAGCTTTTCTTTGCACTCTGCCTGAATGAGGCAGTCGTTCAGGTAACAGTAAATCTGTATATTTCTCTGCCTGCAAAATGCTATGGCCAGGGCTAAGCATTTGGTGAATACTCTGGATGCAGTAGATAAGCCAAAGGGCAGCGCAGAGAACTGAAAGTGTTGTGACCCTGCTCTGAAGCGCATGAATTTCCTGCAGGATTCCCTTATGTGGATGTGGAGGTAGGCATCTTTCAGGTCTAGGGTCACTAGCCAGGCATTTTTTGTCAGCATAGGCAGCAGTTGCTGCAAAGTTAGCATTCTGAATCTGGGGACCACCAGGGAGGTGTTCAGAATGGATAGATCCAGGATGGGGTGCCAAGTGCCTTCTTTTCGGGGAAGGAGGAATAGTCTGGAACAAAAGCCTCTGCCTGTGTGATCTGAGGGGGCAGGTTCTACTGCCCCCCTGGGATATGAGAGTTTGGACCCGTTTCAATGCCTCTGCCCAGTGATATGGAGGTAAGTCTGGGTACCCTCTTGGAATTGGGAGCTCACTGAATGAGAATTTGCATCCCTGAAAAATTATCTTTAAGACCCATTGGTCCTTTGTTACAGAAAGCCAATTTTATTTGAAGAGGGAGAGCCTTCCTCCTAGCTTTTGGTGAGTGAAGGGAGGGCAGAGGGGGAGTTATTGGGAGTTTTTGCCATAGAAGGGTGGCTAAGAACTCCCTGCCTTTGGGGTGGATGTGGTCTACTGTTTGCTTCTCTGCTGGCCCTGGGATAGGAGCCCTGGATGGTCTGTCCCTGCGGGGCTTACCTTGGCCTTGTCTGCTAAGTGCAGGGAAAGACCAGTGCTGAGTGGGAAAGTTCCTGCTGAACCTGGGAGGTTGAACCTGAAATAAATCTTTTATTGTTTGCATAGATTTTGCTTTGCCCTCCATCTTTTTAAGCACCTCTTCTGCTTTTACTCCAAACAAGTGTTCCTTATCCAGGGGCACATCAATAAGTTTAGACTTGACATGATCAGGGAGAGGCTGTTCCTTTAGCCATGCATGTCTCCTAATGACAGATCCTGACACTGCTTCCCTGCTAGAGGCTTCTAGGGCGTCATATCCACAGTGTAATTAGTGTTTGGCCACTTGACAAGCAGAGTGCAGTAAATCTGCTAGCTCTTTTGAATTGGTACAGTCAGGCAAGGTAGAAATCGTTTGTTTTAATAGTTCCAAAGTGTGTTGTTGATATTTTAACATATGGAACTGACAGTTAAGTGCTCTGTTGCTCAGCTGTGCTTTGTGGTTTTCTGGCAAATCATTTAGATTGAAGCCATTTAAATAATAAATGATTATAGTCTTCAGAAAATACAAAACCTGTTATTCTAACAACTAAGATTATATGAGCAGTATAGAAGCAATATTTAAAATCTGTCCCTGTTTTTGGGCCTTCACCCCCCCCCCATTATTTCTGGCTTTGTCCAGATTTCTTGTACTGAGAGGTTGAGAGATACATGGAAGAGGGGAAGACAGTGCATGCCGCCTACCTTGACCTGGCCAAAACCATTGACACTATTCCCCCCACTCGGGCATAACAGATAAACTCTCTCAACTAGGCATCAATCCATATGTTACCAGATGGGTAGCAAACTGGCTCACTGATAGAACCCACATAATCAAAATAGGGGAAGCAACCTCAAGCAGTAGAGCTGTAACAAAAGACATACTCCAGAGTTCGGTCTTGGGGCCTTTGTTGTTTGGGATATACTTTTCTGAGATGCAGGCCAAAACCAGTGGGCTATGCCTGAACATGTTTGCAGATGACTGCAAGCTGGGTGGCCATCAATTCCCCTAGTGATATGGACATCCTCCAAGAGGGTCTCACTCAGACAAATGACTGGTGCCAGAAACATGGCCTCATGCTGAATACCAAAAAATGCATCATCCTCTTTGGGGAAAGTGACGTCCCCACAAATTACCACATTAATAACAATGTCCTAAGCACTCAATCAGTTGTGAGGGATATGGGCACCCAGGTTGATAGCAACATGACTTTTGACCACCATGTTGCTTCTGTGGTACGGAAAGCCTTCTATGTGGCCAAGCTCATAAGTAAAGGTATCTCATCCAGGGACAAGGAGGTCATACCATCCCTGTATTCTTCCCTTATAAAGCCTATTATTGAGTACAATGCACCTTTTGGGATGTACCTCACAAAGCACATGCAGTAGCTGGAGAGACCACAGGTTCCTCACCAGGAGAATCCAGGACCTCAAACATCTACCAGACACAGGCTAAAAACCCTATCCCTCTACTCAGTTTCATACAGACTCAGTATGAGTGACCTCTGTCTGGCATACAAGGTGATCATGGACCCCCAACTTGACGGGACTGCTGCATATCCACACGTCAAGCTCCACTTGAGTAACCCACATGCACGGCCTCAACCTAGTCTGTGACATCAACAAGACTTGTTGGCATGACAGATTTGTGTCCCAGAGACTCCCTCATCTATGTAATAGAATCTCTGTCCACATCAAGCAGAGTACCTCTTTACCCCATTTTAAGTGCAATCTAGATAACTGGATGGGAAACAGAAAATATACCCCTGGGATACCACCCATGTCCCTACTGGACAGGGGCATTGGATGTTGATTTGTCTAAACATGGGCTAAACTCTTGGCTTGGCTTATAAGAACCTCAGGGCCAATAGCCTAGTAACCTCCTATGATCCTATGAAAGCTAAGGTTGCAGAGGTGTATACTTTTTTACCCCATCTGTACAGAGCTCTGGAATCCTTGTCAGAAGGAATAGGATTCTTGGCAGAACTAGTCTTAGCTCCTTTAGGTCCCTGTGTAATCAACCTCTGGGTCTGCAGCAGGACTTCTCTACAGTTATTTGTCAGAATCTGGTACTCTGTAATACCTGTCAGATTTACTGGGAGCAGGTGGGAGGGCGTCAGGGGCTAAGCTGGATTCATGGAAAACATCATCCACCACTTCTAAAATAGGGGGGGATGGCCAGGGGTCTGTGCTGGGCAGGTCCAGAAACTCTCAAGTTTTTTCTTAGACTGGGGGAAGTCCTGAGATTCCCACTGGAAATGTTCCCTGAGGGTGTGAAGGGTTTCCCCAAAGGAAAGGTCCTCTGGAGGGGAGGAAGAAGGGATGGATTCCTCTGCATCTGAATCCTCATAAGTAGTTAAAGGTTGCTGCTCCTCTTCAAAATCTGAATAGTCAGATTCCTCAGAATCCTGTTCTGTCAATTTCTGGAAAAGGGTGCCTTTTCCTTTTAGAAGTTGTGGGCTGACTACCCCGGATAAGGGAGAGAAGATCCTCCGCCATTTTATTTGTGCTTGGGATGGTGGAGCAAGAGCAAGATGGTATTTAGAAGCAGATTTTCTAGGAGTAGCTTGGCTTCTAGGCCTGAGAGAATCTGTCAGTCTGAGAGAAATGGTAATTGGATGAGAAGATGTCTTTTTTTGTCCAGCTTTGGCAGTGCGAAAGACCACCTCAGAAGCTGGTGCCTGTGTCACGGCTTCATGCCCAACCGAGGCAGAGACAGCCAAAGGCTCGGAAGACGAAGAAGATTTCTGCAGCATACCGGACTCCGAAAGGTCTCAGTAGAGGCCTGCGTAGATAATGAATAGGGCATCAGGGGCTGCAAAAGCACCTCACTGAATTCCGGAGAACTGACTACCTGCTGAGCGGTAGAATCATCTGAAGGCTTAGCCTTGTGTGGTCTGTCTCTTTCTTTATCCCTGTGTTTTTTCGGAATGTCCACAGATTGTTGGCTGATGGACGCCATATCGGAAAGCGAAGATGGAACATGGAAATAACTGTCTACAATAAGAGCTCTACGGCGAATGGTTCTCACATTAAACAGGGCACAGAACCAGCAACGGGGGATGTCATGGTCTAAGCCTAAACAAGTGACACAGTAAGAATGGAAGTCTCGGTGTGGGATCTGCTTTCCACAGGTGAGACGATTAACTTTTTAGGACATCGGTTAGTGCAAGAAAAAAAGGTCCCCAACGGGGTACTTACCTTTAGATGTTTTCAGCTGAAATTCAAACTCTGGTAGCGACCGACCGGCACTCATGCAAACTGCTTCTGCTATGGACTCCACGGCAAGAAAGACTGATGTAATGACATAGGCTGCCTTGGTTTATAGCACTGACGACCCAACGTCAGACTACAGGCAACTGCAGCCAATGCAGAAAAACATTGACTCTGGTATTCGGGCCGGCCAAGGGCTACCACAGCAGGGATAACCCACAGGAGATAACTGCAACAGTGAAACACAAAGAACATCGACAAATTCGAGGGGAACAGCATATTCAAGCCAAACTGACTTCAGAAACCAGTGAAACTTTCTCATGTGGAGTTTGGCCAGAGGCAGCATAGGAATAGTGGACGCCATGAACCCCAGAGCTCTCATTATTTCCCTGGCTGTTAGTGAAGCCACAGGAAGAAGGGACTGAAAAAAAGAAAATGAGGGTTAGGACCTTGGGAGAAGGCAGGGATGCCAGCATCGGCACATTTTAGACCCTGCACCCCAGAAAGTCAGGTTTCTGAGGAGTATGAAAGCACTTTTTACAATGTATAGTGAACCCCAGGCTTTGCAGAAGGAAAATGGCAAAATGGAGATTTTGCAATAAGGACTCTGGAGAGGATGCCTGAAACAGGAGGTTATCCAAGTAGGGAAATACTTGGATCCCCTGTAGCCTGCAAAATGCAATCGCAGGAGCGAGGCATCTGATGAATACCCTTGGTGCAGTAGAAAAGCCAAAGGTCAAAGCAGAGAACTGAAAACACCAGGAAGCAACAGAGAAACATAAAAACTTCCTGAAAAGAGAATGAGCTGGGATATGGAGATAAGCATCCTTGAGATCTAGAGACATCATATAAGCCCAAGGAAGTAAAAGAGGTAACAAAGTCTGAAGGGACATTTGAAAACAGGGAACCTTCAGAAATTAATTTAGATGAGACAGATCTAAAATTTGTCTCCAAGTACCCTCTTTCTTGGGTACTGGGAACTTTCTGCAGTAAATCCCCCTCCCCCTCTGGGAAACTGGAACTTCTTGAATAGTATTCGGAGTCAAGAGATCCAGAAGCACCCCTGGAAACGAGGACAGCTGTTCCTGAGGAGTTCCCATAAAAGGGGGAAGAGACTTCCAGACTATGAAATACCATTGGTGAATAACAGACAGAACCCAGGAGTTCTGAGTAATCTTTAACCACACAGGGAGAAAGAGAGAAAGATGAAGAGAAACAGGAATGTGGCTGGCTGGGAAGAATAGATTAGTCAGACAGCACTGGTTTATCCAGAAAAGGAGACTTCTGGGCACAGATGTCAGAGTACCTTTAGCAGGAGGAGCCCATTTCCCACCTTTCTTACACTTGGGGGAGGGCAACATTATCTACAAACAAAGGCTGGCTTTTTGGGGTAATTCCTCTGAAACTTGGATACAGGACAAACAAAAACATGTTTAAGTTCCTGTAAAGCTTTGCCATTAACCTGGACAAACAAAGCAGCAGCAGCTTTGCCAAACATATCCACAGGAGCACCCATCAACTTAGCCCTATCATTACGCTAACTAGAATCTAAAATCGTAGTTAACATGCTTACAAGATTTATCTGCAACAAGATGGGTGTAGAGGCCATCGCAAAACAATACTTTAAAAGTATCCCTGATTTTTGCTTGACTTGTCCTTGATTCTGTTGAAATTTGTCCCCGATTGGTTGAGAGGTCTGCACCACTCCTGTTCAGAGGTGTTTGTTTACATGGTAAATGCTGCGAAACCGTTATCTAAGTTTTTGCAAAGGCGGCCCACAGTCTTAAATTATACTCAATGTTACAAATTAAATTTCATTTCCTAAACTTTATCTTTAAGCAAGGTGAGTTTCTAATTACTTTTTTCCTTGAGAGTCACCGCATTAATTGGCATATTTCGATTGACTACATTTGATAATATTTCATCCCATGATTCTATGCTTGGGCTTAATGGCATCTTATTTTTACCTGATGAGAGTCTGGTAATGGTTAAAAAATGCCCTGTAATCATGCCTTAAAACCGTTTTTAATGTGGGTCATGCACGCCTGTTTTTGAGGAGACATCTAGTACACGAATTTAGTTAGAGCATAACATAAAAATCACAGACAGGAAATGCTAAACTAGATTAATATTTTCTGTGGACCACCTTCAAACTGCAGAGTATGCTTTGTTGGGTTGACTGCACTTATGCAAGTCAGCTGTTAATTGCTGTATTTTTGTTTCTCCTCAAGATCACCATCTTTGCGTGGGTTTAAGATAAATGTAGGGCATTAAAAAAAAACTGTGCATATTTCTAGAAACATGGCCTCTGACAGATGAGGACCCCACATAATCTATTTCCTTTAGGATGTGGATAGATTTTCGAGTAGATGCAGTTTGATTCACAGTTCAAATTCTGGCTTCCTTGAAGCATACTTAAGTCTGTTTTTCAGCTAGAGGAAATCACTTGTTTTTCCTGAACATAAAAGGTATTTCCTTTTCTCACGGTGTGACCTTTGATTTGGAACAATATGTAGCATGGGATCAGGGATGTAGCCAGGGAACAATGGAGTATATATGGAAGCTTCCCCATGTAAACATGCTCTCTTTGTAAATTACTTGCTTTTTTATATCACTTATTTTCAAGCGGTAGTGTCTTGATCCATTTGTGAAGTGTTTTGTTTGTCATTCAAAAGTTTATCCTAATCTCATTCAGTTTTACCTAGCTGCTGAAAATCCTAAATAATCAGCAGCTCCTTTTTACTATCTCTCCTTTAAGAGAGATAGTAAAAAGGATAAGATGGGTTTTCTGGAATTCACCACCTCTGCTGGGAGAGGTGAACCCTCTCCTGACCCATCACATACTCACAGGGAACTAATCTAAGGGGGCAGCGAAAGCCAACACATTCCGGCTAGGCTTATAAATGCCTTCGGGCAGATAGCCTAGTACCTACCTATGAACCTATTAAAAGTGCAATAAGTACTCACTGCATAAGACACACTCATGGATCAACTTGTATGATTCTCTTACATCATACTTTGAGTGGGCTCTCAGTAGTAGCTATAATTTGGGAAGACTCTAGAGCAGTACCAGAACACCTTACCAAGGAGGAGGAGGAGGAGCACAGTGCTCAGAAAGCAGTAGTACGGCAGGCTACTTACTGAAGCATCAAAATTACAGAAATTGCCAAACTCCATGAATTTTGGCTTGGGCAAGGGTGTTTGATAAAAGCATGAAAACATGAGTGGCAACAGCACAACTGCCCACCACTGAAACATTCTTGAAAGGTGTACTGGAGACCACAACTCTGAAGGAGTGGTCTTTAATGGCAATGCGCAAGGGACAGTTACTGCAGGTTGAGGACAAAATGTTACTGCATTTAACAACCCATTTAGAAGTACTGCTTAGCTAAAACTAGGCCTTCTTTACCTGAAGTAAAGACAAATAGCTAACCCTTCTTCAACATAGGCAATTTCTTCATGTACAACCAGAGTTGCTGGTGCTTAGAAAGGGCAAGCCCTCGCCCTTCAAAACAACATTACGATCCAAGAAAGAAAACACTGACAAGGACGTAACAGTTGAGGAAAACCTCAAAAAACACTGTTAAAAAAGTGTCTGAAGGTTATCATCACCAAAACTGTGAATATTTAAGTAGTAATATCATTGCTGCAGTACATTCACAGATGAGAGGGGTTTAGCCACATGAAAATACCAATCCTTCAGCCAAACTTGAAGATTAGATGCCCCCAAAGCAAGACAGGAGATTATCTGCTCCACACAGGACGTCTGCCAAAACATCTCGGCTGTAATTGACAGCATAACCATCAGTGTTTCTTTCTTTTTTTTTTATCGCAATCTAGATCCAGAACAAATGTGCCTGCACTCCCTAGTCTCAGCCAGTTGAGAAGATAATCACAACTACTTGAAGAGGAGGAACATTCAGCAGTCAGCAATCGTTTAAAAACACACACACACACTATCAAAACAGCTTCCACAGGGCTGCTGATCCTTCACACTAAGACTAATCAAATGCAAAGCATTATACCAAAGTAGTCTATCCTCCTAAAAAAATAAGGAGCAGGAAGGTACTATATCAGAAATCCAACAGATTGCATTGCAAAAAAAAACAGGAAAAACTGTTTGGAAGTTCCTAACACAACATTCCTGTCATTCAAACATCTTTCATTATGGCAGTACTGTCACACAAGTATGCTATGTTCATCATAAGAATGATGCTGCTGCACTGCACTGAGGAATGAATGGGAGACTATCAAGTAGTGAAGAGAACAAGAACTCTGACCCCAGAACCAAGGAAAGGAACTTCAAAGTTTCTTTTAAACCATTAGAAGCACAACCACTCCTACTGTCTTAGTGCCTGTGAAGTCTGTAATGACATAAAAAGGTGTGAATTGAGAACTTCGCCAATGGAGCCACTACAGGAGGAGTTACAGTCTGATGGGATAAAAGATGCCTGTAGATTAAGACATGGGTGAGATGCCATGTCCCAGGCTATCAGTGTCACCTTTCATAACTGGCAAAAGCAGTCACCTCCATGCTTTTTTACATTAGTGTGGCATTGCCCTTTCTGGTTACCAAAGTATTCTGAACATTCTTAGGGCTAGAACGCGGTCTGTTAAGCCTCTCAGAATAACATGTGCCCGACTTCTGTACCATTAGGTGAGTGTAAATTGGAAGAAGTTTCTATTTGTCGAGTACAGTTTCCGAATTTTCAGCTTGTCAAAATCAGTTTTCTATAATCACCAGCAGCTTGGTTTCTATTTGTACATCAGCACTGAATGTTTTCTGGGGGCTTTTCATTTTTCTTAGGGGGGGGGTAACTGTGACATTAGTATACGAGCAGTACATAGGTCAACAACTCTGCTTTAACCCACTGCATAAACAAAACAAAACAAAAAACTGCTCTCTTTCTTTCTTTTTTTCACTGGGTTAAAGCATCAACCCTTTTAGACTCGGCATGACATAGTAGACAGCCCTTCTGGTGACGTAGGGGGCAACACCTTGACAAAGGCACATACAATCAAGCTAAATTTGAGGTACTGGTGCTCAAGGCTTTTGTTCCATCTAGGATGACAAATGTCAATCCCTTATTTCGTAGCACCTGCTTGGGCCACCACTTGAACTCCTCTATGACAAAAGTTCTGGCTTGCATCCTGGCCATGGCAGATACCTTCAGGATAGGAGATGACAAGTAGGTCAGTGCCTTCTGGAGGACCTTTTCTGTAAAGTACAATTGTGTACACTTACCATAAATGTAGATGTTCGAGTGTATTCACTGTTGCAGTCATGCTTTATACCCCTGACTACCTGATGTCATGAAAGATGAGACAGCAACCAACGCAGGACCCAAGACTCTGATAATCAGGCCGACTGAGGGCTACTGCACGCAGATAACCCAAATGTGATGACTGCAACAGTGAAACACGAAGAACATCAGCTATGGCCAAAATGTGAGGTGAAGTCCTGCGGCAGAAACAGCTTGTTCTGCTCTATGCCAAACAATGTTAACAAGAAAGCATTTGTCATCCTTACTGCAAAGCTTGGTTTTGGAATACTCAGGGAAGGCCTGCACTAGACACAACAAAAAAGGGGAACTTCATGACATTTTGCATTTCCTTAAAAGGGACTACCTGAATGAGACAGTCATCTAGGAAAGAAAGAACAGGAATTCCTTTAGTCTTAAAATGGGCAAACAGTCGTGTTAAGCATCTGGCAAATATTTTAAATGTCAGGAACAGACCAAAGGGCAAGGAAGTAAAGTTGAAATGGAAGTATTCAGCTCTGAATCTTAGGTATTGCCTGTGGTTCTTCTGAATGAAAACTCGTAAGTATGCATACTTCAAATCAAGTGTCATTATGACAGACTACTGCAAAATCAGAAGAGATAATTGTAGTCTTTACATTCTGAATAAGGTTACTCTTACAAATTTATTCAGCTTGGATCTAGAATGGGTTTCAACAGCAATCTTTTTTCAGAAGAAGCAATGTGAAGAAAAACCTGCATGGGAACAATCTTTATAGCCCCACATTGCAAAAATTGTGACAAGACTACCTGTGCTAGTGCTTCCTCATCCAGGGAAGCTTTAATCTCAATTGTATATAGCCTGAAAATATGATTTCCCTTACCTACTTTTCAAATGTTACTATGAAACAGCTGGATCTAAGTTGGGACAGCTTCCCACTTAGGATACAGGATGAGGAAAAGTGGGTTCTGAAAATATAGTCAGCAATGTCCTTTATTTCGCCTGGAGACAGACCCTCTTCCTTCTCCCTAATTTTCTGTGTCTTTGCCTCTGCCTCAGTCACCTCTCCCCACGTCTATTTCTTTTCAAAAGCACTCCTTTGAACAAGTCAGCTTTAAACTACTTCTAAAGAATGGCCATTGTTTACTAAGATAGTTTTTGGCCTAGGCATATGAACAGACTGCTGACTCACAACATGATCATTTTCTCTTCATTTATTTAAATATTTTTACATTTGTTTGATGGCAGAAGGAGAAATAAACACATCCGGACTGCCCTGTAAGTGCATTTAACTACCTGTACTTGCTTTAATATTGCTACACACTTAAGTGTGCTAACTTGTACTGCATTTGAATTATTTTTACTGGTGTTTTAGCTGCTTTTCTGTAAAAATAAACAAAAACAGTTCTAAGCTTGTTTCCCACCTTTCCTATAACTAGTCTAGTCCAGATAGAGATTTGCTGTATCCAGGACTGTTTGTTAGCTTCTGAGCCCCCCCCCCCCCAATCCTTTCTGTGTTAGAGGGAAGCCTTTTAGCTTATCAGTGGGAGTGATCAGCACTAGGTAGTCTAGCTACCACAAGAGGAGTGGTTTCTTGTCCAGAAACGGTAGTTTATTGGCCATTTGGGCAGTTTTTCCATTCCTTTCAACTTTCTGGTTTAAAAGCCCGCGTTTGTACAGGTTTGTGTTTGTTTAAGCTCCACAGATCCAGTTTTGGCATCCTGCAGACTGCAAGAGCATCAGAAAGGGAAAAGAGATACTCTAAGTGCCTCCATTTTGATTTTTTCCTAATGTACTGCTTTCTGCACTTGTTTTTAGTCATTTTTTAAATTTAATTGCATTTATTTAAACTGTATTTACTTTAATATTGTTACATACTTAAGTTTGCTAGCTTGCACTGCATTTGAATTGTTTTTACTGCTGTTTAAGCTGCTTTTCTGTTAAAAAAAAAAGTTCTAACCTTGTTTCCCGCCTTTCCTGTAACTAGCCTAGTCCAGATACAGATCTGCTGTATCCAGGATTGTTTGTAATCTTCTGAGCCTTCCCCAAGCCTTTCTGTGTTAGAGTGAAGCCTTTGAGCTTATCAGTGGGAGTGGTACGCACTAGGTAGCCTATCTACCACAAGAGGATTGGTTTCTGGCCCAGAAATTGTAGTTTATTGGTAGTGTGGGCAGTTTTTCCATCCCTTTCAATTTTCTGGTTTAAAAGCCCGCGTCTGCGTGGGTTTGCACTTGCTTAAGCTCCGCACAGTGATGCCAAGCTGAGGTAAACTATTACTGGTGCCAGAAAGTCTGCTCTTCAGTTTTTCCCGTAGATCTTGCTAGTTCTTTCTCTCTCTCTTGCACTTCAACTAGCTTAATTGCTTTGCTAGTTCTTTCTCTCTCTTGCACTTCAACTAGATTAATTGCTTTGCACTTCAACAGGTTTTTGTAGCAATTATTGTAGCACACCTAAAGGCCATCAGCACTAGTCACTTCACAGAAATGGCACCAGTAGTTAGTAGTTATGACCACCCCTCCTGGGATGATTAAAGGGCAGTTCCCTGTGCTTTCTTCTATTAACCTGGTGCACTTGGGCATTCTAAGGCAGTGCAGGAACTGCCTCATGTACACAGACATCCCTCTCCTCTTACCTCCCAACACTCTGACTTGTGAGAGATGTACTTGTATCACCAAACTGGAAGCTATTCACTCTCCAGCCAAGACTGGACTAGTTGGTCAAGAGGAGAAGGTCAACACCTGCACCTCACCACATGGAACACCCAGCCCTCCAGAACACCCACCACCACAGCTCTCACATAAAAACACAAACCACATACTCACCTTCGTGGTGGCTCTCAATAGAAATTTACTCAAACAGCAGAGACCTCCAAGACAGAAACACACTTGACCACCACAACACAGCATAAACCACAGGACATATAGCTCACCTCCACAGTGTGCTCCTCAACCTAAGCCCCTAAGGCTTAACACCTTGCCCAATACACTAATCAGAGATGACTCAATAGTAAGGAACACAGATGTCCCACTCACTAGGTTGAAGAAGGAGGTAACAGTCAGCTATCAGGTGCCAAAATCCGACACTTAACACACACACACACAGGTCACTCCACAACAAGTACATGTATGACTGTCAATGTCCATGTGGGTGTGAATGACCTGAGATGCACCTCCCTGGACTACATAAAAAGAGACATGGTGGAGCTCTCAGATTATGTGGCCCAGCCAGGTATAACCCTAGCCCTGAGCAGTATCCTAACATCACCCAGAGTGATACCACAGTACAAACAAAAAATGATTGTCTTCAACAATTGGCCAAGTTTCTGGTGTCATTCTAAGGGGATCCAGTATCTGTTTGCTTGGGATGACATGACTGATGGACCTCGATGCTTTGCCAGAGTTGGCCTTCATCTGTCACCCCTGGGTTTCCAGGTACTGGCTAAGGCTCTTGCCACCCCTATAGTGCCTTTTTAGGCAGTGTTCCGAAGACCAAATTACCACTGTAACAGCTATAACTCATTCCAAATCTTTCTGCCCCGAAACATGGACCGAAGCACCAAAGGCAGTGGTGTCTCCATATTCATAAAGCACACCTCCAGACTAGTAGCACAGCATAACGCACCTGAGATACTTCAGGTACAACTAACATTGGGTAAGATGGCGATCCAAATCATAGCCTGCTATAGGTCCCCAACCATGTCCCTAGACTCTCACTCCACGTTCCTAAGCACCCTGGAATCTATCAAGGTCCAACTCAACACTCTCATATTAGGATACTTCAACTACCCCTCCATCAACTGGGAAAACTACTCAAGCTCCAATACACTGGCCCAACGCTTCCTGGAATTCATCATTTCCAATGCCCTGGACTAGCTCATTTTGACCAGTCACTAGATGAAGCAATATCCTTGACCTGGTTATTGCTAACATGGGCGATCATTGCTTTACACCAATAGTCAGTCCCTCCCTGGTCAGATCAGACCATAAACTAATCACCATGGAAATCCAAATCTCACCCACACCCCCCGCAAAGGTAACCACCTTGAAATACTTCTCCAAAGCTGACTTTGGGCTCCTAAAAACAGAGGTGGCTAACTTCACGGCACCCATGCCAATGGAAAATAGCTGCATGACTGCCAAATCATACACCATTGCATTGTACGAACATGTACATAAATGCATGGAACTAGCCATACCCAACAGAACCAAGACGCTTTCCTCCAAAAAAAAAAAAAAGGAAGCCAATCTGGTGGTTTCCTGCCATTAAAAAACTCTACAACAGAAGGAAGAACCTGTTGCAGAAAAAGGTGAAGTCCCAAAACTGGATAAACTCCCTTATTAGCCTCAACAAAAAAGTTGAGATCCTTCATCAAATCCTCCAAAGCCAGCTATGAAGACTGAATTGTGGCAGACACTAAAAACAATCACAAAGCCTTCTACAGTTATATCAAGAACCTCCACGGCAATAACCAGATTTGCTCTGAGTTACTGCACAATGGTACCTCCTATACTGAGCCAACAGATATTGCCAACATACTGGCCGACAGATTCAGTGCCACCTTTACCCCCCCCCCCCCCAAGGACCAATCACAATACTGGAAGAATGCCAGGCACTCAGCATTACTGCAGCACAGGTTAAAGCTGCATTTGTCCAAGGCCAAGAATACAGCTTCCATGGCACCTGATAATATCCCTGTGTTCTACATGAACTACAAAGTGAATAGGCACAACATCTGTGTGCCCTGTTCAGTCACAGCTTCACCTCAGGCTTTGTCCCTACTGAATGGCACACTGCTACAGTCATCCCTCTCATAAACGGGGAGCGACTACAGATCCTGGGAATTATCGCCCCATTAGCCCGATGAGTCTGATATGTAAAACTATGGAATGCATCATCATGGGCCTGATTAACAAAGATATAGGAAATCTCCAAACTCTAGACCCCATGCAGTTTGGCTTTGTGAAAGGAAGATCATGCCTGCTCAACCTGGTTGTCTTCTTTGAGTCAGTCACCAGGGCTGTGGATGAAGGTAAGGCAGTGCATACAGCCTACCTCGATCTGGTCAAAGCCTTTGATACCATTCCTCACTCTGGAATTATTGAAAAACTCACCAAACTAGGCATCAACCCCTATATTACTAGGTGGGTTGCAAATTGGCTCACAGACAGAACACACAGTGTGAAAGTAGCAGACCCCAAGTCAGACTGCCGACCAGTCATGAGTGGAGTCCCACAGGGATCGGTCCTGGGTCCTCACTCTACTTCTCAGAAGTCCAGGTAAACACAAAGGGACTCTGGCTGACCAAGTTCCCAGATGACTGCAAGCTGAGAGCCATTATTAACTCCCCAACTGATGCACACATCCTATAGAAAGGCTTCACTGAGACCAATGACTGGTGTTGAAACCATGGCCTTAAGCTTAACACCAAAAATGCGTCATCATCCCCTTTGGTAAAAACTCAGTTCCCACTAATTACCACATCGATGGCAGCCCTCTGAACACTGAAGGTGTTATAAGAGATCTGGGGGGTGCAGGTTGACAGCAGCCTCTCCTTCGACCACTACACTGTCACTGTGGTCAAAAAGTCCTTCTATGTGGCAAATCTCATTACCAAAGGTTTTGCATCCAGGAAGAAAGAGGTCATCATCTCCCTCTCTACTCTTCCCGCATTAGACCAATCATCGAGTATAATGCCCCATTTGGAATGTACCTCAGTAGACACTTGCAACAGCTAGACAGGCCACAGAAGTACCTCACAAAGAGGATCCTATGCATTAAACACATGTCCTACACAGACAGATTCAAAGGACTCAACTCTTCTCTGTCTCATATTGCCCTGATGGGCGGCACAGTGGTGCAGCGGTTAACGTTGTCGCCTCACAGCAAGAGGTTCTCTGGTTCGATTCTCAGCTGGGGTGCCTTCTGTGTGGAGTTTGCATGTTCTCCCTGTGTTCGCGTGGGTTTCCTCCGGGTACTCCGGTTTCCTCCCACATTCCAAAGACATGCATCTGGAGCGTTTCTCCCCGGGCCTCCGCTGAAAACAGGCTCCGTGGAACCTAGTCAGACATTCCTGGTCAACAAATGTTAAACAAATAAATACTTAAGAGGCAATCTCTGCTTGACCTACAAAGCCATGTCTGACCCAGCTCTATTAGAAATGCTACATCTAAAGAAATCCCAATCCCTCCACACCACTCGCTCCAGAGACCTCAACCTCATTATCACAATCAGCAGAACATGCTGGAGGGACAAGTTCCTCACCTAGAGACTGCCCATGCTCTGGAACAAACTTCCCATATATGTCAAGCAGAACACCTCGCTGTCCCTCTTCAAGAGGAATCTTGATGAGTGGATAGGTAATTGAAAGTTCACCCCGGGGATTACTTCAGTGGCTCTACTTGATAGAGGCACTGGGAACTAACATAGGGTGGCACAATGCCAGGGCAGTCCTATGGGCTCGGCTTGCAAAGGCTCCAGGGCCATTAGCCTAGCACACAGCTATGAACCTCTCCAATGCCCTGATGAATACCTTCTGAACTCTTTCTCCATCACCCACTCCAAAAGCTAATTATTTCAGTCTACAATACTATTGTTAAGAACTACACAGGAATAGTTGGTCCCTTTAAGGTGCTGCCTGTGTCCTCTCCTTCTCTCTCTCTTATCCATTCTATTCAGGATGAGCCCATCACATCTACCCAACATGATCTTGCACACCAATGTTTTGCTACCCCCTTCTCTTCCAGTCACAAGACTGTTAGTTTCTCTAGTCAAGAGTTATATTCCTCTCCCTACACACATGGATGGATCACTCTGTTGTATTTCCTCTAGATTTCTTCCGGTAGCCTGCTGTCCCTTTCCTGGAATGTCCTCAACCTATAGTCTGACCAGTGCCTTGTAAACTGGAACCATACATTCTTTGCTTCTTGAGTTTTACCTCCAGAAAGATGTACCCCAGTTTTCTGTCTGGTGCTACCACCGCTCTCTCACTTTGGTGAAGGTGGTCCACACTGTATATAATCAACACTCTTAACCTGTTTTTTTCTGCAATGCTCTCAACAGTTCTACTTCCCCCACATGATACTTCATATGAAGGCTTTTGAGACCCAAATGCAGCAATCTGCATTTGTTTGTCTGAACCATATATTTTACCCGAGTGGACTACTGGCTGTTTGTTGCGTCAGACCATAAAAAGGCTGCAGCAGCATGCATACCTCCTACAATTTGGTAATGTTTTCTGTAAATAGCCTGCAAATTGCTATTAAAAGGAGGGATGGAAGCCCATTATGGCAGAGAAAGTGATATCTGGTGCCTAGGGTGGAAACACTTAGTAGGTTGTGACCACATTAAGCTCGGAAGCTTTGCAATGCCAGATATGAAAGCTATGTGGACAGACTTATCAAGAAACAGGAAACCTACTATTAGATGAATTTACAGCAGTATGTCTTGAACTGCTGAAGGAGAACTGCTCTGGTTCATTCAAAACACTTAGGCTTAAAACAGAACTGTGAGTTTGTAATTTCTGAATTGTGTGAGTTACTTAAAATCCCATTAAACAAACTGTGCTAATCATTTTAAGTTCATTTTGGAAAATGAATTTTAATTTTGTATTTCACTGTAAAATAAATTGCATCTAAACTGAATAAAGTGTCTGTGGTACATTACAAATTCAACACTGGTGTCTGCAGTGGGCATAATTTGGCTCATATTACACAAGTGTCTGAATGTCCTTTTGTTCATAAAGTGTAATGTGTGGACATTTTGCCAAAAGATTGTTTTACTGAATGCCTGTGCGTCCAAATGCTCATACTACAGAAACAGGTAAGCAATTAGGTTTATAGTAGGGGTGTAAGTGCATGAGGGTTAGTTTTAGATAAGGGGAGAGATTTAGTCCATGTGTCTGTAGTATCCCTGCGCACTTTAATTAAGGCTGCTAACCCTTTCAGTAACAGCAACAGTCAACTATGATAAATTGCCAAATAAAACTCATTGGGACTCTGGTGCAGACCAACACAATTTTATAGTCAACGTAAATGGGATCATCAGGACTGGAGTGGAGCTGCTCCTGGAGACTGATTAAATTGACAATTGTTCCACTGTACTGACCACTAAAACAGAAAGAAGGTAACATCAAAGGCTACTTTGCTACTTTTAAAAGAAGCAACAACAAAGAGACCTGGGATCATCCTGACTGGGCTAACATGTTATCTTCACAACTTACACAGGAAGTAAATGATTACACTCAATGCCAAAAATTGAAAAAAAAGAAATGCTACTTAGAGACTATGTATCTTCTGAAAAACAAGTAATGAACTTTCATAAATGGACATTTAATACAAGTAAAAAAAAAAAAACTGCAAAAGTGTAATGTAATGCACATTTTAAACTTGTGGTCAGAACCAGAAATAAACCGTGAAAATAAAATGATAGCCATTTTAGCAAATGATGCATCAGAAAGGGCACTCCCAAATAATTTACACAAGCAAGCTTCTCAGAGTGTGCCAAAGTGTACTGATAAATTAATTGCAATGAATAAAAAAGTTACTAGCGAATGAAACTCTGTTCATTGACTTAAGCCCATCAATAAGAATGTGAGAATGTCTATGAATAAACAAACTCATCCGCAAGGTAAAATATATTGTTGACATGGGCACACTGCTAAACAGTGCTTAACCAGTAATAGTACTATCGTACATACCAAAAATATGACTTCTAACTGATATGCTAGCAATGAAAGTGTAAACGCTGTGCCTTAAAAAATGCAACTTCTAACCAGCATGCTCACAATGAAAATCTACCAACAGACTGCATCCAAGCGTCAGCTAGAATAGTACGATCAGCATGCTGTTACTGGAAACTTATCAGAAGATTTCAACTGCTAAGATAATGAAGAACTTCAAGGAAAACAGAGGAGAGATACATAGCAATAACCCATGAAGGGAAGAAATGGAACCTGAACAGAGTTCTAGGTTTTCCTCAAACGTCAAAGTGGGCTAACAAGAAACAGGACTTTACACAGCTGGTAATTAAAGAGCAGATGTTACTGAAGTAAAAGAATTTTAGAACTCAAAAGCAGAGCAAAGTCACTGCATGAGTTGTCATTTGTAGATGAGGAAAAAGGAGAACACCTACACCTGTATTCATGGGTGAAGAGACCAAACCCTCCCCATAACAAGTACACTGGCGAAGGTGCTACTTATTTGCACGATCTGCAAATAAATAATGAATATTTTAAGAAAGCACAGTGGGAGGATGATATGTTACGCATGGCAAGACAAAATACAATCATAACAAGTAGAAACAGTTTAGCCTCAGTCAATATCCATATTTTGAGTTGAGGTATTTCTGTTTGTACAAAATAAACAAAAACAAAGAAGAAATACTGGAACAATTGTTAGTTCCAAAATGTTGTGGAACACTTGCAATGCCACTGACACATATCTATACATCAGGAAAATACTGGGGATAAACAAAAGCAAAGCTATAATTTTACCTAGATTTTGTTGGTTTGGTTTAATGCAAGACATTGAAAACTTCTATGCATATTTTCTGGAATGTTAAAAGACTGCACCATATCCTGGGTTTAAGAGCCCATTGATACCCATTGCCTAGTACTGAAGTCCTGTTTGACCACATGCTCATGGATCTTGCAAGTCTACTGGTAAAATCTAATAATCCCTGTTTAAACTTGCTTAGTTAACAGCCCAGCAGCTAGTGTTATTTTTCTTCAGGCTATGGATTCCCAACAATGTACTTGCAGACCAGGAAACCCAATTTATTTCCAGGGTAATACAGAAGGCATACCAATATTTTAAAGTAAAACTGGTAAAAATGTTAGTGTACCACCCTGAAGCCCATAGTGCTCTAGTAAACTAAATGACACCGTCAGCAAAGAAACTGAATCTTCTCAGGAGATTTATGACAAAAGCTGGTACATACTGGGTTTTGGTGATTCATTGCTGAAACCTGTAGCTAGACAGGTGAATAGGTTAGACAGAGAATATTTGAATCTCAGGTTTACCATGGATCTTTCGCAGAGATTGATTTTGGTAAAAAAAAAAGAAGTTATGTACTCACCATAACATTCCATCTGAGTTGTTGCTTTTCATTTGTCTTCTACCTCTGAGACATGGATCCGGGACTGTTCCGACATGGCTGCATTTCTCCAGCACTGGATCCGAGCACCAAGCTCCTTCCTTACCCATAATGCCCCTATCACCTTCCTCCTTTCAGAAAGAGTTTGCTGTTCACCACAGCATCCCAACCTGACTCAATGCCTTACCCCTTGGCACAATAACCCATGCAGTACTATAAAAATAACCAGTTATACCAAAGAAAAGGAGATGACTTTTCCAGCCAGACCACCACAGCCCACGTAAGTCAGGGGGAAGGAGGGCGGGGCGGCTGAAGACAAATGAAAAGCAACAACTCCAATGGAATGTTATGCTGAGTATATCATTTCTTTATCTGAAGTTGTTTTTATTTGGTCATAAACTTGTGGGACAGAGTCCCCAGCTACCAAACTCCTGGGAGGCCCTTATGGAAGGATATTCCGGAGCCAAAGGACACCCTGCTTTTGGACAGAAGATCCAACTTGCAGTGGGAAATGAAAGTATGCGAAGATGCCCACATAGCCGCAGAGCATATCTCATCTAATTAAACTCCTGACCAGAAAGCAGCTGAAGTAGCCATAGATCTAGTAGAATGCGCCTTAATGTCACCTGGCAGAGATAATCCATTTGCTGAATATGCCAGAATTCTACACTGGGAGATCCAGCGAGCAATGGAGACCTTCAATACATGTTTCCCTAAAAACGACTTAGAGTAGGAGACAAACAGTTGGTCATACTTACGGAAAGATTTTGTTTTATGGAAATAAAAATGTAACTGTCTATGAACATCCAACAACTTGTACTCTCCCCTATGTTGGAAATTTGGAAAGAAAATAGGGAGATTAATTACCTGATTAATGTTTGATTCTGAAGCCACTTTTGGAAGGAAAGAAAAATTAGTATGCAAGGACTCTCTGCCCCTATGAAAGACCATTTAAGGAGGTTTGAACGATAGTGCCTGAAGCTCCGAGACTCTTTTGGCTGATGTAACAGCAATCAAAAAGGCCATCTTCCAGGACAAAACCTGAAGATCCACTGAAGCTGCAGGTTCAAAAGGGGAAGAAACTAAAGCTTGAAGAACCAGCGTGAGAACCCAAGGGGGCGCTGGTCCTTGATCGGTGGCCTAAGTAGAAAGGTACCTTTCAAAAAGGCTTTACAGAGCCTAGAAGAAGCTAGAGAAGCTGAATTATCTCCTACATAGAAGTTAAATATAGCTGACAGATGGACCTCAACCGTAGGAAATCTGGCACCTTGTTAAAATATACCAGCCAAAAACTTTAGACTAGACGGAACTGGGGCACTAAAGGGGTCTAAATCACTCTGAGATGCCCAAATAGAAAAGCGTTTCCATTTGCTGGAATAAACCTTCCTGGTAGAAGATGTATAAGCCAAAACTAATATCTTCTTAACCGGTGAAAATAACACGGGAGTCCTGATTATCATGGAAATTGTAGCAGCCACGCAATGAGCTTCAGACTGACCAGATCTGGGTGAGGAATCCCTAAGGGGTGAAAGATCAGATCCGGAGCTGGATCTAATGTCCAGGGAGGACACATTACATGAGACCACAGGGAAGGGAACCATTCTTTGTGAGGCCAGAATGGGGCAATGAGGATGACTGAACTCCCCAGCCGTTGAGCTTTCTGAAGGAATTTCAGGATAAGAGGAAGAGGAGGATGAGCATACAGAAGACCGGAGGAACAAGCATGAACCAGAGCATCTCTGGGGACTTCCCCCGGTGGGAGGTTCAGAGTGAAAAACTCCCTGCACTTCGCATTGGAAGGTGAGGCAAGGAGATCACAGCAAGGCTGACCTTACTTTAGAAAGATCTGTTTTGCTGCTGAAGGATTCAGACATCACTCGTAAGGCATCAGGATAGACCTGCAGAGCCTGTCCGCTAGGATGTTGGACCTCCCCGGAATATGCATTGCCATCAGAAAACAGTCGGTGGAGATCGCCTACTCCCACACTCTCATGTCATCGTGACACAAGGGATAAGACCTGGCTGCCCCAGCTTGTTGATGTACCAGACTACAGACATATTGTCTGTCTTGATGGCAAAAGGAAGATGGGCATGAACAGCCTGCAACACTAGGAGCACTGCCCTCATCTTCAGGATGCTGACATGCAATTGAGCCTCTAGGGGAGACCAAGGGCCTTGGACTGTCCTTCCCAAGCAATGCCTCCCCATCTGAACAGGGAGGCATCCATGATCACTGTGGTCAGTGGGGCAGGAAGAATTAATGGGTGATGGAGATGAAGATCCGGGGATCGAATCCACCACAGGAGAGAATCCCTGTATGCCCAAGATAGGTGAACAGGATGGGACAACGGTAGATCTAGAAGAGGCCGCTGGACCACAAGAGCCCACTGAAGCACCTTCATGTGCAGCCTGGCTGTGGACATGAGGGTGATCACTGCCACCATGGACCCCAATGCCCGTAAGAACAATTCCGCTGTAGGCAATTGAAACTGAAGGATACACAAGACATGGTGTTTGAGGGACTGAAGTTTGTATGGAGTTAGAAAAACCTTGGTCTGAACAGTGCCCACCCGAGCTCCAATGAAGTCCAGAACTTCAACTGGATTCAAAAAGGATTTGTTGAGATTTCTGGTTATGCCCAACTGGTGGGCTGTCTGGAGAAGGGAATCCCTGGCTTGGCAGAGTCGATGCCTGGAGGGGGCAGAAAGGAGCCATTGCCCAGGTAGGGGAAGACCTGGAAAACCTGCAGCTGCAGGTGAGCCGCTACCATTGCCATCACTTTGGTGAATACCCTGAGGGCTGTGGTGAGACCAAAGGGTAGCGCTTTGAACTGGCAATGACTGGCCCCCAGCCGGAAGCAGAGGAACCTCCGAGAGCATCTGTCCATTTTGATGTGGTAGTATGCGTCCTGAAAGTCTACCGAGCACATCCAGTTGTTCTCCTGCAGGAAAGGCAGGATAGACTGGAAAGTAACCATCCTGAATTTCATCTTGGCAACTGATAGAGTTAAGGTTGAAAGATCCAGAATGGGTCTCAAGTTCCCTCGTCTTCTTTGGCACTAAAAAGCATATGGAATAGATGCCTAATCTGGACTGGTTTGGGGGGGGACGGGCTGGATGACTCACTTTTCGAACAGCTTGGAAATTTCCACTACTGCCTCCTCTCTCTACACAAGTGGACCCTCTCCACCACGTCAAAAGCAGAAGGAGAATGCACCCCTGGAGCTGGGACTGTGACCGGGTCCGTAATCCTCTGAACCAACAGAGGAGGTGGAGCCAAACCTCCAGGGACCGAAAACTCCGAGTGGAGCTCGGCTCTGAAAAACTTGGAGCTGGCACCACCACCTCAGATCTGGTGCAGAGCTCCCAGTTCAGAGAGCTGGTTGGCTCCAAGCTCATCACAGCAGACCCGCTTAGGGCAATGGCTGGGTTCGAGGGACAGGTTATCATCGGAACTGACGCCTTGATGCAGAGGGGTCTCGGACCCAAATACTCTTGAAACTGGGGGCTGGATCGAAGAAGGAGTGACCGGGACAAAGGCTGACTGCATGCACCAGCCTCAGAAGGGGAGAGGGCAGGCAAGACCTCCATCTGAATCTGCGTGCGGATGAATCTCTGCATCATCCTGTCCACCCTGGCTTCGGTGAGGCTGCGGGTAAGACCTGAAGGAAGAGACAACTGATACCGGCCTAGAGAGGCGGTGAAGGGAGGCTGACACCGGGGAGCAGACCCGAGCCACCTCTGAGGAGAAGCAAGGGAAACGTAGCTGGGGGGAGCCTGAGCTAGCAGCCAGGAGAGATTTTGCCCCACGCTCAGCCGAGGAAGACCAGTTGGCAGACTGCTTACTCAGCCTATCCCGGTCCCTATGTTTACGCTTCTCTCCATGCCTGGTCCTCTTGGTGGGAGGTTGAGTCTCAGAAGCTGGGGCGGTGGAAGCAGCAAAAGCAGCTTGGGCCTCCGCCGAGGGTGGAGGGAGGAGGCCCTTAAGGATAAGCTTATTCCTCCTGTCGATCAATGCATGGTGACTGAACCCTGCACAGATCAAACAGGAGGAATCGAGGTACTGGGCCCCCAAGCAAAATATGCAGAGAGCATGGCCATCCACTGGAGAAAGCTTATGGCCACACTCTGTGCACTTTCTGAATCCCAGTTTGGGTGTCTCCGCCATGGGGATGGAGAGAGAGAACCCCTAGCACTCACCCACACCCACCCACAAGAAATAGTAGAGGGGAAGAGAAAGTGGGATTTTTTTTTTTTTTACTAAAAGTACCGATGTCTAAGTTCGAGAAGTAAGAAAAGTGAAAGGGGAGATAGAATACCCCAAAATTTACCCCAAAAAATCACTTACAGCACAAACCAGGATGTGAACATTACATGCAGCAAATGAGATCTGAAGGGAGGAAGGAGAAAGGGGCATTGTGAGTACAGTCAGAGCTTGCAGCTCAGATCCGATACTGGAGAAATGTGGCCAAGTTGGATCTGTCCCGGATCTGTGTCCCACACGTTGAAGACCAAATTAAAACAACAACTTCAGATCCTGAAATCATGGTTATCTAGGCTGGCACTAATGACTTAGAGTACCCAATTTGATTATACAAATGATACTTTGATGGCCATTTTGGAGTTTCTAGAGACTCAAAATATTGGCTGCATTCTGTGTGAAATTATACCTTTCCATTCTTGGTCTAATTGTTTACTAAAGCTCCTATGTACAACATTTGGCTAAGTCAGCTATCATTATGTTATAATACTAGGTTATGAACTTTTTGGAAAGATTGTGTTTTGGATTACAGAATGTTTTCTAGAGACATTGCATTATGTAGCAAATAGAATCTCTGCATTTTTTACAAGAAGAAAAAAACTTGATGTAGATAATGAACTAGCAGCATCAGTAAACAGTGATATAAAATGTTTTACTGCAATGCCAGAAGTCTCTAACAAATATGATGAGCTGACAGATCTAATTTATTTACAAAATTATAAAATGGTAGCAATTACTGAGTCTTGGAATTCTTCCATTTAAATCTTGACAACCTTACTAAATATGAGTGTAACAACTACCTTACACAGGGGGAGGTGTTACTCAGTGGGTACTTAATCTAAATTACAGCATATAAAGATGAGAATGAATTAATTGTAGTTGAATTACCAACATAGGCACAAAAGCAATCAATCACAACATTATTGTGCTATAGAACACCTAATATTAGCAACAGACACTGGAACTTTTTAACCAATTTGGATAACTGTTTAGTGAACAAATCAAGCTTTATTCTTCTTGGGGGCTTAAAATTATCCAAACAGACTGGTCTTCTCTAACAGCTACCTCAACTTATTACAGATATTTCTCAATATATTATCATATTTTGGTTTACTTCCATTAGTACGTAACTGCACAAGGGGGAGGGGACACCTATGAAAAGGTATCACTAAACAAAGCTTAATGTCACATATAGAAAAATTAGAAGACATTTCAAGGACATGTTCATTGAGCAACTGGTCACTACTGTCAAATACAATTATTTAAGAGTGGCCAACCCCATGACACCTGCATTATTCGGTGTGATAAAGATGAACAAAAATATTACTCAATCCCTATGTGCCCTCATAGTGGACACACATGGCTCAGCACCCATGCATATGCTAAATTTTTAGATGAAAAATTAAAAAGTTTGGTCACACAGGAAGAACACATATGCCGCGATTCCTGGGACTTTTTAGGAAAAATAAACAACAAAATATAAAGATTCACACATTTCCATCACTATTGATATCAATCACAGACCAATAGGGATTTGTTTCTAGTAGAATTACCCTGTGTAATCTGGTCGGTTTCTACGACCAGGTTACTTTAGCTTTGGACAAAGGTCTCTCTTCTGGAGTTATCCATCTGGACCTAGCAAAAGTATTTGACAGTTTAAGTCACTCTGCAATAAAAACATGTTTGGTTGACTAATATAAATATTTACTTGATCAGATGGATAATATGGTGGTTAACCAACAGGAAACAGAGTTAAGATAAATAATGACTATTTATCTGCTGTTTCAGGTATACCCCAGGGAATGGTTCTGGCCCATTTTTGTTGATTGTTGTTTTTTCAACTATGCCAAAGTACAGCAGATTTTGGATGTATAAATATGTTGATGATTGTAAGATTGGCTTTATCATTCAGAATAGTAATGAAATCGAGCAATTAAATAAGTATCTTGTCAGAATGAACAAATGGGTTGCAGACGATGGTCTCACCTTTAGCTCGGAGAAATGTAAATTAATGTATTTCTCAAACAAAATCTTAAAATCCCCTATTCATCTTCACATGTGCTTCAAAAAGTTGACACCTATCAAAATCTGTGTTTTAAAATACATGCTATTATTGTCGCTATAAAAGCAACTAATCAGGTGAGGTTTCTGTTAAAGAATCTTACAAGAGATGCACATTTTCTAACTGAGGAGTTTAAAATTTATAGAAAGCCAATTATTGAGTACAACATAACAATTTTTGTTTATTCAACCTCACAGCTAAACAGTCTGGAAAGGTTTAAAAAGAGATTCACTAAAAGAATAGCTTAGGTCAGTCATCTGAGTTACTTTTCTAGGTGCAAGTACCTGAACTTATTTTCAATCAATAACAAGCATTTGCGAGGGTAAATTTATTTTGGCATACAAAACCTGTTTAGATAGCAGCTTGCAAATTATGTTCGACACAGAAATTAATAATAATATATGAGCTTTGAAACATAATAATGAACATGCTGTGTTAGACATTCTTACATATCTGTTAAGATGACTCATCTTTGGAACAACTTACCAGTTCAAATAAGATCTGATGATGGACTGGACAGGTTTAAGCGACGGCTGGATGCCTGGGTGGGAGATAGGCATATGAATCACTATTACTGGAATCACTACTCTTATATGGCTCTTGGGCCTAAGTACTGTATAATAATGACAATAAGGATCTTCATGCCTTCCTAGACAGTAAGCAGAGGTATAAATGCCTGAGAACAGCACAACTCTTACAGATGCAATGAAAAACTTCTTGGAACGGGGGAGAGGAAGAACAGGTATTTGTTAGTAGAAAGAGTAGGGACAGATGAACAGAGCTACTCATCTGGTAAGCTTTTTTTTTTTTAATTCCTCCTCCCTGGCGAGGGAGAAGTTAGAGGCTAGTAGACCGAGGGGTAGGAGGGAGGGAGTTCATAGGGTTATTTACTAGCCTAACGACTACAAGGGCCTTTTTAAGCCTAGCCATGCATCCCAAATCTCTGACAAGTTCTGAAACTCTTAATAAGTATAAGCAGGAGCCTGGGACATGAACCATTTACAGACTGTGCCAAACTAGGGAAGAATTTCTGGTTCCCATTCCAATTGTCCAACTTGCACTTGAACTGGGTTAGGGAGGAACTCTGCTTCACATGGATGGGGAGCCTATTCCACAGATGGAAAAGTTTCTGGGATACATACCCGTCTCTCCAGCAAGTCCAATTTATATCATAGGCAAGGTTTAAGTCTTTAGAATGGGTAATTCTGGCGCTGTTTGTTTTGTGGATATGCAGGAGGTCCATCAGAGTGGGGTCTGACAATGCCCCGTATGCTAGGCATAGATCTCCTCTCAAAAGGCTGTAGGAGACAGACTATAGGGATAGGGCCTTGAGGCAGTCTGCACAGGATATTTTACTTATGCCCTGTATTCTTTTAGTGAGGAACCTCTGTGGACATTCCAATTGCTGGATATGTCTGGTTAGGTACATACCAAAGGGGGCAGTGTACTCAATGATAGGTCTTACAAATGCCAAATACAGTGGAACAATGATTTCCTTGGACTTACATGTCATACCTTTGTTTATAAGTTGTGCAACATAGAATAATTTCTTCACTACTATAGACACGTGATGGTCAAAGGATAGATTACTATCTGTGTGCGTCCGTAAGTCTCTGACTAATGGGTCAGCTCTACATGGTGTGTTGTCAATATAATAGTTACCAGGGATGGGTGACTTCTCAAAGGATACTATTATACATTTCTTGGCATTTAGTTTTAGTCCATGGCTCTGACAGCAGTTGTCTGTTTCAGCCCCTCCTGGAGAAAGTTTTTGTCAGTGTGTGATTACATGACAGCTCCTAATTTGCAGTCATCTGCAAATTTAGTCAGTCAGAGACAACTGACATTGGTCTGGACTTCTGAAAAGTAAATGTCAAAAAGGAGAGGTCCAAGGACTGATCCCTGAGGGACTCCACTTGCGAATGGGCTCTTTGTAGAGGCGAATTCCCCAATTCTAACATCCTGGGTTTCTGTCTGTGAGCCAGTTGGCTATCCACTGGGTGACATACGAGTTTGTACCTAACCTCTTGAGTTTGTCAACAATACCCGAGTGGGGTATTGTCTCAAATACCTTGGCCATGTCACGGCAGGCAGTGTGAAACATTTTTCCCTCATCAATTGCTTTGGTTAACTTCTTAAAAAAGCCCACCATGTTGAGTAGGCATGATCTGCCCTTGTCGAAACCAAACTGGACTGGGTCCACTGTCTGGAGGTTTACCATTACTGATCACCTCCATGATAATTCTTTCCATGGCTTTACATAAAAGACTAATGCGACTTATAGGTCTGTAATTTCCAGGGTCTGCAGATGGTTCATCTTTGTGCAGAGGGATGACTGCTGCCATTCTCCATTCATGATGCGCAAAGCCTATTTGAAGGCTGCAGTAAAATGGTACTTCCAGAGGCCCTGATAGGTCATGTTTCATGTTGTTTAGAAGGCATCCTGTTATACTGTCTGGGCCCACTGATACAGTGGTCTTGGAGAGAGAGCATTAAGGACTGTTCTCTAGTGATAGTAGGAGGAGTTATATTTGATGGTATTTCCTAAGGGAAAGTTGAGGTGGAGAGAGGGGTAAAGTTGGAGCTGAATTAATCAACAAGGATGTTTGCTATATCTTCTAGCTCAGAACAGGTGGCTCCATTTACAATTACCTCTGCACACAATTGTGTACTGCCTTTGAGGTTGCAGACATAGCTAATGGATGCTTTGTGGTTGTCCTTGGCTTGGGAGGCTAAACTTATCTAAAATTTGGCTTAGGTAGAGTACTTGTCTTCTGAGTTGTTTGGTTACTCTGATGAGGGTGCTTTTTCTGCTGGGTGCTGCACCTCCTTATTTTTGCCATGACTTTCTTCCTTCTGTTATACAACCTACTGATTTTGTGATTCCACCAGGTTGGCTTGTTTTTTGAGTTAGTTCTGTACCTCTTCCTGGTGGGTACACAATTGCCTCTATGCAGCTATTAACATGCTTGTACAGGGTTTCTGTGAACAGTTCTGCATAGGCAGCAGTGTTCTCATGGGGGTTTGAAATTTTGCCAGGTTATTGCTTAACAGCAGGAGGTTGGAACTTAGAGTAGTTTCTGAATATTCCAGGTTTAGCTGGGCGTCCATGTTTTATTTTTACTTCAAAGACCATTTTGTGGTCTGACCTTACCAGGGAAGACATTACAGTAGTGGGTGAGAAGCACTCTCCCATATTAGTGAGGACCAGATCCAGTATGGTTGCACTCCTGGTTGATGTACTGACTATCTGGTTCAGGGAGTTTGTGTTTACAAAATTCAGGAATCTCTGTACATGTATGCTTGATGTTGCACAGGATTCCCATTTAATAGTGAGATAATTAAAGTCGCCCATGAATATGGTATTCGGTTGGATGGTTAGTGTTTCTAGTAAGTTTAAATACATGGTATGGGTTTCCTGGGTCACAAAGGGGGACCTACAGTTTGCAAGGAAGTGGTACTGGATTTTGCCTATGGTGATTTGAATATGAGCAGCTCAAATGCATTGTCCTGTTTGACCAGCCTTGAAGAGTATTTACTTTTCATAGGTTCATAGGTTCATACTAGGCTATCTGCCCTAGGGCATTTATAAGCCTAGCCAGAATGTGTTTGGCTTTCACCACCCATTTTAAATTTATTTTGCTATGCCCTTTTTCGAGGTTAGTATACCGTGCCACTGTCTAACAGTGACACCCTCCACCTTTAGTCCCTGCCTGCCTGTGAAGTAGCTAGTCTAAATGTGTCGAAGGCATTATAACCTTGCACTGCTGGTGTGCTCTCCGTTGCTTTAAACCATGTCTCAGTGACAGCACAGACATCAGCATTCTCCAGGGTGACGAGAGCTTCGAGGGACTGGAGATTTTTGTTTAGACTCCTAGTATTGAGCAGTAATACCTTTAGATTTTCTTGGTTTTGATTTACTATGTCGGAAGCACTTTCAGTTTGGCATTGCCTAAAAAAGCCACTATGGGAGAAGACAATGTTTTAGCTAATATTCGAAAGCCTAGAGGGGAGAGCTGCAGACCATCCCTGGCAAAGCAGTGTGGTCTGTTGACCATCTCCTTCCATGCTGACAAATACTGCACCCCCTTAGAATAACACCAGAAACTAAGCCAATTATTAGTCAATCATCTTTTGTTTGTATTGTGGCATCAACCTTGGAGAAGGTAAAATGCTGCACAATGCAAGGCTCATACCAGCCTGAGACACACATTCCGAGAGTGCCACAATGTCTCCCTTCATATAGTCGAGGGAGGTACTTCTCAGATTATTTACTCCCACTGCGTCATATTGGTACTTGTGGTCCAATGCCCTGAGTGTGTGCATAACTTGGTGAATCCTAGACCCTGAAAAGCAACGGACCGTGACTTTCTCCTTACTTAGCCTGGTGAAAGGGATATCAGTGCGTCTCCCGATGCAGTCTCCAATGACTAGAATGCCAGATTGTGTGGTGGCTTGACTTATGGGCTTAGAGGTAGAGGCTCCATGAGATGTAACTATGTGTTGATGTGGGTGTTGTTTTGAAACAATGCATTTGGGGCTGCTGAGGGTATTTGTTGTGTACTTTGTCTATGAGGTCTTTATAGTTTTGTAAAGTTATATTTAAGTACCTCAACATATTTGGGTCAATATGTCTGCTTTGAATTGTGTGTGATGGGTGCAGTGTGTGTACTACTGACAACCTTATTGCCATTAGGAATACTTTTATGTGAGAGCTTTGCCTCCAGTGACATTATATAGCTCTCACATACCATATCAGTTTGCTTGAGAATTAACTGGTTGTCAGTAAACAAGAGGCAATTTCTACATTGCCTCAGGATGCCCATATCCACCAAGCCAGTAACGGAGACAGTGGGAAAGCTGATACCCATGGCAACAGGCCCTTTTTATGGATTAGGTAGTTGGAGTGAGAATATTCATCAATGTCAGGAGTATCCAGTTTGCAACTATGGGGACAGTGCTTGTCACTGCAAACTAGTTGTCCGGTGTGCAACTACATACTGGAGAAATTTCAATCATACTTTTACAGGAAAAATGTCACTAAAGGTGTCTTACAGAACACTGCCAAACACTTGAGGGGAAACAAACACAGACCTTGAAAATTTAAGGATGACGTATTTAGGAAAATAATTGGAAGTCAGAAACAAATCAAGTAGTACTTACTGAAAACAAAAAAAAAATTAGCTTGCCAAGCATGAAGAAAAGAGGGGAGTTGCATGAATGGCTACTGCCTGGCTACTACTAATGTTGGTCTCACTACAGCTTCACTCTGCTGGGATACAATTCTCTTTTGCTTCTTCTCTCACCAGAAGCAAAATGTTAGCGCCAATCCCAAGATGAGAAGCAGGCCACAGCCTGTTTGATAATCCACAGTCTTGTTCCAGATGATGCAAGGGTCTGTAGGCTTGTTGTAGCCTTTTCTTGGTAGATGCCTTGAATAGCAACCAAACCAATCAGGATTGTTAATCACAGCCACTCACTGTCCAACCAGAAACAGTCAGGAATCAATGCACTCTGCTACTTCTTTCACCAGGAACAGAATATAAGCTTCGATTCCAAGCTGTCACCTATAAAACAATTAAGCTTTCTGGTGATCAGCAGTCTCCAGGAAATAATGTCCCTATGCTCCTTCTCTCACCAAGAGAAAACAGAAGCACTAATCCCAAGATGGTTACTGAGAGGCAGAATGTCTGCTCTCCCTTAACTAGTGGTCTTGCAATAGATGTTTAAAGGTAAGATAAAAAAAAAAAAAGAGTCATGTACTTATCTTAACTTGGAATCTGTGCTATCCAGGGTCATTATTCATAACAAATGGGTCTTGGATACGACCTCGGATTCGAGACGGCAATTAATAGACAGATCCAGAGCTCAAGTTCCTTCCCTTCCCATAATCTGCTGCTGACCTCCAACCCTCAAATCGAGTTTATTGAACAAATAGAAGTGCAGCACAGTCAGAAAAGGAGATTAAAATATTCAAAGAACAAATCACTCCAGCTCTACTAGATCCCCAGAAAGAAGGGGGAAGGAGGGCAGGAATGTGATGATGATACTGGATAGCACAGATTCCAAATTATGGTAAGTACATAACTCTTTAGCTGATGCTATCCGTGTCATTATGCATCACAAAAGAGATTGCAGCATGGCTGATCCCAATGGTCGAATATCTGACTTAACGCTGATGGATTCAGGGACCACTCGTGGGGACTTAAGACAGACCTGCTGAGTTTGTTGGACCAGCACATTGGAACTACCGGGAATGTGTGTTGCAAGAAGAAAGTGCCTGGAAGACATCGGCCATTCCCACACTCTCATGGTCTCTCTGTCGCTTTTAATTTCTCCAAGTCTTTTGGGTTTCTAATACCATGACAGGAGTGAACCCCTTTCCTAAGTCAAAGTACGATTAAAGATTATGAAATTAGTATTGTTTCTCTCCTTGATATTAGCCAAAAGTGCTCTTCGCAGCACTCGCAATGTGCCCAGTAATGACTCCTCCTACAGTTCGTACAGTTGCTCCTACTGCTATTGGAACTGTCTGGGTATCTTTCTTCCACATGGCTCTCATTTCTGCCTGCAGATCAAGGTATTTTATGACTTTGTCTCTCTCTGTACGTAAGACATTGTAGTCACTAGGTGTGGAGATTTCTATGATCAATGCTTCTTTGTCTTCTTTTCTTGGACCAATATATCCGGTTTTCTAGCATCTATCTTTTGAACTGTTGGTAGTGGATGATCCCATGTGATATAAATTAGAAGTTATGTACTCACCATAACGTTCCATCTGAGTAGGTGACTTCATTCGGATGCAAACTGTGGGTATCGGATCTGACCTCGGATCCGAGCCGGCAATTCAAAAGCTTAGGCTCCGAGCTCCTAGCTCCTCCCTCTTACCCATAACCCCTTGCCAAGCCCTGACTGACCTCAGATTGAGTTTGCCTCAAAATACTGACTACAGTACACGAAAAAACAGCATAAATACTCGCTCTATAAAGGTCAGGGGGATGGAGGGGGGGATGGTTGCATCCGAATGAAGACACCTACTCAGATGGAACGTTATGGTGAGTACATAACTTCTAAATCTGAAGTAGGAAGACTTCATTCGTCTGCAACCTGTGGGACAGAGTCCCCAGCTACCTGAATCTTGGGCGTCATGGAAGGATGTTTCGAGCACCGCTGAGCCAAAGGATGCTCTTCCTCTAGAAACAACATCCACCTTATAATGAGAAATAAAAGTATGAGGCGAGGCCCAAGTAGCTGCCGCGCAGATATCATCCAATGATACACGGGACTTAAAGGCGGCTGACGTGGAAACTGCCCTGGTAGAATGAGCCGTAACCCTCTGAGGAGCAGGTCTACCTGAAGTGTCATATGCCTGCAGAATACAATTAGCAATCCACTTAGATAGTGTGACTTTAGATACTGCTTTACCCAGAGCAAATTTAGCAAAGGAAATGAACAGCTGATCTGATTTCCTGTGACCAGCTGTTCTGTGAATATAAAAACGTAATTGTCTATGAACATCCAAGGAATGCAATTTGAATTCTCCTTTGTTTGAGTACTTGGAAAAAAACACAGGTAAATTGATGGATTGGTTAATATTAGATTCAGAAGAGACCTTCGGAAGAAAAGATGGATTGGTCCTGAGGCACACCCTATCAGGGAAGAAAGAAAGGTAAGGCGGCTTGACGTATAGAGCCTGAAGCTCAGACACTCTTCTGGCTGAAGTGATAGCTACCAAGAAGGCAGTCTTCCAGGAAAGGTACTTTAGATCTGTAGAAGCTGCAGGCTCAAGGGAGGAGCAGTAAGGGCTTGCAGAACTAAAGACAAGTCCCAAGGTGGTACAACCTCCTTGACTGGAGGCCTCAACAAAAAAATCCCTTTGAGAAAGGTTTTGCATAATTTCGCCGTCATGAGGGGAGCTGTCTCATGACCAATGTGATAATGCGAGATAGCTGCCAATTGTACCTTAATCGTGGAAGAACTTGCCCCTTGATGAAAGAGGTCTGTTAAAAATCCAGCACCGCTGACATAGGTGCCGAGAAAGGATCCAAAGTTCTCTGTACCGCCCAAATAGAGAATCTCTTCCATTTACTCCGATAAACCTGCCTGGTGGAAGGTTTATGAGCTGCCACTAAGATGGCCTTGACCGGTGATGAGATACCGGGAGTCCTAATCAAGGATGGAACTGGAGCAGCCAAGCTGTCAACTTCAGGGTGCAGATTGGGAACCGAAATTCCCAGAGGGTGGGAGATCAGATCCGGAATTGGATCCAGAATCCAGGGTGGATTGATTTTGTGAGACCATACGAAGGGGAACCAGGGTTGACGAGGCCAGAACGGGGCAATGAGAATCATTCTGCTCCCCAAACTGTTGGCTTTCTGCAGAAGCCTCTGCATCAGAGGAAGTGGAGGGTAGGCATAAAGGAGACCGGGAGGCCAAGCATGCACCAGAGCATCTCGAATTCCCCTGGTGGGGGAAGCAGAGCGAAGAAATTGTCGCATTTGGCGTTTGAGGGAGAGGCAAAAAGATCGCAACAGGGTTGCCCCCAAACGGAAAAAATCTTCTTCGCTACTTGAGGATTGAGAGACCACTCGTGTGGAGAAAGAATGGTGCGACTGAGCTTGTCCGCAAGGATGTTGGACTTTCCCGGAATGTGCATTGCTACCAGAAAGCGTTTGGTGGAAATTGCCCATTCCCAGACTCTCGTGGCCTCTCGACAAAGGGGGTAAGACCTGGTTCCTCCCTGTTTGTTGACATACCAGACTACCGACATGTTGTCTGTCTGAATCGCAATAGTCCCTGAAGGAAGAACGTGGTGAAGTGCTTGCAACGCTAAGAGCACCGCCCTCATTTCTAGGACATTTATATGCAATGACGTCTCTGTGGGATTCCACGTGCCTTGGACAATCTTTCCCGCAGAATGCCCCCCCCCCCACCCGAGGCAAGAAGCATCCGTGGTCACTGTGGCTCGGGGAAATGCAGCACAAAAAGGTCTCCCTGCCAGGGGCTCCGGAGAAAGAAGCCACCAAAGAAGGGAGTCCCTGCACGCCTTGCTGGCCGCAATCGGAGCGTTGAGAGAGGAACAAAGAGGGGACCACTGAACCTGAAGGGTCCACTGAAGAACCCGCATGCGCAAGCGAGCATGAATGAGAAGCGGAATAGCTGCCGCCATAGAACCTAGGGCCCTCAGGACCAAGCTGCAGTTGGAGATGGTTGCAGGACCGCTGTCACATGACACTTCAGGTTGGCAATTCTGTCTGGAGTGAGGAAGGCTCGCATTGATCTGGTGTTTAGTCTTCCTCCTATGAAATCTATAACTTGTGTGGGGTGCAGTAAAGATTTCTCGCAGTTGATCGTGATGCCCAGCCTTGGGGCTAGTTGAAGAAAGTAGTCCCTGGCTGAGCACAGAAGATGCCTTGATGATGCCGTCAGGAGCCAGTCGTCCAGGTACGGAAAGACCTGTAATCCCTGGAGCCACAGGTGGGCCGCTAGCACCTTGGTGAACACCCTGGGGGCTGAGGTGAGACCAAAGGGGAGGACCCTGAACTGATAATGACTGGTTCCCAGCCGGAAGCGAAGAAACCTCCTGGATCGTCTGTCCATGCGAATGTGGTAGTACGCGTCCTTGAGGTCGATGGAGCACATCCAGTCGTTCTCCCTCAAGAGGGAAGTATAGATTGGAGGGTGACCATCCGAACTTTTGCTTGGTTACTGACAGGTTCAGCTGGGAAAGGTCTAAGATTGGTCTTAGGTCCCCCGTTTTCTTTGGCACCAAAAAGAACCTGGAGTAAAACCCTAATCCGGTTTGATCTAGGGGGATGCGCTGGATAGCTCTTTTTCCTAGCAGCTGTTCGATTTCGACAGCTGCCGCCTCCCTTTGGTCGGGTGGAACATCTGGGAGGCTGCGAGATCTGGGAACCTTGAATAGGGGAATTGAATAACCTCTGGATATCACACGAAGCACCCAACGGTCTGTTGTGATGGACTCCCAAGAAGTCAGGTGCCTCGAAAAACGCCCGACTGCCTCCAGAGACGGACAGCCGGGCAACCCTTCAGGGCTGCTGCGTGGGTCTATCAGAGAAAGGTTCTCTGGACCCAAAGTTGCTAGGAGCCCCCCTGCCTCTAGGACGGCGACCTCCCCGTCCTCCTCTGCCACGGAAGGACTGGTTATCCGGAGCAGGTTGGGACTGCTGCGTTTTCCGGAACCACATCTTCTTCTGTCCCTTCTGGTTCTTAGAGAAGGACCTCTGGGGAGCTGAGAAGCGGACTCCGACGGCAGACAGCGTCTTCCCGTCCTTTTCGCTCTGGACTAATGTTTCGCGAACAGTCTTGCCAAACAAGGCAGAACCATCGAAGGGGGCATTCGCGAAGGTCGCCTTGAAGGGCTCTGCAAAATCACAGTGGCAGAGCCAGGCCTGTCGCCTCATGACTAGGCCTGCTCCACTGGCTCTAGCGGCTCCCTCAGTAGCGTGAGAAAGCAGCCGCATAGATGTATTGGAAACTGATCTGAGAGTGGCCATTCGGGTGGAGTATACCTGTTTATCCTCACTCGACATGGACTCTGGGGGAGATGCAGCGTATTCTTTAATCAGATCCCGCTGCAGCCTAATGACATGTGCCATGTAGTTCAGCGCTCTCAAAGAGAAGGTTGCTGAACTGAAAACTCGCTTCCCAATGCGATCCATCGAGCGGGACTCCTTGCCCGGAGGATGCATAGAGGGACTCTCCTGGGCCAATTCCCTCTTCGTGGCTGCAGCCATCATCATGGCATCTACTGGGGCCCTTGCTCCAGTGAGTGCGGTCCGGAGGGAAAGGATGCGGTCAGGACGCTTGGGTACAGGCTCAACGGTGTCCGGATCCTTCCACGCCTGATGGATATAAGATCCACCAGAGGGTCAGCAGGAGGGGACACCCAAGAGGTAGATGGGCCCGCTCGAATGCCTCCAAGAACACAGACTCGTCCGAGGAAGCCTTGGGGCAGACCACCCCTGATCCTTAACATCTCCATAATGTCTCCAAATGAGACGTCCTCAGGGGTGACCTTGGGGAGCCTTCCCTTCATCCAAATCTGTGTCTCGTAACGGACTCGGGGGAGTCCATGTGCCTCCTTTTGCACTTGCGCTTCCGAGGTACTTCATCGGGGGGGCTGTCCGAGGAGTACTCTTCCGCAGTTGGATGTTCCAAGGGAACCACTTGGGACATCGAGGCGGGCTGTCCCTGGGACCGGCTGGTGGGGGCCTGGCCCAACTGCAAGGGAGTGCGGGATGGAGCCGTGGCAGGGACCGGGGGTCCGGACGTCCTCAACAGTGCCCTTTCCACTACGTCGAAGGCCGAGGGGGAGCCAGCTTCTCTAAACCCTGAGAGCTGACCCCCACTCGGATCCGACGCACGGATCGGAGTCGGAGCCGAAACCGTCGGATCCGAGAGAGCGGTGTGCTCCGACCTGGACGGAGCTGAAGACACACCAGCTCCCTCGGATCCGAGGCTCGGTCCTCGGCTCCGAGAGGTCGGGTCCGGCACCGAAGCACTCAAGGGATGGGACGGATCCGAGGTGCGCCAACCTATCGGATCCGACCCACCCCCGGATCCAAGTCTGCCCGGCGCCGACAGCTCCGAACCTGTGGTATGGGTCGGAGAAGGAGCCAAAGGGGCGAAAAAAGGGGTCGAAGCCCCTCCCGGATTGGGGGGGGGGGCTAGGAGCACTCCCATTTGCATTTGGGTCTGGATGAATTTCCTCATCATCCGGTCCATATCAGCTTCACTCATGGAAAAAGTTGACCTGGTGGAGGCCACCGAAGCGGACCTAGAGAGCCGCCTCGGAGACCTCCTAGAAGGGCTAGCCTCCTGCCCTCGGGCCCAGGAGAGAACCGAGGGAGTGGAGCCGAGGAGGAGGAAAGCTAGAAGGCACAGGGAGGCCCGCTTAGATGGAGGAGCCGAACTGGAAGTTTCGCTCTCCGCTTGTGGTGCCTCTCCTGTGCTTCTCCTTCTTCTCTCTCCCTAGAGGACTCTTTCCTCCGGCAACTTAGAGGGAGGTTGAGTCCCAGCCGGAGGGGGAGAGCCCACAGCAACAGGTTGCTGAGTAGAAGGGGCAGAAGCCGAAGCGGTATCTGGAGGTAAAAGTCCCGCCAGCACCAGCTTCGACCTCCGCTCCCTCAAAGCCCGGGGGTTGAACCCTGCACAAATGGTACAACCAGATGACAGGTGTTCAACCCCCAAGCATTTAACGCACAGAGTGTGGCCATCCGCTGGGGACAGCTTATGGCCACACTCGGTACATTTGGAGAAAACAGCCTTATGGGCTTCAGACATTATAAACCCTGAAGGCCTAACACAACAGACACACACCAAACTACGCAAAACCCGAGAAATATTAAATAAAAAGAGAGAGGAAAGCCTAACACAATCAACACTAATAATATAAAGTAACAAAATAGAGAATTTTCAAACTTTTTTTGTCAGACAAACTTATCTGTCACCAAAAAACGCCCGGAGCTCAAGAATCCGTCGCTACTTGAAAAGCGGCAAACGAAATCTGAGGTCAGTCAGGGCTTGGCAAGGGGTTATGGGTAAGAGGGAGGAGCTAGGAGCTCGGAGCCTAAGCTTTTGAATTGCCGGCTCGGATCCGAGGTCGGATCCGATACCCACAGGTTGCAGACGAATGAAGTCTTCCTACTTCAGATCCATCATTTTCTAAGATTCTTTGTGGTTCTTGTTTCCAGTGTTTTTCAGCCACTTCGATAATAATGTTTGCACAATCTCCAGTGTAACAGTCTCGCCACATTATTATACCTTTCACTATACAGTCCCTCTGCCATTAGGGCGTCGCAACCAGCAACAAGGTGTGTTTCCAATTTGGTTTTACAAAACCTACATATGTCTGTTCCTCCCACATGTTCAAAGGACTTTGCAAACCAGTGTGTACGTAAGCCCACTATCTTGATGTGAATTCACCTCTCCTTAACCATTCCTGCATTCATTCTTGATCAACATGAGGCGCTTCCAAAAGTTTTCGATACTTGCAATTATACTTGTGTTTTCTCCACATTTCTTGCCTTCTCATCTGATCCTTCACCTTATATTCTTTCTTTTGTTTTTTTTAGCACATTCAGTTGCTGCTTGGTTTTTATCTACTTCTGGTTTGACTTCCATTCCTGCTTGACATCAATATGCTTCTGCTAAATTAAGCAGAGACATCATCTTAGATTTAGTCTCCTCATGTTTCAAAACTTTCACTACATTTGGATCTTGTGAGGTCAGTAGATATGTGTGGAGTCCCACGACTGCAGATCTATACATGTAATCAATTTCAAGGAGGCCCATCTCGCCTTCGGAACGGGGAATATACAATCTTGGTATATGCTGATTTTTATAAATCATTTGGTGAGCATGAAGCATCCTTCTACTTTTAATATCCAGTCTATCCAACACTTTTTGGGGCCAGTCAATCACTCCAAAACTATAAGTTAGGACAGGAAGAGCAAACTGATTTATAGCTTGGATCTGGTTCCTAGATGTTAATGCTGTTTTCAGGATTAATTTAAGTCTTCTAAAGTACTCCTTACTGAGTTTTATCCGCATTTGTTCATGTTTTATTGCTGATCCTTCATCAATTCCCAAGTATTTACACACTTACTCTTGCTCAAATTCTTTTATATCACATTCTTGTCCCAAACTGATGTTTTCCTGGTGCTGCAGTTTTCCTTCTTTAAAGGTTGCTTCTGCATATTTATCAAGACCAAATGATATTCCAATACCATCTGAAAAAGTTTTGACAACCTGCAGCTGTGCTTTCAGTTCCTCATCTGATGAGCTATACAGTTTTAAATCAGACAAAGAGAAGATGAGAAGTCATTAGGCTTTGTTGTTTTCTAGGAGCCAGACTGTAGCCATGGCCTGAGCTGTTAAGTAATTAATGGCAAGGCAGAATAGCAGCGGTGAAAAATAGTCACCCTGGAATACCCCCCTTTGAATTTTTATCTGTCCTTTATCATGGCTAAATTGCAAAGTGGTCTGCTACTGTTTCATGGTTACTGTAATGTAGTCAATCAGTGTAGGGTGTATCATATACATTTTTAAGCACACTTTTATCCATGAATGGGGGATACTATCAAATGCTTTTTTGTAGTCAATCCACGCCATACTTAGATTCTTCCCCTTCTTACAGTTTCCCACTATAACATTAACAACAAATGATCCTTTGTTCCATATGACTTTCTTTTATTGCCCTTTTGTTCTACTGCTATAATTGAGTTTTCTTCTAAATTACTATAAACTATGTCAGCATCAATTCCCGTGTATAGTTTATACACCATTGGAAGACAAGTTATTGGTCTATAATTTCTAGGGCAGCTTGCACAGAGGATAACCTCATGTTCTCCCTTGCTTGTTGATATACCAGACAACCGCCATGTTGTCAGTTGCAACTGCAATGGCCCCAGAGGGACTCTCCTGGGCCAATTCCCCAGAGGGAGGCACTCCTGAAAGGTTTGCAACATTAGAAGGAATGCTCTCATCTCCAGGACATTTATGTGCAATTTGGTCTCTGTGGGGGACCACGTGCTTTGAACTGTCCTGTCCTGAAAATGCCCCCCATCTCAACAGGGAAGCGTCCATGATCAATGTGGCCTTTGGAGGGGGAAGACAAAATAGTCTGCCTACAATCAAGTCCTGAGACTGAAACCACCAAGTGAAGTGATTTCTGCAAACCTGAGTCATCTTTATGGTCACAGACATGGGATGAACCAGAGAGGAGCACTGGACTGCCAAGATCCACTGAAGAAACCGCAAGTGATACCTGGTGAGTGACACTAACTGAATTGCTGCCACCAGCGAACCTAATGCTTGAAGAATTAGATGGACTAATAGGCAACTCTAGATCCAGCAAGCTAGAGACCAGATCTTGAATGAGTTGAACCCTGCGCATAAGGGTAGTGCTGCAGTCTCTGATACTGTGTCCAGCTGGACCCTGATAAACTCTAAGTTTTGGCAAGGAGAAAGATTGGATTTGGGTAGATTTACTGTGATGCCTAGATGCTGAAAAAGAAGGTTGAGGGTGTAACTGGTGGCCATTAATAGTCGATGCCTCATTGGAGCCGTGAAGAGTCAACTGTCCAGGTATGAATCCCGGAATTCCTGCAGCTGGAGATGAGCTGCCACCACTGCCATGCATTTGGTAAACAACCAGGGAGGCTGTGGTGAGTCCAAAGGGCAGGGTTCTGAACTGGTAGAGACTGGCCCCTAACTAAAAGCACAGGTATGTACTGGAACGTCTGTCAATCTTGATATGATAGTACATGTCCTTGAGATCCACTGGGCACATCCAACCATCCTTACGCAACAGAGCCAGAATGGACTTGAGAGTGACCATCCAGAAAGTACAGTTGTGTACACTTACCATAAATGTAGATGTTCGATTGTATTCACTGTTGCAGTCATCACCTGTGGGCTATCCCTGCTGTGGTAGCCTTCGGCCAGCTCGAATACTAGAGTCAATGTTATTTTACATTGGCTGCAGTTGCCTGTAGTCTGATGTCAGGTTGTCAGTGCTATAAAGCAAGGCAGCCGATGTCATTACATCAGTTTTTCTATCCCTAACCCATCAGAAGCACAAGGAAATAAGGAAAAGTGATCCTGGTTCCTAAAAAGCATCAGAAGGCTTAGCCTTGTGTGATCTGTCTATCTTTATCTGTATCTTTTTTCAGAATGTCCACAGATTGTTGGTTGACTGACATCATAAAAGAATGCGAAGATGGAACACGAAAATAACGGTCAACAAAAAGAGCTCTACAGCAAATGGTTCTCGCATTAAAGAGGGCATAGAACCAGCAATGGGGAACGTCGTGGTCTGGGCCTAAGCAAGTGACGCAGTAAGAATGGAAGTCTCGGTGTGGGATCTGCTTTCCACAGGTGAGACAATTGTTAAATTTTTCGGACATCAGTTAGTGCAAGAAAAAAAAAGATCCCCAATAGGGTAACTTAGCGTTAGACATTTTCAGCTGAAATTCAACTTCTGGTAGCAACCGACCGGCACTCATGCAAACTGCTTCTGCTACAGGCTCCACGGCAAGAAAGACTGGTGTAATGACATTGGCTGCCTTGCTTTATAACACTGACGACCCAACGTCAGACTGCAGGAGATGGCAGCCGACACAAAAAAAAATTGACTCTGGTATTTGGGCTGGCCGAGGGCTACTACAGGAAGGATAACCCACAGGTGATAACTGCAACAGTGAAACAAAGAACATCTTGGCCTTCTTGACCGAAAGGTTTCGTTCGATGAAGTCTAAAATTGGATGCAGGTCCCCAGTCTTTTTTGGCACCAAAAAGAAATGATAGTAAGTTCTGGATGGACCCTAGTTGTCCTGTTGGGACCTCCTGAATGACTTTTTTTTTTTAAAAAGTTCTTGAACCTTCAGATAGACCCACTCCATTTGGCAGGGTGGAATGCCGGGACAGATTTTAGAACTGGAGCGGGCTGAAAAATGGGAATGAAGAAACCCCTGGGAATAATCTTTAACACCCACTGATCTTGAGACTTGTCCAGGCTAGTGGGTGTAGGGAGAAATCCCCCGGCTACCTCCAGGGCAGGACAGCCGGGCAGTGCTTCAGGAGCACTGAAAGGACTCCTCTGAGAAAGGTTCCCAAGAGCCCTGATTCTGCAGAATGCCTCGACCTCTGGGGCAGTGTCTAACATTGAGTCCCCTACCCCGGTCTTGTGGAAGAGGATTTCTGGGAAGCATCCTGGAAGGAAGATGGAGTCCTGCAGAACCAAAGCTTCTTACTTCCTCTCTGAGTCTTGGAAAAGGAATGTTGGGGAGTAGAAAACTTGATTCCCACTATGGACAGAGTCTTACCCTTCTGCTCACTGTGGGTCAAAGTTTCCTTGATAGATGGTCAAAACAAGGTGGAACAGTCAAAGGGGGCATTAGTAAAGGACACCTTAAAGGGTTCTGCAAACCTGCAAAGGTAAAGCCAGGCATGCCACTTAACGGCAATGCCTGTGCCAGACGCTAGAGAGGTGGCCTCTGCCACATTGGAGATCAACCTCACTGAAGCATTAGCTAAGGAAATCAGAGTAGACAGCCAAGGAGAGACCAACTCTCATTGAAGCATTAGCTAAGGAAATCAAAGTAGACAGCCTAGGAGAGACCAACGCAAGACTCTCTGGAGTCAACAACTCTAAGAGAAGTGATGAGTTCAGATACCAAATCCATCCGAAGCGCAGTAAAGTGTGTCATATAGTTAGCTGCTCTCAGTCCGAATGTAGCTAAGGCAAACACGCACTTTCAAAGCAATCACTCATTACTCCCTGTTCGGGAGATGGATCGAGGGGGTTTGTTCCGCCATCTCCTTCTTAGTAGCGGCAGCCCCCACAATAGCATTAACAGGTACACCCTTGCTCCAAAAGCTTTTATCCTTGGGAGGACTGAGGAATTTGTTGGATTTCTTGGGCACAAGTTCTACGTTGTCCGGCTCCTTCCAAGCCCTGCTGGAGATGTTCTACAAGCTCATTGGCAGAGGAGACACCCAGGTAGAAGATGGGCCCACCCCCGAAGGCTTTCAGAAACATGGATTCCTCAGAAGACGGGGTTGGGGAAGACCAACCACCTCTGTTTAAGAATTTTGAGGATGTCCCCAGAGGACACTTCCTCAGACGGAAATCTGGGGGACCCATTTCCCTCCTCAAAAGTAGAGTCCTCCATGAGGGACACTCTGGGGTAGTCCAACTTTCTCCTCTCACACATTCTCTTCTGAGGGGCTTCCTCCACCATGAGCTCGGGGAAGGAGTCGGAAGAGACAGGACCCCAAGTGGGGCAGTGCCCATCTGAAGCCGCTTGTGGGAGTGCTGATCCTGGAAGGATGATGAGGCCTTGACACCCAAACCTGAGAGAGGCTGAGTGGGACCTAGAGAAGGAGGAGAGGTGACTGCCAAACTGGAGAAGGTAATCTCTATCAACCGGAAGGTCGACGGGCAGGACGAACCTCCCCTCTCCTCCCCATTGGCCGGAGCCACCTGGGGGGGAGAAGGGACCTTGACACAGCACCGAAGCCCCCAGATGATATTGGCCCAAGCTGTCCAGCGATGAAGCCTCCAAAGGAAGGGAACAGTCAGAAAATTATGGGCCCGACCCCACTCCCAGGGAGCCAGCACCAACTTCAGAGGGACAAGGTGCTTTCTCTGTTCAGAGGGCAGCGGAACAGAGCCAACCAGAGATCCTGACGGCGTTGAGAAGGAAGGAATACTAAACACAGTCAGCCTCTCACTAGGAATACTCTGGTCCTGATGTTCTAAACCCAGATGGATTGTAAAAGGAGAGTGGAGGCTTGTGGATGGGAAAGGTCTCCTGAGTAGCTGAGCTGGGGACGACAACAAGCCAAACTCGATTTGGGCTTTGAAGAAACTCATCATCATCCTATCCATATCCAAGGGTAGTAAGCTTCTGCAGGACCTGGACGAGACTGACAAGTGTCCTTATCTTACAGGGGATCCTGCTCTGGATCCCAGAGCCCTATAGTCCCTAGAAGGGGACCATTCTGATGGGAAGGATCCAACTTCTTGGAGGGCCGGGAGGGTGAGCCTTCAATTATAATGGGATCCAACAAAACTATCGGATGTAACAGCCAAGATGGATCAGAGGGCTTGGACAGCATGCTGGTTGGATCAGACAAGCCACTCAGATCAGAGGACGGCTTGCACCGGCTGGAGAGTCAGATCTCGGATATGAAGATGAAGAAGCTGGGCTTGGACCTGTGGATCTGCAATCAGAGAGCCATAGCTTTTTTAAAGAGGCCCCCCCCCCCCCCCCCGAGAGAGGAGAAGGCCTCTTTTTATGTTCCTGAGGAGGCTTGGAAGGGGAGTGCGAGGACAGAGGACCCCCCCCCCCCCCGAGCCAAGCCCTTGTAAAGATGCTTGTTGCGGTGCTCCACAAGGTCCCTGGGTTTGAATGCAGCACAAATGTCGCATTCAACCTCCAGGTGTGCCGTCCCTAACCAATAAAGACACTATTCATATGAGTCAGAACATGACATCTTCCGAATGCACTAAGAGCACCTTTTGAACCCAGAGGGTTTATCATATATGATAAACCACACACTAAAAACACACACACACACACACACAAGCACCTGCAAGATAAATACAAGCCAAAAAAAACCCCCCCTTTAAACCTAAAAATTAACTGAAAAAAAACTTTTCTTTTTACAGCAAAGAAAGGGCGGGAAAGGAACACAACAGTGGGAGGAAAAAACACTAAATGGCTAGATTAAAGCACGGTATGGGGAGGAAACTACTCTAAACAACTTTAACTAGGCTAAAATAAGTAAATAATCACTACTGGACAACTAACTTTAAACTAGAAAATCCCCCAAAAGAAAAATACTTATCTGACTAGCTTGAGCTCAAAGACCATATCTCCAAAGCGTTTCAGCAACAAAAGAGATCTGAGGGTTGGAGGTCAACAGGGGATTATGGCAAGGGGAGGAGCTTGAGCTCTGGATCTATTAGTTGCTGGCTCAGATCTGAGGTTGGATCCAAGACCCATTTGTGATGAATAATGACATGGACAGCATTGGATAAATGGGTTAATATCCTAAACAATGCAGTGTGCACTAGGCAGTTAGACAGGAAAGGGGGTAACTTAAATTTTAGCTGTCTAAGTGGAGAGCCACTAATTTTAGAAGAGCAAGACAGACTGAAAGGGTGTGGGTACTTTTGCATTCTGGTACTATGGAATACAGTGGGATGGCCAACAAATTTAAACTGCTGAAGGGGAGTGAATTCACAAAATGATAACTTTGTGCTTACTACTCACACCAGCCGGTGAAAGGGGAGAGGGAAGGAGATGTAATTGTCAAATTAGCATAAAGGGCAGGCAACTAGAAAGGCAGTTGTGTTTAAGAACACAACAGCAATAGGGTGAGAGAGGTTGGGATCTGACTCAGAAGAGAGACAGCTGTGGTCTCTTTCCAAGTGTTAATATGCAATTAAAAGCAGAATACAAGTAAAACACAGTGCATAGAAAACAAATCACATTATACAAAATAGAAAGAAGGCAATAAAGTAATATAAAAATAGAAGAAATCAAACGCAAACTAACCTTTCCCTCACCGCAAGCTGTGGCACAATCTGGGTGAGCTTTTCCAGTAAAAGCAGTTTGTACTGCTGCATTTATCTATTTAAACATCTATAGTTATGTTCAGTGTGACACAACTGTACTGTGTTCTGCATAGTCAGTGTTGCAGCACTGATCTTTGGCAGGACTCCAAAAGCTAGTAGTGGGGGGGGGGGGGGGGCAGGCTGTCAGTTGCTCCTGGGAGAACAGGTTTTGTAGAATAGCAGTTGCAAACCCTGCCCTAGCCCTGGAAGCATTGTTTAAATGATGGTGTTTAATAAAGTGGAAAGATGTCTATGAGGACAGGAAGGCAGTGGTGGTTGCACTGTGTCTGATGGAGTGTGTCCTTGTACTGGTTTACCATGAAAAGCATAACAGAAGGTGACGCAGGTGGCTATCCATTTTGAGATGGTCTGTTTGGAGACTGGTCTGCCTTCTTTTCCTTCTGCAAAGGCTTCCAGCAGTTGTCTGATACGTTATGGAATTTTGTCCTGATTAGTTAATAATTGATCTGACAGTGTACATCCTAGGAATGCAAAATTTGTTCTGACTTATTATTTAGGTTAGGAAAAAACACTGGTAAATCAATAGCTTGATTCAAAGAAAGCTCTTCACTACTTTAAGCATAAAAGGAAGATTTCTAAGGGTAACCCTATCTGTATGGAACACAGTGTATGGGTTCCTTGCACATCAAGGCTTGTAGGTCTGAGACCCACCTGGCTGAGGTGATAGCAATGAGTAAGTTGGTCTTCCAAGTAAGCATCTTTACAGGAAAAGGTTAAAGGATGGAAATGCTAGCTTCTCTAAAACATAGTTTAAATCTCAGGTGAGGATCAGGTTTTTCTGTGTGGGAGGGGTCAAATGTGTTGGACTCCTTTCAGGAAAAGCTTCCTGTGGGGGTGGGGTGGGAATAAATAGGAGTGGAGCAGGAAAGGCAAGCAGAGATAGCTTAAGCATGATCTTTATCACTGAAGTAAGAGTTCTTGGTGGGATAACACTGACAGGTATTCTAACAGAAGGTTTATCTCTGCCTGTGATGAGTTGATGTTTTTGTTCTTGCCCAATAGGAAAAACTTTTTCCACCTGGACAAATATGACTTTCTGGTAGTTGTTTTGTCTACCCTCTCTCTTGACAGACATCAGTTCTGTAAAATATACTGTCTTATACAGGTCAAACACCAATCATCCAAGCTGTTAGTCAGAGTATTTGCAGATGAAGATGAAAGACTGAGCCCTTTAAATGAGTCAGCAGGATTATCACACTTGTGATAAGATGAAAGATCTTCCTTCACTCAGGGCCCAGAGGAGGGAGAACTAGTGCTGCCTTGGTCAGAAAGTGGCTATGAGAATCATGCTTAGCTTGTCTGACCTTACCTTTATCAGTAACCTGGGTATCAGGGGATAGAGTGGGAAGGCATAAAGAAAGAGATCTGCCCACTTGAAGAAGAAGGCATCTGCTCTGCATGTTCCGGACTGTTGGGTTCTTGAGCAAAACCTGAGAAGATGACTACTGCTGTGATTGACAAACAGGTCTATGCTGGGGGCTGACAGATTGGTGAGGTCCAGAAGACCTCATATTTTAGCATCCATTGTTGAGAGTCCAGAATGTCCTTACTCAATGAATTTGCTAGGGTGTTCTGGCCTAGACGTGGGATGCTATCAGAGTCAACTGCAGTTGTGCCAAGAGCCAAACTTTTACTGCTAGACTGCAGAGTGGGTAAGAGTGACTTACCCCTTGTCTGTTGACATAACACACAACTGCAGTATGCCTGGGGGCTAGATAACTTTGAAAGGCTTTCAGAGCTAGAAAGACTGCCATCAATTCTTTTTGGTTTATGTGAATTTTTCCTTAGCCTAGGGTCCAAACCCGCACCACCTTCAAGGGGCCTATGCTCCTCAAGGTACCTCAGAAGTGTCTGTAGTGATGGTCTTGTCTCTCATTCTGGTAGGGAAAACACTGCACATGGATTCAACTTGATGGTGTCTTTCCACAAAAAAAGTTCTGTTTTGAGGCATGGTAAAACAGGCACCTGGGGTTTCCAGGGATTGAGAATGTGGCTCTCAGGAGTTTTTCAGAAACCAGTGAAGTTTCCTCATGTGAAGTTTTCCTAAGGAAATCATTAGGATGCATGATGCCATGAATGCTAGGGCCCTCAGATACTCCCTTGCTGTGATGGCCTGCTTTGTCATTAGGTTAAATAGGAATTCTGTCAGAAAGGCCACTTTGTCTTGCGGCAAGAAGGCTTTCTGTTGAACATTCTATTAATACATCCAGGAAGAGTATCCTTGTCTGGGGCTGAAGTTGGGACTTTTGAAAATTGAGGGAGAGCCCTACTCTCCTGGAGCAATCCATGGTAGCTTGTAAGGTTGTTTGAAGTTTCAGGACAGTTTTTTTCCTGAATGAGACAATCATCTAGGCAGGGGTAAATGCACACTTCTAGTGTTCTTCAGTGTGCTATAACTGGAGCTACACATCTGTTGAATACTCATGGTGCAGTGGATAAAACAAATGGTAAAGCAGTAGTACGAACCTGCTGCTATACATCAAAGCTATCTTCTGTGTTTTTTTTTTCTAAAGAAAGGTGAATATAGGCATCTCTGAGGTCTACTGTAATCACATATGCTCCTGTAATGATTATGGGCAACAGTTGCTGTAGGGTCAGCATCTTGAATTTGGGAATGTTTGGAACTAGTTTAACTTGGAGAAGTCTAAAATGGGTCCCCAGTAACTCCCTTTCTTGGTACTAGGGAAAAGTCGAGTCGAAACCTGTTGCCTCTCCCCCGTAGGGTTTGCTTGGATGGATCCCTGTTGCAAAAGTTCCTGACGGATGGGTGAAAGGAGAGCTTCCTGGCACTTTGGAGGTTTTGAAATCCCTAAGAAGGGATGTAACTCCTTCCAATTGAGAGAGAGAGAGAGAGAGCTTTTTCTATGATGCTTAGTACCCACAAGTGTGAAGTGATGAGGTTCCACTGGTTGGAAAAGAACAAGGCTTCCTGCTAGTGGAATGGAAGGGGGAGTGGAGAGGGGAAGGGAGCTGTGGAAGGTCACAGCTGTTCTCTTTGGAGGGGGGTAGAATCTTTGGGATCTCCAGACCTGAGGGGTTGTTCAGGTTGCCAAATTCTGGACTGTTATGGCCTTTCAGATCTGGAAGGATTCTCATTATCTTGACTGGGTGGCAAAGGCCAAGATTTGGAATGGTATTTTATATTATACCTAGAGTTTGGGGACAAATAAAACTCCCTCACAATCTTCACTTGTTTCCCTTTCTTGCCCAGTTTCTTGAAAATCTTCTCTTCAAGAGGCCTGGAAAGGAATTCTTTTCCAGTGAGGCATCCAAAAGTTCATCCTTTTCTTGGTCAGAAAATAGCAGTGTCCTAAGCCAAACATGCCTCCTGATGAAAATGACAGTAGCTGCTGCCCTGCATGAAACATCTAATGCATCATAACCACACTTCCGGGAATGCCTGGAAACCTGCAGTGCTGCTGTTTCGTATATATCCATTAGTAGGGAATTTTCTGCAATACACTCTGATTTGTCAAGAATTTGTTACTGGAAAGAGTAAATGTTTTAAAGTGGAACTAGCAGTTAAGAGCCCTCACAAATAGGGTAGCACATGTACATGTCTTTTTGCCAAACATGTCCAATAGTCTATTTTCCCCTGTCATTAGGTTGGGGATGCCTAGAGGGCAAGTTTAGGTGTGCCCTTAGTGGCTTCAGTGGACATTACAGATAGGTCAGCTTAAGGGTTCTTGTAGAAATGTTTATGAGAGTCAAGGAATCTGTAAAAATGGTTCAGATTCCTAGGTTCAAGAGGTAAGGAGTCTGGGTGAAGATAGATGTCCTCAAAAACATCATCTAACACCAAATGGACTGGAGGGATAGCTAGTGTTCTGGGGGTTGGCAAACTCAGAAGCTGCCTGTATGAGTTTGAGCTAAAGAAAATTCCTTACTCTCCTCACTGATGAGCTGCCTTCCCAAGGGACAAATTTTTGGAAGAGAGGCCGATGAAAAAGGTATAATCTGAATCAGAATCAGAATAGGACTGAGAGGGAAGGTGTTCACAATAAGATTATTCCTCCTCATTCTCAAGTCATGAAGAATCAGACTGTTCTAGAAAGGCAACTTTCCTTGGTCTTTTACTTGGAGAAGTTGCATGGGTTGACGGTGATGCCTGGCTGGGCTCCTTGGATTTCATAAAGGCCACAAACTCCTAGGCAATTTTTAGTCAATCCTGATTTCGGACCTGGAGTATTCTTAAGAGACAACTCAGAAGGTGTCAGACAACTGAGATGTTGGTCCTGGTGGAAGGAGTGTGTTCTTGTAGAACTGTGGATGAAAAACATTATCCCTCGGTAGTCAACATTTGGACATCAGAAACTGAGGCCTTCTGAGCGACCCCAGATCTGACTGATGTAGAAGTTACAGACAGTAAAGCTGAGTGACCATCCTTCCGAATGGTCGTGCCAATGGACTTGGTCCTGGACATTTCCAAACCTGAGGCTGCAAAAGTGTCTCACCAGAGTCATCGGTCAACTTAATTGAAGAAATAGAAAGATTTTTTTTTCATTTCTTAGACAAAGTAGCATTTGAAGTCCAGGAGGCTGGACTTGCACTAAGGATTCCATGTGTACCACAAGAACTACAGCCCTGATTTTAAGGGTTTTAGCTCTAAATCTAGCACAATCCTGAAAATTAGAAACGTCGTGCTGAGGCCCTTAACAAACAGGCAAAAGGAAAATCTTTGTGTGGGATTAGCTATCCAAATCTCAAGCAGTTAACTTTTTTGAACATTAATCAGAGAAAAGAATGCCCCAACAGGGTACTTACCTGAAAATCATTAGTTGAAAACTCCAGAGGAAAATCAACCAGCCTATGGACTACAGACGTTAAGTAACTTTCGAAGAACATCAGCCTACACAGCTAGAAACAACTGAAGACAGCATCATCAGATGTCCCTCTTGTACCATGACATCCAAACATTGGCCATCATATGTCTGTTGGCTAGGGATGATGAAAATCTGAAAACTGGGACAGTCACAGGCTTCTGCATACACCCAAGGATCAATACTGCAACAGTTACTATGAAGAACATCAGACAGCAATTGGTGTAAGAACGCAGGTGCTAACGTGCTGATGGTTAACCTTAATTTTAGAAAAAGTAATGCCCCAAATTGACGGCTGCACCTACAGTAACTGCTTTGATCTGGAAGGGTAAACTTTTTGGGCAGTGCATATAGCTATGTTTATTTTGAGAAAATTACAAGAGGACGACAGTTTTGAAAATATATTTAGATTTTGCTTTAAGTGTTTATAATGAAGCAAAAAATCTTGGAAAATGTGTCATGGGTTCAAATAGAGATTAGAAGAAGCAACCACACACAAGAGATCATCTTGCTAAACATTAGTGTGTGCACATTACCTAAAAGTTGGAAATACACATTCAAAGAAATGCAACATACATTTAGGGAAAATAATAGCTTTTTATAATAATGATTGCACTGTTAATATTAACATGGCACGTAAATGGCCTTACAGGTATAGACAAAAAAGTGCAGGATGCAAACTGCAATGTTACAGGAGATTCATTTGTAAAGAAACGAGCATGTGAGTTTGTCAAAGAAAGGGTTTCAGGGTGAACATTCAGCAGAATTTCAGAGGCAAAAGAAAAAGAGAACAGTGGCAGAAAAAAAAAAAGACAACATTGTAGATTTGCGGTAGTAGAGGAAGATTTTGCTGGCATACATTTATATTCTACATAAAACTACTATTACGGAGCTTAAGAGAATTTTGTGAGAACAACAGGATGGAGAAAACTGACAAAGGAACTAGACTATTGGGAGTAAATAAGAGGAGAGGGAAAGGTAATACTGTTGGAACAGGCCAAGAAAAAGTCTGGATTGTGGGGACTTCCAAGATGGCTGTTCAGTGATCAACAGCTTAGCATCAGCTCTTCCAGTGTGAGGCGAGAATCAGAGAAACAGCTAGTGATATTGTCAGCTTGAGTAAAATTCAATTACTGACTAGTAAGTACAATGTCTGGATGCCTACAAAGAAGAAACTAAGCCTGAAAGAAAATCAACTAGAAAAGGTGAAGAGAAAACACTGACTGGGAAGAATCCTGCAGCTGTTCAGCAAAAAGAAGTTCAAGCTCCAGTTTTGGTGCAAGACGTAGTTTCCAGTCATCAATACACTCAGAGCTGATTAAAACAAATACTGAAGAAATATATCAAGGAATAATATCAACTCAAGTAACAAAAGGCTGAAAAAAATGGAAGAAGTTTTATACAATTATCTAGATGAGCTGAAAAAACTGCAAAAATCATGAGACTACACAATAAGAGATGTTTCAAAGAATGGTAGAATTAGAAGACAGAGCATGTATGAAAATCTAAGATTTTTCCTGCTGTACCAGACAAACTAGAAGGAACAGACTGCATTATTTTTATAATGGCTCAAATAAACAATCAGACTGGTTATTCCACAGCAGGAACTGTTAATTGAAAGGGCACACTGTGTGTATACTCCAAATCTGGCCATGAAAAAGCAGCCAAGATCTTTAGTAGCAAACATGCAAACCTACCAGAATAAAGAGATGATGCTGACAAAACTGACAAAAGGGAAACAAGTTGGAGACAGTGTAGTGTTTGTGGAAAATGATTATTCACTGTATAAAAGTCATAAGAGAAACAAATCTATTCCAGTAATCTGGGAATGTTGAGAGGCAGATGTAAGATTTAAGCTGCTATATCCAACTGTCTTCAGAATATTTTTCCTGGACAGGCAAAGGAGAAAATGCAAAAGACTGTCCAACAAAAAATGAGTGATCAAGCAGAAGGGGAATCTGCTTCTCATTCTTCAGATAATTAAGCACATGGAGAGACTTCACCAGTGAAACTCTTTCCACTGATCCAAAGGAAAATGCTTGAAAGACTGAGAAAAACACAGGAACTGACCAGCAAAATTGGGAGTACTGTACAACTGAACTAGAATTTGGAGATGGAGATAAAGAGGAAGAAAACCAGCAACATGGAAATTAGTGAATAAATGTTAGTGAAAAGCATCAATTGCATTTGTGAAATACAGTTGTATAAGAATAAGTGGAGAGAGTAAATTTTGTTGACTGTTAAACTTGTGGTGAACTGAAAAGCATTTGCCTCACTTCATGCCATTAAATGTGTGGATGGACTCAAAGGAGGGGAAGAGGAAGGAAAAACTAAATAAAACAACTTCTGTTCTTAACAGTATTTCTATGAAACTTTTCACAATTTAAACTGCATACTTTATAGTAAAGCATTTTTAGTTATTAAACACAGCCGCAGTGGTGCAAAACACAGCTGCGGTGGTGCAGCGGTTAGCACGGTCGCCTCACAGCAACAGGTTTTCGCATTCGATTCTTGGCTGGTGCACCTTATGTGTGGAGTCTGCATGCCCTCCCTGCGGTCGAGTGACATTAAAGGCATGCAGGTAGGTGCGAGCATGAATGGGCGTGCCTTCGTTGAAGGTTGGGCTGGCAACTCGGCACCGTAAAATCCACTGCCAATCATTAGCGGACCGGAGTTCAGCTGTGGCGACCCCTAACCGGGAAAAGCCAAAAGACTGTATGCAGTAAAGTTAAAGTAAACAGACTGACTTTTTTCTTCTTTTTCCTCTTCTCTTTCTTTCTTTTGTTGATATTAAGAAATGTAGGCATTACAGTGCAAAAGAGAAGAAAACCTGGGCAAAAGTATGTTTATCTTAGGCTGTCATCTTGCGTTGCTGAGGTGGGGAATGATGTGCCAAGTACATAGATCATAATATATGTGCAGTTGATATGTTTTCTCCTACTTTTGCATAGGAAAATTTCTGCATTAAGACCCTTTGCTTAGTCTAATACCACATTTTAAGTGGAAACAAGTAAATATGAGAGCACCAAAGATAATGAAAAGTTTTCCTTTAGCAATAACTGTTTCAGCTTCTTTAAGGCTGTAGCAGAGAACTACATTTTTTCTCTCTTACGCTTCCATGGAGACAAGCTGATAACAGGACAATAAAAGACAGAACACTGTTTGTTTTTCTTCAAGGCTAAAAGTTAATGACTTCTGAAGCATGCAAGTATTTTGCACAACCAGTAGGGGGGAGAATAGATTTAAAAAACAGACATCAATTTGTGTAAGTAGAAGCACATGCAATAACATGAGTCAGCATGGATGACCTCAATTTCAGGTTAATTAGAGTCTATGTTATTAGCAGTTTATTTGGCACAAATGTTCCTATTAGGAGGGTTAAACTTCATTATTTAAAATGTACATAGTTAAGTATTTGTATTTTTCTAACAGGTTATGGAGGTGCCTTTTTTGTCTTGGGGTTTTAATTAAAACAAAAAGGAAAGTCTTGCAACACAGGTTCCAATGTTAAGAAAAAATGTTTCATATATATATATATATATATATATATATGTATGTATATATATATATATATATATATACATATATATATATATATATATATATATATATATATCTTTATAGAATTAACCTGCTAAACATTAATAGGTGTATGCATCACAAAAAACGGAAACAGAGATTTAAGAAAGCTGATATATACAATGGGGGGAATAATGACTGTTTACCATAATGGCAGCATTTATCATATCTTGGAATGTGAATGGCCTCACAGGTAAGGAAAGAATACTTAATTATATTAGCAATATGGAGTGGAAACAGCAATGCTACAGGCGACAAATTCAGAAAGAACTGAGCATCTGAATTTGATAAAGTGATATTCTGCAGAATAACAGGGACAAAGGAAAAGAGGAGTACATTTTGCTACAGGAACTGCAGTACTGACAGAAGAGGAAAAAAGATAACTGCAGATTTGCAGTAGTAAGGGGCTACTGGCAGAGAATGAAGATTACGTTTGCACATACTTATAATCCTCACATAAAGTACAGTTTTGTACCTACCATAAATGTAGATGTTCGAGGATCCACATTGCTGCAGTCATAACCTGTGGGTAGTCCGCTGTCCTCGGTCGGCCCGAATACCAAAGGGTTAGGCTGGCGTCGGTCATGGGCGCCCGGAGCTGACGTCAGTACGTAAGAGTACTTAAGCGCATGACCGACGCCATATTCTCAGTCTTTCTTGCCCCAGATGTCAGAAGGCCTTAAAAAGAAAAGGCCAGAGCCATAAAGGAGAGAAATAACTATTATCCCCAAGTAATAATAACAACAACCACCACAACCCCAAACCAAAGCGGGGAAGGAGGGAGGGAAAATAGGACTGCAGCAATGTGGATCCTCGAACATCTACATTTATGGTAGGTACAAAACTGTACTATGTTCTTCGTCTCACATTGCTGCAGTCATAACCTGTGGGTAGAATCCCAAAGCAAAGGGAAAAGGGAGGCTGGCAAACTAAAAGGCATTAGGGGCTGCTAACATGCCCTGTAAGACTGCAGTGGCAAACCCAGCCCTGGACTTGGAGAAAAGAGGGAGATGATAATGCTTAGTAAAAGTATGAACTGAACTCCAAGTAGCTGCTTCCAAAATGTCCTTAGTAGCTACACCCCTCAAAAAAGCAGTAGAAGTGGCCGTAGCCCTAGTGGAATGAGGTCTAATCCCAGCAGGAACATTCTTCCCATGGTGAGAATAACAAAAAGCAATGCAATTACCAATCCACTTTGAAATAGTCTGCTTTGAAACAGCTTTCCCTTGTGAACCCAAAGCAAAAGTAACAAATAACTGTTGAGTCTGTCTGAACTCCTTAGTTCTGCTCAAATAATAATGTAACCGCCTGTGTATATCCAAAGAATGCAAGATTTTTTCCCCCTTATTTTGGGGATCAGCAAAAAAGGTAGGCAAATGGATAGACTGGTTCAAGGCCACATTAGAAATCACTTTTGGCATGAAAGTGGGGTTAGTACGCAAGGAAACTCTATCCTTATGGAATATTAGAAAGGGTTCAACTGCCATGAGAGCCTGCAATTCAGATACCCCTCTGGCAGAAGTAATGGCCAACAAAAAAGCAGTCTTCCAAGACAAAAACTTCAATTCAGACGTAGCTGCAGGTTCAAAAGGAGGCAAAGTAAGCTTCTCCAACACAAAATTGAGATCCCAGGAAGGAGTAGGAGCTCTACGTGGGGGTCTTATATTTTTTGCCCCTCTAAGAAATTGCTTAAACAAAGGGTGAGAAAATAAAGGAGGGTCACAATCATAGTGAGCAGAAATGGCTGCAGCATGAACCTTCACAGAGGAGAATGACAAACCCTTGTCCAGTAATTCAGTAAGGTACTGCAGTGTACAACTCAAATTAGGTACCGAGACATCAAAATCCTTTGTTGTGCTCCAAAGAAAAAAATCTCTTCCATTTATCAGCATAAACCTTTCTAGTGCTAGGCCGCCTAGCTTCCAAAATGACATCCAAAACCTGCTGGGGAAGCTGAGAACCCACAGGCTCTAAAACAGAATACGCCAGGCCGTTAGATGCAGGGACTGCACCCTGACATTGAGCAAATGACTGCTTGACTGGGACAACAAATGAGGAAGCTGTGGTAAAGGCCAAGGAGGCTCCTGAATTAAACTCCTCAGCAGAGGATACCAGTGCTGACGTGGCCAATCTGGTGCTATTAAAATCATGCAAGGCTTGTCCCTCCTGACTTTCAAGAGTACCTTGGTAAGGAGAGGCAGAGGAGGAAAAGCATAGATGTGAAGGTTGTTCCAACTGAAAGATAGAGCGTCCACTTTCCAAGCTTTTGGGTGAAACATCCTTGTGCAAAATTTTGGTAGTTGGAAATTTAGAGGAGAAGCGAACAGATCTATGTCTGGAGTTCCCCAAGCCATTGTCAACTGTTGAAATATCTGAGGATCCAATTTCCACTCGTGGGGATCCACAATTTGTCTGCTCAATACATCTGCTAGGGAGTTCTGTGCTCCTGGCAGAAACCGTGCTTGAAGAGTGATGTGCAACCCCAGAGCAGTCTCCCACAATATCATAGCTTGTCTGCAAAGAGGGTAAGAATGGGTCCCCCCCTGTTTGTTGATGTACCACATGACTGTAGTGTTGTCTGTTTGAATCAACACCTGTCCTGGTTGAAGTAGGCCCTTGAAAGCCATCAGGGCAAACTGGACTGCTAACATCTCCTTCATGTTGATATGCAAATGCTGTAATTTGGGAGGCCACGTGTCTTGAATCCATTTCCCATTGAAGTGTGCTCCCAAGCCAGGTCTGAAGCATCCGTCGTTAAGATCTGACTCGCCTCTGGTCGGGTCACAGAGAGTCCCTTGTTTAGGTGACATTCCTGTGCCCACCACAAGAATTCCTTCTGGATGCACGGTATTATCGGAATGACAGTGTCCAAATCGTGGCAGTGTTGAGTCCATACACTTTTGAGATACCATTGTAGCTTCCTCATATGCAGTTTGGCATTGGGAAGTACCAGAATGCAAGATGCCATGAACCCCAAGGCTTGAAGGACTGTCCTTGCAGTCAGCCTGGACTGTACTGATAATTGCTGAAAGTAGAGGTGAAGAGTTCTTTGTTTGTCCGGGGTCAGAAAAGCCATCTGAGAGGCTGTATTCAGTCTCACACCCAGAAAGTACATGTCCTGAGAGGGTACTAGACTGGACTTTGTTTCGTTCACAGAATACCCTAGGCACCTTAAAACTGCCATCACATACTGTAGCTGTTGAAGTAACTTGTTTTTGTCTTGAGCAAGAATCAAGCAGTCGTCCAGATAAGGATAAATTTGTATTCCCCTCAGTCTTAAGTAAGCTATTACAGGAGCCAGAACCTTTGTGAACACCCTGGGCGCAGTAGATAAACCAAAGGGCAATGCAGAGAACTGATAATGAGAAGTATCAGCCCGAAAACGCAGGAATCTCCTGCAGCTGGGCCTGATAGGAATGTGAAGATAGGCTTCTTTGAGATCCAGAGTTACCATCCAGTGCTCTTTTCCTAGCAGAGGCAGAAGTTGTTGTAAAGTTAACATCTTGAATTTTGGAATGTCTAGGTATGTATTGAGAATGGACAAATCCAGAATTGGCCTCCAAGTGTTTCCTTTCTTTGGCACTAGGAATAGACGAGAATAAAACCCTAGGCCTTCTTCTGTCGAAGGTACCACCTGGATTGCCCCCATCCGTAAAAGCAAAGAAATTTGATCCTGAGCCTCCATCTTTTGCTGAGGAGGTACATCTGGCATGCCTTTGAAAGGGGGAAAAGTGTGAAAATAAAACTTGTAGCCTTGATTTATTATGTCCAACACCCATTTGTCCTGGGTGACCAAATGCCAATTTTGATTGAAAAGTGTCAACTTTCCTCCTAGAGGAGCTGCCAGAAGAGAAGGGTCTGGCAGCTGAAGATACAGGTCATTGGGTCTGTTTACGAAAAGGCTGAACCCTGCCCTCACCAGAAGATTGTGCAGGAGAACTCCAAGTCCTAGGTCTGAAAGAACCCTGAGCGTGAGTCCTGCCCCTACCACGTCGAGACCTGCCCTTAGGCTGAAAATCCGAAGAAGGGTAAGACCATCCTCTTGCAGGCCTATTCCTGCTAAACTTAGGGGGCTGCACTTGCAAAAATTCCTTAACTGTCTGCATAGACTTAGCTTTGTCTTCCATCTTTTTCAAAACTGACTCCATAGGGGAACCAAAAAGAACTTCAGATTGAAGGGGAGCATCCAAAATCCGAGCTTTAACATGCTCTGACAAATTTTGATCCTTAAGCCAGGCATGTCTACGAATAACTGAACCAATAGCAGCCACCCTGGAAGAAGCCTGAAGGGCATCGAAGCCACACTGCAAGGAATGTTTACCAACCTGATCTGAAGCATGAACCAAGTCCTGCAATTCCTTACACTCTATACCCTCAGCTAAAGCATCTACCTTAGCTTTCAATTGACCTAACAGAAAGTTCTGATACTTCAGCATATGGAATTGGCAATTTAAAGCCCTCATAGCTAACGTGGAAGAGGTGTACACTTTTTTTACCCCTCCTATCCAACGCTCTAGAATCTTTATCCAAAGGTACTGGATTCTTAACCACAGAAGCCCTGACACCCTTAGGCCCTTGAATAATAGTTTCTGGATCAGCTCTAGGGCTCTTGTACAAATATTTATGTGCCTCTGGAACTCTGTAATACCTGTCTGGCTTGACAGGAGCAGGGGGTAAAGAATCAGGATTAAGGGAAGCTTCAGAAAAAACATCCTGAACAACATCTAAAACAGGGGGAATAGCCAAAGGTCTATGCTGTGGCAAAACAAAATTCTCTAAGCCTCTTACGAGAATCTGAAAAATCCTGACCTTCCCACTTGAAATGCTCCCTCATGGAATGCAAGGTTTCAAAAATTGAAAAATCCTCTGGAGGTGAAGCAGAAGGACAGGAATCCTCTGCATCCGAATCAGAATAGGGAGGAAAATCCTGAATATCTTCAGCTGAAGACTCAGAGTAATCTGAGGAATGCTCCATTCCCTCTAAATCTGCCTCCACCCTAGGCCTCTTCTCTGGAGGGGGCATAGAACCCCTGATCAAAGTAATCAAATCCTCTGCCATTTTCAACATATGTTTTTTAGGAACAGAACCTGAAGAACCAGAGCTGTGTCCTGACCGAAACACCGGTCTAGCCTTAGCAGGGCCTTTAGTGACTGAAGTAGAAGGCCTAATAACCTTTTGTAAGGATGGAACCACAGAAACTTGAGAGGCACCCTTGGCCTGACCTAACTCCTGAGAGGCCAACTCCTGTAAAAGTAAGGGTTCCCCCCTGGGATTCAGCCGAGACCTCGGCTGGATCCACAGATTCAACCGTAGATTCCATAGAACCGGCGTCCGTTACGGACAACTCATCCGGTTTAGACCTTAAAGATTTATCTTTTCGCTTTTAGCGGTGGCGCCGGAGGATCCGACGGCATGTTGTAGTTACACCGCTTACCGAAAACAAGCCTAGCACAGTCTAATCTGCGTTTAATGGTGCGCTTATTAAATCTAGCGCAAAAGCGACACCCGACTACGTCGTGCTCAGGCCCTAAGCAAGGAATACAGAGAGAATGATAGTCCCTATGAGGTATCTGTTTCCCACAAGAAATACAATTATTAACTTTTTCTGACATCCGGATTAACTGAGGCAAGAAAAGACAAAAATATTCCCCAACGGGGTACTTAGCCCAACTTGGTCTTCGGTCTGAAATTCGAAAACTGAAAATTTCAGAACGCCGAACGGCACTTGCAAACGCTGCTTCTGCTTCGGACCACGCGGCAAGAAAGACTGGGAATATGGCGTTGGTCATGCGCTTAAGTACTCTTACGTACTGACGTCAGCTCCGGGCGCCCATGACCGACGCCAGCCTAACCCTTTGGTATTCGGGCCGACCGAGGACAGCGGACTACCCACAGGTTATGACTGCAGCAATGTGAGACGAAGAACATCTGCTATTATGGAGCTTAAATTTTTTGTGAGAAACAATCCGGTTTCAGCAAGGCATATTGCTGTGGGGATTGGAATTTGATTTTCAACAATGACTGTATATCGGAGGGGCCTAGAAGGGAAAATATAACAATAGAGGATAGATTTCTAAAGAACTTTATGAAAATACTAGGTATGAAAGACATGAATTAAATAGTAGGAACTTAGACAGAATTTACATATTATTTCCCAAGGTACAATAACCAGGTTAGACTATACAGACTATTTCAGATCATGCAGAAATAATCACTAAGGTAAGCATTTAGGCTAATAAAGTAAAGCTGAGACACTGATACTTCCCCACCTATCTGTTAAAGAGAGAGGACATTAAGGAGTGGGTAGTGGGAATTATCCAGGAGTTATTAGGGAAGATGGAAAGTACTCCAGAAGTTCTAGTTAGTGAGTGGGATAAAATGAAAATTTAAAAAAAACAGTAGAAATTAAAGAAAAATAAACAAGATCTGTTTAAGAAGTAAAAATAATTTAGAGGGGCTGACAAAAGTTAAAATAAAAGGAATCTCACAGAATAAGAGGCGGCAAAACTGTAGAGTGCTAAACAGGAAATACCTGGATGATATGCATGAGTTTAGAAAGATCGCAGTTAAGCAACTGTTTTGATAACTCCAGAGCAGAAACACTTTTGGCACAATGACTTAGGCAATAGAAAGTAAAAAGGGCTTTTGCCAAATTTAGGGATCTTATAACAAGAAAAATAACCTGAGATCCTGTACAATTATTGGAAATATTCTAGATTTTTTATGAACATTGGTATAAAGCAAAGAAATGGAGAAATCAAGAAAAAGCACAAATTGAAATATTTATGAAAGACTTAAATATGCCAAGGTTAGAGGTGGGTGAGGCTCAACAACTAATAGTTAACACAGAAAAGTGGAGGAGATGAGATGAAAATGGCGATGTACAACCACTCTGCAAGAAAGTCTCCAGGAAGGGATGGTGTTCCGATACAAGTTCGGAAGCTGGTCTGGAAGAGGCACCAACATCCTGGAAAAAAACACTGGTGGCTGTAATACCTAAAGACAGTAAGGAGCTATCTGATCCAGTTTCATTTAGGTCCATTTCAGTTTAAACCATAACTAAAAATGTTTATGCCCATAATGCCTGAAAGAATGGCAAAGAGGATGCCAAAATTGATAGAAATTGACCGATTTGGTTTTGTGGAGGGGAGGAAAACACAGGACAACAATAATATAACAATGATGATTCAGAGGGAAGCACAATGTAAGAAAATACCTTTGTTACTGGTGGGTCTTAATACAGAGAAAGCATTTGACAATGTAAGATGGGATTTTATGAGTACGGAAATGGAAGCAGTTGCATTTCCTGATATAATAAGATTAATTAGAAGGCTATATGAGGGATCAGAGGCAAAAATCAAAATAGGAGGGTTCCTTTCTGATAATTAGTGTCTGAAGAGAGGAGCCAGGCAGGGGTGTCCTCTTTCTCATTTGTTATTTACATTATATTTAGAGACATTTGCAAAGTAAATAAGGGATTTGGAAATTCAAGGATAAAATTGGTATGGTGCTCAAGAAAAGTTAGCTTTATTTGCAGATGATACTATTTTGGACCTGATGGAACCAGAAAAGGGCATCTCACTGTTGTGGAATATTCGGAGACATTTCCATTTTTTTTGGGGGGGGGGATATAAAATTAATGAAAATAAAACAAAAGCTATAGTTAATTATGTTTGTACTCACAAATTAATTGGTTCAGCAATACCTATATTTATGGGGCAAAATGAAGTATTTATGAGCATGGATTAAAAAGGATTCTGTTACGGCAGCTAAGGATATGTGGGAAAAGACTAAACACAAGGCAACACAAAAACTGAGAAGGTGGAAGCTCTTGCCTGTGGATAAGTAGTACAAGATACAACCAGTAAAAATGTTTTTATACACAGGTCAGGCATATTTTTTTATCAACCAGAGGAGGATCTCTGGATAATAATTAAGAGAGAGTAATTTGGGAGGGGAAGAGGGCAAAAGCCAAGTGGGATAGGTTGATTCTCCCAGCAGAACAAGGAGGTTTAGATTTCCCTGATTTCAGGGGAAACTTTAGAGTTATACAGTTAAGGTTCTCATACATAACACAAGGAGAAACCTACAATTCAAAGTTGAAGGACAAGATGTTGAAAGCAGGGGTATAATTCAAGAAATAAAGAAAGAATGGGGTTTTGAATGTAGATCCTTAAGGAGTATAACAGTCATACAGAATATTATATTCATAAATTAGCAGAAAGTATAGTAAGAGCTAAGCCAACACAGGAATGGAGAAAGATTCTGCTGATAGGGATGACTGTAATTAGGGTACAGAGAATATACAAGAGGAGGCTGGTACACAGACTATACAAGAGGAGGCTGGAATTTACTGGAGGAAGCTGGCAAAGAAACCAAGATTATTAGGCACAAATAATTAGAGGAGGAAAGGTAAAAGAATGTGAAGAGGCCAAGAAGACATTTGGATTGCAGGCTAGTGATTGTCCTCCCTATCAGAGATTGATATCAGAGTATAGAAAAACAGAAAGGGATAGCAGAATCCTAAATGAAAGACCTGCACTAATTGAGTTTCTAACTGAATCTACAAAAGAAGCTGCTGATAAAAAAAAGATAGTAGAGTATACAAAATATTGTACAATAACTATAGGAATCAATCAGTGGAGGTCAGAAAACAACAAGATGACATATGTATGGTTTCCATATATGCAACAAAATCTAGAAGGCTTAACATTTTTGCCTGGAAGTATTTGCACAGATACTTTTACACCCCAAACAGACTCCAAAATGTTTTCCTTGGGCAGATGGTAAATGTTGGAGGTTTGATGGGGGCGAAAGAGGTAACGGGGAACATATGTTTTGGGATTGTAATGAGGTGGCAGATTTTAAAAAATAATAATCAAATGAACAACAATGACTTTTGGTATCGGCATGCTTTCTCGGATTTTAGACTTTAAAAAATTGCCTACAGAGTATTCTGTCAAGAATACAGGGTAAGTAAACAAGTGTAACTAAGGATTTGTTTTTTGAGCTGGGATACAGGATATGGGTTGCCTACACATATTAAGGCTGTGTTAAGTTTAATTCTGGTGGCTGCCAAAAACACAATTACTAGAAAATGGAAATCAAATTCTAAACCAACTACACTTGAAGAAGTGAATATTGGAACAGATATAAAAGTACAGGAAGTGGGATATTTAGAAAGGGGTAGGAGTACATTACATAGAAAAATGGATATTGTGGAAACTTTTAGTTATGTACTTACCATAACTTTAGATGTATGGGATCCATCTCGCCTACATTCTCTACAGATGGGTTCGGAGCCGATCCTCGGCTCCGACTCGGCACGCTATACAACAGCACGAAGTCTCTTATTGGCTGAGTTACCTCATATCCCAGGATGCACCACTACTACTTCCCCAGATCTTGTTTGTCCGCACACATACACACATAGACTGTTGTTATACAATTGCCAGGTGTTTCAAGAGAGGAAACAGTTGTATTTGGACCGTCCGGTCTCTTCTGGCCTCCAAGGCAGGGGGAAGGAGGGTGGGTTATTAGGAATGTAGGCGAGATGGATCCCATACATCTAAAGTTATGGTAAGTACATAACTAAAAGATGTAATGTGATCCTATCTCGCCTACATTCTCTACAGATGGGACAGCGTCCCTAGCACCTAATTCCTGGGTGGCTCATTGGAAAACGGTCCGGAGAACTGTGGAACCGAAGGAAGCTCAACCCCTAGATGCCACATCCAATTTGTAGTGAGTAATAAAGGTGTGTAGAGAAGACCACGTAGCAGCCGCACAAATGTCATTAATAGAGAGCTTGGAATGAAAGGCTGCCGAAGTGGCCATAGCCCTGGTAGAGTGAGCTTTCACTGGGATTGTAAGCTCTTTATTTGAAATGTGATAAATATGAGTGATGCAGTCTCTGATCCACTTGGCAATAGTGACTTTCGTGATTGCTTTGCCCAATTTATTGTCCGAAAAGGACACAGACAGTTGATCTGATTTACGTGCTTGGTGTGTCCTATCCAAATAGAAACGTAATTGTCTGTGCACATCTAAGCTGTGAAAGGTATACTCAGCTCTGTTTGTATACTTAGGGAAAAAAAACGGTAATTCCAGTGATTGTTGCAAACAAAAGTTAGAACAAACCTTTGGTATAAAGGATGGGTTTTGGTCTAAGAGATACTCTATCTTTGTGAAATACCAGGTATGGTGGTTTGACACATAAGGCTTGAAGTTCTGAAACTCGCCTGGCTGATGTGATAGCAACTAGAAGGGCAGTCTTCCAGGAAAGAAATTTTAAGTCACAGGTAGCTGCCGGCTCAAAGGGGGGTGCAGTTAACACGCCTAATATCACGTTAAGGTCCCACGGTGGTGCAGGATGCGATATAGGGGGCCGTAAAAGCCAAGCTCCTTTAATGAAGGCTTTGCACAACTTGTTGCTCATTAAAGGTGGTTCTGTATTCTCATGAAAATTGGAAATAGCTGCCAATTGAACTTTGACGGTAGACACCGAACAACCCTGGTTGAACAGGGAAGTTAAAAACTTCAGAACCTCTGACACAGAAGCAGTCATAGGATCTAATCCTCGGAGTTGGGCCCAAATAGCAAACTTCTTCCATTTACTACTATACATCTTTTTGGTAGAAGTCTTGTGGGCGGAGGACAAAATATGCATGACTTTAGGGTCGAAAGAATGGTTCCTAACTATGGTCGGAAGAGGAGTTGCCAAGCTGCTAGCTTCAATGAATGGAGGGACTGATGGAGCTGTCCTGACCGATGCGTCAGGAGGTCTGGGATTTGGTCCAGGAACCAGGGACCGTCCAATGCATACTTGCGAAGAAAGGGGAACCAAACTTGACAAGGCCAGTATGGGGCGATTAGAATCATTTTGCTTCTCAGTCGGATAGCCTTCTGAATTAGTTTGGGAAGAAGGGGAACCGGTGGAAAGGCGTATAGCAGACCGGGGGGCCAAGCTTGGATCAGAGCATCCTTGGGGGTCTCCCCGGGAACTGGAATAAGAGAGAAGAACTGTTGGCATTTTGCGTTGAGGGGAGTTGCAAAAAGATCGCAACATGGAACTCCCCATCTCGTGAAAATCTGTGTCGCCACTTTGTGATTCAAGGACCATTCGTGAGGGGAGAGAATAGTCCTGCTCAGTCTGTCGGCTATCACATTGGATGTTCCCGGAATGTGAGTTGCCACTAGAAAGCGTTTGGTAGCAATCGCCCAATCCCATACTCTCATGGCCTCTCTGCAAAGGGGGTAAGACCTGGTCCCTCCTTGTTTGTTCAAGTACCAGACTACCGACATGTTGTTGGACTGAATGGCAATTGTCCCCTGGGGGAGGTGATCGTGCAGCGCTTGCAATGTTAGAAGCACCGCCCTCATTTCTAAGATATTGATGTGGAGAAGATGCTCGTCGGAGTGCCACGTGCCTTGGACCGACCTGCCCAGATAATGACCCCCCACCCTGTCTGGGAGTCGTCCATAGTCAACGTGGCCAAGGGGGATGGGGGAACGAAGGGTCGCCCCTGATCCAGGTTGGAGGAAAGAAGCCACCAACGAAGATCCTGTTTGCACGTCTCTGTGATCACTATTTGGTGACTGAGGGGGAGGTCTTGATAAGACCACTGGACTGAGAGGAGCCACTGGAGTATCCTCATGTGCAATCTTGCTAAGGGGACGAGAAGAATGGTGGCTGACATGGAACCTAACAGCTGTAGGACCATTCTCGCTGGAGCGCGACGTCTGAGGAGTAACGCCCGAACCTGAGACTGCAATGTTGCTATCCTTTCCGCAGGAAGATAGACTCGCATCTGCCTTGAGACTATTTCTGCACCAATAAACAGAATACGCTGTGATGGCAGCAATACGGATTTTGTCCAATTGAATGTGATTCCTAAGGAGCTGCCTAAGGAGATAGTGGCTGCTAGAGCTTTTAAGAGTAGATGCCTTGAAGTGGCAGTTAGGAGCCAGTTGTCTAGGTATGGAAACACCTGGAATCCTAGACTTCTCAGGTGAGCAGTCACCACTGCCAAACATTTGGTGAACACCCTGGGGGCTGTGGTGAGACCAAAGGGCAGTGCACGGAACTGAAAATGACTGTCCCCCAGGCTGAAGCGCAAGTGTCTCCTTGACGCCTGATCTATCTGAATGTGATAATAGGCATCTTTGAGATCGATGGAGCACATCCAAACACCGTTCTCCAGAAGCGGGAGAATGGTTTGTAAGGTGACCATCCAGAATTTGGACTTTTTCACTGATCGGTTTAATCTGCTGAGATCCAAAATGGGCCTCAGGTCCCCAGTCTTTTTTGGTACCAAAAAGAATCTTGAGTAAGTCCCTGATCCGGCCTGATCTGCGGGGACAGGTTGGATGACTCCTTTTTGAAACAGCTTTGAAATTTCGATGGCTGCCATATCCCGTTGACTGAGTGGTGGGTCCGGGATTCTCTGGGATGGTGGAGGGGGTTGAGAGAAGGGAATGGAGTAACCTCCGGCGATGATTCGGAGCACCCATCGGTCCTGGGTGATACTTTCCCAGGCCTTTAGGTGCCTCGAAAAACGACCCCCGACTGGCTCCTGAGCTGCACAGTCGGGCACTCCTTCAGGGATGCTGGAAGGAGGAGGAGCCACGAAAGGACTCGCGGTCTCCAGTGTTGCGGGGGCCTCCGCCGCCTCTGGGACGGCGTCTCCCTGAAAAATTTCCCCTTCCTCTGCCTCTAGAAGGGGAATCGCTCTGCTGCGATGAGTAAGGCTTTTGAGACTTACGGAACCACATTTTCCCTCCTCTTCGAGCCTTGGGATAAGGTCTGAAGGGAGTGGAAAACCGGGCCCCTACGGCAGTTAAAGTCTTACCCTCCTGCTCGCAGCGAGTTAAAGTGTCCTTTACCTTGGGCCCAAAAGGAGGACCCATCAAGGGGCGTCGGCAAAGGAAGACTTAAAGGCCTCCGCAAAGTGACACAGGCGTAGCCAGGCTTGTCTCAGTTGAGCAACACCTGTGCCCGCCGCTGCTCGCCTCCTTGGCCGCATACGAAATGAGCCTCATGGATGAGTTGGATAGGGAGGAAAGGGTAGCCAACTGGGAGTTAACCGTCTGGGCTAACTGCTCCGGTAAGTTACCAGAGAGGGTATCCGACAGCTCCTTGACCAGATCCCTCTGCAGTCTCGTAAGTCGCCAGGTAATTCAGAGACCTTAATGTAAAGGTTGCTGAAGCAAGGGTGCACTTCCCATACCGATCCATGCTCCTAGACTCCTTATTAGGAGGATGGATGGATGTTGAAGCCTCTGCCACATCTTGTTGGGTAGCAGATGCCACCACCAAGGCATCTACAGCCACACCTTTGGTAAGAAAATCCTTATCAGGGGGTGCCAAAAGGAATTTATTGGGGCGAGCTGGCACCGGTTCAACAGAGTCTGGATGTTCCCACGCCCTTCAAGAGATCAAATCCAGGAGCTCATCGAAGGGCGGAGACACCCAGGAGGTGGAGGGCTGAGCCCCGAAGGCCTTGAGGAATACCGACTCCTCAGCAGAAGGGGGTTTGGACTGCCAGTCAGCTCGTTGCTTAAGGATTTCCAAGATGTCCGCAAAGGAGACATCATCCGAGGATGAATTGGGGGACCCTTCCGCATCATCGAGATCGGTATCCGAGGTGAGAGACTCATCAGGGGAGTCCACATGCTTCCTCTTGCATTGTCTCTTCCTCGGGGGTTCCTCCGAAGACAATTCGGAGGGGCCTCCGGGAAGAAGGGAACCCCCGACGGGGGTAACCTCAGGCCCCAGGGCTCCGCTGTCGTGAGACAGGGGGATTGCAAAGGAACCAGTCTCCGTGCCAAGGGAAGGTGGTGGTGAGATGGTGGAAGTGGCTAGAGAGGATTTGGCCAAGGCACTCCTCATGGCCTTGAAGGCGGGACCCCCACAGTCCTGGGAAGGATCAGCCCCCAAGGTCACGACAGCAGTCGGAACTCCTGCCGCCGACGCACCGAGGGGGAGGCTCGGAACCGAAAGGATCGGCCCCGAAGCGTCCCCCCCGGGGCCGACAGAGGAGGTCCGCGTACCGAACACCGACCCGAAGGGCAGGGTTGGAGTTAGGGTCGGAACCGACCCGACAACTTCCACCGGCTCCACCAACACCGACTCCAACGGCGCCGAAGCTCTTGGAGGAGGAACCAAGATGGCAGGGTGGGAAGAAGGCTCTGGAGCCGACTGGGCTGGAGCCGAGACCAACTTTTGAAAGACCGGAGACTGAAACAGCCTTTGAAGCACCCTGTCTACATCCGAATCGGACATCCTCGAGGACCGAGAAGAGACCGACCGGGTCCGAGTCGACTTCTCCGCCGGCTCCAAAAGACTGGGGGACCGACTCCGAATGGTTTCGAGAAGTATCGGCGCCGAGGGAGATTCCACCACTACTGCAATTTCCCTCGGAACCGATGTGGACTTCGGCACCGAAGGGGAAGAGTCTGAGCGGGCAACCTTCATCGGCTCCAAAGGCAGTGGAGCCGATGGAGATGACTCACCTCTCGACGCCCGAGCTCTCGGCTCCGAAACCAGAGGAGTCGAGGCTTGAGACATCGAGGCAGACCATTCCGCCCTCGGCTCCGAAGTCCGTGGAGCCGACGGAGAAGCCTGCCTTGACTTTTTTGCTGCCGGATCCGACGGGCTGGTCGGAGCCGAACATTTTTTCTTCCTCGACGGGGAAGAAGAAGATAGGGCTTCTTCAAAGGAAGGGGTAATAAGCCCTTTCAAAATCAACTTGTTTTTCCTCTCTTGGAGCACGCGAGAGGAAAAAGCGTGACAAACGCTACAGGATTCATGTAGGTGCTTCGGCCCCAGACAGTATACACACAACAAATGGTCGTCCGTAATGGACATTTTGTAAGAGCATTTTGAACATTTTTTAAAACCAGATGGCCTATGTTCTTTAGACATGGCTATCTACTTCCAGTAACTTTAACGAGAGAGAATTTAAACACTGACTATAAGAAAAATACACATGACTTAAACTAAGGCAAGGTCCCTCTAAGTAAAACGGGAACACTTGCCACCAAGAAAAAAATACAATCTACCACCAGTTGTAAAATTAAAACACAAGGAGTAGCTGATAAACAGCCCTAATTAAAGCGCGAGGGCTAGGCAAAGGCCCCTCTAACTTAAACGGGAACCTTAGCGTTGACAAAACACAATTTTTTACCACAAGTTTCAAGGAAAAAAGAGTCACACAACAATAAATAGCTGTTAAAACAGCTTTTGGGTAAATTTAGCAAAATTTCTGACAGAAATTTAAGCACTAGAGGTACTTAGCTCAGCCAAGTCCGAGACCACGTCTATGCTGTAGAAGCGGCAAACGAGATCTGGGGAAGTAGTACTGGTGCATCCTGGGATATGAGGTAACTCAGCCAATAAGAGACTTTGTGCTATTGTATAGCGTGCCGAGTCGGAGCCGAGGATCGGCTCTGAACCCATCTGTAGAGAATGTAGGCGAGATAGGATCACATTACATCAATACATGCAGAAAAAAATGTTTTGAAATAGGAATGAGGTTTAAGAGAAGGCAGAAACTGAATAGTTTATGTAATGTTGCTTAGATTATATGATGCTTAACAATATACATGATGTATAATGTTTGAAAATGTGAACTTGTTAATATGGTTTGATTACTTTTACATAAATGTAAGTTTGCCTATATGTTACTAGTGATAATTTAATAAGGTGTTTAAAAAAAAGAGTTTGGTCCGCCTTCCCTAGCAGGGTTGACTATGGGCAAAGAGAGATAAGGGAGTGATTACGGAGTCTAGAACAGAAGCTGCTATTAAAAAGGGATAATTAATACAGCATATATAACACTGCATGGCAACTATAAGAATTACATGAAGATACTGAAGAGAGACTGGACAGGCAATTTACAAAGGAATAACAGTATGTCACCTCTATGGCTCCCACATATGCAACAAAGTTCAAAAGGTTTAGGACTCATGTGAAAGCTAGAAGTGTTTGCATTTGGTAGTTTATACAGCAAGCAAACTTCACAAAAGTTTTCCTCAGGTAGATTGCAAATGCTACAGGTTTGATGGGAAAGAGAAAAGTAATTTGGAACGCGTTTTTTTTTTTTGGGGGGGGGGTGGTTAATGACTTGGCAGATTTTAAAAATTATCTACTTAATACGTGGTCAAAACTTTTGGGGAACAATTGGTTACTACTAAGGAAATTATTGTTTTGAGCTGGGACTAGACTTACTAAGGTCTAAGTTTTTTGCTACTGGCTTCCAAAAAAAAGCAATTCCTTGAAAATGGAAATTGAAACATTAACGAGCTGTAATTGAAGTTCTGAATATTGTAAAGGAGATAAAAGATCTGGAGGTAGGATGTTTAGAAAAAGGAATGAGCAAATTACATGCAAGTAAATGGAATTTCTGGTAACAATGCATGCAAAACACTGTTCAGAAGGCGTAAGGTAAGGCAGGAACTAAGGAATTTATGTATGGCTTGTTTTCTTTTCTATTAATGTATGTGCACCTATGCCATTTTGTAAATTGTGATTAAATAAAGATGTTTAAAAAAGAACTCTAGAGCACAAAAACGTTTAGCAAAACAATTTAGATAGAAAGTAGAAAGGGTTGTCAACAAACGTAGGAAGAGTATGATAAGAAAAATAACCAGAGACCCTATAAAGGTATTAGAGACATTTTGAAAAATGTTGTGAAACTTTGCATCAATTCATTAACATCTATGTGGTGTGCAATGTCACACCTCTAGCAGTCTTCACACATCTTGCATTCCAGAGCATTTTCTGAAACATAAAAAGCATAAGAAAAAAACATGTAAATATTTTGTGAACAATAAACGCCATTAAAACTGTACAAACAGCAATGTGATCAGTAGGCTGTATTCTTTACACTGACAGTAGTCTGTGCATTCATACTTTTTTCTATAAATACTGTAAAATATTGCAATGGTCACAAACTCCAAATTAAACTTTTTGTAAACTTTCACAAACTTTTTAAAACTGTACAACCTAAACATATATTGCTAGAATTCTTTTTAAACTAGACATAAGCTTTCACGACAAGAAATTCCTCTGTAAGTGCATGCTTATTGAGATATTTATAGAAATATGAAAACATATGCTTAATTGTACAAATGGCAAAACAAATAATACTAGATCTCTCTCTCAAGATGTGCAACTTACAGGGCAAATATCAAAGACAGTTTTCTTTAACAACATCTAAGGTTTCACTTAATGTCATGCAGCAGTCAATATGTTCATATGGAAATATTGCTTATTTTCATAATTACTTGCAAACAGCAATATTTCCATTGTAGTATGATATACATGATATTCATACAGGATATTCTACAAAAGGGCCTTAAAGAAACATATACCTGGTGCCAGAGCCATGAGCTCAAGCTTAATGCCAAGAAATGTACAGTTATCCCCTTTGGAAAAAAACATGTACCCATGAATTACCACATAGGTGGCAGGACACTAAACATCGAAAGTGTGATGAGAGACTTAGGGACACAGGTGGACAGTGGTCTCACTTTCGATAACCACATTGCCACAACAGTCAGGAAATCCTTCTATGTGGCACACCTCATCACTAAGGGCTTTTCATCCAGAAAAAAGGAGGTCATTGTCCCACTGTACTCATCTCTCATTAGACCCATTATAGAGTATAATGTCCTGTTTGGTATGCACCTCACAAGACATCTGCAACAGCTGGAAAGGCCAGAGAAATACCTCACTAAAAGAATCACAGGCCTAAAGCAGATGCCATATGCAGACCAACTAAAAAAACTCCAGCTATACTCTGTGGCATATCGTCCACTCAGAGGCGATCTCTGCTTAACATACAAAGCCATGTCAAACCCTGAGCTGTTGGACATGCTCCACTTAAAGAAATCCCAATCCATCAGAGCCACACGCTCCAGGGATCTAAACCTTGTCATCACAATGAACAAAACATGCTGGAGGGGATAGGTTCCTGACCCAGAGACTCCCAATACTGTGGAATAGACTGCCCATACATGTCAAGCAGAGCGCCTCATTGGCCCTCTTCAAAAGGAAGCTTGATGATTGGATGAGAGAGAGGAAATTCACCCCGGGGATCATGTCAGTCGCCCTGCTAGACAGGGTCCAGAGAAGTAAATATTGTGGGAAGAAATATCCAGGGAATTGTTATGGCTAGGCTTGCATAGGCCCTAGGGCTGACAGCCTAGTACCAACCTATGAACCTACAAACCAGCACTGACAGTGATCTGTCCTTTCCCCACCTTGGTGTTTTACACCATACACCTGAACATGCAAGTCTCTCAGTTATGAAAATATAAATAAGCGGCAAAAAAAATTAATTTCTCCACTGCTGGACATCCTAGACAAGCAACTGTAGTGTCATTTTGTTAACAATGTATTGCCCTTTCTAATACTGCCTATTATTTTCTGGCAAGTGACTTAGTTGAAGAGTCTAGACCCCCAAAAGTTCTTGATGCTATATGGCAGTACGGGTATAAACTGGAAGTATACAAAAAGGGCATTTTAATATTGACTGAGTAAGATAGAGAAACGGGGAGACCAAGAACAGGCATAAATATAAATATTTAAGGAAAACTTAATTATGACAATGCTAAAGAAAGACAAAGCTCAAATAGCTAAAATAGAAGATGATGAGATAAAATGTAGATGTTCAAGGAATTCTCCATGAACAGACAGAATTTCCATGGATGTTTAGAGGGAAGAAAGTGCTAAATATATAGAAGGTTTGTTTAACAATATTTTAAAAGGGGAGGAAGTACTACCATCATGGAAAAAAGCTGTACAGCTTGTATTACCAAAAGAGAGTAAAAACCCTTCAGAGACAGATTCATACAGATCCATTTCAATTTTAAATCACGACTATAAAAGTGCTCTACACTAACAGAATTGCAAAGGTGTTGTCAAGATAGATATAATCCAAAAAATTACATTTTGGTAGTGTAGAACATTTTGAGACAGTTTCAAGTCTTTTCTGAAAATAAATGAGTATTTAAAAAAAGCCACATGAATTAGTAAATGCAATACCCATATTTATGGGGACATGACAAGATGATGTACTTAGGGGTATAGATTAAAATGATTCTGCCATAGCAGTTAAGAATAACAGCAAATAAAAGATAATGCAAAAAATTGAAAAGCTGGATGCTCCTGGTTATGGACATGGGTAACAAAAGACAACCAGTAAATGAATGAATGAATGAAAGAAAAAAAAAACTATATATATATATATATATATATATATATATATATATATATATATATATATATATATATACATATATATATATATATATATATATATATATATATATATATATTACACACACACACACACATTAATATATAAATGTACAATCATATATTCATATGGATTCAAGCGAACTCAAAGGCAATTTCAGCAAATTGTAAAACATTAGAAAAAAATGACTTGTATATAGCAACTCTGAAGTCATGGCAAAATCCAGTTAAAAATCAATTTTGATGAACATACTTCAATCTTTTCACATTTGTCAAAACTACCTTAGAATAATCGATAGTAGCCCTATACACAGACATGCATATAAAAGTGATCAGTCCATTTTTTTCTCTCTCTCCATATATATGTAATGATGTACTCCATATCGAAAAATGGGGAACAAAGGGGCTGGTTTTAATCATGATGATGATGATATGTAATAAAGCAATTCCGATTCCACATTATCAAAATAATACAAAATGACCACTGTTTTGGGAATACTGTGAATTAGGCATTCTCCAAATCCTGCCGAGTTCCAAACCTTGCGCTATCCCGGTCTACCTGGTACTGAAATGGAATACTATTGTATGTCCCCCTCCATTTATACCTGAACTAAATGTAGCTATAGCGCCATCACTATCACCTTCCTGTCCACAACCAAAAATACCACAGTAACATCAAACAGAATGTAGTTGCAGAAAGGATGAATGCCAAGTTCTTGATGCAGTATTAAGTATCATATAACCAAATCCTTATGTTAATAAATGCCAGTATTTACCTTTTCAAGACCATTGAGCACTGGGATAAGGAACCTCACATCTGGGAGCCGCTTCTGGTACAGGTCTCTAACTCGTTTCACCAGCTCTGGTGATGGAGGCACTAATAAGGAATTAAAATGCAAGCATTATTCTAAGCAGACTACACAGTGTTCACAACAGCAGCTACATTCATAGTGCTGATGACTGAACTATATGCAATTCCTGTTTACTGCTCACTAGGAAGATGGATTTAGGAATAAAAGGTGAGAAAATTGTAAATATTTACTGTTCTTCAAAAAACAGACATGCAATAACAATATTATACTAAGGTTATACTTCAAAGTACTGTAAACACACTTTTGTAACAAACAGTGACAAGATATCACAGCATGGAAGTGCTTGAAAGGAATTTGTTACCATGTTACTCAGTACCTTCAACTGTACAGAGTGCTACATGATAAAAGTATAACATACATCTGAAAGTCATTTAAAATGGCTCTCAGTTGGATGATGTTTCTCTGCACACACTGTTCTGACACACCACTTCACTAGAGATGCATGCAAATGGATAATACAAATACAGGCTCAAGGCACAGACATATCTTCTGAAACTATATAAAACCACAGTCAGAAAACTGTCAAAAGCTGCTAATTCCTACTCACTATATGAAAATGACTTGTCAAAACATTACCACAACACTGCTGCATACTTGTTTATGAAATCTGAGCTTTCTCCAAACTGCCTCAAAACATAATCCATTTAGATACTCCCCAAACACCTCATCAACTACTACCTGCTATCCTTAGTAGTCCGTAATATGTGGCTGCTGTTGAGTTCAGCATGTCTGCTAAAAAGGTCAGAGAGGAATGCCTATTTATGCCAAATACAATTCTCTTAACACAAAAATCACCACAATCTTACATTACAACTGGACTGGGTTCCAATTAGCAACTCAGAGCACCCCAATAAGTGATCACTGCCTACCTTACTGCATTTGACAAGGCAAGCTTTTCAATGCCTCCCAAAAATGCTTAATAATTACAGGGCTAATTTGCACCTTGGCTCATTACGAAGGCTGACCTGCTCCCTTAACATCTTCCTAAGACAACTTGCATTCTAATGCTAATCAGCATACTGATGTAATTTAAATTAATTCTGCATGCACTCTAAGCATATAAGCACTTTATTCAACAATGTTTAACTCAATTGATCTAATTTAAATGAACTTTACTGCTGATCCAAATACCTAATTAAAAAAATGAAGACATCTTGAAGTACAGCATGAAAAACAATGAAAACCACTGATAAGATATGCCACTCAGAAAATATAATAACCAAAGTAAATCTGTACTACAACCCAAGATTCCTGTCCAAAAACTTCATATAAGAAATTCAACCAAACTGCAGAGCTATAGAACTGTTTAGAGATAGGGGATGCATGGCTTGGCATACAAAGTCCCCAGTGATCATTAGTCTGGTACACACCTATGAACCTAAAGATATCTATTAAATACCTGCTCAAAACAGATTCCTTTCTGCTACACATTTTCATCAGCCCCAGCTGTCAGGAACCATATGACCTTTTTTAACCTGATTTTAATTTGGCCTGTCAAATTAACAACAAGCTATAAAGGCATCTGTAAATCTTTTCCAGCAGTCCCAATGTTACTCTGTTCCATATTAGCTGATCAAATTTCATTTTTGGACTTTCAGGGCTTTCTCAAATAAACTGCAGTCAGAATTTATTTTTGCTGAAAAAAAAAGTTTTAGCATCAATTTCCTTTATGTAACTTTCTAAAATGTTCCATCATATTGATTACTGTTGCATACATATGAAAAGAGTAGCAAAGGTGCGCAAGAACCTTACCATAACTGTAGATGGATGATTATGCTCACTGCTACAGTAGTCTTGTGGCTTTTACCGCAGAAGGTTTGAGTTGCCTGACATCCAGCCCAACTTCTACAGCTTTTCTCATTTCATCCTCCTGGTCGTGTGGACCCCATTATCAGCATGCCTGTGTTATAAGAGGAAAGTCAACCCACTTTATCTTTCCTAACCCTGTCAGTTGCAGGAATCTAGTAAGATGAGAGAGCATTTGTCACCTAGGTGGCACACGCTCCCACTGTGACAGCCCACCCTGAAGTACCGCAAAACTTTCCTGAGCAAGGCAGTCTTGAAGAAATAATTTACTGACTACCCACTCAAACCCCAGCATGTTACAGGTGGAGGGAGGGAAATATAACAAGAGTGTACAGTCTTAAATATCTACAATTATAGCAGGTACTTACACAACTGTAGCATGCACACTATATAGTTTACTGCTGCAATAGTGCTAATTCTTGGGACTACTCCATGTGGGGGTGGGCTGGCTCTTTAAAAGAATTACTTGCAACAGCTTTTATACCAAAACTGGTTGTGGTAGGCCCTGCCCTAACTGGCTAATCGCGAAGTTATAATGATTGGAGAAGGGATGGACAGATGACCAGAAAACTGTTTCTAAAAAGGCATGGATGCTAACTCCTTTAAGGAATGACATACTGGCAGGAGTTGCCCTTGTGGAGTAGGGGTCTCACCTGATCTGACAGTCTTGCCATGGAAAGAACAAGAGAAGACACAGTGAGCCAGCCCTTCTGATCTCTGAAAAAGTAAGGAATAACTGGCTCGATTTCCTTAGTCCTTTAGTGATTTCAAGATACAATCTCACCTGCCTATGCACATCATTGCTCCCTTGGTCTATGGGATAGGACACAACATACAGAGGTTAACAATATGAGAAAGATTTCTGTCACCACAATGGGCATAAAAGTAGTGGTGTGGAAAGATACCCTGTTCTTGTGTAGATGAGAAAGAGTGGTTGCACATAAGAGCATGCAAATCTTACATTCTCTGATAGATGCAATGACCATTAAAAAAAAAAAAAACATTAAGAAAACAGTCTCCCATGTCAGATATTTGGTAGGGTTAGGAGGGGAGCTGCCACAGATGTTGGCTCAAAGGTGGTAAAGTTAATTTTTCTAGTGCACAGTTGAACCCCTACGGAGAAGAGATTATTTTCCTTGGAAGGAATCTCAGATGTAAAACATCTGAAGGACTGCTTTACTGATAACAGGGTGTACAGGGACAGGATCCCACAGTAAGCAGGCATTGACAGCAAACAAATTTATTTATTTTATTTGCAGTTTGTTTGCCAGGATAGTCCATTGGGCCACAAGGAGCCTGTTTTCAATGGGGTCCTGGGGAGAAAATCTCCAGAAAAATACAAATGCATAGTGCACATTGCACATATAAATTACAGATTATCTCATAGGAATACAAAGTAAATATGATAAAAAATGTTAACAATGATAGAATACATCTTTTTTTTTTAACAAAAGTAGCAGCATAGGTTAACTGTAAAGTAGTTAGTCAAATACTTCAACAGAACTGTGGAACTATAAGAAGCAGTGATGGCATACTTAGTTCTAGGACAGTAGGAAGTGGTATTAGAAGGATTAGGTAGAATGGGAACAGGAGCACTTCCATTGTGAAGTTAGGTGCGAGTGCAGCAAGGTTTTAAATGAGGAGAGAGTGCTGGTGATGCAGATAGGAGATGGTAGAGAATTCCAGCGGCGTGCAAGAGAGAAGGACATTAGGTGACTTCCAGCTGGATGTGTGGGTTTCTGCAATTTAATTAGTTTTTGGGAATTAGATTTAGAAGTCGTTCTGGTTCATGCATTTCAAAGGTAGTTCCACAAAGTGACCACTCTGATTTCTAAAGGTTTGGCATGGCTTTGAGGACCAAGAAATATAACAGCTGGCTAGGGCCCAAGTTTTCTATTTGGCATCAAAAGGAATACCTTTCACAGGATCAAAGGAGGTTACTAGGTTAACGGCCTCATGCCCTTACAAGCCTAGCCAAGTTCAGCCCATGTTCCCAAGGGTGTCTGGTTCAAGCAGACACTAAAATCAGCACCTATTTCCCCTGTCCAAGAGGGACATAGGTGAATTTCCAGCTACCCATCCAATCATCCAAACTGCATTTAAATAGGGCCAACGTGGAGCTTTGTTGAACATGAATAAGAAGCTTGTTCCAATGGTGTAGCAACCTCTGTGAGACAGATCTCTCAATCCAGCAAGTTCTGTTGATGTCACACACCAGCATAAGGTCCTTTGAGTGAGTGACCCATGTGCCATTTGACTTGCGAATGTGCAGCATTTCCATTAAAGCTGGGTCAGAGATCTCTCTATATGCAAGGCACAGGTCACCTCTGAGCAGTCTGTACAACAGAGTAAAAGTGACAATGACCTCAGTTGGTCCGCATAAGTCAGATCTTGAAGACACTGAATTTTGTTTGTAAGGAACCTTTGTGGTCTCTCTCCAATTGCTGCAGGTATTTGGAAAGGAAAATACCAAAGGGAGAATTCTACTCTATTATTGGCCTGATGAGGGAAGAGTACATGGGGGTTAAAATACCTTTTTTTTTCCTGGAGGCGATGCCCTTACTTATGAGATGAATATAAAATGGCCTTCTTACCACTGTGGAAACACAGTGATCAAAGTTAAGGTTACTGTCAACCTGTGTGCCCAGATGTCTCACCACTGACTGTGTGCTTAGGGTATTGCTATGGATGTGGTAGCTTGCAGGAACATCACCCTTGATAGGTGCAGCTTCCTTGTATTAGCCTTCCTAGCCTACCTTAAAATAACTAGCATGTCCTGAGAAAAATATGTCCTTGAAGGAGAAGGGTGCTATTCAGGTTGGATGTAGGAAGAAACTTTTGCTTATGGGTCAACAGGTCCACACACTGAAGCAAGGGAACAAGCTTTATCTTTGCCATGCTCATTAAGGGGGAGAACCAGTGCTGTCTTTGCCAAAAGGGTTCTAGGAGTAGCATTTCTGGCTCACCCACCTTTACTCACTTTATTACACTGAGGAGAAGATGGATGGAAGGAAATGTGTGAAGAAACACACCTGCGCAACATATTAAGAAGGCATCTTTTCCCAAGGTCCTGTTGTTGGTACCATGGTGCAAAATTTTCTTGGCTGTTTTTTGAAGACACAAAAAGGTCTATTTCTGAGACTCACCTCTTGTGAAACAAATCCCAAACTATGTCCCTGTTCAGCATCCATCAGTGAGGATTTGTCTTTGTTCTGCTAAACTGACAATTGGCAAGACACTCATCCAAGTTACAGCCACCTATAGACCCCCCTCCATGACTCAGGACACCCACTCCTCTTACCTGGATCTACTTGACTCCATCAAGGTAATCGCTAACAACCTGATCCTTGATGATTTCAACTACCCACCACAGACTGGGTGAACTATTCTTGCACTAATGCACTCACTCAACGATTCCTTGACTTGATCAGTTTTAACACACTAGACCAGCTCGTCTCATTCCCACAAGGGGAGATAAAGTACAGTTTTGTACCTACCATAAATGTAGATGTCCGATAGGTATGCATCTGCAGTCCTAACATATGGGTTGTCCTGCCTCAGGCATCCCTTCGGTCGGCCGGATTCCAAAGTCTGGGTCTGGCCTCGGCTGATGTCGCACTTCACCCGACGTCATCGCTGCTGGGGTATAAAGGCATCGGCCGACGCCATTTTCCTCAGTGTTTCTTGCCCCAGATGCCAGGTGCCCTCTAGGAAGGCTAAATTTGGATAAATGCAAATAATTCCAAAAAGGAGATAGCAAAAAATCTAGATATATATATATATATATATATATACATATATACAAACAAATACACCATAATAGATTCCCCCAGCTAGCTAAAAGAGGGGTAAGTACCCTAGGAATACCACAGAGGGGAAGGAGGGTGGGTAATCCTGACTGCAGATGCATACCTATCGGACATCTACATTTATGGTAGGTACAAAACTGTACTATGTCCTTCAAGGATGCATCTGCAGTCCTAACATATGGGTAGAATACCATAGCCAAACTGGGGGAGGAGGTACTAAGATAAAGATGGTGTAGTTAAGATCCCTTGCAAAACAGCAGTTGCAAAACCTGCTCGGGATCTGGAATATAAAGGAAGATTATAATGCTTGGCAAATGTATGCACGGAGCTCCAAGTAGCAGCTTCTAAAATGTCTTTGGTAGCCACTCGTAGGAAAGCTGTACTGGTGGCTGTAGCTCTTGTGGAGTGAGGTCTGATATTTTCTGGAGTTGTCTTTCCATGAAAAGAGTAGCAAAATCTAATGCAATTTCCTATCCATTTTGAGATTGTCTGTTTTGAAATTGCTTTTCCTTGCATTCCTGTTGCATATGCTACCAGAAGCTGGTCAGTTTTTCTGTTGGTCTTAGTTCTGTCCAGATAGTAGCGTAATTGTCTGTGCACATCCAAGGTATGTAGTAGTCTTTCCCCCCTGTTCTGTGGGTTGGGGAAGAATGTAGGTAAATGAATCGCTTGGTTCAATGATACTCTGGATACCACTTTTGGCATAAAAGTAGGGTTAGTTCTCAGAGACACTCTATCCTGATGGAAGATAAGGAAGGGCTGTACTGCCATTAATGCCTGTAACTCAGATACCCTTCGTGCTGAAGTGATTGCAAGCAGGAAAGCAGTTTTCCAAGATAAGAACTGTAAGTCTGCTGTTGCTGCTGGTTCAAAAGGGGGAAGTGTTAACTTTTCCAGCACAAAATTGAGATCCCATGTAGGCAAAGGTGGTTTCCTTGGAGGCTTTACATTTTTGATTCCTCTCAGAAACTGCCTGAGTAGAGGATGAGAGAAAACAGGAGGATCCATGTTGTATTCTGCTGAAATTGCTGATGCATGAATCTTAATGGAGGAGTAGGACAAGCCATTGTGGAACAGTTCTGCTAAGTATTCCAGGATGTTTGCTATGTTTGCCGATGAAACATTTTCCCCTTTTGCTGCACTCCAAATGAGGTATCTTTTCCATTTGGCTGAATAAGTCTTCCTTGTGGAGGGTCTGCGAGCCTCCAGGATAATGTCATTAACCCTCTGAGATAAATTTGGGTTATTTTGTTTTATGCAATATTCCAAGCAGCTAGCTGTAGTGTTTTCAAGTTTGGATGTAGGATCTTGTAGTTGTTCTGTGTTAGAAGCAAAGGACATAGAGGTAGAGGCCATGCGTGTGTCCGAAACATGCTTCTCAGTAGCGGGTACCAATGTTGCCTCGGCCAGTCTGGAACTATCAGGATTATCCTTGGCTGATCCTCTTTGATCTTCAGTAGGACTTTGTGCATCAAAGGAAGAGGTGGGAATGCATATGCTGTCAGGTTTTTCCAGCTGAAGGAAAGGGAGTCCACCCTCCAAGCAAGTGGGTGGTATGCTCTTGTGCAGAATTTCTTCAACTGGTGGTTGTGTGGGGAGGCGAACAGGTCTATCTCTGGTAGTCCCCATTTCTTTGTTATGGTTTTGAAGATATCTGGATGCAGCATCCATTCGTGAGCATCCGTGGTAGTTCTGCTTAAGGTGTCTGCTAGTGAATTTTCTTTTCCTGGTACAAATCTGGCCTGGAGTTGAATGTTGAGATTCAGGGCCACATTCCACAGGTCCATTGCCATCCGGCATAGAGGATATGAGTGTGTACCTCCCTGTTTGTTGATGTACCACATGACTGTGGTATTGTCCATCCTTATTAGCAGGTGACCTTGTTGAAGAAATGGTCTGAATGCCTGGATTGCATGTTTCACTGCCAGCATCTCCTTTTGATTTATGTGTAGATTCAGCTGGTCTTGGGTCCATAGGCCTTGTATACACTTGTCCACCATGTGTGCCCCCCAGCCTAGGTCTGAGGCGTCCGTGGTGATGGTCTGGCTTGGATGAGGTTTGTGGAAAGGCAATCCTCTGTTCAACTGACAGGCCTGAGCCCACCACAGGAATTCTTGCTTCAGGCATGGAATTATTGGAATCTGGGCTTCTAGGTTGTGCTTGTGTTGAGACCATACATTCCTTAGGTACCATTGCAACTTTCTCATATGCAGTCTGGCATGCGGAATCAATATTATGCAGGATGCCATGTAACCCAGGGCTTGCAGGACTTTCCTTGCAGTAAGCTGAGTCTGTGTTGCTAATATCATGAAATAGACTGGTAGTTGCTTTTGTTTTTCTTCTGTGAGAAAGGCCATCTGAGTTGATGTATCCAGTTCTGCACCCAAGAATGTTATCCTTTGGGATGGTACTAGTCTTGACTTTTGCATGTTGACTGTGTATCCCAAGGCTTGCAGCAGTTGTATGACCTTTTCAAGATGATCTGTTAATTTTGTCTTGTTGGCCACTTGTATTAGGCAGTCGTCCAGGTATGGGTAAATTTGAATTCCCTGAAGCCTGCAATGAGCAATTACTGATGCCAGGCATTTCGTGAATACTCTGGGTGCAGTAGATAAGCCAAAGGGCAATGCTGAGAATTGATAATGCTCTGATCCTGCAAGAAATCTGAGGTGTCTTCTGCAATCTGGTCATATAGGGACGTGCAGGTATGCCTCCTTGAGATCTAGAGTCACCAGCCAAGACTCCTTGCCCAGCATGGGAAGAAGTTGCTGTAGGGTCAGCATTTTGAATTTTGGGACAATGAGGTATGTGTTCAGAGCGGACAGGTCGAGAATAGGTCTCCATTGATTTTCTTTTCTTGGTACAAGGAAGAGCCTGGAGTAAAATCCTTGGCTTTATTCCATAGGCGGTACCTTTTCTATAGCTTTCATCCTCAGTAGGTTGTTGATTTGTCTTAGAGTGTTTGTTTTTTGGCTTGGTGGTAGGTTTGGCATTCCTCTCTTTTTGGGTAGAGTGTGGAAGTGAAACCTGTAGCCTTTGTCTATTGTTTGTAAAGTCCATTTGTCTCCTGTAATGTAATGCCAGTTTACGGAAAATAAGGCTAGTTTTCCGCCCAAGGGTGCTTCCAGTTGTTCCCTGGTAGGCGGAATCAGAGCCAAGTCATTGTGTCTGTCCTGTGGAAGTGGTTGTAGCTGACTCTGTGGAAGTACTTCTCTGGTTGTTAGGCTGCCACTGACGTCCCCTGTAGGCACCCTTGGCTTGACCTCTGCCTCTTGGGCGTCTATTTCTGCCTCTCTGTGCTCTGGAGGAGTCTGGAAAGGACCAATTCTTCGAAGGCCAATTTCTGCTAAACCTCGGAGGTTGGACCTGTAAGAAATCCTTGACTGTTTGGACAGATTTTGCTTCTTCTTCCACCTTCTTTAGAACCTGCTGTGCAGGGGAGCCAAACAAACTTTGTTTCTCCACAGGAGCATCTAGGAGTTTTGACTTAACATGGTCTGGTAAGGATTGTTCTTTTAACCAGGCATGCCTTCTAATCACTGTTCCAGTCATAGCTGATCTAAAGGAAGCCACCAGTGCATCATAGCCACATTTTAAGAAATGGTTACTGACCTGCTGAGAGTTATGTACCAAATCCTGAAGGGACTTGCGGTCTATAGGTTCAGGAGAGGACAGTTTTTTATTTAGCTGGTCTAACAAAAATCCCTGGTACTGAATCATGTGAAATTGACAGTTTAAGGCCCTGGCCAAAAGAGTAGCAGAAGTATAAACCTTTTTACCCCATCTCTCTAATGCTCTAGATTCCCTTTCAGAGGGGAGAGGGTTTTTGGCAGAGGCAGCTGCCACAGCTTTGGGGCCCTGTGAAATGGTTTCAGGAGCTGCAACAGGAGCCTTATACAAATGGTAGTGTGTGTCCGGGACCCTGTAATATCTGTCAAGCTTGGCAGGGGCCGGAGGAAGAGAATCAGGGGCAGTACAGGCATCATTATATGCATCATCAACAACTGTTAGTACTGGAGGAATGGCTAAAGGCCTATGCTGTGGTAGGTGTAAAAAAGTCCTTAGCCTTTTCCTTGAATCTGAAAAATCCTGGCCCTGCCATTGAAAGTGTTCCCTCATAGCATGTAAGGTTTCCCCAAAAGAAAATTCTTCAGGAGGAGAAGCAGAAGGAATGGAGTCTTCTGCATCAGAATCCTCATAAGGAGAATGTGGGCCTTCCTGAGGGTCTGTAATATCTGAGTCATCCGAGAAATAGTCTGTAGAAACAGGTTCGGGGGGTTCAGTTCTAGGCCTCTTATCAGGAGGGGGTTGAGAGGCCCTGTCTGGGTGAGGTTGGGATCCCCTGATCAAAGAAATGAGATCTTCCGCCAAGCTGAGCATTTGGGAACTAGAGGTAGGCCTGTGTGAGGGAGTTTTAGCAGGTAAGGCCTTAGAAGATTTAGCTGCTTTAGCCCTGGAAAAAGCCTTGATAGACATAGATGCAGGGGGTCTAGCAGCCCCACGTGCAGGGGTAGATATGTCTACAGGAACAGTATCTGATAAATCCTGGGTGCCTGCTTCAGTAGGGGTAATTTCAGTCGCAGATTCAGCCATGCTCTGTGAGGCCTCGGCTATCGGAGGCATGCTTTCGGCCGAAGGAAGAACCGAGGACTCGGTTTCAGCCGAAACCGAGACACTCGCAGTTGGCCTAACCGTGGTTTCAGCCGAAACCGCGGACCGCGAGTGTCGGTCCTTTTCCTTACGCTTTTTAGCTAATTGTGTAGTCGGAGTCTCCGACGGCATTTTGTATGCAAAAGCGGGACCAAAAAAACTCCTCTGCAAACTCCGACTGACGTCTAAGCGTCCGTCGGTTGAAGGAAGCACAGGCTAGACAAGCTGATACGTCGTGGTCTGGGCCTAAACAAGGAAGGCTTTGTCTGACATCGGCTGAGGCAAGAAAGAGTCCCCAACGGGGTACTTAGCTTTTTAGAAGTCTTCGGTAGTAGAAATCTCTGGATCTGACCGATCGGCACTTGCGAACAGCTTCTGCTTCGGGCACCGCGCGGCAAGAAAGACTGAGGAAAATGGCGTCGGCTGATGCCTTTATACCCCAGCAGCGATGACGTCGGGTGAAGTGCGACATCAGCCGAGGCCAGACCCAGACTTTGGAATCCGGCCGACCGAAGGGCTGCCTGAGGCAGGACAACCCATATGTTAGGACTGCAGATGCATCCTTGAAGGACATCATTCTGGACTTGGTTCTCACCAACATGGGCAACCGCTGCACCACTCCCATAGTATGTTCTTCCCTGCTGATATCCGATCATTGAACTGTCTCATTCAAAGTTTCTATCTCACCCAACCACCCCAAGCAATAATCAAGCTAAAAAAACTTCTCAAACGTTGACTACAACCTCCTAAGGGTGGGTATCTGTAGTTTCACACTACCATCCCCCTCAGAGGATGCAGACAACTATGCTGAACAGTACACCAATGCAGTACACAAGCACTTGTACAACTGCATGAACTCAGCCATACCCAACAAAACTAAAGCCTGCTCCTCAAAAAAACACAAACCTGTTTGGTGGACATCCTCTATCAACAGGCTTACAACAAAGGCAAGAAACTGTCTAAGGATAAAAAGGAACAAATTCCAAATTGGAAAACTCCCTCCTTAGCCTCAACAAGCCAATTAGATCACTAGTGAAAACATCCAAGACCAATTATGAATCGAAACTAGCCTCCGAAACAAAGGGAAACCACAAAGCCTTCTTCAGCTACATCAGGAAAGTACAGTTGTGTACACCTACCATAAATGTAGATGTTCGAGTGTCTTCACTGTTGCAGTCATAACTGTAGGGTGCTCCTGCCGGCAGGCAGCCTGAGGTCGGCCAGAATCCCAAAGTCTGGGTCCGGCGTCGGCTGTATAAGCTAGTACCCTGACGTCAGTACGCTTTGGTACATAGCCCTCAGCCGACGCCATCTTCTCCAGCCTTTCTTGCCCTAGATGTCAGAAGTCCCCAACAAATCAAAAATGAATCCAACAAGGAAACACAAATACACCACAAAAAAGGAAAAGAGAGAAAAACAGAGAGGATAGGAGGGAGGAACCGACTGCAACAGTGAAGACACTCGAACATCTACATTTATGGTAGGTGTACACAACTGTACTATGTTCTTCGTGTTTCACTGTTGCAGTCATAACTGTAGGGTGGAATCCCAAAGCAGTGTAAAAGGGGAGGAGGCTTTAGATAGAAGAAGGGAGGCAAGAATACCCTGCAAGACAGCAGAGGCAAAGCCTGCCCTGGACTTAGAAAACAAGGGAGATTGTAGTGCTTGGAAAAATATGCACAGAACTCCAAGTGGCAGCTTCCAAGATATCCTTGGTAGGGACTCCTCTGAGGAAAGCTGTAGAAGTGGCAGCTGCTCTAGTAGAATGACTTCTAATGGTGCCTGGAAACTGTTTCCCATGATGAGTGTAACAAAATCTGATTCCATAAGCAATCCATTTGGAAATAGTTTGTTTAGAAATAGGTTTTCCAAGAGAACTGGAGGCAAAAGAAACAAACAATTGATTAGACTTTCTGAAATCTTTAGTCTTGTCCAGGTAAAATCGTAACTGTCTGTGCACATCTAATGAATGCAAAATCCTTTCCCTTTATTTTGAGGATTTGGAAAGAAAGTAGGAAGGTGAATTGTCTGATTTAAAGCCACTTTCGAAATCACCTTAGGCATGAAAGTAGGATTGGTCCTCAAGGATACTCTGTCCTGATGGAAAATAAGGTATGGTTCCACAGCCATGAGAGCTTGCAACTCTGAGACCCTTCTGGCAGAGGTTAATGCTAACAAAAGAACAGTCTTCCAGGATAGAAACTTAATATCTGAAGATGCAGCAGGCTCAAAAGGAGGCAAAGTAAGTTTTTCTAAAACATAATTAAGATCCCAGGCAGGGACAGGAGGGGTTCTTGGAGGCCGCAAATTCTTAGCCCCTCTCAAGAATTGCTTCACCAAAGGATGAGAAAAAACAGGAGGATCAGAACTGAAATGCGCAGAGATAGCAGAAGCATGAATCTTAATGGAAGAAAAAGGAAAGTCCTTTAGATAAAAGTTCCAAAAGGTAAAGCAAAATAGAAGAGAGATCAGGAACCTGAGGATCCGAGCCTCGGTCCTGCTTCCAAATACAAAATCTCTTCCATTTAGAGGCATAGGATTTCCTAGTGCTAGGCCATCTAGCTTCCAAAAGAACATCCAAAACTTGTTTGGGAAGACTAGAGGAAATCAAATTCCTTTGAAGAGCCAAGCTGCCAGGCAAAGGGTCTTGAGATTGGAATGTAGTAACTGACCCTGATGCTGGGACAAAAGCGAAGGGTTCAGTGGGAGAATCCAAGGAGGCCCCGAGAACAGGAGTTTTAAAGTTGGATACCAAAACTGTCGAGGCCAATTTGGAGCAATCAAGATGAGGAACTTGGGCTTGTCCTGCTTTATCTTCAGTAATACCCGAGGTAGTAGAGGAAGAGGAGGGAAGGCATATGCTGAAAGGCTTCTCCAGCTGAAGGACAGGGCATCCACTCTCCAAGCTGTTTTGTGGAAGGACCTGGTGCAAAAGCGAGGCAGCTGATGATTGAGATGGGATGCAAACAGATCTATCTGGGGACATCCCCAAACTGCAGTAATCCTGTTGAATAAGTTGGTGTCTAGCATCCATTCGTGAGGATCTGAAATGTTTCTGCTCAGGCTGTCTGCTAAGAGATTCTGTTTCCCTGGTATGAATTGAGCCTGGAGATGTAGTTTCAAATTTAGAGCTGTGTCCCATAAAACCATAGCTAGTCTGCAAAGGGGGTATGAATGAGAACCCCCCTGCTTGTTGATGTACCACATGACCGTGGTGTTGTCTGTGCGAATTAGCAGAGGCCCTGGTTGTAAAAGGTTCTTGAAGGCTAGAAGGGCATTTTGAACTGCCAACATTTCCTTCAGATTGATGTGCCAGTGAAGATGGTCCTTTGTCCAGGTTCCCTGCTGGCAATTGTCTAGAAAGTGTGCTCCCCAAGCATAATCCGAGGCGTCTGTGGTTAGGATTTGAGTAGGTTGAGGAAGACGAAAAGGTTTTCCTTCGTTTAAAGTGCATGCCCTGGACCACCAGAGGAACTCCTTCTGAAGACAGGGGATCAGAGGAATCAGAATATCCAGATCGTGGTAATGCTGTGACCATACACTTTTCAGATACCATTGAAGCTTTCTCATGTGAAGCCTTGTGTTTGGAATCAACAGAATGCAGGAAGCCATGTAGCCCAGAGCCTGCAGGAATTTCCTTGCAGTGAGCTGAGATAGAGTTGCCAAGGTGTTGAAAGTAGAAGCCAGCTGAGTTTGTTTTTCTGGAGTGAGGAAGGCCCTTTGTAAGGTTGTATTTAAGAGGGCTCCCAAGAATACCATTTGTTGAGAAGGGATCAAATGTGACTTTTTTATGTTCACTGAGAATCCCAGTAGGAGGAGAAGACGTTGAACAAAGTCCAGATGTTGAAGCAGAAGATCTTTGCTGTCTGCCTGAATAAGGCAGTCGTCCAAATAGGGGTAAATCTGTATCCCCTGAAGTCTGCAGTAAGCCACTACTGGTGCCAGGCACTTGGTGAAGACTCTGGGCGCAGTAGATAAACCAAAGGGCAGAACAGAGAATTGAAAGTGCCTCGAACCTGCCTTGAACCTGAGGAATTTCCTGCGTTTTTGCCTGATGGGAATATGTAAATAGGCTTCCTTTAAGTCCAATGTCACCATCCAGGCGTCCTGAGAGAGCATTGGAATTAGCTGCTGCAGAGTAAGCATCTTGAATTTTGGAATTTCCAAAAGGTGTTTAACACAGAAAGGTCCAGAATAGGTCTCCATGAGTTTTGTTTTCTGGGAACCAGAAACAGTCTTGAATAAAACCCTTTTCCCATTTCCGAGAGTGGAACAGGCTCTATGGCTCTCATGGCCAGAAGAGCATCCACTTGAGTTAAGGCCTCTGACCATTGATGTTTTGGCAGATCTGGCCAACCGTGAGCCCTTGGCAAAGTGTGAAAGTGGAATTTGTAACCTTTTAAAATCACGTCCAATACCCATCTGTCCTGGGTAATATGAGTCCAATTTCTGTAAAAAAGAGACAGTTTTACTCCGAGAGGGCATCCAGGTGAAGGGGTCCTGAAGCCCAACCGAGAGAGTCATTGAGTTTGCTTTCTTTGAGATTGGGATCTGTCTTCTCCCCTTCTAGGTGAAGAAGCAGTCCATTGTCTAGATCTGTAAGAGGCCTGGCCTTGACCACGACCTCTGGAGTGCCTATATCTTCCCCTTTGAGGCCTGTCAGACGTGGGAAAGGACCAATTTTTAGAGGGCCCCTGGAAAATCTAGGAGGCTGAACTTGCAAGAAATCTTTTACAGTCTGCATAGACTTTGCCTTTTCTTCCATCTTTTTAATAACTTCCTCAGCCTTGGATCCAAAAAGAACATCATGTTGAACAGGGGCATCTAATAACTTAGCCTTAACCTGTTCAGGCAAACTTTGTTCACGAAGCCAGGCATGTCTCCTAATAACAGTACCAGAGGCAGCAGCCCTGCAAGAAGCATCCAAAGCATCAAAACCACAATGTAAGCTATGCTTGTTCACCTGTTCAGTAGCATGCAAAACATCCTGAAGTTCCTTATCCTCTGCACAAGCAGGAAGGGAAGCAAGCTTTTGCTTTAAAACAGACAAAAGAAATTGCTGATATTTAAACATATGAAACTGGCAATTTAAAGCCCTTACAGACAGGGTAGCAGCAGTATATACCTTTTTTCCCCACCTGTCTAAAGCACGAGAATCCTTCTCAGAGGGAATAGGATTTTTAGAAGTAGCAACCTTAGCAGCCTTAGAGCCCTGAGAAATAGTTTCAGGATCCAGAAGGGTTTTTAAATAAAAATAAATGAGAGTCAGGAACCCTATAAAATCTATCAGGCTTAGAAGGAGCAGGAGGCATGGAATCAGGATTCAAATTAGCCTCAGAAAAAGCATCATCTACAATGTCCAAAACAGGAGGGATAGCTAAAGGCCTATGCTGAGGAAGAAGAAGAAATTCTCTAAGCCTCTTCTTGGAAGCAGAATACTCCTGTCCTTCCCAATGAAAATGTTCCCTCATCTCAAGCAAGGTTTCCCCAAAAGAAAAATCCTCAGGCAGAGAGGCCGAGGGTAAAGAGTCCTCAGCATCCGATTCCTCATAAGGGGGAAAGGAATAGTCCTGATCTGAGGAAGAAAAAGAAGATACAGAAGCCTGGTCAGAGGAATCCAGAGTAACATCCTGTCGAGGCCTTTTCTCAGGAGGGGGGTTAGAACCCCTAATTATTGTAAGCAAATCTTCAGCCATCCTCAATAATTGCTTTTGTGTCCTGGGAGTGGATTCAGAAGCAGCTTGAGCTGGAACTTTAGACTTAACAGGAGTCTTTGTCTTTGCCTTTGAAATAGTGATGTGAGTAGGCCTGAAAACCCCCTCAGAAGCCGGTACCTGCACAGCGGTTCCGGACCCATCTGAAGGAGCGACGTCCGAAGGTCCTGCAGCAGTTAAAATAGTGGGCCTTGATGGCTCCCCATGGGAGTCCGTATCGACCATCGGTTCAGAAGTGGCGGACGACAGGGGCTGCAAAAGCGCCTCACTGACGACAGCCGAACCGGACGCTGGCTCCAGCTGCAACGAGTCCTGTTTGGACCTCGGAGGCCTGTCTTTGTCTTTGCACTTCTTTTGAACTCCGGTAGTGTCCGACGACATTCTATAATTGAAGCGTCTGCCAAAATAATTTAAAGCCCAATCGTACCTGCGCTTGATAGTACGAGAGTTGAACCTGGCACAGAACCGACAACAAGAAACGTCGTGGTCAGGGCCTAAGCAAGGTAGACAGTAAGAGTGGAAATCTTTATGAGGTATTTGTTTCCCACACGCTATACAATTATTAACTTTTTCTGACATCGGAGGAACAAGAAAAAGATTCAGCAACGGTGTACTTAGCTTTGAGAAGAGAAGTAAGAACTTCGGACCGACAACAACCAAATACGCTGTTCGAAAATCGCCAACCGACTTGCGAGCTGCTTTCCACCGCACGGCAAGAAAGACTGGAGAAGATGGCGTCGGCTGAGGGCTATGTACCAAAGCGTACTGACGTCAGGGTACTAGCTTATACAGCCGACGCCGGACCCAGACTTTGGGATTCTGGCCGACCTCGGGCTGCCTGCCGGCAGGAGCACCCTACAGTTATGACTGCAACAGTGAAACACGAAGAACATCTTCCATGGAAAAGCCCATGTTTCTTCCGAACTAGTACTTAACAGTATCACTTACACCAATCCTATTCACTTAGCCAACCTACTAGCAGATAGATTCAGTGCAAACTTCACCCCCCTCCTCCCCAAAGGCCCTTTTAACATCCCTGATACTTGTTCCACACCTCACATCTCTATCGATCAAGTGTTAAAGGCCCTATCCAAGGTAAAGAACACAGCTTCCATGGAGACCTGATAGTATCCCAGGATGTATTCTGCACCATCTCCAGCAAGAAATGGCTTCACCACTAAGCACCCTATTCAACCACAGCCTAAGTACAGGCTTCATTCCAGCAGAGTGGAGAACTGTCAATGCCATCCCCTTCCACAAAGGTGGAGCACTACTGACCCTAGAAACGATCTCCCGATTAGCTTGACAAGTCTGTTCTGTAAAGCCATGGAGTGTATTATTACGGATCTCACAAACAAGGACAGAGGCAGTCTCCAAACACTTGATCCCACCCAGTTCAGATTCGTCAAGGGCAGATGTTGCTGTTGAACCTGGTGGACTTCTTTGAGACTGTCACCAAGGTCCTGGATGGGGGAAAGTCAGTACATACAGCTTACCTTGACTTGATCAAGGCCTTTGACACAATCCCCCTCTCGGGCATCATCGGAAAGCTAACAACTGGCATAAATCCCTATCTCATCAGGTGGGTGGCCAACTGGCTCACCGACAAGAACATCAAGGTCAAAATAGGCACCTCCATCTCTGACAGCAGACCTGTCACTATTGCAGTTCCCCGGGGATCTGTCCTTGGACCCCTACTGTTTGGTATCTACTTCTCAGAGGTCCAGGCAAAGACAAAAGGCCTGTGGCTGACCAAGTTTGCGGATGACTGTAAGTTGGGTGCGGTCACTGACTCCCCAAATGATGTTAACATACTGCAACAGGGTCTCACAGCAACTAATGACGGTTGCCAAAGTCATGACCTCAAGCTACATGCAAAAAAATGCATTATAGCATTCGGCAAAAACACGGCTCCTACTGATTACCACATCAACAGCAACCCCCTAAACACACAACCTATGGTGAGAGTCCTGGGCACTCAGGTTGATAATCTCACATTCAACCATCATGTAGCGGCAGTGGTCAGAAAAGCCTTTTACTTGGTTCACCTCATAAGTAAAGGGATTGCATCCAGAAAAAAGTAGTTATTACCGCTCTATAGTCCTCCCTCATTAGACCAATAATTGAGTATAATGTCCCATTTGGTATGTACCTCTCCAAAGATCTGCACCAAGTGGGAAGATCACAGAAATACCTCACAAAGAGAATCCATGGCCTCCAACACCTGTCCTATGTGGACAGGTTCAAATCACTATCACTCTACTCGGTATCATACAGATTGCTCAGAAGTGACCTGTGTCTCGCCTACAAAGCAATCTTGGACCCTTCTCTACTACAGATGCTCCATATCTGTAAGTCTAACTCCTCGCACATTACCTGCTCAAAAGGCAGAGGCTGCACCGTTTCAGGAATGGACTTCCTATACATGTCACAGTACCTTGCTGACCCTCTTCAAGCACAACCTTGATGAGTGGATGGGAAAAGTACAGTTGTGTACCTATCATAAATGTAGATGTTCGCACTGTTGCAGTCATTACACTTGGGTTATCCTGCTGGCAGGCTACCTGCAGTCGGCCTGAATTCCAAAGTCTTGGTCCGGCGTCGGTTGCTGTCGCCTCTTCCTTGACGTCAGTGCGCCAGGGGTATAAAAGATGCAGACGATGGCATTTTCTTCAAATTTTCTTGCCCCAGATGTCAGGTGCCCCCTGAAGGGTAGGCTAAGAAATTATGCCAATAAAAGAGCATGCACTAAAATAAAACAATTTTCATCTACAAGCAAATACACCACATAGGTTGTATAGAATAGAGAAGTACAGATAAGTCCCAGCAAAGAAAGGGAGATGGTGGGAGGGTAACCTGGACTGCAACAGCGAATACACTTGAACATCTACATTTATGGTAGGTACACAACTGTACTATGTTCATTGTGTTTCACTGTTGCAGTCATTACACTTGGGTTGAATCCCAAAGCTGTGGTTGGGTGGCTGGCCTAAACAGAATTAGGAAAGGCTATGAGGCCCTGCAAAACTGCAGTGGCGAAGCCCGCGCTGGATTTAGAGCAAAGAGGTAAGTGGTAGTGCTTTGTAAATGTGTGCACTGACGTCTAAATTGCAACCTCCATAATGTCCTTGGTTGGTACTCCTCTGAGGAAGGCTGCTGAAGTAGCTGCTGCTCTGGTTGAGTGTGGCCTGATGCCCTTAGGCACTGATTTGCCATGTTGATAATAGCAGAAACGAATACAGTTGGCTATCCATTTGGAAATAGTCTGCTTTGAGATAGCTTTTCCTTGAGATCCTGCAGCATATGCCACTAAGAGTTGCTCAGACTTTCTGAAAGCTTTAGTTTTGTCCAATTAGAAGCATAGCTGTCTGTGTATGTCCAAAGAATGTAGAAGTCTCCCCCCTTTATTCTGTGGGTTTGGATAAAAGGTAGGCAAATTAACTGTTTGATTAAGGGCCACGCTGGACACTACCTTAAGCATAAATGTTGGGTTTGTCCTCAGAGAAACCCTGTCCGGATGGAAAATTATGTAAGGCTCAACTGCCATTACTGCCTGTAACTCTGAGACTCTTCTTGCTGAAGTTATTGCTAAGAGCAGAGCCGTTTTCCATGATAAGAATTTTATTTCAGCTGTATTGGCTGGCTCAAAAGGAGGCAGCGTGAGTATTTCCAAGACAAAGTTGAGGTCCTATGCAGGTATTGGTGCTCTTCTTGGGGGGGGGTCTTATGTTTTTGGCCCCTCTGAGGTACTGCCTTAGTAGTGGATGTGAAAAAATAGGTGGGTCCATATTGTAATGAGCTGAAATGGCAGAGGCATGGATCTTAATCGATAAAAAAGATAGGCCTTTGTCCAGCATCTCAGTTAGGTATTGTGAAATCTGAGGAATATTTGGTACAAGCATGTCAATTCCTTGTGCCTGGTTCCAAGCACATAATCTCTTCCACTTTTCTGCATATGATTTTCTGGTGCTGGGCTTCCTAGCCTCCAGTATAACATCCATAACTGCTTTGGAGAGAGGTGTGTTCTGAATGGTTACATTATCCGCCATGCAGCCAGATTTAGGGTTCTGAGTTGGCCGTGCAGTATCTGATTGTTTTGTTGGGTCAGTAAATGAAGAATTTGAGGTAATGTCCAGGCTGGGCCTTGAGACAAGCTCTTTAGGATTGGGTACCAGTGCTGGCGTGGCCAGTCTGGGGCAATCAGGATCATTTTTGGCTTCTCTTGTCGGACCTTTAAGAGTACCTTGGGGAGGAGAGGTAGTGGAGGAAAGGCATATACTGTAAGTTTTTTCCAGCTGAATGATAGAGCATCCACTTTCCATGCTAGCTTGTGGTAAGTCCTTGTACAAAATCTCTGTAGTTGGCAGTTGCGAGGGGAGGTAAATAGATCTATGTCTGGGCATCCCCATTTCCTTGTTATTATACTGAAGATTTCTGGATCTAGTTTCCACTTGTGAAGATCCATGAGGTTTCTGCTTAGTTTGTCTGCCAGAGTATTTATATTTCCTGGCAGGAATTGTGCTTTCAGGTGCACTTGATAAGTCAATGCTGTGTATCACAAAATCATGGCTTGTCTGCAGAGGGGGTAGGAATGCGTGCCTCCCTGCTTGTTTACGTACCACATGACTGTAGTATTGTCCGTCTTTATCAGCAGTTGTCCTGGATGAAACAGATCCTTGAAAGCTGTCAGGGCATCCTGGACAGCAAGCATTTATTTTAGATTGATATGAAGATGCATTTGGCTTGTGGGCCATGTGCCCTGAATACATTTTCCTGCCATGTGGGCCCCCCAGCCATAATCTGATGCATCTGCTGTTATTGTCTGCCTGGCAGTGGGTAAAGTGAAAGGCTGTCCCTTGTTGTGGTGACAGGCTTGTGCCCACCATCAAAACTCCTGTTGCAGGCAGGGAATCAGGGTAATTAGTTTTTCCAGGCTTTGGCAATGTTGAGTCCAAACACTTTTGAGATACCATTGAAGTTTACTCATATGCAGTCTTGCATATGGAATTAACAGAATTCAGGATGCCATGAAGCCCAAAGCCTGCAAAATTTTTCTTGCAGACAACTGGGTTTTTGTTGCCAACATTTCGAAGTAAGACGTCAGTTGCCTTTGTTTATCTGGCGTGAGATAAGCCATCTGGGCAGTTGTGTTTAAGCTTGCACCCAGGAATATTATCTCTTGAGAGGGTACTAGTTTTGATTTCTTTTCGTTTACTATATACCCTAGGCAAATTAGCAATCTTTTTACAAACGTCAGATGCTTTAGTAGAATGTCCTTGTTCTCTGCTTGAATAAGGCAGTCGTCCAAGTAGGGATATATTTGAATTCCTCTTTGTCTGCAAAAAGCAATTACTGGTGTCAGGCATTTTGTGAAGACCCTGGGCGCAGTAGATAAGCCAAAGGGCAGTGCAGAGAATTGGTAGTGCATTGAGCCAGCTATGAATCTGAGGTATCTTCTGCAAGATTGTCTGATTGGGACATGCAGGTATGCCTCTTTTAGGTCCAAGGTTACTAGCCAAGCCTTCTTGCCCAGCATGGGCAGAAGCTGCTGCAAAGTCAACATTTTGAATTTTGGAACGTCCAGAAAAGTGTTTAGAAAAGACAGGTCCAGTATTGGTCTCCAGGCTTTGTTCTTTCTGGGTACCAAGAAAAGTCGTAAGTAAAATCCTTGACCTGCTCCTGTAGTGGTACTTGCTGAATGGCCCTCATATCCATGAGGGATGAAACTTGCTTTTGTGCCTGTGCCCATTGATTGTGTGGCAGGTCTGGCATGCCTTTTGCCTTTGGCAGGGTGTGAAAGTGGAACCTGTAACCCTGAGACACTATATTCGAGACCCATTTATCCTGGGTGATCATGTGCCAGTTTTGTGAAAAAAGTGCTAGTTTTCCCCCTAAGGGAGCCTCCAAAAGATAAGTGCTTGGTACTGGTAGAGGAAAGTCATTGGGACGGTTTCCTGTAAGGTTGAGATTTGTCTTCTCCGCCTTTGGAGGTAGAAGCACCCTGTTGTTTAGGCCTGTATGAGCCTTGGGGCTGGGATCTGCCTCTAGGGCATCTGTATCTGCCTCTTTGCGGCCTACCTGAAACTGGAAAGGACTAATTTTTTCAATGCCAGTTCCTGCTAAATCTGGGTGGCTGTACCTGTAAGAAATCCTTAACTGTCTGCATAGATTTCGCTTTATCCTCCATTTTCTTCAACACCTCTTCTGCCTTAACACCAAACAAAGTATCATGCTGTAATGGAGCATCTAATAATTTTGCTTTAACATGATCAGGCAGATTCTGTTCCTTTAACCAAGCATGCCTCCTAATCACAGAAGCCATTACAGCGGCCCTGCAAGAGGCCTCCAAAGAATCAAAACCACATTGCAAAGTATGTTTTCCCACTTGTTCAGCTGTATGCAATAAATCCTGCATTTCCTTGTTTTCTGGACATTCAGAGTTAGTCAACATTTTCTGTCTTAATAGTGACATTAAGTATTGCTGATATTTAAGCATATGAAACTGACAATTTAAAGCCCTTACAGCCAAAGTAGCAGAAGTGTAACCCCCCCCCAATCTATCAAGTGCCCTTGAATCTCTATCAGAGGGAACAGGGTTTTTAGCAGTGGAAGCTCGACTCCCTTAGGACCCTGAGATATGGTTTCTGTATCAGCAGCAGGGTTTTTGTATAGAAATTTATGTGAATCTGGAACCCTGTAGTATCTGTAGAAGCTGTAAATCCTTCCACCTTCAACCATACTTACAGTACCAGATCCTATCCAAAATCTTGTTCAGTCTATCAACATCTCAACCCCAGGCACATTAGCTCTAGATACAAACACTACCACAAACTAATAAACAAATTCCTGAAGTTCATCCCCAAGTATAGACTCAACCTAATACTTGGTGGTGATATTCACCCCAACCCTGGCCCACTCACTTCAGATACACATACCCCCTCTACTTGTAATCTAAGCTACAAACCTACAATTAACAGGCCAACTAACTCTCTCCTAGTCTGTCATCTCAATATTAGAAGCATTAATAACAAGGTACATGAATTGCATGAACTTCTGGATGTCCACTCCCCTGAGATTCTCTGTTTATCTGAAACCTGGTTAAAACCTAACACTAAACACAATGAAGTGTTACCATCTGGGTACAACATACACATGCTGGATCGTGCTTCGAGGAAGGGGGGTGGGGTAGCTGTACTCTATAAATCTGAGTTGAATGTCACCATAGATGCAATACAACCTCCTCAGATTAATAACTCTGAGATTCTTGCCACCAAATTGCAACTTAATAATAATAAATGCATTAATATCATACGTATGTACATTCCCCCAGGTAACAATATATCTACATTTGAAGATATCCTGCACTGGTTATCATGTCACTACCTCCAAGAAACCCTACTACTTGGAAACTTTAACATAGACTGGGGCACCTGTTTCTTAGAATCCCCAACCACCCATATTAACCTGCATGCATTTACACAAATCATATCCACCCCTACCAGGATAGGTAAACCCAACCAAAAAGAAAGTATACTTGACTGGGTACTCATAAACAGTCACCCCCAACTGTACACCTTTGGTACCCTCCTTAATGGCCTAAGCGATCACCTTCTCACATATGTAATTAAGCACAAAACCATTAATTCCCAACAACCCTTACTCAGAAAGGTTAGAAACAATAAAAACTTTGACCCTGCCAAATTCCAACAAGAACTAAACTCATGTAATTGGTCTATTCTAAAACACCTCCCCTTAGAGGAAGCAGTAGCATACTTTAACAACAAATTCCTTGTGATCCTTGATTTGCATGCACCTGTTCGTTCAAAGAGAACCAAGGCAAAAACTGCACCATGGCTTTCTATAGAGTCTAAACTCAAAATTACCCTTAGAAACAAAGCATGGGCTTTATGGCGTTCTTCTAAAGACCCTCAAGATCACATTAAATACAGGCAATCCAGGAACGAAACCAAAAAATCAATTTTACAAGACAAAAAACAATACTAGTGTAATTTACAGACAGTAAATCAAAATAACCCTCAGAAGTTTTGGGCAGGTTTAAATAATCTACTACATCCTGGACAAACTTCAACCCCAATCCCTGCTGCTACTATTGATAAAACCCCTGAAGATGTTTCTGATTGTTTTAACCAATTCTTTACTGAGACAATTCAAGCCCTAGCTAGCCAACTACCTCCTAGCTCCCCTGGTCCTGAAAGTAGCACCCCTAGAAACCTACTTATGCTCAGCTTCCAACCAGTCGCCACTTCACTTATCCGTACCTTGATCAAAAAATTAAAACCCACTACACTTTCTGCTGATCAACTCCCTGCAGAGTACCTACAAAAATCAGCTGATGCTATTGCTTACCCCGTCTCAATACTAATCAATTGAACCATAGTAGAAGCTAAAATTCCCACCATCTGGATAATATCCTATGTAATCCCACTTCACAAAGGAGGCAGCTCTACTGAATTCTCCAATTATACGCCAACAGCTATACTCTCTCCACTTGCAAAGATTATGGAAAAATGTATTCATAGACAATTCATGCACCACCTAATCCAAAATCGCCTTATGGCAGACACTCAGCATGGCTTCCGTCCTCATCACAGCACTACTTCAGCCCTCCTAGCCTTTACTAACACCATAAACCGTAATCGCAACAATAATTATATATCCTCAGCCCTCTTTTTGGATCTTTCCAAGGCATTCGATATGGTTGATCACCAACTTTTAATCCACACCCTGCAAACATTCTGTCTAGATACTGGAGCCCTCCAATGGTTTCATTCCTACCTGAATGGTCGACAGCAGGCTGTCCTCTGGCAGAACCAACTCTCTAACCTTCTACTTAACACCCTCGGAGTACCACAAGGCTCTATACTAGGGCCCTTGCTGTTCTCCATCTTCATTAACGACCTTTATACTGTCATCCCAAAAGTCAGCTGTATCCAATATGCTGATGACTCTACTCTGATTTGCTCAGCCACATCTCCAGTAGAGTTATGGTCAGCTACCCAGACCACCTTTAATACAATAGAAAACTGGCTTTCTGAACATCGTCTGATCCTAAATCCCAAAAAAACTAAAATGCTGTTATTTTCACCAACACGTAGGTCTACCGCTTTCACCTTTACCATAAAATCAAATGATAGCACAATAATCTCCCCTGACCCATCTACAAAACTATTAGGTGTCATCATAGACAATAATCTCAAATTTGACCTACATGTTAACCAAACTATCAAAACCATCAATAAAAAACTATTGTCACTTTACAGAATAAAAGCCTTCCTAACCCCTCCAGCTAAAATTGCCATAGCTCGCTCTCACCTTCTTTCAACCCTTCTGTATGCATCCCCTCTACTCTCGAATTTGAACAAGACTGTCCTTAAACTTTCAATTTGCTACAACCACATTGCCAGGTTTGCCACTGGGCTGCCTTTTAGGACACATCATTGCATCAATCTAAATCAGCTTGGTTGGCTTGAACTACGTAGCCTAATCCAGTATAACCAACTGATTATGGCCTATAAAATCCTCTATAATCCGGACAATACTCCTGCACTTAAAAATATTATCACCCCCTATAACAATCCTAGACTGCTTCGATCCTCTAACAAACTACTAATTCAGACTAGCAAAATTAATAACACAGCTAGTGATTCTCTCTTTGCAAACTCTGTAAGTAGAACCCGGAACTCTCTTTCAGCTGATATTACCTTACTTTCCACCTTAGGTCAATTTAAAACGACTCAAACAACATTTGTCACTTAACTGGCTATGTCAATGTATCAAGCCTGGCTAACTCGAATGTGTAAAAATCTGTTAACCAGTTTACTGTGTAATTTAATTTAATCCTGACTTGTGCTCAGGACTAACTTTAACCTGTGGAACTTGTTTAACTTGCTTACTTATGTAATCTCTGTAAATAATCTGTTTGTAATATGTAATGCTGGTATTATGTAATGCTGTATCTGCTTACCCGTGGAGCTTTTCTCCCCGGGCCTCCGCTGAAAATGGACATGCAGCCAGTCGGACTATCCCGGTCAACAAATGTAAAATAAATAAAATAAATAAATCTGTCTGGCTTAACAGGTGCAGGGGGTACAGAGTCTGGAGACAGGCCGGACTCTGAAAAAGCATCATCTACAATGTCCAGAACAGGGGGAATAGCAAGGGGCCTGTGCTGAGGAAGTAAAAGAAAATCTCTGAACCTTTTCTTAGATTCTGAATAATCCTGGCTCTCCAAATGAAAGTGCTCCCTCATAGTATGCAGGGTTTCCCCAAAGGAGTAATCTTCAGGAGGAGAAACTGAAGGAATACATTCTTCAGCATCAGAATCCTCATAGGGAGGAAGGGAGTATTCCTACTCAGAGGAGGAATCAGAGGAAATGGAAACCTGATCTGAAGATTCATATTCTGTCTCTTGCCTAGGCCTCTTATCAAGAGGGGGATGGGAACCCCTGATCAAAGTAATAAGGTCTTCAGCCATTTTGAGCATCTGTTTTTTAGGCATGGAAGTCTGTCCTGGAGAATACTGTACTTGTTTCTTTGTCTTTAGTGCTGCTTTAGTCTTTGGCTTTGAAGCTGAAGATGGCCTTACATATAACTGTGTAGGTCTGAAAACACCCTCAGAAGCCGATGCCTGCACAGCGGCTCCAGACCCATCTGAGGGAATAGTTTCCAAGGATCCAATACCTTGAGTTTCCAGAGGCCCTGTCGGCTCCACGTGGGAGTCGGAAGCGGCCTGTGGCTCTGAGGTAGTGGGTGTCAGGGGTTGCGCGAAAGCACCTCACTGAGAACTGGTGAACCGACGACTAGCTTAGCGGAAGCCTCATTGTCGGTTTTGGACCTCGGATGCCTTTCCTTGTCTTTATCCTTGTGCTTTTTATAAACTCCGGTCGTCAGCCGTTCCGCCGGCATTGTATAATTGAATCTTCGGCCTAAGTAATGAAAGGCAAAATCGTACCGACGCTTAATAGTGCATTGGTTAAATCTAGCACAAAACCGACAACGAGCAACGTCGTGGTCAGGGTCTAGGCAAGGAATACAGTAAGAGTGAAAATCCTTATGAGGTATTTGCTTCCCACAAGAAATACAATTGTTAACTTTTTCTGACATCGGTCTGGAGCAAGTAAAAAGTTTCCCCAACGGGGTACTTGGCTTTAATAAAGACTTCGGATCTGAAATTTGAAAATCTCAGGAGTCGGCCGACCGGCACTTGCGAAATGCTTTTGCTTCGAGGACCGCGTGGCAAGAAAGATTGAAGAAAATGGCATCGGTTGCATCTTTTATACCCCTGGCGCACTGACGTCAGGGAAGAGGCGACAGCAACCGACGCCAGACCAAGACTTTGGAATTCAGGCCGACTGCGGGTAGCCTGCCAGCAGGATAACCCAAGTGTAATGATTGCAACAGTGAAACACGATGAACATCCACAAATTTGTCCCAGGGGTTAAACCTGTGTCTCTCATTGACAGGGGCAACAGGTACTGACTGAGGTTTCTTTTTGGGGATAAACTCTTGGCTAGGCTTGTAAGGGCCACAGGGCCATTAGCCTAGTAACCTCCTACGATCCTATGATCAATGGTCTGCCAAGGAAATGTATTGAGAAGGGATGTTAAATACCTGGGTAGTTAAGCCTGACTTCTAGGACAAAGTGCCATACCTCTGTGGACGGCTTGCACAAGAAGTTACGAGTGGGTTCTTCCCCGCCTGTTGAAGTAGAATTTCTGCACTGTCTGTGAAGATTTGGAGGGTCCCTGAAAGCCTGGTTTGTTTGAAAGCATTTAAGGCCAAGATTACAGCCTTCAAACTCCTTAACAGTGATGTTTTTTCCCTTGAGTTTTGTTCCAGGTCTCTTGAATCCTCCAGCTTTTCTTAGCAAGTCCTCCAAACCAAGTCCATAGGGTCTGTGATGACTGTATAGGTTTGCCCAGCCCTAGCTTGAATAGGAGACACCTTGACTAAGCTTTACTTGTTATATCCATTTATAACCCCTATTTTTTGATATAAGGCAGCAGGGTTAAGTTGCACTGCAGAGCGTGGACACGCTAGTACCATCTGTTTTCTAGGTACCACTACAGTTTTCTCATGTCATATCCTGCCAGGGGGATCATCAGGACTTAGAAGACCAAGTACCTCACTGCCCTGTGGAATTTCATGACTATAATCAGAGCCTGCTGTTTGATGGTAGCAAAATAAATCAAGAAAAAACAACTTCTGAAAGGAAGGAATATCCTCTGGTTTACCGTGTCCAGAAAGGTTCTCAGAAACTTGACTTTGGGAGGGCACCATATGTATTCTGGAATGTTTATTGACAGCCCAGACTCTGCAAGCAGGCCAAAGTGAGCTGCTGGTTTTGTTTCTTCTATAGATGGGGTCAGAATGAGGCAGCTGTACAAGTAAGGATAAATAGTACTGCCAATGGTCTTGCAGTAGACAAACAAAAGAGCAACGGAGTAAATTGGTAGTGAGCAACAACTTTTTCATTCTGATGAATTTTGTCTGCCAATTCTGGCCAAAGGTATGGGGAGGAAAGCATTTTTCAGATCTAGGCTTACCAATGAAGGCTTGAGAGAAAATAAGAGGCAGAAGGGCCTGAAAAGTTAGCATTCTGAATGTACAGGCAATCAAGGTGGTCTTTTTTTGTGAGTAGAAGTTGTCTTAAGTAAAATCATGTGTCCTCTTTTTCATCTGGCACTTCATTTGACACCAGTTTTAGAAGTCTAGTATCATGGGCTTGATTAGATCTCTCTGTTCAGTTGGTGCTAGGGGGATACCTGAACTTTGGTCTTTTTATGAACTGTAACTAGTAGCCTAGTCTTAAATTACTCAAGACCCAGAAATCTTGAGAGATTTTAACTCACTCTTTCGGAAATAGCCTCAGACAACTACCTACTTTACAGTACAGATATCAGGCGTTGGGGGAACAGTGAAAGGACAGAGTTAGGATTGTGGGGGACAGAAGGGCTCTGCAGGCCAAAGCTGATTTTTTGTATCCTGCCCCAAGGGCTGCCAGGCTTCCACATTTTGGTCATCTTGCCATTTTCTTTTAAACTGGGCTTTCTTTCTAAGTGGCTGCTTTCCCTTTGCACTGTCTTCAGTAAAAGGACAACTTTTAGAATAATTTCTAATATATCTGGTGGGAGGGGTGAAACAGCTGTTTCACCGTCTGTACTGTTTTCCTTTTTCCTCCAGCTTTGGAAACATCTGCGCAACTGGGGGGTTAAAACATGTTCTCTAATGGGGCAATGAGAAGCTGTGCTTTCATATCAAGTAACGGGGGAGTTTAAACATTTTCTCTAATGGGGCAATGAGAAGCTGTGCTTTCATATCAAGTAACGGGGGAGTTTAAACATTTTCTCTAATGGGGCAATGAGAAGCTGTGCTTTCATATCAACTAACAGGGGCTGTAACCTCAGCCAGGCATTTCTCCTAATGACAATTCCATTGCTGCTGCCCCACATAATGCATCCATTGCTTCACACTTACACACCTCTTAACCTCTCGGCTTTCATAATCATAGCAGGGGGACACCAATCATCATAGCATAAGGTCCAAAATCATATCACTCAAAATTTACGTGTGTGTAAATTTGCATCACTACAGGTGAGGATACAATTGTGTAAATTTAATGCTTTGCCATGTAGGGCTCCTACACACAGCTGTACCAGAAAAATGTATACCTATTGCACTGCAAAAAGAGACCCAAAATCATGGGCAGATTTTAAATACTACTCTTACACACTTAGAAAGTTGCCAGTATCACATGTTCTCCATTAGCACACATTTTATGAAATATACAAAGTCCAAAACTCATATTTGTGTTATTTGGTGAATATAATCAATAACAATGTCAGGGAATGAAAGATTTTACCAAACCAAAAATGTGAAGCAAAGGTTAGAGAAAGCTGAGAGCTATGCCCTCTTGGCACGCTCATGCAGACATGCATGCGAGCACACCCACTCATATATAACTAATAACTGCTGACACTTGTAGGACTGTGAACATTTTACACCTTTGCTTAAGATCAGATGAATGCATAAGTAATGGAACAGAAATATATTTCTGCTTGCTGTCAGGACCACTCATTGCAATTCCACTACCCATCAACCTCGTGGCTCATGAATCACTAAGATACAAACTCAAGGACAATTTTTAAATATTGCTCTTAAATACTGACAAAATTTGCTAAAATAAAAGCTTTGCATTAGCAAATGTTTTCTGAAGGATATAAAGTCTGAAACTCACACATCTGACATTATTTAATGATCACAATCCCAAATTTGCAAGACAACCACACCTTTTATAAGGAACAGACGTAAATTCCTCTCAACTTTGCACAATAACTCCAGGAAAAAAAGCCAAAAACTGTACGGGGACAAAAAAGGAACAACTTTTAAATATTTCTCTAATTCACTTTAAAATTTAACAGAACAAATATTGCATCAACATGCATTTTCTGAATAAAAGAGGTATGAAACCCTAATGACTAACAATTAATTGGCTACCTGTAATGCTCAGTGATTTAGCAGAAAATTATGTTTTTAGGAATGAAAATTAAAATAGGAGTAAAAATCAGGGACTTTCTTTAAATTTGTGGACAGCTAAGAGGCAGAGCTATGGCCTCTGCCTGAGCATATGCATATGTGAACACAGAATTTGGTTGTTAATTCTGAAGTCATCTGTGAGCTTACACCATTGATCTACCAAAACTGATGAAGGCCAGATTCAAAGAAATTGATATCTACCCCATTCACCTATTCATCCACACACACAGACAGACAGACAGACAGACAGACACACACACACACACACACACACACACACACACACACACACACACTAGTAAACCATTAAGCATCATCTCAAAACTCCTTTAACCATGGCACGTAAATCACTGGGTAAAACAAATTCCTTTCAAAGTAAGTCCCACCCTGTAGCAATCAACTAGGACTGTACACGATCTTATACTAGTGACAGGCAAAAGAGTGAATGTCAAATCAAACAGCAGTTGCACAATTTGATCAATGATATAATCCAGGAAGTGATTTCCTCATTGGATTCTTGCCATGCTGTAGCTGAATCAATGAAACAGCAGAAAGTGGAGCAGTTGCTGTCTCAAGAGGAGCAGAGTAGAATATGCTGTACAAATGCTGTACAATGGAGGGTGGGAGGGTGGCCTAATGGTTAAGGTGTTTGCCTTACACACACAAGGTGCAGGGTTTGAGTCCCACAAGGGATAATTGGCTAGGCTTACAATGGCTCACAAGGGCAGTTAGCCTAACACTAACCTATGAAAAAAATGCTTAAAATTGGAGTGCTGCATGTAAAGTGAAGCAATTGAAGGATATGTAGTCACACCTGATACTGTGTCTACCAACCTGGGATGGCAGGCTGTATAACTCCAGCATTTTCTCTCCAAGTCTTGTCCTCTACCTCCTCAAGCTTGTCCTTAACTTGGGATAAGAGGGTCCCTTAGTACATGAATGTGTGTGCTTAGTAGTAAACAGTTCTGAAGGCCAGGGTAGTAGATCAGTCAAGCACCTTACTTACTTTGCCTTTAGGAAAATGGTTATTGGTTGAAGCCCACTAGACCCCAGAAGCACCATGGCTGACCACCATTATAGATCATTATGTATGTACTGACAGGAATCCATATAGCATGGGGTTGGGAATCCTGCTCCAAAGAAGCCCTGATGAACTCATCCTCCAAGACTTCAGTCACTCGAGGAATAGCTAAAGGTTCTGATTCTGGTCAACTCAGAAGCCAGGAAGCCAGCCAGCTCCAATGGCGTACAGAATAAAGCAATGACTATAGCCCAGGCAACCTGAGTTTACCTAACAGCTTGGACACTTGATGGAGTTGGCAGGAAAAAATTAATGGGAGGAGAGCGCAGGGAGAAACAAAACACACATTGCCTCAATCCGTCACAGCAGGAGTAATACTGTGAAGGCATTCCGGGGGCAGGCCCTAGGCCAGCAGACAACCATCCAGAGGAAACCCTCATTAGCAAGTGCACACGAGCAACAGAAAGGAGTTGTGGGTCATCGTGGTGATGCAGGCAGCTCATCCTACAACTAGGGAGTACAGTTACGAGTTTTTAAATATCTTCATGGCCACAATGCTGGCAAGGACACAAATAGCCTTCGCGACTGGCTAAATGAGGGCTTTCACAAGACAGTTATCACAGAGAAAGAAATGGTCTGAAGTTCAGTTGGGGGAGGTTTATGGTCAGAAGGCACTGGAGGAAAAGGAATATAAAAAAAAAACAAAAAAAGAAAGAAGCTCTCTATGCCTATACTAGGGATCAGAATAATCCCTAGCTTTTGACCTGAAGAAATCCTTCATCTTGTTCCAAAATGATAACTCTGCTAGTGGGGAGGTGGGGGATAAATAGTCCTCAGTATCTGAAATGTAAGGGGGCAGGAGACATCTGGTCCGCATAAGTAATTTTGCTCACCTCAGAGTCAGATGATTTTGACTACTTTTCTTTTGAGAGGGATGATTCCTTTTGACAGAAATCACAGGTTCTTAAGAAAAAAATGTTAAAGACTGAAACCAGCTTCATTAGTTCTTGAGAGGGTGTCTTTGACAGTGATGGTGAAGGTAGAGGGGGAGCATAGTCCAATTCATGTACGGTGAAGATAGAGGGTCTTATGTTTGGATGTCTTGGCCTTGGTTTTCGTAGCAGTACACACCTGGGAAGTCTCAAATCCCAAATGGACAAGAAGGATTTTGATTTATGAATCCTGGAAATCCTCACATATCAAAACATAATGCATTCTATCCTCACACTTGGTTATCATACAAGGGCATTGGAACCACATGCTGACAGAGTAACATGGTGTGGGTTAACATTCCTCTCATATTACCTGGAACCAACTGACTGCTGAAAAGTCCTAGATCGGGAGGAAGGATGTACTTTCCTTAGATTATAGCAGACTATTGAGGGGCAATGCCAGAGGCCTTGGTCCAATCAGGCATTACAGTTGGGGTTGCAAAGTAGCGTCACCACACTGAGCTATTGAACTAAAGGAAATCTTGAGATTTTATACAAATGTTGTTAGCCTCATAAGATCTCCACTTTTGTAGGTGTCTGTCTTTATGCTTTTCAGCTGGGGCTTCTGTGGACCACTTGGTTGATGCCATGGCAACCCTGGATAGGGTACACGGGCTCTTTCTGGTTCAAACAGTCCTGTTGAGATTTTAGTCTTCACTTGATGGCCTTCTGGCTGAACCTAGGAGTAGAAGTGGCAATTTCACATTCTTCCCCTAAACAAAACAATTATCTAATGTGAAAATCTCTTATGAGGGATTTAGTTTATACAAGGAAAACACTTGCTAACTTTACAAAATAACAGCAATTACTGATGCCTTAAACATTTTAAACAGAAAACAGGTATGAAACATTTTCCTTTTCAGGATACTTTAACTGAATTCTGGAAGCCAGACTCAATTGATGGGCTGACAGCATTCAGTAATTGCATTAGCTAACATCTTCTACCTTCTTGCACTGTGGCAAGAAAGAAGTGAATATGGTGTGGGTGAATATCCCTCTTACATCACAAGCAAGCTGAAGTCCAGGATGGAGGCAGCCACCAAGGCAGGAGAGAGAAAGGCGAATCATTCTGGAGATAAGGCTGCATGCCAGGCCTTTTGGAAAGAAGTCACAAAAGTTAACACACTGCTACAACACTGAACAATACGATGAACATCTGTGGGCAAGTAACACTATCATTCCAGGGAGCAGTTCCTATTCCTTTTCGCTGTGGCAAGTCCAGTCATGAGGTAAAGGGAACACAGACTAGGAAGATTTCTCTGGGACCAAGTGTAGTCATTCTATTGGCCACAGGGCTCATTATTTAGCTTTATGTTTTCTATGCTGCTATTAAATTTGCATGTTTGTGTGAGTTAGCAGTGTCCTGTAGAGTACCAAACACCCAGAAAGCAAACTTTTGCTGTAGAAAAGTCCATAAAAATAACCTGTAAAGCAACAATATACAGCAAATACCCTGTGTGTCAACCAGCTTAGAGCAGCTAGATAGGATATGAGTGGTAACAACGACAGATTTAGTAGAATTCAGTATTGCGTAAACATTAAAGTTATAAAATTTAGTAAATCTGGCTCAATAAAGCACCGTTAATAGCCTTCACAAACAAAGCATCCTTAATAGCCTTCTAATCCCAAAACACCCCCCACCTCCTTTCACAGCTCACAAATCAAAGGACTGGACAATAAAGATATGCAATTTCCTAACTTCTCTGTAGCCAGCTTGATAGATATGGGTATCTTGAGACAACGTAGCAATTGTCTCATGTTAAATATCAACCACTTAATCCTTGAAAAATCAGAAACAATATGACACAGGTGTAATGACACTAAAGGCTAAACTCTTGCATACAAGTCCACATGTGGTTTTCAAAACCATACGCACAGATTAAAGTATGCTGAGGCACTTAAAAGCAATCTTCCTAAACAATTCCTAAACAACAAAGATAACCTAGACCACCTACTGTCAAAGCTATGTCTCAGTAAGCTAAAAGGTAAGCAAAACAATAACACACACCACACCACACATACTATCACTCTCAGTAGAGCCCAAACTAAGCCAAGCCCCTAAGGCAAGTAAACACACTTCCCTGGACTCACATCATAGGGGACTTCATTGTAAGATATACTGCTGCCCCTCTAAACAGGCTGAACAAGGAGAAGATAACGGTTAGTTGCTTATCCGAAGTCAGGATCCACCAAATCACGCATGCACTCAAGCCATTATGCCACAGGTACTGGTATGATTTCATCATCATCTATGTAGGTGTATAGATGACCTGAGATGTACCTCCCTAGACTATATGAAGACAGACATTATGGAGCTTTCAGACTGTCTCTCTCAAGTTGGTATGAGCCTGGAACTGAGCAGTGTATTACCATCACCAAGGATGATGCCACAATTATGAGCAAAAAATGATTGATATCAACAACTGGCCGTCTTTCTGGTGTCATTCTAATGGGACCCAATATTTGTCAGCTTGGGATGATATGGTGAACAGACCATGTTGCTTTGTCTAGGATGGTCTGCACCTTTCCCTTCTAGGCTTTTAAATACTGGCTAAGGCTTTGTCCTTCCCCATTGCACCTTTTTGAGGTAATGCCAAATTGACATACCTGCCAATGTAGCAAAATCTACTCAACAGAGCCTCATAGTGTTACTACTCAATGCCAGGACCCTACATAAAAAAACTACACTCAGCCAAGCCCTACTCACAATGTGGAATACAGACATCTGTGCAGTTATCAAGGCATGATTTAAAGTGGCAAAGAGTACCCCGGCTATCCACGGTTTCATTGCCTTCCACACTTTTGGACCAGTAGCTGCACAGACAAAGGTTAAAGGTGGAGCTGTCTTAATGTGCATCAGAAGCAAGCACACCTCTAGGGTGGTCAGACAGGTTGACGTGTTGGAGTTCCTCTATGTGCAGATGAGCACAGCCAAAATCTTGTACCACACCTTCATAAACTACAGGTCACCTTCCATGCCCCAAAAAGCTCATGATGCATACTTGGACCTACTGCAGACACTTACCATCCAACTTAACACCCTACTCTAAGGAAATTTTAATTACCCCTCTATAGATTGGGAATCCTACATGTCCTCATGTCTACAGATACTGAGATTCCTGGACTTTGTAAATAAAAACACCCCTGACCAAAGAGTGAATATGCCCACTAGAAGCTCCAACATACTGGACCTCCTGCACACAAATATGGAAGAATGCTGCATCCCACCAATGCCTCATCCTCTTTGATAAGGTCTGACCATAAAGCTGTCTCCTAAATCAAAACCAACTCTATAATCCCATTAAAACCAGTAACAGTTAAGAACTATTCCAAGACAAAATACCTGTTATTAAGTGATTGTTTGTCAAAATTCAGTACCTCTCCAAACCCCGAAGAAAACACCAGTCTATGTTGAATTGCTCTCAAAAACTCTGTACAACCACATCAATGGGTGCATAGAGGCTGCTGTACCTACCAGAAGTAAGCCCAGAACTAGTCCCAGAAACAAACTGCCCTGGTAGCATCCCAAATTAAACAGGATACACAACAGAAGGAAAACAACATGGCAAAAATCAGGATGGATAATTCCAATAAAGATAAAAACTATCTCATCAAAGTAAATAGGCAGCTAAGATGGCTAATTAGGATAACCAAAATTAGCTTGGAAGTTATGATATCCTCCCAGGTGAAAGACAACCACAAGGCCTTCTACAGCTATGTCAGAAACTTCAACAGCAGCACACAGCAATGTGCTGAACTGGTTGTTAATGTTGCCACATTCACTGAGCCTGACAATATAGTGAACCTGTCAGCAGACAAATTCAGTTCCAGCTTTAACCCCCTCTCACCTCCAACTCCCCCCCCACCCCCTGATAATACCCTCACACATAGCTGTTCCATCTATAACTAGGGAGCATGTACTGGCTGCACACACTAAAGCCAAAAACACAGCCTCAATGGGTCCTGATAGCATCCCAGGATGCCTCCTAAAAAGACTAAAATGTGACTTATCAGGACACCTGGGTTCATTATTTAACTACAGTCTTAAAATAGGCTTTGAGCCACATGAATGGAGGACTGCAATGATCATTCCCCTTCATAAGGGAGGACCTCCAGTAGATCCTGGAAACTACAGATCCATTAGTCACTAATCTTGTTAGCAAAGGCAGAGTAAGATTTACCTTGGAAATTGTCAACAATGACATAGGAAACCTTGACTCTGGATCCAACCCAGTTTGTCAAAGGAAAGTCATGCTTACTGAATCTGTTGGACTTCTTTGAAAAAAGTCACTAAGGCAATGGATGAAAGGAAAATTGTGCACACTTGCCTACCTATATCTGGCTAAGGCATTTGATACAAAACCTCACTCGGGCTTTGCCAACAAACTTACAAAAAGAATAGTTGTGTAAAATCTTACCATAACCACAGATGTCCTTCTCTTCCATGTTGCAGTATTCCTTACGGGTAGGGGAATGGTATCGAGGGGTTTGATCAGTAACGGCAGGTAGGACTACATGCCCTATCCTGAAACCTAGGTTTCTGAGCAGGTCTGAAAGGAGTCTATTGCTTCCTGATGCTCTTTCTGCCCCTGGAAAGAGGTGGGAGGGGCAGACCGTTTCCTAATAAACTGTTTTGGAGGGGTAATCCCTGTGGAATTTAGGGATGGGAGAAACAAACAGGTGCTTTAGGTCCTTTAGCTCCTTCCCCTTCTGCTGGAGAGTTTTGAATAATTCAGCCACCTTTGTCCCAAAGAAGGCAGAGTTATCCAGAAGTGCATCTAGAAGTTTTGCCTTAATGTCATCAGGTAAGGGTGTAACCTTAACCATGAATATCTTCTCAGGATTGAGGCAGATGCAGCAGATCTGGCAAAAGCTTCAGCAGCATCATAGCTGCATCTGATGGAAAGCCTTGTGATCTGGGAAGAGACAGAAAAGAGGCTGGAGATTTGTGCCATGGACAGAGAGTCAGGGAGCTCAGACAAAAGCTTAGTGGGATGGCCTACCAGGGCTAGGGCATATTTTGACATATGTGTTTGGTAATTCACTGCCCTGAATAGCAAAGTAGCAGAGGTATATACCTTTTTCTCCAAGGTGCTCCATGGCTTTACTGTTCTTATCTGTAGGGAGAACTGAGGTGGAAGGAAGCAGTTTTGAAAGCTCATCAGCGGAGACTGACATTGTGCCTGGGTCTGCAAAAGGGCATTTAATAAAAAAACTTGCCCCCCCCCCCCAAGGACCTTTTAGAATCTGTCAGGCCTTCGACAGGCAGGGGGCTGTGAATCAGGATTGAGAGAGGCTGCATTAAAAGCATCCAAAATGCTGGCAAGATAGAAGAGATAGCTGAAGGAGCAGGAGTGTCCATTTGGAGAAGTTCATATCATCTTTTTTCTACTTCTGACATCTCAGTGGAATCTCACTTAAAGAACTCCCTCATTTTGGAAATGGTCTTTCCAAAGGTGAGATCCTCACCTGGAGAGTCTGTCTTAGCAGAATCCTCCTCTAGGGAGGCATAACCAAGTGGGGATGACAAAAGGGGCACACAGGACAGAGAGTCCCCTGAATAAGAGTCAGAGGAATCCTCAGCTTTCGGTTGAGGGATGTCTGCAGCCTGAAGCCTATGGCTAATTAAAGGAGGACCATAGCAGGCCTAAGAGCCATGAATACATTAAAGAGATTCTGAGAAAAGGCTTGCCAGTCTGGTTGGCTTTCTGCAGGAGGAGAAATACGTCTGGTCTTCTGCTTCTTTTTCAGGGAAGGCATAGAGGGTGTGGGGTCCAAGGAAGGCCTCAATTCAATAGGTTCTGTAGCAGGGGAAGTCTAGACTGCTGGTGGAAGCTGAGGTTCCCCCTCATCGTCTACAACTGATGTCTGTGAAACCTCCACGGATGTGCCTTCTGCTCTAGGTTCTGCGGCTTCTCGAACAGTACCCACTATAACCATATCAGCACTTTCTGAACACTCCTCCAGGCTGACGTCAGCCACAGGAGGGATGTCGGGTGGAGGAGGTGCAGCAATGGGTTCTGGCATAGCAACTTTGACCTTCTTCTTGGGTAGCTCAATGGGCTGATCGGATAGCCCCCTCCAAATAATTCTCCAACTAAATGGTGAGGGCGTGCAGATGGCTGCACATGGTGTTAGGGATGAAGGCCTGACAGATCGCACAGGTCTTGTGGTCATGCGTAGGCCCTAAATAGAAAAGACAAAGCTCATGGGCGTTCTTATGGGGGATGTGATGACCACACCTGCACTTTCCCTTATTGGATGACATGAACATAGACATGCAGTGACACAAAACATCCCAAATGGGGTACTTATCTTTGAAAAGACGATCCGATGGCCAGTGTGGCAGGAACAGCTGACGTTCAACTGGCTGCAGAGAAGTTCTGAGGAATGATATGTACAGACATCACTTTTACGGCCCATGTTCCCTTAGCCAACATCAGATGTCCCATGTAGCTTGCAGTGACTAGAAGCTTTTGTACACTGGCCAGATGTTCGGGTAGCAAGAGAGGACAACACAAGTGTTTGGAATATTGCAACATGAGAATAGAACATCTAGGTATAAAACTTTTTATAACATGCTGGATAGCTAGCTAGCTGGCTCACTGAGAGGACCCAGGAGGTTAGGATTGGTGAGGTTCATAGGTGTGTACTAGGCTAATGGCCCTGGAGCCTTTACAAGCCTAGCCCATAGGATTACCCTGGCATCGTGCCACCCGACCTTAGTTCCTAGTGCCTCTGTCGAGTAGAGCCACTGGAGTGATCCCCGGGGTGAATTTTCTATTTCCCATCTACTCATCAAGATTTCTCTTGAAGAAGGCCAGTGAGGTGCTTCTGCTTGCCATGTATGGGAAGTCTCTTCCATAGCATGGGCAGTCTCTGGGTTATGAACCTGTCCCTCCAGCATGTTCTGTTGATTGTGGTAATGAGATTGAGGTCTCTGGAGCATGGTGTGTGGAAGGATTGGGATTTCTTTAGATGTAGCATTTCTAACAGAGCTGGGTCAGACATGACTTTGTAAGTCAAGCATAGAGCGCCTCTAAGTAAGCGATATGAGACAGAGAATAGCTGGAGTTTTTTGAGTCTGTCCATATAGGACAAGTGTTTAAGGCCTAGGGTCCTCTTTGTGAGGTATATTTGTGGCCTCTCCAGTTGTTGCAGGTGTCTAGTGAGGTACATGCCAAATGGGGCATTGTACTCGATGACTGGCCTAATGAGGGAAGAGTAGACGGAGACAATGACCTCTTTCTTCCTGGATGTAAAACCCTTAGTAATGAGATGTGCCACATAGGAGGACTTTTGGACCACAGTGGCAATGTGGTGGTCAAAAGAGAGGTTGCTGTCAACCTGTGTTCCCAGATCTCTTATAACGCCTTCTGCGTTCAGTGGACTATCATCAATGTGGTAATTCAAGGGAACCGGGTTTTTCCCAAAGGGGATGACGACATTTTTTGGCAGTGAGCTTAAGGCCATGGTTCTGACACCAGTGGCTGGTCTCAGTGAGGCCTTTCTGTAGGATGTCAACATCACTTGGGGAGTTAATAACAACTCCCAACTTGCAATCATCTGTGAATGTTGTTAGCCAGAATCCCTTTGTGTTGGCCTGGAGTTCAGAGAAGTAGATACCAAACAGCAGAGGACCCAGGACCGAACCCTGTGGGACTCCACTGGTGACTGGTCTGCAGTCTGACTTGGTGTCAGCTACTTTCACACTGTGGGTTCTATCTGAGAGCCAGTTTGCAACCCACCTAGTGATATAGGGGTTGATGCCTAGCTTAGTGAGTGTTTCTATGATTCCTGAGTGGGCAATGGTATCAAAGGCTCTGGCCAGATCAAGGTAGGAAGTATGGACCACCCTGCCTTCATCCACAGCTCTGGTGACTGACTCAAAGTCAACCAAGTTGAGCAGCCATGCTCTACCCTTCACAAAACCAAACTGTGTAGGATCCAGGGTTTGGAGATTCCCTTTATCCTTGTTTATTAGGTCCATGATGATAAGCTCCATAGCTATGCATATCAGACTCATCAGGCTAATGGGGCAATAGTTCCCAGTGTCTGTAGTCACTCCTCCTTTGTGGAGAGGGATGACTGAAGCAGTGCGCCATTTGGTAGGGACAAAGCCTGAGGCAAGGCTGTGATTGAACAGGGCACACAGGTGAGGTGCCAGTTCACTCTGTAGTACATATAGAGCACAGTCAAGGATAGTGTCAGGTCCCATAGAAGCTGTATTCTTGGCCTTGGACAGTGCTGTTTTAACCTGTGCAGCAGTAATACTGGGTGCCTGGCAATCTACTGGTATTGTGAGTGGTCCTTTGGGGGGGATAAAATTGGCACTGAATCTGTCGGCCAGTATATATTGGCAATATATGTTGGCTCAGTATAGGAGGTACCATTGTGCAGTAGCTCAGAGCAAATCTGGGTATTGCCGTGGAGATTCTTTATAACTATAGAAGCCCTTGTGGTTGTGTTTACTATCTGCTGCAATTCTGTTTTCATAGCTAGCTTTAGAGGATTTGATGAGGGATCTCAACTTTTTCTTGAGGCTGGTAAGGGAGTGTTTCCAGACTTGGGACTTTACCTTATTCCACGTCAGTTTCCTCTTTCTGTTGTAGAGTTTGTTTATGGCAGGGGGACCACCAGATTGGCTTCCTTTTTTTGGATGAGAGCATCTTGGCTCTATTGAGTATGGCGAGATCCATGCATTTGTGTATGTGTTCGTAGAGTGCACTGGTGACCTCCACAAAGAGGCTAGTTACCAATGGAGTACCCCAGGATTCTGTGTTAGGTCCACACCTCTTTGGCATCTACTTCTCGGATGTCAAAGCCAATGTCAAAGGCCCCTGGCTGACCAAGTTCACAAATCATTTCAAACTGCAAGCAGTCACAGAGTCCCCCGAAGACAAAACCTCCCTTCAGAAAGGTCCAACACACAAATACTTGGTGCCAAAGCCATGACTTAAAACTTAATACCAAGAAATGCATTACAGTACCTTTTGGCAAATCTGCAACCCTGAGTAACTATGTCAAAAATAAAACACCATAAAAAGTTGATTGACTAGTCCAGGATCTGGGAACTCAAGTAGACAGTTACCTAGCCTTCGACTAACATCTGTCCAAGGTAGTAAGAAAATCCTTCTATGCTGCTCAACTTATAAGCAAGGGCGTGGCATCTAGGTCCAGAGAGGTCATCATATTACTATACTCGGCCATCTTCAGGCCCATCATAGAGTGTAATATCCCTTTCGGTATGTACCTGACCACACACGTGCAACAAATGGAATATCCACAAAGATTCTTTACAAATAGAACACAGGGAGTAAACACAATGTCCTACCCTCATTGCTCAAAGCCTTCTCTCTTTACTTGGTATCATATAGACATTTGACAGGTGACCTTTGCCTGGTATACAAGGCATCTCTGGACCCTGTTTTGATGAATTGTTTGCACATCCACAAAGCAAACAGTATCAGACTTACTAGATTAAAAGACCTACATTTTGCTTGGTACATAAATAGGATATGTGGAGAGAGAGTTATGTTTCTTAGAGAATTCCCAATTGCTGGAAAAGGCTCCCCCATCCATGTGAAGCAGAGATCCTCCCTATCTCTATTTAAGCGCAACCTGGACCAATGGATGAGTAATTGGAAATTCAGCCCTGGTCTGGTTCCTATGTCTCTGACTGACAGTGACAGTCAGAAAATCACCCCTACAAATCAAATTTATAGGCCACATTTGGGTTGCACAGCCAGGCATTTAAGGGCCCTATTGGTCATTAGCCTACTATACATCTATGAACTAAGAGGGTCTCTATGAACCATCTCAGCTTATACTTTTCAGATGTCTGCATTTCCCTGCAATGTAATTCCTTTTTACCCTCCCTTGTGGACGACTTTCCTGCTACAGTGATCCATTACCATTTACCAGAGCAACACACTTCTGTGATTCATAAAGGCTCCAAGAGTGCAATGAATCAAATTCCTTTAAAAGTCTTGTGGTGCTTGCAAGTGGAAAGTTGATAATCCTTGTGAAAGCAAAACAAGCACCATAAATGGTAGACTTCTCGAGCAATTGTCTCCTACAGGTATAACTCTCATGTCTCAAATGCCAGTCCATTGGCAAAAAAGGTAGGGCATTTGTGATGTTAGTGACCTGAGAAGGATAAGCAGCTGAAGCACTAGAGCCACAAAAGCAAAATCTGGTCCCTAAACTTGATAGCTTTCAAACTTCGGCTATGCCTCAGTATCTTATCCATAACAGTAAAATTAAAAGGGGCAAAACACATTCACTGTGGTGCTATGCTGTCCTTAAACATATCTAACTTGATGCCAAAGATGTACATCCCACTCACACTGTCATTCTGCAAACAAAATAACTGAATGGCTTATAGGTAGGGGCCCTGGGACCCTACACTGTCGTAGCACCCCTTTCAAGACTCTCAGGGGTGTGCTGTAATAGGCCTTCTTCCTGTTGACAAATACACACATAAACCACAATGAAAAATCTGATCCCTCAAACAGGCTTGACAACACAAACAGATGAGACACGGCTTCATGGCCAGGTTGAAATCAACATCAATTATTTTGAATCAGAAACTCAAGTACTAGGCAAAGTCTCTTTTGCAGTACTTTCCCTATAAGAGATAGCAAACACTGCCCCAGCTTCCCACTGTAGTGACAATGCTCCTGATTAGCCCCCCCCCCCCACTTGCTGAGATAAAGGAGTACCTCCTCAGCTTTAAAATGCAGTGATACTGTTCCTATCTTCCATGCAACACTGAAAAGATGTGCTGATCCCGACAATATTCAGAGCATGCAGCATTTCTGGCAAAATTTCAGCCATTCTTGCAGCCTTATATATTTAGTATTTCTTAAATGGGTAGGTGGACTGGTCCAAAGACCTTTCTGACACTACCTGGGCAAATCAGGCAAAAAACAAAGTACAGAAAATCAAACCGCAAAATTACCAAGTACAAAAAAAAAACAAATTTCAAAGCACACTGTGACATTATACAGATAAACAAATCGTTTCATAGTACAGATATGGTAATAGTACAGATATGGTAACAACTTCAGTAATGCAAAAACATGTTACACAACTGTGCATAAAATGTCAGAAAAAGTAGGAAACTTAAGCATAGTGAATGATATTGGACATAATAATGTAGCTATAATACTAAACAGGTAAAGAAATATTTGTCAAGGACAGTAAAATTTAGCCAGAAGAAAAACAATTGCTTCCTATGCATCGTGAAAGCAGGGTAAGAATTTCAAGTGAGGTGAAATAACTTTACTAACCAACATCTCTAAAGCATTTACATTTGTTTTTCTCACATGAGTATGGAGACATTTCTCGAGAGTTCTGCAGACAGGAGGCTAGTTTGGAAAAGGGTATTATACAGGTAGCAAGAGTAAAGGGAGGATGAGCCAGCAGAAAATGGTTGGAACAGTTGCGGATTTTCAATTTGTTGCACAGAAGAGGACAGTATATTTGGTTAACAAGTTGTGTTAAGGAGGAGCGCAGTTCTGTCACTCACTGGTTGAAGCTTTCCTTCGTGAAGTATAAGAGAATGGTGCTTAAATTTACTGGAGAGAGAAATAAATCTAAGTATTGCACTTTTGGAATGTTGGGAGTTGTACATTATTATGTTCCAAGCCAGGGGCTGTGAGAGCAGTATTGTTATTACACCCTGGGAAATAGAACATTATGGCTCACTGAACTTTGACTTTAAGAAGATGAGAAATCTTGTAAGAAAATGTTAGTTGAGGTAAAACTTTGTGGTAAATAGCAGACATAGACATCATGTCATAATGGAATACTGATCCTGTAGGCTCAAAAATGGTAAAATTCTAAAAACAGTTTAGTTTTTGCTGCATGTCAGATAGCATTAATGAGTTTTTATTACTACTGACAATTAGATTATTTTTGCAGAGCCAGGTCCACACAGATAAAGTCAGTCTGAAATTCTTTTTTAGGCTGAAAGCAATCTTATTCCATTTTAGAAGTGTCATAAGCATAGACGAGACAGTCAGTGTGAGGGAGGTCCCTAGGAAGGTAATTTAGGAAAAGTGAAGAGAGAAACACTGCGTGCAGAACAAGGATAAAAACTGTATTAAAACCAACAAAAATCCACAAAATGGTGTGACCAATAAGGCTCAAGTCCAAAATAAAATTGTCAAAAACTTTAATAAAGGTTAAGCACTTTCTTCAACAGACTTCATCAGAACCATTACAAACATTACTCACATTGTTTAAATAATAAATTAAAAACACCATGTGATCACATCAAGAATGACATCACAGTTGTTCTTAAAAGGGAGATAAACCTATTCAAACATACATAGCTTTCTAATGTAAAAAATATAGGAGGCACCAGACCAAATAAGTACAAACAATGGTGAGCGCTTTCGTAGCAAGAGCTACTTCAGACAGTTAAAATCATTACTCACTCATATTTAAAATTTTAAATATGAGTGAGTAATGATTGAACTGTCTGATGAAGTAGCTCTTGCTACGAAAGCGCTCACCATTGTTTGTACTTTGTCTGTGGATTAAAATTGAACTTCATCTTCACCTGCCTTGGTCTGGTGCCTCCTATATTGTTTACATTGGATACTAGACTTTTTGGAGGACCAGTTTGCCTACACCACAGTGTTGCTTTTCCTTCTATATACATAGCTTTCTATTTTAAAATTGACACAATAGATGTACGGTCATTTATCCCTGGCTCAGTGGTTGCATTTAATCTTAATTGCCATTTAAGCTGACTCGCTTCAATTTTATTCTCCCAATAGCCTCCCCTGATATCTTTAATAACGCTTTTCAAATGCCAAAGGTAAAATTACTACCGTGGCAAGAATCTTTAACATGTCTATACAAAGCATTGTTGTTGTCACAATTCTTTATCACATACAAATGCTCATACATGCGCTTCCAGAGGCTTCTGGTAGTTTTCCCCACGTAGAAATAGTTACAGATTTTACAAATGGCAATATAAACTATACCAAGAGTTCAACAATTCCCTGAATCTAAAAATATTTTCCGTGGGGGTACTCCAATCAAAATGTTCTTAGCTTGACAAATGTATTTACAATAATTGCAACTTCCACATCTTTTTGTCCCCCACCCCACCACCGTTATGGTCAAAATTGTTTTTGATCGGGTGTCCTAACCAGCTTTTCAAATTGTGCCCAGTTTTAAAAACAAATCTCGGCCTTTCACCTAAGTATTATGTAGGTTCTGTGTTGCCCCTAAAGATTGTCCATTTTTTTGTCATTATATCCCTCAAAATATCACTTTTACGTCAAATTGAATAGACATGGAGTGGGAGTAATTTTCATTGACTTGGTCCCTCACCTTGTCAACCCCTAAACTAGAACCCAAAAGGAAGGTATATCTTGTACCCCAAACCTGCAAATTTTTTTCCTGTCTCCAATAATAGTGTCTTCAGGTAACCTCCCTCTAAAAACATACTAATGAGGTTACCCAGTTCTAATTTAAACAATGTAATACTAGAATACATTCTGGCAGCTCTTACCATTTGACCCTTTACTATGTTGTTTTTAATAAGTAAGGGGTGTTGGCTGGTATAATCTAGGCAGCTGTTGGAAAGGTGGACTTCCTGTAAAGTTTAGAGCCAAATTTACCTTCAGCCCTAATTTTAAAAATAGTCACATACAAATAATTAACGGATTCATCAGAATGGGTGTGTGTAAACTTCAAAAAATTAATTCAAACTATTAATAAAATGAACAAATTAATTTCTCTTATCATCCTTCTTTTTCCATATAATAAAGATAGCATCCAAAAATCTAAGGTATACATACCAAAAATGGTCACAGCCCTTAGAAAATGTTTTTCTTCTCCCATGCGTACATCACAAGGTTGGTGTAGGTAGGGGCGCAATTAGTGCCCATAGGTGCCCCTTTAACTTGTCTAAAAAACTTGTCACCAAAGACTATATAGTTGTTCTTTAATATGATCTCCATGGCTTCTACAACAAAGTTAATCAGACTACTTTTGAGGGTCAGTTCTACTATAGCCTCCCTGAACAATTCCAACCATTCATCATGGGGGACAGATGAGAACAAATCGACTACATCAACCGTTGAAAAACATACCTCATTATTGCAAAATTCTTGTTTAATTTTGTTGAGTCCCAAGAAACCTTTAACAGGTATTCAACTGGTTTTAATGCTTGTTGAATCAACCTATCTATAAAAAAACTGCCAAAGGCTGTGTAGTACTGTTCTTGGCTGCTACTATCATACTGCAGGGAGGTTTGTAAACATTCTTGTGCGTTTTCAGTATAGCTAACACAGTGCATATGGTGGGGTGGTCAATCACTAAAAATCTATATGTTTCTTCGTTTATTATCCCTTGAAATAGGGAATCTTTCAGAAAAAGTTCTACTTTCTTTTGTGCTATTCTGACCTGATTCAAAGAAACTATTTCATATCTCTCAGTATCATATTAAAATACACAACATAAGCTGGTCCATAATCTTCTTTGTTTACAATGACCATCCCACCACCTTTGCCTGGTTTCATAGGTAGGTACTAGACTATCAGCCCTAGGGCCCATATAAGCCTAGCCAAAAAGGTACCCTGGCTTTCGCCACCCAAGAAAATAATTTCCTGTGCCCTGGTCAAGCAGAGCCACAGAGGTGATCCCCGGGGTGAATTTCCGATTTCCCATCCAATCATCAAGATTTTTCTTGAAGAGTGCTAATGAGGAGCTTTGTTTGACATAGATAGGTAGTTTGTTCCAGAGTATGGAAAGTCTCTGGGACAGGAATCTATCCCTCCAGCATGTTTTGTTTATTGTAGTGACAAGGTTTAGGTCCCTACAGAGTGTAGCTCGGAGGGATTGGGATTTCTTTAAGTGGAGCATTTCCAACAGCTCTAGGTTTGACATAGCTTTGTATGTTAGGGAGAGATCGCCTCTTGAGTAGGTGATATGCGACGGAGTAAAGCTGGAGTTTTTTGAGACTGTCTGCGTAGAGCATCTGTTTGAGGTCAGTAATCCTCTTTGTGAGGTATTTATGTGGCCTTTCCAGTTGTTGTAGATATCTTGTGAGGTACATACCAAAAGGTGTGCTGTACTCTATAATGGGTCTAATGAGTGATGAGTAGAGGGGAACAATGACATCTTTTTTCCTTGATGAGAAACTTTTTGTGATGGTGTGCCATGGAGAAGGATTTCCTGACTACTGTGGCAATGTGATTATCAAAGGAGAGACTACTGTCCACCTGTGTCCCAAGGTTTTTAGCAAAGGAGATGACAATGCACTTTTTGGCACTGAGCTTGAGGCCATGGCTTTGACACCAGGCATCTGTTTCAGTGAGGCCCTTTTGTAGGATGTCCACATCGTTAGGAGTTTCAATTATGGCTCCTAGTTGGCAGTTATCTGCGAACTTCGTTAGCCAAAGACCTTCTGTGTTTGCCTGTACTTCAGAAAAGTAGATACAAAACAGGAGAGGACCCAAGACTGAACCCTGCGGTACTCCACTTGTCTGATTTGGAGTCTGCTATTTTCGCAGTGTGGGTTCTGTCAGTGAGCCAGTTGGCAACCTATTTTGTGACATAGGGATTTATACCTAGTTTAGTGAGTTTATCTATAATTCCAGAGTGGGGGATAGTGTCAAAAGCCTTGGCAAGATCTAGACAGGTTGTGTGAACCACCTTACCCTCGTCTACGGCTTCAGTGACTGCTTCAAAGTCATCTATCAGGATTAGGAGACATGATCTGCCTTTTACATACCCGAACTGAGTGGGGTCCAGAGTTTGGAGATTACGAATGTCTTTGCTTATAAGTTCCATGATGATACGTTCCATGGCCTTGCAAATCAGGCTCATTAGGCTAATGGGGAGGTAGCTCCCAGGCTCCATGTTGGCTCCCACTTTATGAAGTGGGATAACCATCGCTGTGCGCCATTCAGTGGGCACAAAGCTTGAGGAGAGGCTATGACTGAACATGGTGCTTAGGTGGGGTGACCGTTCATTCTGTAGTTCATGCAGAATGCAGCCTGGGATGTTGTCAGGTCCCATGGATGCTGTGTTCTTGGCTTTGGAGAGTGTGGTTTTTACCTGTGCAGCCATGATTACAGGAACTTTGCATTCTTCCAGTATACAGATGGGCCCTTTAGGGAGTGAGAGGGGGAGTAAAGTTAGCACTGAACCTATCTGCCAGGATGTTGGCAATATCAGTTGGTTCTGTATATTTAGTGCCATTGTGCTGCAACTCAGAGCAGATCTGAGTGCAGCAATTCAGATTCTTGACATAGCTATAGAATGCTTTGTGGTTGTCTTTGGAATCAGTGGTGATTTTGTTTTCATAACTAGCTTTGGAGGATTTTATGAGGGATCTCAGCTTCTTACTGAGGCTGACTACACAGTTCATCCAATCATGACATTTTACTCTTTCTTTGCAACAGTTTCTTTTTTCTGCTGTAAAGTTTGTTTACAGCAGGGGACCACCAGATTGGCTTCCTTTTTTTGGAGGACAGCATCTTGCTTCTGTTAGGGATAGCAAGATCCATGCACTTGTGCAAGTGCTTAGAAAGTGCATTTGTGTAGGATTCAGCAGTCGTACCTCTACTGTCTGTCTGCATGGGTGTTGTGAAGTTTGCCACTTCTGTCTTAAGAAGCTTGAAGTTGCCTTTGGAGAAATCTTTTATGGTGGTTTCCCTAATGGGGGGTGAGGGCAGGATGTGGATGTCTAGGCTGATTAGCTTGTGGTCGGATCTGACCAACGAGGAATTCACCTTTGGGGTAGAACACCGGTCACCCATGTTGGTAATGACCAGGTCTAAGATATTGCTGCCCCTGGTGGGGGTGTGGATAAGTTGATCCAAGGCGTTGGAATTTATGAATTCCAGAAATCCTGAGCGAAAGAGTTGGTACATGAGTAGTTTTCCCAGTTAATGGTGGGGTAGTTGAAATTACCCATCATTAGGGTGTTGGGTTTTACCCTAATATTTTCCAGTGTATCAAGAAATGAGGAGTGGGAATCCTGGGGCATGGTGGGGGATCTGCAGCAAGTTACAATTTCGATTGCGGTCTTACCTAGAGTTAGTTTCACTTGGATAATCTCGGATGCATTATGCTAAGCAACTAGCCTGGAGGTGTGGATATCCTTAATGAATATGGACACGCCTCTGCCTTTAGTGTTTCGGTCCAGGTTAGATGGCCGAAAGGTGTGTTATGAATTACAGCCTGGTAATGCAGGGGCGCTCTCTGGAGCCTTGAACCAGGTCTCTGTCACTGCACAGATGTCGATGTTCTCCATTTTAAGGAGTGCGTCAAGTGAATGCATTTTGAGGTTTAGATTTCTAGCATTGAGTAGCATTACCCTCAGATTTGGCTTGCTTGCTTGTACCTGTTACGGTGGTGAATTTGGCATTTGAACCTTGCCTAAAAAAGGCACTATAGTGGTGGCAAAAGCCTTAGCCAGTATCCAGAATCCTAACAGGTGCAGGCCATCTCTGGCAAAGCATTGTGGTCTGTCATCCCAGGCAGATAGATACTGGATCCCCTTAGAATGACACCAGAAGCTTAGCCAATTGTTGAAGTCAATCATTTTGTCCTTGTACTGTGGTATCATTCCGGGTGATGGCAGGATGCTAATCAGGGCTAGGGTCATACCTGCCTGGGTTACAAGATCGGATAACTCCTCCATGTCTCTCATCATGTAGTCCAGGGAGATGCATCTCATATCATTCACATCAACATGGACAATGACAGAGTCATATTTGTACTTGTTGAGGAGTGACCTGAGTGTGTGCGTTATGTAGCAGATCCTGGCACCTGACACAGGCAGCTGACAGTAATTTTTTCCTTGTTTAGCCTGGTGAGTGGAACATCAATGTGCCGGACTACAGAGTCACCTATGACTAGAGTGTTGGGTACGTTGTTATGCCTTATGGGCTGCGGTTGAGTGGCACATTGAGTTTGTGGGCTATGTGCCATTTGGGTTGTGTTGGGGGTGGAGGTTGCTTGCATTTCTGCTTTGGAGGTCTCTGTTGCTTTACCAGTTTTTTATTGAGAGCCTCCGTGAATGTGGGTGTGTGTTTTGTGTTGCTATGTGTGTGTTTTGGTGGTGTAGGTTTTGAGGGACTATGTGACGATTGTGGTATGGTGCAAATATTTACCTTCTCCTTTTTACTGTCTATTCCTGTCTTGGGTGAACAGAGCTTTGCTTCCAGTTTGGCTATATAAGTTATATAAGTGTATCTCTCACAGGTTGTAGTGCTGGGTGGCAAGAGGAGAGGGTTGTCTGTGTGCATAAGGCAATTGTTGCACTGCCCCAATATGCCCATAATATGCAAAGAATCTCTCTGTCGAAGTTCATTAAGCAGGGCTGCTTCTTCTCTACTTATGTTGTAGTTCTTCTTATTGGAACTCTAACACTGCTGGTAGAGATCATTAGCACAAATTTGTTCGTAGTTTGAAATTACAGGATGTAGAGGTGGGTTAAATACACTCCTTTTTCTGAACATCATTGTTCTTAATACCACTGTTGCTATCTTTGAAAAGTAATTGAAAATTCAATTTCCTAACATATCGCTTAAGTTCAATAAGAATGTCAGCTAAATCACCATTTCTAGAAGGACAAATTTTAGCCCCTTCCTGAACAAAGAGAAATGTGTTTGGGTTAACTTGATATCAGTGTAGTTGAAAATGTTAAACCCACCATAACTCATCATCTTCCCATCAAATGCACTAATAATCCTAAAATCGTGTGATAATTCACTTGTTGGTTGCCCCTGTTCTTTTTTTCCAGCCCATTCTGTTCCCTTTGTTGTTCCCATTTTGCCAAGGTAGTAATTTTACCTTTGGTATTTTTGGAAAGAGTTATTAAAGATATCAGGGGAGGTTACTAGGAGAATAAAACTGAAGAGAGTGAACTTAAATGGCAATTAAGATTAAATGCAACCACTAAGCCAGGGATAAATGACAGTACACCTATTATGCCAATTTTAAGAAAGCTATGTATGTTTGAATAGGTTTATTTCCCTTTTAAGAACAACTGTGTTGTAATTCTTGATGTGATCACAAGGGGTTTTTAATTTATTATTTAAATTATGTGAGTAATGTTTGTAATGGTTCTGATCAAGTCTGTTGACGAAAGCGCTTAACCATTATTAAAGTTTTTGACAATTTTATTTTGGACTTGTGAGCCTTACTGGTCAACACCACTTTGTGGATTTTTTATTGGTAAAAGTGAACAGAGAAGTGGGTCAAGAAAATACAGTTGTGTGCACTTACTGTAAAGGTAGATATTCAAATCTATTCAATGTTGCAGTCCTAACTATTGGGGATTTCCAGCTGTGAAAGTCCTCACCTGGCTACCAGAGAAATTTCTTTCAGTCTCCCAGACTGGCAGACGCCCTGACCAATGTCAGTACATTCGGGTATAAAGGTAGCCAGCCTGCATCATGAAACCAGTATTTTCTTGCCCTCAACTAGGAGGAGTCCTAACCAGATAGGAAGTATCCGAAGAAGAATCTGACATAGGAAAGGAGCCAAGGAGGGGTCCTTTGGCTGAGTAACAAAACAAAATCAATCTACACAGGAAAGAAGACTGCATTAGTGAATACACTCGGACATCCACATTTGTGGTAAGTGTACACAACTGTACTATGTTCTTTTTGTTTCACTGTTTCAGTCCTGACTAATGGGAATATTCCCAAATCTGAAAGGAGGGAGGATGGTGCCTAAGGGGAAGTGAAGATGCTCTCCAGGACAGCAGTGACAAAAGCCTATTCTAGACCTGGAGAAGGATGCCAGGTGGTTGTGCTTGGTGAAGGTATGTACAGAAGACCAAGTGGCAGCATCCAAGATGTTCCTGATGGGGATACCCTTTAGAAAAGTAGTGGAAGTAGCAGTTGCCCTAGTGGAATGAAATTGCAGTCTTACTGGTGCCACGGGAGCTATAACAAAAGCAAATGCAGTGGGGGAAATCCATTTAGGTTCATACGTTCATAGGATGATACTAGGCTATTGGCACGGAGGCCCTTATAAGCCTGGCCAAGAATGTTCGCACAAAGTCAGCACCCATTTCCCCTGTCCAGTAGGGACACAGGTGGGATCCCAGGGGTGTACTTTCCATTTCCCATCCAGTCATCCTGGTTACTCTTAAAAAGGGCTAGTGAGGTAATCTGCTTAACATGGAGGGCTCTGGTTGGTGAGTTTGAGAAGGAGGGGGTACAATGCTGTCTGGGCCAGTCTGGAGGTATAAGAATTGTTATTGGGCCTTCTACTCTTACCTTGAGCAGAACCCAAGGAAAAAGGGGTATGGAAGTAAATGCATAAATGAAAAACTTTGTCAAAGGGAAGGAGAAGGCATCTGTGTTCCAAGCTGCCTCTTGTTTGCTGCTGGTTCAGAATTTTTGCAGTTTTGCATTCTCTTTGGATGTAAAGTGGTCCACCTGTGGAATTCCCCATGTTTGGGTTATGGACTGGAAGATTTTTGGGTGCAGAAGCCACTCGTGAGGGTCCATCAAGTTTCTGCTTAGATGGTCCACCAGAGCATTTTGAACTCACGGAAGGTATTGTGCCATCAGGTGCAAGTCTATAAACTGAGCTGTTTCCCAGATTTGCATTGCTGGATGGCACAGGGGAAAAGAATGTGTTCTTCCCTGTCTATGTATCACATATCTCTGGTATTGTCTGCCTTGAATAACCGGAACCTTGGTTCCATTTTTTATTGAAGGCTAATGGGCCATTTAATACTGCCATGAGTTCCTTTCAGCTGATGTGTCTGTCCTTGGATCTGGAATCACATTTCCCTTGGTCTTGGGGGTTCTGGAAGGGATCCTTCCATGCCATCTCCAAGGCATCTGTGGTTAGGGTTTGAGCCTCAGTGGAGATTTTGAAGGGGAACACCCGATTCTGGAAGCAAGCTTGCACTCACCATGCAAACTCTGTTTTGAGGCAGGGAATCAGGGGGATCTTGGTCTCTAGGGACTGTGAGCTCTGGCACCAGACATTCTTTAGGTACCATTGGAGCTTCCTCGTGTAGTTTGGCAAGGAGAACCATGAAGATGCATGAGGCCATGTATCCTAAGGCTTGAAGAAATTCCCTTGCTAAGATGCAACATCTCAACTGGATCCCATGGAAGAAATTTGTTAGGAAGGAGACGTTTTCTGGAGGGAGGAGGGACTTTTGCAGGGAAGAGTCCAGAAGTTCCCCCAAGAAGACTATCTTTTTGTTGGTGAAATGTGGGATTTCTGTAGGTTCACTGTGAACTCCAGTGAGGAAAGGAGCCCCTGGGTGAATTTGAGGTCCTTGAGGAGCTTAGCCTGATCTGTGGGCTGTATGAGGCAGTCGTCCAGGTAAGGATATATTTATATCCCCCCGGTACTGCAGAAGGCTACTGCTGGTGCTAGGCATTTTGTGAACACTCTTGGTTCTGTAGATAAGCCAAATGGCAGTGCAGAAAATTGATAGTGACTGGATCCTGCCCTAAAGTGAAGAAATCTTCTGTGTGACTCCCGAACAGGGATGTGCAGATAAACATTCTTTAGGTCTAGAGAGACCATGAAAGGATAGGGGTATATCATGGGCAGCAGTTTTTGGAGGGTTAACATTTTGAACTTTGGCACGAGGAGGAACTGATTGAGGTTGGGAGAGATCCAAGATGGGGTGCCATGACCATTCCTTTCTGGGACCAGGTAGAGACTGGAATAAAACTGTTTTCCCTGCTGGACACTGCTTCTAGTGCTCCCAGCAAACATAGTACCTGAATTTGAGCCACAGCGTCTGTTTTTTTCTTTATTTTGGGGGACATCTGGATAACCTGAGTATTTTAAATGCTCTTTGAAAATGAATCTGGAGTAATCTGCAATACTGTCTAGAACCCATCTGTTTAAGGTGATGAGGGTCCAGTTATTTTTGAAAAGACACAGCCTTCCTCCTAGCTTTTGGGGGGGGGGGGTAGGGTAGGGTTTAAAGCATTTGCATGTCTCCTAATAACTGATCCAGTAGAAGGCTGCTCTGCAAGATGCTTCCATGGCATCGCAGCCACAATGTTGGGATTGTTTAGCTACCTGAGCACTGGAATGACAGAGGTCAGTCAATTCTTTTGCGAAGGTTCTGTCCTCAAGGGTAAAGACCTTTTGATTAAGCTGTTCTAGTATAGTCTGTTGGTAATTAATCATATGAAAAAAGAAGTTATGTACTCACCATAACGTTCCATGTGAGTTGTTCATCTCACCTTCATACTTACAGATGGGTGCGGAGCCGATCCTCAGCTCCGAATCGGCCTACTACAAAGCTCGAGGTCTTCAGACAGCTCGAGGCCAAGTACCTATCCCACAATGCTCCTTGAGTTATCTCAGATCTTGTTTCCTGCCTCTAACAATACCATATGCCATTCTATCCCTTTTTTAGGTAAGAACCATAGAAAGACAGAGCAACCATGATAAAACTACTATCTCGATCCTCAAAAAACCCTGGAGGGGATAGGATGTTGTGAAGTAAGAATGAAGGCGAGATGAACAACTCACATGGAACGTTATTGTGAGTACATAACTTCTTTATGTGAAGTTGTTCTAGCTCATCGTTCATTCTTGCAGATGGGTAGCATCCCAAGCACCATCTTTCTTGGATGGCTCACGGGAGTATATTTTTCAAGACAGCAGAACCAAAAGAGGCCCTGTCCCTGGAGGCCCTATCAACTTTGTAATGAGTGATAAATGTATGAGGTCTTCACCAAGTGGCTGCTGCACAAATATTGTCTACAGGAAGCCTAGCAGAAAAAGCAGAGGATGTGGACACTGCTTTGGTAGAATGAGCCTTAATTTTGTGTTGTAAAGGTAAATTAGCAGCTGAATAAGTAAAAGTGATGCAATCAGATAACCATCTAGATAGTGTTGTTTTTGCCACTGGCACACCTTTCCTAGAATCTGAAAAAGAAACAAAAAGTTGTTATGATCTTCTGAACTCTTTGTTTCTATCCAGGTACAATCTGAGCTGTCTATGAACATCAAGCTTGTGCAGCATATACTCTAAGTTGTTGGTGTGTTTGGGGAAAAACACTGGTAAATCGATGATTTAGATTCAGTACAAACTTTGGATAAGAATGAAGGATTTATTCGCAGCGACACTCTGTCAGCATGAAAAACCAAATACGGAGGTTTTATGGACAAGGCCTGTAGCTCTGATACTCTTCAGGCAGACGTGATGGCTACTAAAAAGATAGTCTTCCAAGACAAAAATTTCAAATCACATGAGGAAGCTTGCTCAGGGTGGGAGAATAATGCGTGAAAGCATAAAATTTAAGTTCCATGGGGTATAAGGTGATTTCACTGGTGGTCTGTGGTGGAAAGTCCCTTTGAGGAAGGCTTTGGATAGCTTGCGTGACATTATGTTCAATCTTTCAATACCAAGATGAAAATTAGAGATGGCAGCAAGCTGTACCCAAACTGAAGCTGCCGCCGCTCCTTTTTGAAAAGCATAGTCAAAAATTCTAATACAGAGGAAATGGGGGCTTGGGTAGGGATCAACGTTATTCTGAGAAGCCCATATAGAAAATCTCCTCGATTTGCTAAGGTACAACTTCTTAGTGGAGGATTTATGAGAAAATATTAAAATATGTTGCGTTTCGTTTGAGAGGTTATGGAACAAGGCTATGTTGGGAAATGGAGCAGCCAAGCTGTCAATTTTAGGGAATGAAGAGAGGGATGAAGAGCCCCGAACGAATGCGTCAGAAGGTCTGGAACTGGGTCTAGAATCCAAGGCTCTTTCAACAGATGAAAATGAAGGAAGGGGAACCAGATCTGACGAGGCCAATGTGGGGCTATTAGAATGATGGTCCTTCCCAGGGCTTTTGCTTTCTGTAGTACTATGGGTATCAGGGGAATTGGTGGGAATGCATACAGGAGACCCGGAGGCCAATCGTATACGAGTGCGCATTCCTTGGGGAATCTCCTGGAGGGGAAAATCAGGGCAAAGTAGCTTTTGTATTTTGTGTTCATGTGGGAAGCAAAAAGATCGCTATCTGAGGGACCACTCGTGAGGCAACACCATTGTCCTGCTCCGTTTGTCTGCAATCACGTTGGATTTCCCCAGAACGTGCGTTTCTATCAGAAAAGCGCTGGGTGGATGTAGCCCACTGCCATACTCTGAGGGCCTCTCGACAAAGGGGATAGGACCTGGTCCCTCCTTAATTGTTCAAGTACCAGACCACTGACATGTTGTCCATCTGAATCGCAATTGTCCCCAGAGGGAGAGAGTCCTGAAAGTACTGCAATGCCAAGAGTACCGCTCTCATCAACAGGACATTGATATGCAGACGTATCTCTTGTTCGGTCCATGCGCCTTGGGCTGTTCTTCCCTGAAAATGCCCATCGAAATCAGGGAAGTGTCCGTGGTCACTGTGGCCGATGGTGAGGGTAGAATAAAAGGACGATCTATCGTTACTTGAAGAAAGGTCAGCCACCACAGAAGATCCTTTTTGCATGTGTTTGTTACAATAATGAGATGAGACATTGGGAGCTCTTGATAAGACCATTGTGTGAATAGCAGCAACTGTAGAATCCGCATGTGCATGTGACCCAATGGGATCACTATTACTGCAGCTGCCATCATCCCTAATAACTTTAGCACTTCTGATGATGGAGCCTTGTCTCTGGATATGATGTTCTGGATTTGCTGATGAAGTAGTAATATCCTTTCTGATGGAAGTTTTAAAGTGGTGGTGGTGGTGTCCAATTCTGCTCAGATAAAAACGATATGTTGCGGTGACAAGGCAGATTTTTCTGAATTTATGGTAATGCCCAGTTGATTGCAAAGAGTAAGAGTGGTGTCCCTGGCTTGTTTTAGCTGATGCCTGGTAGTGGCGGTGAGGAGCCAATCGTCTAAGTATGGAAATACCTGGAATTCCAAACGACTCAGGTGAGCCATGACCACTGTCATACATTTGGTGAACACTCTGGGGGCTGTAGTGAGACCAAAGGGCAGGGCTCGAAACTGGTAATGATTGGCTCCCAGCTGGAAGCGCAGATGATCTCTGGATGGTCTGGACATTTGTATATGGTAGTACGCATCCTGGAGATCTATCGAGCACACCCAATTGTCTTTCCCTAAGAAGGGAAATATCGACTGAAGTGTGACCATCCAGAACTTCTTTTTCTTGACAGATCTGTTTAGTCTGCGGAGGTCCAAAATAGGTCTCCAGCTCCCTGACTTTTTTCAAACTAAAAAGAATCTTGAGCAAGTTTCGGATCCTGCCTAGTCTGCTGGGACTGGTTGGGTGACTCTTTTTCTTAGCAACTTTTGGACCTCTACTGTTGCTTGTTCCCTGTAACTGGGTGGAACGTCCGGGATTTTTGTTGTCAATGGAGGGGGGATGGTGAAGAAATGAAATATCCTTTGGAAACTATACTTTGTACCCAGTTGTCATTTGTTATTTTGAGCCAGGTGTCTGGATACAAAGATAAGCAACCCCTGTCTGCCTCCAGAGTAGGACAGTTGGGCCTCCTTTCAGGAGCGCTGGTAGGGCTTCCCAAAGAACTGGTCTCTGTCACCCTGGTTTTGCGGACCCCCTCTGCCACGAGGGTGGCGTCTTCCATTATTGCTCCCTCCTCTGCCCCTGGAGGGGGGTTCACCACATGTGTCCAGAAAGGCTCATCTTTCCTCCCTTCTGACCCTTGGGGTAGGATCTAGTAATGGTGGAAAAACAGACTTCGATGGCAGATTCTTTCCTTCATGCTCACAGCTGGTCAAAGTTTCCTTAACTTTGGGCCCAAAAAGGGACGAGCTATCAAAAGGGGTGTTGACAAAGGATGACTTAAAGGGCTCTGCAAAGGAACATAAGCGCATCCAGGAGTGTCTTCTGAGAGCAATTCCTGTACCCGCTGCCCTACTCGTTCCATCAGCTGCATATGAGATGAGACGCATGGATGATTTCACTATGTAAATAAGGGTAGCAAGCTGGGAGGAAAATTTGTCTGAAGCTCCTTCAGCTACCATACCCTGAAGAGCATCTCCAAGCTCTTTTAGGAGGTCTCTTTGCAGTCTTGTGAAATGTGTTAAGATAGTTCAGTGAACGCATGGCAAACGTCGCTGAACTCTACATGCGTTTCCCGTACCTATCCATGATCCTAGAGTCTCTGTTAGGAGGATGGATAGAGGAAGACGTTTCGGACATCTCTTTTCTGGTGGCTGCCGCCACCACCATGGAATCAACCAGCACTCCCTTAGGGAGAAAAGATTTATCCTGAGGGGCAGAAATAAATTTATCGGGCCCCCTAGGGACAGGTTCCATGGTGTCCGGAGACTCCCATACCCTTTGTGAGACCAGCTCCATGAGCTCATCGAAGGGCAGAGACACCCAAGAGGTGGAGGGTTGAAAGCCTTCAGGAGAACAGACTCCTCTTCACTAGGGTTGGTGGGCTTCCAGCCACCCCTCTGCTTAAGGATTTCTAATATATCCACAAATGAGATATCTTCAGAGGGGCACCGTGGGGATCCTTCTAATTCATCTACGTTTGTGTCAGATGTGAGAGACTCCTGCGGGGAGTCTAGGTGCTTCCTCTTGCAAATTCTCTTCCTGGGAACCTCATCGGTGGGAACTTCTGGTGAGGTCTCGGAAGAGCAGGGGCCACCCAGTGGGGCCTCCTGAGGCTCAGGGTCTCTATGTTTCAAAGGAATCTGTGAGGCAGAAGTGGACACAGGCGCTTTTGGGGAGGAGGTAGTTGGTCCTGAAGTTGTGGATGTCCTGGGGGACATTACTCTCTTCAAAGGCACCTCTGCTCCGATGAGAAGGTAACGCTGGATCCGAAGAAATAACCGATCCTCTTGGCACCAGAACAATGGGCACTGAAACAGAGGTAGGAGCTGAACTCATCCGAGCAGAGGCCTCAAGAGGCAAAGTCAGAACAGACAGGTCAGTCCGACTATCCTCCCAGGACCCGACCGGCGAATGTCAGCTCCCAGACTCCTCGATGGGTGCCGAAGAAGTCTGAGTAAATGGAACTGATGTCACTAGACTAGGCTTCGGCTCTGAATGTTCCACAATCATGAGGTCCAACTCCTCTGGCTCCGATGGACCTGTATGGCCCGAAGGAAGAAAAGTCGATGGAATAAGAGTTTTTGGTTATGAAACCACGTGGGTCGGAGCCGATAAAAATTTAGCAAACGCCGGTGCCTGTAGCAGCTTCTGCACCACCTGATCCACATTCAAATCGGATAGGCTAATCAAAGACCGAGATGAATGTATGGAGGGTGGCACTGATTGGAGGATAGGAGATTTCAGTACTTCAGAGACCGGTTCCAGGACTGGGGACTGGCTCCGAAGGCTGTGAAGCCGACGTCGATGGTTTCTTGGATTTTGACAAATCAGATGAAGACGTCTTAGAAGACTTGGGAGACTGGCTAGATTTATCCTGGTCGCTCAAAGCTTTCTGAAAAGAAGATTTTAGAAGTCCTCTATCAATCAATTTTCTTTTCCTTTCATGTAGTACTCTGCTAAAAAAGGAATGGCAAATGGAGCAGCTCTCTCTTGCAAGTGCAAGGCTCCGAGACAATAAACACAATTTACATGACTATCTGTCACTGACATATTTTGTCCACACTTTGGACATTTTTTAAACCCAGACCTGGGATGATTGTCTTTTTCTTGGTCAGACATGTTAAAAAAATATCTAACTGTACAACAACAGACTGTAATATCAAAGAAGAATACACACACACACACACACACACACACACACACACACACACAAATTCTAGCAATCAAACTACAGTAATTAGCCCTTAAAAAACAAATGGGCTGTATATGAATAAATGTAAGCTAACTATAACTATCTAAACACACACTCACAATATCTAAGTTTTATACAAGCTTATGAAACACTACAAAGCTATATAAAATATCCTAATATTTTTATAAAGACACACCAAAGAAGGAAAAGGGAATACTAAAGGCCTATAAAAAAACAAAGGCCAAAGGGAGCAAAAGAAAAACTCAGAAAAAGGCTAACACTCTATCAAGCTATTAATATTTTAAAGTTTAAAGTTATAACTATCAATCTATAAAAGAGAAAATAGAAATTCTTGAAAAAATATGAAATACTGGCCTATGCTGTGCTAGGAAACCTCCAATCTGTTGCAGCAGCAAACTAGATCTGAAGTAACTCAAGGGGTATCATGGGATAGGGACTTGGCCTCGAACTGTCTGAAGACCTCGAGCTTTGTAGTAGGCTGACTCGGAGCCAAGGATCGGCTCCGAACCCATCTGTAAGAATGAACGGTGAGATAGAACAACTTCGCATTTGACAATTTAGGGCCCTCATGGCAAGGGTGGTGGATGTATAAACCTTCTTGCCAAACCTGTCAAGGGCCCTGTTCTCTTCGTCTGTAGGAAGTGGGTTCCTTGAGGAACTGGCTTTGGCTCCTTTTGGTCCTGAAGTGATAACTTCAGGGTCAGCAGTATGGTTTCTGAAAAGATACTTGTGGGAATCCTGGACCCTGTAAAACTTATCTGGCTTACGAGAGGGCAGGTGGGAGGGAGTCAGGTTTGAAGAAGATTCCTGGAAGACATATTCCACTACTTCCAGAATGGGGGAATAGTCAGTGGCTTATGTTCAGCTAAGTCCATAAATTCCCTAACCGTCTGTTTATTTGTCTGTGAGTAGTCATTGGCTTCCCACTGAAAATGTTGCCTCATGGCATGGAGGGTTTCTCCAAAAGTGAAATCCTCAGGAGGTGATGCTGAAGGAAAGATTTCATCAGAGTCTGAGTCCTCATAGAAGTAAAGGAGGGGCCCTCCTCAAACCTAGATTCCTCAAGTTCAGAGTATTCCTCAGAAGGGATGGGATCCAGGAGAATTAGTGGAGGATCATCTTTTTCTTTTCTAGTAGAAGTAATCCCTGGATCTTTCCTTGATCTGACAATGAAGAGCAGGTCCTCTGCTAACCTAAGTCCTGCTGTGACCCCTGAGGAATGGAGCTTGAAGGACTGACTGAAGGTCTAAGGACAGAGGCTTTCTTACAGGTTGCTAAGGTGTTAGGCCTAAGGGTGTCCAATGCACTGATGTCTGCCTCCCAAGATTCAAAGTAAATGTGCTCCGGAGCCAGCATAGACTGAGCCCTGGTTGCAGAATCTCTGGGTGGAACATGCTCCTTGGAAGCCAAGGCCTGCAGAGCACCCCTGGACACAACTGATGATCCAATGTCAGAGGTTTGTGTAGCAGTGGATGGAACCAATAGCATGTTGGACTCTGAAATGGACTCGACAGAGGCCTGAGTTACCAGATCAGAAAAAGAAGGGTGCTGCAAAAGCACCTCACTTTGTCCAACAATCACAAGCCTGGAAGGAGAAGCAAGCAGTGACTGATTGTCATCTGACAACCTAAACTTTTGTTTCTTTACTTTCTTTTGCTTAGGTAGATCGGATTTGGTACAACTGACAGACACCATGGAGGTTGAGCGAGAAGATTGTTGGTTAAGGAATCTAGCTAAAAACTCTGCCCTATGCCTAATTGTTCTAGTACTGAAATGCCCACAAAACCGACAACCAATGACGTGATCTAGGTCTAGGCAAATAAAAAGAATGAAAGTTTCTGTGTGGGATCTGCTTTCCACAACGGAGACATCCGTTTACTTTATCTGACATGAGCAAGGAAAGAAAGTTCTCCAATGCAGTACTTATCTTGTCCGATGACACCTCTTTGGTGCAGACCGACTGACGCATTTGAATACAGCTTCGGGCTCCACAGCAAGAAAAGACTGGTATCATGATGCAGGCTGGGTAACTTTATACCCGAATGTACTGACGTCAGTCAGGGCATCTGCCAGCCTGGGAGCTGGAAAGAAATTTCTCTAGTAGTTGGGCCCACCAAGGGTTTTCATGGCAGGAAATCCTCAATAGTCAGGACTGCAACAATGAAACACAAAGAACATCACCGCCTAGTGAAACAACTTTGTAGGAAGATCCTGTGATATAGGTGTTGTTAGGCTAGATGAGAGTGAAGGTGTGATTGGAGAGGCACTATACTTTTTGAACCACTGCACTATGTGAATGGAGAAACGCTCAAGAAGTTTATGAAACAGAACTGGATGATCCATGGTATTGAATACATTACAAAGATCAAGGAAGGAATCTTGCCACCCTGGAACTGCTTCAATGGACCAGTTCTGTAGAAATGAATCAATTTCAGCAGCTGCTACTGGTTTTGCCTTTTTACGTGAGACTATGTTCACTGGCTACTGCAGTTCAAGTGTTCCTTCCGTTTCCGAAAAAAGTCTGCAGTTAAGATCAGCATTCCTTCCACTACTGTATAAAGAAACCTGGGCAATTCCACCTACACTCCAAATCATTTGATGCTTTATATAAAGCATGAGGTTACACCAACATCATATTCTCCACTCATCCTCTAAGCTCCTTCCATACCCTGGCCTTCACTTTGATGATGGCAGCAGCTGCTGCCATTGTGACCTGTTGACAGATAATGGTTAACTTTTATGCCTCACCTATTAACATTGCACAGATCATCTCTTTCCTTAAACAAGGTCAGTTTTTTCACCAAGTCCCCAGGTACCCACAAGCATATGGGAGAAGCTCATGTGGAGGAGGGTACTATACTTATTCCAGAACAAAGCATCTACAATGGCACTCTCGTTACACAAAATACAACTGTGTAAGAAACTGTTTTAGCAGCATATGCTAGAGTAGATTACTTTTGTAGTAGTAGACTTTTGGGATTTATGCTGCAGAAGGCCCAATGTCTAGCCTGAATTCCAGAGCACAGTACCCTTCCTTACTGAAGCTGGGTAGAAGTTGATAACCTTAAGGATATCAGTATGCTCCCTGGATAAAACTGGCATTTGGCTACCTTTAGTGCTTTCTTGTTCAGCAACTCAGGAGGAGGACCATCCTGCCTTTCCTGAAGTGATTCTAAGTATCCTACCTATAAAGGAACTCCAATGTGCAATCTCTGGGCCAGGAACTTAACACTGAATTTTCCAGACTTGAGTAGGCCTGAAACCTGACAGGGAAGAAGCAGAAGAGGTAAATACTTTGAATAGGTTATCCCACCCAGATCGAAGATGTCCAAGTAAGAGAAGTGGTGATGGTGACAGGGAAACCAATAACTAAATAATATAATAAATAATGGTTTACCCAAACTACTACTACTGAGCCAAGGTCTTACACAATTGCACTACATTCTTTGAATAGATCAATGTAGCAATAGCACTGACTTCCTGGAACAATTCTTGGAGCTCAAAAAGAATTTGGGGGTAGAATAACTGATTGGGGTGGGTAATAACAAGCCCTGCAGAATGGCAGCAGGAAACCCAGGCCCTGCTCTGAAAGCTCCATCAACCTTGTACAGTTCAGAGAAAGCACGTTGTACCCCCTAGTGTTGTGGATTCTCCCATTCACTTCAAACCTTTTCCCATGGTCTCCTGCGCAGGGTAGATAGTACATATCTTTCATTTTCTTAATTGAAGTTTGTAACACTAGAAAGTAACAAACATTTGACTCCCGTGATACTTTCCCCAATTTACTCTTGGGAGTAGTTAGGAAGTGTGTGGACATGACTGGGATGAGATTTTGAGGAAGGGGAGTAACTCCACATAATCATGGGTACACCCTTTAAAAGAAAGGTCCTTGGGGGCCCCAAGAACTCCCTTTCTGGTAACCCTGGCATTTCTTTTTAGTACTGGTCTTTTTTCCCACCCTCTGTCTGCTTACCTTTTCCTTGTCTGCAATACTACAACCCAGAGTCCGATGTGCAACTTCTGTCATAACTGTGCATCGAGTGAGAAATTTGTTTCACTTACTGCAGTCTCATTCCCATTCCTCCATCCTTACGAGTACTTTAACAGTAGGGGACCAAAAACAGCACATCCTTATCAAGCAGAGCATTAACATCCTGACTCTTGGCAGGGATTGCCATCCTTGAGGTCTTAACCTGGAGGCAAGTCTCAGACCTTCATTGATTTGGTCAGGGTGTGTCATCTCCAGCTGAAATCACTGGTTAACCACCCGTCTTTTTCAGACAGTATCAAAGGAGCTTCAGCAACTGGCATCCACAATGGGGTGTCTAGTCTGAGTTCTACAGAATGACCTATGGCTTGGTGGCAAGTGCCTTGTATGCAAGCATGGAGACCTCTAAAGGGACTTTTTATCAGAAGCCATGGTTAACAGATAAATGGGGCTAGGGGCTGTGAAGGCATCTCTCCAGGATGCACATCCTCAAGCTAAGCAGAGATGCCAGATGCATTAGTCAGATCTACAGAGTTCCTGACTACCTTCTCCTTAAACACGTCTTAGACGGGATGTCTGCGATTTGGGAAGAACTTTAAGACACTGTGGTGCTGTCAGTACCTTGAGCCTTTTCTTCTGTTTACAGTTTTTAAGGGAGCAGAACCTTCACCTAACTGTTTCAGGAGTGGATCTCAGGCAAACAATACAGCTTTTAATGTCATCTAATGTCCTCTTCAGGTCCTAGGCAGACTACACAATGGCTGTGGTAATATTTATACAGAATAAGCATTTCACATGCATGCCTGTCTTCCTTGTTAGGAGCAGATATATCCTTAATGTGGGCATATGGCCCCACTCCCCAAAATATGCAATCCAAGTATTTAAAACTATACCAAAAATCCAATAAAAGGCAAGAGTAACATTTCCCTAACAGGGCACGTATACGAACTGAACTCTAGAGCAGGCCAAACAATGCCAGACTATAAACACTATATCAATGACTCATGTGATACAAACAATAGCTCACCTAAAATGGTGCAGACAGTTGCCAGATTTATACAAGTAAAGTTCTGACACCCTTAATAGGAAAGACAACTAATTGCCTGGCCTGAAAGGGGGAAGGAATCCAAGCTCTGAAGACAGGCTTGACTTTGGGTCTTCTGTGACAGAAAAAAAGTAATGTCTTACCATAACGGTCCATCTGTGTTGTTGACCATTGTTCATTCATTATTGATGGGTTATCAGTTCCATCGAAACCATGCCAGCCAAATATCAAGCTTGCGTCAGCCAAAAGCTCTAGAGCCAAGTTCCTACCCAGAATGCTCTGCTCCCTGTTACCTCAGATTGAGTTTGCAAGCTGATAGATAAAAGTAGAGGCTACCTCTGGTTATAACAGACCTACAATAAAGGAGTATAGGAGATCAACCAGAAACCTACGGAGGGTGGGAAGTAATGAATGAACGAAGATCAACAACAGAAACAACAGAGATGGAATGTTATGGTAAGACGTAACTTCTTTATCTGATGTTGTTAATCTTCAGTCATTCCTTACTGATGGGACAGAGTCCCTAGCTACCTGTATCCCTGGGTGGCCCTCAAGGAAGGACATTCCTGAGCACCATGGTGCCAAAAGAAGCTCTACCTCTGGAGGCCAAGTCCAATTTGTAATGAAGAATAAAGGTATAAGGTTTGGCCCAAGTCGAAGCTGAGCAAATATCATTATGGAAAGCTGCTGAACTTGCCATAGATCTTGTAAAATGTGCTTTCACTCTGTGAGGCAAGGTGATGTTGTTTTTGTTGTAGATAAAGGTAATACAATTTCTCAACCATGAAGCCAATGTAACTTATGAGACATGATGACCTCGTCTAGGTCCAGAAAAGGTCAGAAACAGTTGGTCTGATTTACGGGTAGATTTTGTTCTGTCCAGATAAAAACGTAATTGTCTATGAACATCCAAGGAGTGCAGGGTTGGGTTGGGAGGGTGGCCTAATGGTTAAGGTGGTTGCCTTACAAACACAAGGTGCAGAGTTTGAGTCTCACAAGGGATAATTGGCTAGGTTACAATGGCTCGCAAGGCCAGTTAGCTTAGTACTGACCTGACCTAAGGCAATACTCTCCCTTGTTAGAGTGGTTAGGAAAGAACACTGGGAGATCAATAGATTGGTTGATAGACCGCTCTGACACCACTTCTGGTAAAAAGGAAGAATTAGTTCTCAGTGATACCCTATGCTCATCGAAGATAAGATAGGGAAGTTTAATGCATAAGGCTTGAAGTTCTGACAAGCATCTGGCCAATGTGATTGCAATCAGAAACAAAGTTTTGCAAGAGAGATATTTCACATCACATGAAGATGCAGGTTCAAGGGGGGGGGGGCTGTTAGAGCTTGCAGAACCAATGCCAAATCCCAAGGCTGTACCAGTTCTCTAAAGGGAGATAACCCCCTTAAAGAAAGTTTTACAGCGTCTATGTGACATAAGTGGAGAATCCTGAAAAACAATGTGGAAATTTGAGATGGCATCTAAATGCACATGAACAGTAGAGGCAGATACCCCAGAGTGGAAAAGATGTGATAAGTAATCCAAAACCACCGAAACTGGGGCTGACAAGGGGCCTAATTGTTTATTTGCTGCCCATAGAGAGAACTTTTTCCATTTAAGACAGATTAGTCTGGTGGACAATTTATGAGATGCAATAAGAATATTGCGCACAGGGGACGAGAAGTTTTCCTGCCTGGCAATCACTGGAAGTGGAGAAACCAAGCTGTCAGTTTCAGGGTTGTTAGATTGGGGTGAGTCAAACCCTGCGGATGGGAGATCAACGTTGGGGATGGATAGAGGACACATGGTTGATCTAGCAGGTGAGGCCAGAGGAAGTGGAACCAGAATTATGGAGCAATGAGGATCACTTTGCTCTTCAACTGTCATGCTTTCTTCAGAAATTGGGAGATGAGGGGAAGAGGAGGATAAGCATAAAGTACACCCGAGGGCCAAGCGTGGACAAGGTGACTGTCCTGGGGGGGGGGGATCTGGGCAAAATAGTTGCTGTACTTGTAGTTGGTTGGGGAGGCAAATAGGTCGCAGCAAGGCTGGCCCCAGTGGTTGAAGACTCTTGCCGCTATCATAGGACTGAGGGACCACTTGTGTGGTTGCAAATATTCTCAAGGCCTCTCAGCATAACGGGTAAGATCTGGTGCCCCCTTGTTTGTTGATGTACCAGACCACTGGCATGTTATCTGATTGGATCGCAATAGTCCCTGGCGGAAGGATGGAATGAAATGCTTGCAACGCTAGTAGTATCGCCCTCAGTTCCAGGACACTGATATGCAAAAGGGCCTCTGTCTCCGACCAGGTGCCTTGGACCGAGTTTCCCTGACACAGCCCCCCCCCCCTTTCAGGAAGGCATCCATGGTCACCGTGGCTTTCGGTTGATGGGGGCTGAAGTGGCAAGACCAGTGTTGGGGATATCGAGACATCCACCAGAGTAAATGTTGCTTGCATCTCTGAGTTACACTTATCTGAAAAGACAAAGAATGTTGTAGGGGGTACCACTGAGTGAGAAGTAACCACTGAAGGAACCTCATGTGGAATCTGGCTATACGAACAATGGTGATCGAGGGTGCCATTGACCCCAAGAGTTGAAGTATAGATCGAGTGGGAGATTTGTGGTGACAGAGCAGCGGTTGAACCTGTTGCCTTATTCTTTGAAGCTTGTGGTCCGGAAGAGATGCTGTGCAAGTTCTCGTGTCCAACAGAACCCCTATGAATTCCAGAGACTGAGTTGGGGTTGTGTTAGACTTCTCCCAGTTGATGGTGATTCCCAGGTTTTGTGCTGTGAGGAGAGTGTAGTGCAGGTTTTCTTCCAGTAGACGCGTGGTGGGGGCGGTGAGGAGCCAGTCTAGATATGGAAATGCCTGAAATCCTTGAAGTCGCAAGTGAGTGATAACCACTGCCATGCATTTGGTTAACACTCTGGGGGGTGTAGAGAGACCGAAGGGCAGAGCTCGAAATTTGTAGTGATTGGCTCCTATGCGGAAGCGGAGGTATCTTCTGGAGCGTTTGTCCAATTTTATGTGGTAATACTCATCTTGAAGATCTACAGAGCACATCCAATCGCCTTCTTCCAGGAGAGGAAGGATAGAAAGAACCATGACCATCTGGAATTTCTCTGTTTTTACAAATTTGTTCAGTGTGCTGAGATCCAGAATTGGTCTCCAGTCCCCTGTCTTTTGGCACTAAAAAGAATCTTGAGTAAAAAAACGGATCCCATCTGGTCTGGGGGGACCGTCTGGACGACTCTCTTTTGTAACAGCTTTTTGATTTTGTGTGCTGCTGCTTCCCTTTGACTGGGTGGAACATCGCGTAATACTCTGCATGAGACTGGACAAAGAAGGAAGGGGATGCGATAACCTCTGGATATTATCCTTTGTATCCAAGAGTCAGTGGTTATATTTTGCCAGGCAGCGGGGTACAAGGAAAAACGACCCCCAACCACCAGAGGTGAGCAGTCGGGCAACACATCAGGAGCGTTGAGATTCTGGGGAAGACTGCAAAGAGGGGGTCTCCTGAGGAGGAGAAACCGGAGACCCTTGTGCCTGGTGTTTGTGGCTTGTGACATTTGCGGCACAGAGAGGGAGAGGACTCCAAAATCTGGGGTTTGCCAGCGGAGGCAAGTTCCCCCTCCATGACCTGGAAGTCCGGGCTACCCAAGGAGGGATGGGAGCCCAGAACCGAGCACGACAAACTCGGAACTAGGGTCACACCCCACCCCGATGAGCCAATCCCCAGACGTGAGAGAGGGAGGATTCCTGGAGTGTGCCACAGAAAAAAATCAGTGTGGAACCTGGAATGTCCTCCCCCATGGTACAGCCACTAGCCTGAGAAGAGCCCAATGCCCAGTGCACTGGGGGCTACAAGGACAACTCTGGTTCCAAAGTGAGATCCACTAATGGAGTCGGAGGAAGGGAAGCTGCTGTTGGAATAATAGGCATTGATACTTGGGTGGAAGTCAAAGGAGGAGTGTACGTTGGAGTTTGAGGAGATATATGTTCACCTGAAGGAGGGAATGTTGACTTTGATGGGTGAGAGAGACCTCTGGCCACAAGCAACTGGTCAACAAGCCACAACACATCTTGCTCAGAGTGGCTCCTGGTTGACCTGACCTGATGGCAATTCTGGCCTTTCTAGAAAAGGACTATATTGACTTCCAACGAATGGATCCAAAGAAGAAGAATATTTGGTCCTTGCTAATTTGAGAGGTGCAGAGCCTGGAACTGGGGATGTCTGCACTGAAGAAAACAGTGTGGAAGTAGTCTGCACCGTCAGCGCCATAGAAGTTGAAGGTGTCTGCACCGTAAAGGCGAAAGTCTGCCCCGATGGGTACGATGCCGTTGAGGAAAGTGTCTCCACCAGTAACAAGGACGGTGCCGAGAAGGACTGCACTGAAGAACATGTCGGTGACAAAAATGTCTGAGCAGTGGAGGACAGTAACGTCATACTTGGAGCCAAAGGGGATTGTATCAATGGTGCCGAAGGAGAGTGTACCTGCATGGACAGTGCTGGTAAGGGCTGCAACAGAACTGTCGGAGCCGTAGTTGTCTGCACCGGCTAACTCCGGTACTGGTGTCAATGAGGAAGACATGGCTGGAACCAGAATCATTTGGGGTGGTGCCAAGCCTGGAGCAGACAAGGTCACAGGTGGCAGCACCGAAGTAGTAATCAATTTCACCTTTTTATGAGTAGACTCCCTACAATCTCCACAGGGAGAAGAAGGCAGCGACCTCAACGAGAAAGAGGAAGAATGCCTCTTACGGGGTTTAACAGGAAGGGGTGTGCCCTCCGACCCAGAAATAGCCTCACAGAAAGGAGATCTGAGAATAACTTTCAATATTAATTTATTCTTTCTCTCGTTAAGAGTCCTGGTTGAAAAATTTCTACAAATCCCACACAGGGGATCCACAGTAAGATGGGAGACATTCAGACAATAGACACAAGTCATGACCATCAGAAAGCGGTAACTTATGACCGCAATCCTTAAACTGCTTAAAACCAATGCTACTTTTCATATCCGACATAATGATTTGGAGAAGAACAGTACCAAAAAGAAGAGGAAAGGCTACCCAAAGGGGTAAAGGGGTAAGAAGAGAGAAGGAAGGATTACCAACGATGGTAATGAACAATTACCTCAAAAGTAAGAAAAGGATAATAAAGGGAAATAGACTAAAGGGAGAGAAGTCTTAAGTATATGACAGGGTAGGAAAATAATAGCAGAAACTGTTTGAAAAACTTTAAAGAAAGAACAATGTATAAAATTTTCAAAAAAATTAGACACTTAGCTGAAGAGAGTGGCTTGACACGGCTGTACAGCAACACGGCAAATGAGATCTGAGGTAACAGGGAGCAGAGCATTCTGGGTAGGACCTTGGCTCAAGAGTTTTTGGCTGACGCGAACTTGATATTTGCCTGGCTCAGTTCCGAGGACAGAACCGATAACCCATCAGTAAGAAATCAACAAAGATTAACAACATCAGATCAGCAGCTAGTACTACTGCAATGGTGATCTATATGAAGAACACTGATGGTCCATTATAAAATAAGAGAATATGACCTACAGTTATATCAGGATGAACACCTGCAGCTAGGCATAGGGAACTGAATTTGTAAACAATTGCCTAGTGGGCAGGTGACTCCATGTAGGCTAGTTGGGTTCTGCATGAAAAGGGTCAGCAGTACTACTGTATGAGTTCATCAACCTCAATGTGAAGAATGGGAGATGGATATGATATGAACGGGCAGACAGCAACAAAACAGATGTTAAGCAACAGCATCACATTATTTTATTTAAGCTTGTTTACCAATGAAGGGCATTGACCAACAGTTGACCAATTTAATGCCCAGCCTGCTTTATACTTTAGAGTAGCAACAGGTTAGACAAAGGCATAATTTAATTCAAACAGTAACATTTAAGAATCAACATGATTATGGTCAACCTGACTACAGAATAACGATGGGTAAAGATTGTGGCCAAAAAAAAAAAGAGAAGCAAATATGAATGTCAGACTGCTTAAATTAACTGGTAGGCTACACACTCTAGTGCGCTAGCCGATTTAAAGCATTTACTGTTTGTTACTGTATCTATTTTTTATCTGTTTGTGAAAAAAAACAAAAAAATATCCTTGTTTTTCCACCTTTACTGAACTAGAATAGTCCAGTCTTCAGATTTTGCTGATCTTTGGGCTGTGTCATAGTTCCTGTGTTGTCTATATCCTTATTTGGATAGGAGGAAGCTCCTTTGTTCACCAGTAGGAGTGGGGAGCACTGAGCAGCCTATTTGTCCCTAAAAGAGTGGTTCCAGCCCAGCAACTTGTAGTTTATTGGCTGTTTTGGGCCATTTCCTAGCTCTTTCTAACCCCCTGCTATAAAGCCCGCTTTAGCGCGCTTTTGTCTTGATGCATAGCGCAGCATCGGGCAGCGCCGGTTAATCAAGTTTAAAGTATTTCTGGCTCCGCTAAGTCTGCTCTTCAGTTTTTCCATTAGAACTGCTCTACTTTCAATCTAAACAGTCTATTCTCTATCTGAAAAGCCCAGCACTTGCTCCTAAAGCATTTTTACACAGGTAAAGCACTCAAACAAAAACAAAGCACTACATCCACCTACAGTCCCCTTGAGTACCCATTTCCCTATAGGTCCTTTCTGACTCAGTTACACAGCAATCGCTTACACTATTCGAGCATGTCGAAGGGTCAATTACTGGCGTCCTCTCCAGTTCAGCTGGTGAATCTGGGAATCTTGAGGCAATGTTACAACTGCCTTATGTACACAGACAACCCTCTCCTCCTCCCAACAAATACAAATATATGTGAGAGATGCAACTATATAGCCAAACTGGAGGCTGAGCTCCCTCGACTCAGTACTGGCAAAACCAGTCAGGAGGAGAAGGTAACCGCACACACCACAAACAGACCTATCACATCAACAAACCAAACACATAAACACACAAAAACATACTCGGAGGCTCTAATTAAAAATCTACCAAAACAACAGAGGCCTCCAAAGCTGACATCCAAGCAACCACTTCCACAAAACATAGCACATGCAACACATAGTTCACAAAGTCAGTGTGCCAAAATGTCACAGCCCTAAGGCCAAACAACATGCCTGATACACTTGTAATAGGTGACTCCATAGTCAGACACAATGACGTCCCGCTCACCAGACTAAACAAGGAAAAGGTTACAGTAAGCTGCCTGTCAGGCGCTAGAATCCGCCACATAACACAAGCACTCAGGTCACTCCAAAGCAAGTACAAATATGACTCGGTCATTGTCCATGCCGGCGCAAATGACCTGAGACGTACCTCCCTGGACTACATGAAAAGAGACATAGAGGAGCTTTCTGATTATGTAGCCCAGGCCGGTATGACCCTGAGCAGCATCTTACCCTCACCAAGAATGATGCCACAGTACAAAGACAAAATGATCAGCTTTAACAATTGGCATAATTACTGGTGTCATTCTAAGGGGATCCAATGTCTGTCTGCTTGGGATGACATGCTTGACAAGCCACGATGCTTCACAAGGGATGGCTTGCATCTGTCACCCCTGGGCTTCCGGATATTGGCCAAGGCTCTTGCCACCCCCATAGTGCCTTTTTTAGGCAAGGCTCAAAAGACAAACCCACCTCCCTAGAAAACACAAGTGGAAAAAAACTAAAGGTAATGCTGCTCAACGCCAGAAATCTAAACCTCAAGATGCACACACTCAAAGCCCTCCTCAGTATGGAGAACATAGATGTCTGTGCAGTGACTGAAACCTGGTTCAAGGCTCCTGAGAGCACCCCAGCACTACCAGGTTATACCTCATATCATGCTTTTCGGCCTCAAAACTTGGACTGAACCACAAAAGGAGGGGGGGGTATCCATATTCAAAGATACCCACACCTCCAGGTTAGTGGCAAAGCACGAAGCATCGGAGACCATCCATGTGCAACTAACCGTAGGCAAAACTGCCCTACAGTTTGTAGCATGCTACAGACCACCCTCTCAAACTCAGGAACCCCACTCAGCCTTCCTGAAGACACTGGAGAGTATGAATGTCTCTCCAAATACCATCATATTGGGAGACTTCAACTACCCAAACATAGACTGGGAGCATTACTCAAGCCCCAACACCCTAACCCAAAGGTTCCTAGAATTCATAAACTCAAATGCGATGGAACAACTTAGTCACCACTCCCACAAGAGGAGATAATATACTAGACCTGATCATCACAAACATGGGGACACAATGCTCCACACCGGAAGTATACCCCTCATTGGTGAGATCAGACCATAAATTAATCTCACTGGAAACCCACATCCCGCCCCCACCCCCAGCACAAAAGACCACAGTGAAGAATTTCTCAAAAACTGACTTCACACTTCTTAAGACTGAAGTGGTATCCTTCAAGGCCCCTGGGCCAGTGGAAACCACAGCCCAAACCGCTGAATCCTTTATAAACTCTTTCTACGGACACCTTCAAGAATGCATGGATCATGCAATCCCAAATAACACCAAGACCCATTCCCCCAAAGGCAGGCGTCCTGTCTGGTGCACCCCAGCCATTAACAAGCTTTACAACAGGAGGAGGAAGCTACTACATGACAGAGCAAAATCCCCAAAAGGGAAGGCATCTCTGATCAGTACTAGCAAAAAACTACGATCACTCATAAAATCATCCAAGGCCAACTTTGAGAGAAAAATTGCAAAAGACACTAAAGACAATCGCAAGGCCTTCTTTAGTTATGTTAGAAACCTGGGTGGAAACTCCCAGATATGCTCAGAGTTGGGTCCAAAATGACAAAAAATACACTGAACCCACAGACATTGCCAACATACTAGCAGACAGGTTCAGTGCAAATTTCTCCTCCCCCTCCCCCCCAAAAGGAGAAATATCTATCCCAGCAGAGTGTAGCCTCCCTGACATCTCAGATGCCCAGGTGAGAGCCGCCCTCTCCAAAGCTAAAAACACAGCATCAATGGGACCAGACGGTGTCCCGGGTTGTGTGCTACATGAACTCCAAGAGGAACTAAACCCGCATATAAGGCTGCTGTTTAATCTTACCCTTACTACAGGATACATACCCAAAGAATGGCGTACAGCAACAGTGGACCCACTCCTCAAAGGAGGTGCTTCTACGGACCCTGGAAATTACTGCCCTATAAGCTTGACAAGCCTGGTCTGCAAAGCTATGGAGAGGATCATTATGGAACTCAAACAAAGACATTGGGGACCTACAGACACTGGATCCTACCCAATTCGGCTTTGTCAAGGGCAGATCCTGCCTTTTGAACCTGGTCGACTTTTTTGAAACGGTCACTAAGGCCACTGATGAGGGTAAGGCAGTTCACACAGCCTACCTTGATCTTGCAAAAACCTTCGACACAATATCCCACTTGGGCATCATAGACAAGCTCACCAGCTTAAATGTAAACCCATATGTCATAAGATGGGTTGCAAACTGGCTCAAGGACAAAACCCACAAGGACAGAATTGCTGGAGCCATGTCAGACTCTAAGCCAGTCACAAGCGGTGTCCCACAGGGCTCGGTCCTGGGACCCCTCTTGTTCGGCATTTATTTTTCCGAGGTGCAAGCAAACATAGGAGGATTGTGGCTGACAAAGTTCGCAGATAACTGCAAACTGGGCGCCATAATTGATACTCCAGCGGACACAAGCTTCCTTCAGAAAGGCCTCATAGAAATGGATAACTGGTGCCAGAACCATGGCCTTAAACTGAACGCCAAAAAATGTATAGTCATACCTTTTGGGAAAAACAAAGTACCCACAAATTATCACATAGGTGGTAATCCATTAAGTACGGAAGAAGTAATCAGGGACCTAGGGACCCAAGTTGACAGTAACCTCTCATTTGACACTCACATTGCCAAGGTGGTTAGGAAGACCTTCTATATTACCCACCTTATCATGAAAGGATTCACATCTAGATCAAGAGAGGTCATTGTGCCCCTATACTCTTCCCTTATCAGGCCCATAATTGAGTACAATGTCCCATTTCGGATGTACCTTACCAGACACCTGCAGCAGTTAGAAAGACCCCAAAAGTACCTCACCAAGAGGATCAAGGGTCTCAAACATATGTCATATGCTGCCCGGCTGAAGAAACTCCACCTCTGTTCAGTCGCATACCGCCTACTCAGAGGCGATCTATGCCTGACGTACAAGGCCATGTCCAATCCGGAATTAATGGACATGCTCCACCTCAGAAAATCCAAATCCACCAGAGCCACGAGGCGAGATTTGAACCTCAACACAGAAATAAATAGGACGTGCTGGAGGGACAGATTCATAACCCAGAGGCTCCCTACACTCTGAAACAGAATCCCAGTCCAGGTTAGGCAGAGCCCCTCACTGACTCTCTTCAAGAGAAATCTTGACGAGTGGATGGGAGATCGTAGGTTTACCCCGGGGGTCACCTCTGTGTCACTACTAGGCAGAGGCACAGTAAACTAAACCCTAAATGGGCACAGTATTCTCATTCCAAGGGGTGGCGAAAGCCACACACACACTCTGGCTAGGCTTATAAATGCCCTAGGGCAGATAGCCTAGTATGAACCTATGAACCTAAGTTCACTCCAGTGACAAAACTGTTACAAGTCAAATGATCTACTATAATACGTATACAAGTATGGACATTAAATTGCTCAAAAGTTTGTCTTTACTGTATCGCTACTCACAAAATCTAACATATCCACAAGAAACTCCAACTGCAGCAATAATCTTATCATGTAAACACCTACTGTTACAGTGGGATTATTATTCTAGTGCATTTATTACATATGGGAGACTACCAACTAGTAAGAAAATCCCTGACAAAGAACAAGATTGTAATGTTTCAGCATGCATTTTAGGACAACAGCAGCAAAACAAAGTCAGATCCATGCAGTAGAGGGATAAAACCCTTACTACTCTGCAGGTGAGCTAGGAGTTGCAGCTCAGGTGCCTGTAAGCAGGAGATAATGTAGGAGGGAGTTGAATGGCCACTGCCAGCTCTCCAATCCCAGAGTGAAGCAGGTGGCTCTGGCTCTCCACAAACCTGACATCTAGCTGGAGCACTACATTACATTACGTAAGAGAGTTCAAGCTTAACACCAATACAGCTAAAGGTAATACAGCACATAAAACAGCACACCACCTCGTGGGACAGCAGGATCAGAGGATAAGAACACAGATCTCCAGCTCTAAGGATGCAAGGCCTGACAAAACTGGATAGATACAGCAATAAGGATTTAAAAAAAAAATGCCAGGAGCTAGAAGTGCACAATTTCACTGCAAGGGGTTAAGAGGCTGGAAGCAGGCATGCCCACATAGTGGAGCAGGTTGAGAGAAAATAAAACAGCTGCACTAGGAATGTATAAGAGGATATCCTAGCAATCAGTCCAATGAGAAGGATTCCCAAAATCTGATCCTTTATTATATAACATTACATATGCTTTATGACAGAAGGTGACAATAACACAATTTTCTATTTAGTAGCTTTCACATTCGACCTCCCCTCTACTCCTAGCCTCCTGCCACCCCATCTCCATCTTTCCTATGCTCTTTTGAATGCCTCCACAGATTCCTTCTCTACCACACATTTCAGCAGTTTGTCATGAGTCTACAAAATAACCAAGTTTATTAAATTGCTTAACACCCAAGCACTAATACACTAACAGAGAAAATGCAAATAAATATACAGCTAGAATGAGCTGCACTGTAATGCAAACAGCTTGGTTGTCAATGTTTGAGGTGTTAATCTCAAAGGTAAAAAGTTACACAAGTTTTGATTCTGACCTCTGATTACTGGGTCGGCTTGTAATAGTTTAAAAACTGATAGACCAGTATTTACTCATGAACTAGGCTGTCAAATAACGAAGTGCACTGCAATAAATTAAGTAAAATGCGTCCCAGTAGTCCAAAGTGTACAACTATGCACAGCAGCAAATCATATAATGTTCAATATTACTGACTCAAAAACAGCAGAAACAAGCTATTTGAGGTAAGCCATGCTCTATCTTCTATCTGTAGTATGATCCCTAGCACTCCAGCATCTTGCGATTATTCCCAAAAATAACAACAATGAGGGAAGCCACAGAAAGTATGACACAGGTCGAGGAGGCAGGCAAGTCAATAAAAAAATATCCCAGTCCCCAGTAGCCTGGCTCAATAACAGAGAAGAATGGAGCCGTTACTGCGACAGATGTTCAGGGTTTGATTACTGTCTCCTGTACTGGAGGAGCCAGGCAGTTACCTGCTCACTTCATCTGAAGGGTGGTTGGTAGCAAGTGCTAAAGTAGCACACAAAAAAGTGTGAGTTCTCCAGTGGGTACAAGGGAATTCACCTCCCATTCTTGTGAGTAAGGGGAAGGGCTGCTTATTTGCAATGTCCCTCACAGAAGTGAGGGAGAACCAGTGCAGACAGTGTGGGCGTCTGTGGCACAAATGTAGGGATAAAACAAATAACCCTCAAACCACCAATAGCTGTTTAAGTTATGCCCTTCCAGGTTAGCCTTTGCTCCGGTGATGGTGAATGAATGTGACTGTTAACAAGTAGCAGGGACAACAGCAAAAAAAAAAAAAAAAAAAAAAAAAAAAAAAAAAAAACGTTAGAGTCCCCAGTCCGTAACATTACTACTCTGCCATTCATTGCTGAGCAATTCAACAACAGTATAACAAATCAAGATGCCATGTTTCAAATTGAGATCAGAACTTCAAAACAAATTCACAGCAAGACAGAAAAAAAGTTTGCCCATCTCATTTATAGTCCTGTCCAAGCTAGCGCCCAAGCAAACCACAAAAAGTAGAATGAATAGTCACAAAATCTGGGCAGAGAAATGCACAGCAGTGAAAATGAAGAAACACATATTTTGAACTGCTTCTTTATCTCTGACCCCGATACTCTGAACAACCACTGGCAAAGTACAGTTTTGTACCTACCATAAATGTAGATGTCCGATAGATATGCAACTGCAGTCCTGACATATGGGTTTGTCCTGCCTCAGGCAGCCCTTCGGTCGGCCGGATTCCAAAGTCTGGGCCCGGCATCGGCTGATGTCACCTCTTCCCCGACGTCAGAGCGGCTGGGGTATAAAAGCATCAGCCGACGCCATCTTCTTCAGTGTTTCTTGCCCCAGATGCCAGGTGCCCACCAAGGAAGGCTAAATTTAGAGAATGGATAAAAATTCCAGACATGCACAACAGTAATAAACAGATATCCCCAGCTAATTTGAAAAAGGGGGAGTGGACCCTAAAAAAGAGAATTACAGAGGGGTAGGAGGGAGGGAAAACCTGACTGCAGTTGCATATCTATCGGACATCTACATTTATGGTAGGTACAAAACTGTACTATGTCCTTCAAGAATGCAACTGCAGTCCTGACATATGGGTTGAATACCATAGCCAAGCTGGGGGTGGTAGGATCTAAGATAAGGATGGCGTAGCTAAAATGCCCTGCAGGACTGCAGAAGCAAAGCCTGCTCGGGATCTGGAATATAAAGGCAGGTTGTAATGTTTGGAAAATGTATGCACGGAGCGGAGCTCCATGTAGCAGCTTCTAGAATGTCCTTTGTAGCCACCCCTCTTAGAAAGGCTGTGGAGGTGGCTGTAGCTCTGGTGGAGGGTGGCCTGATATTGGCTGGCACACCTTTTCCATGGAAAGAGTAGCAGAATCTGATGCAGTTTCCAATCCATTTTGAAATTGTTTGTTTGGAAATTGCCTTTCCTTGTACTCCAGCAGCGTAAGCTACAAATAGTTGGTCAGACTTTCTGTTGGCCTTTGTTCTGTCCAAGTAGTAGCGCAATTGCCTGTGTATGTCCAAAGTGTGCAGAAGTTTTTCTCCTTTATTTTGAGGATTGGGAAAGAAAGTAGGCAGGTGAATTGCTTGATTTAGAGAAACCTTGGATATCACTTTTGGCATGAATGAAGGACTGGTTCTTAAAGAGACTCTGTCCTGATGGAAAATGATAAATGGAGGTACTGCCATGAGGGCCTGTATCTCCGAGACTCTTCTTGCTGAAGTAATTGCCAACAGGAAAACTGTTTTCCAGGAGAGAAATTGCAATTCTGAAGATGCTGCTGGCTCAAAAGGAGGAAGAGTTAATTTTTCCAAGACGAAGTTGAGGTCCCATGCAGGCATTGGTGGTTTTCTTGGAGGTTTAATATTCTTTATCCCTCTTAGAAACTGTCTTAGCAAAGGATGTGAAAACACAGGTGGATCACAGTTGTATTTTGCTGAAATTGCTGAAGCGTGTATTTTTATGGAAGAATATGAAAGGCCATTGTGAAGCATTTCTGCCAAGTATCTGTGTGCTGCTCATTACTGATGCATCCTGACCCTTGTTGGCATTCCAGATGTTGAATCTCTTCCATTTGGCTGAATAAGTTTTTCTGGTGGAAGGCCTGCGTGCTTCCAGTAAGATCTCTTGAACTTTTTTGGAGAGAGAGATATGGGGAGAAGTCATGGAACCCTCCAAGCTGTCAGTTGCAATGTTTGCAGGTTGGGATGAACAGTCCTGTAATTGTGCTGAGTTATAAGCAGAGGCCATTGAGGCAGGAGCCACAGCTTGGTGCAAGTTATGCTCCTTAGTAATGGATACCAGTGCTGTCTTGGCCAGTCTGGAGCTATCAAAATGCCTTTCGGTTGTTCTGCTTTGATCTTCAGTAACACCTTGGTCATTAATGGTAGAGGTGGAAATGCATAGATTGTTAGAGAATTCCAGCTGAAGGAGAGAGCATCCATTCTCCAGGCTTGAGGATGGTGTGCCCTTGAGCAGAACTTCTTCAGATGATGATTGAGGTATGAGGCAAAGAGATCTATGTCCGGCCTTCCCCATGCATGAGTTATTTGTGAAAAAATGTCTGGATGCAACATCCATTCGTGCGGGTCCATAATGTTTCTGCTTAGACTGTCCGCCAGAACATTGTCCTTGCCTGGGACAAACTGGGATTGCAACTGTATGTTCAGTTTCAGGGACTTTTCCCAAAGAGTCATTGTTAGTCTGCAGAGGGGGTAAGAATAGGTGCCTCCCTGTTTGTTTATGTACCACATAACAGTGGTGTTGTGTGTCTTAGCAGATGACCTTGCTGAAGAAATTTTCCGAAGGCCTCGATTGCATGAATCACTGCCAACATCTCTTTTTGATTGATGTGCAGATGCAATTCTCAGGGTGCCCATTGCCCTTAAATGCATCTGCCCTCCATGTGCGCCCCCCCATCCATGATCTGAGGCGTCTGGCTTGCCTGAAGTTTGTTGAAAGACATGCCTTTGTTTAGCGGGCTTGCTTGTGGCCACCACAAAAATTCCTTTTGTAGACATGGAATGAGTGGAATAATTGCTTCTAAGTTGTGGCTGTGTTGAGACCATAAACTTTTTAGGTACCATTGTAGTTTTCTCATGTGTAGTCTTGCCAGTGGAATCAGAAGAATGCAAGATGCCATGAAACCCAGGGCCTGCAGGATTTTCCTTGCAGTCATCTGGGTGTGCTTTGCTAGGCTTTTGAAGTAATCTGGTAATTGTTCTTGTTTTTCTTCTGTGAGGAAAGCCATTTGTGAGTTTGTGTCCAGTTTGGCTCCTAGAAAAATTGTTTGTTGGGATGGCAGTAGTCTTGATTTTTGAATGTTGACTGTGTATCCCAAAGCCTGTAGTAAGTGAATGACATAGTCCAAGTTTCTTATCAAGGCTTGCTTGCTGTCCGTTTGTATAAGGCAGTCGGCCAGGTAAGGGTATATTTGTATCCCCTGAAGTCTGCAATGTGCAATTACTGATGCCAGGCATTTCGTGAATACTCTGGGCGCAGTAGATAAGCCAAAAGGCAATGCTGAGAATGGATAATGCTCTGACCCTGCAAGAAATGTGAGGTATCTTCTGCAGCTGTGTCTGATTGGGACATGCAGGTATGCCTCCTTGAGGTCCAGAGTAACCAGCCAAGACCCCTTGCCCAGCATGGGAAGGAGTTGCTGTAACGTCAGCATTTTGAATTTTGGCACAATGAGAAAAGTGTTTAGAGCGGACAAATCCAGTATAGGTCTCCATTGCTTTTCTTTTCTTGGAACAAGGAACGGTCTTGAGTAGAATCCCTGGCCTTGTTCCTGAGGAGGAACCTTTTCTATTGCTTTGATTTGTAGCAGCTTGGAAACTTGTAGGAGTGCCTCTGCCCTTTGATTTTGTGGCAGGTTTGGCATGCCTTGTCTTGTTGGTAAGGTATGGAAGTGGAACCTGTAACCTTTTGTCTATTATGTCCAAAATCCATTTGTCCTTTGTAAAAACGTGCCAATTTTGTGAAAATAAAGATAATTTTCTGCCTAAAGGTGCTTCTCTTTGAGCCTTGGTCGGCGGTGTCAAAGTCAAGTCATTGTGGTTGTCCCTGTGGAGCAGTAGAAGTCCCTGCGCCACTTCTCTGATTAGTTGGTTGCCATTGGCGGCCCCTGTAGGAGCCTCGGTATTGCCCTCTACCTCGAGCACGCCTGTTTTTCCCCTTTGGAACTTGTCAGTGTCTGGAAAGGACCAATTCTTCGAAGGCCAATTCCTACTGAACCTTGGTGGCTGAACCTGGAGGAAATCTTTGACTGTTTGTACTGATTTAGCCTTTTCCTCAACTGATTTCAACACACCCTGTGCATTAGCACCAAATAGCTTGTCTTTTTCCAGAGGTGCATCTAGAAGCTTTACTTTAACATGATCTGGCAATGTCTGTTCTTTCAACCAAGCATGTCTACGTATGACGGCCCCTGTCATAGCTGCCCTACATGAAGCTTCCAATGCATCATAACCACACTGAAGAAAATGATTGCTAACCTGCTGAGTATTATGAACCAAATCCTACAAGGCCTTTCTATTTAAAGGCTCAGGAGAGGCTAACTTTTTCTGCAAATCATCCATCAAGAAATCCTGATACTGAAACATATGAAAAAGACAGTTAAGTGCCCTCATGGCAAGGGTGGATGAGGTATAAACTTTTTTACCCCACCTCTCCAGGGACATAGATTCCCTGTCTGCGGGCAAAGGATTTTTGGCCGTGGAAGTGGCCACTCCTTTGGGCCCCTGAGAAATAGTTTCTAGATCAACAGAGTGGGCCTTAAAGAGATGTTTATGAGTTTCAGGAACCCTGTAATATCTGTCTGGCTTGACAGGAGCAGGAGGGAGAGAATCAGGAGAAGTAATGGAGTCTGAGAACACATCATCCAATACATCTAACACAGGGGGTATAGCTAAAGGCCTGTGCTGGGGTAACTTAAGGAAAGTCCGAAGCCTTTTCCTGGAGTCGGAGAAATCCTGGCCCTGCCACTGAAAATGCTCTCTCATGGAGTGGAGAATTTCCCCGAAAGAAATATCCTCTGGAGGAGAGGCAGAGGGAATGGATTAATCAGCATCAGAATCCTCGTAGGCCGGGAAGGATTCTTCCTGGGAATCTGAATGGCCTGACTCACCAGAGGCTTCATCTGAGGAAAGGGTATCTGCCTGCTCAACCCTAGGCCTTTTGTCTGAAGACGGCTGAGAACCTCTGTCTGGATGAGCCTGAGAGCCCCTGATTAAAAAAATTAGATCTGCAGCTAAAGTCATGATCTGTTTATCAGAAGTGGGACCCTGTGAAAAAGATTTAGGAGGGTGAGACAGCCTGGCTGGCAGCCTTAGCACATGTGTAGGCCTTGATGGACATAGACACAGGAGGCCTAGCTGCCCCACGTGCTGGAGTAACTTTGTCCACCGGTATGGTGTCAGGCAAATCTTGGGCTTCGGTTTCAGGAGGAAAATCAACAACCGGCACCGGGGTAGCCTCCGGGACCGAAGTGTGCGGTAAAGCGGTGTCGGCCTGGAGCGGTTGAATTACCGCCTCCGAAGAGACCGATGTACTCGCGGAAGGCTTTAGCGTGGTGTCGGTGGAAGTCGCGGGCTGCGAATGTCGGTCCCGGTCCTTCCGTTTTTTGGAAATATGTGCTGTTGGTAATTCCGACGGCATGATATAGGAGTAATTTTCCCCAAAAAAGTCTTCAGCAAATTCTGCCCGGCGCCCAAGTGTGTGCTTATTGAAGCAAGCACAGGCCAACACGTCGTGGTCTGGGCCGAGGCAGGGAAGGCAGTAAGAATGGAAGTCCTTATGAGGTATTTGTTTACCACAAGACAAGCAATTATTAACTTTTGCAGTTTTATCTGACATCGGCTGAGGCAAGAAAAGGTTCCCCAACGGGGTACTTAGCTTTTTGATGACTTCGGATCTGAAAACACAGGAGCTGGCCAACCGGCACTTGCGAACTGCTTCTGCTTCGGGCATCACGCGGCAAGAAAGACTGAAGAAGATGGAGTCGGCTGATGCTTTTATACCCCAGCCGCTCTGATGTCGGGGAAGAGGCGGCATCAGCCGACGCCGGACCAAGACTTTGGAATCCGGCCGACCGAAGGGCTGCCTGAGGCAGGACAACCCATATGTCAGGACTGCAGTTGCATTCTTGAAGGTCATCTTGTTATAGTGGTCAGAGTTAAAAAGTACACTAACAGGTTGCACACAGAAATGAGTATAAAACCAGTTAATTCTGAAAAGCTGTAAGCACAGAAAAAAAATTGTGCTGACAGCCTACTGCCACCACCCAAGACGACAGAATCTATAAATAGGTGCTTTTGTTGATTTATGGAGTAGCTGGTCCCTACAAGATGATGCCTACCTTTCAGATTCAGGACAACCATTTAACAACTGCCTGACACGATCTTGTGCAACATCATGTCCCTTCTTCCCCAGTCTTCTCTGATCTCCACTGAGATCATCTCTAGCTGCTCGATGGTCCTAATTTATCTAACTTACCCCTGTGGTAGCATTTCACAACTATCCTTCCAGCTACCCAATGCCCTTTTCCTTACAGAGTAAGCAAAACTGCAGAGTACAAGTTGTAGCCTGATCAGGGTACAATACAGTGGTGAACTTCATGTTTCTGCAGTCTGTACAGAAACCTTGGTATTCCACTGACTACTGCCACTGCCTTCACACTCAGCTGGAATTTCAGTACTGGTGTGTTAACACCACCTGATCCTTTTTCTGTTCTATTGCCTCAGTTCCACTCCACCTAGCTAATACTTAATATCAGGGCTGCTACTACACAATAATACTACAACATACTTGCCTGCAGTATTTATCAAGTGCCCTTGCCTAGACATCCTCTCACTCATCCTCCACTGCTGTGCCTAATTTTGAGTTCTTATTGGAGAGACTGATTCTCTTCCCTTTTATCTGCAGTACATGTGAAACTAGCACAGTGAAGAGTGAGCAGAAATGATGTGGTATTTTGTCACTTTGCTCATTCCTGGCAATGGATCTCTCACCATAACCTTCTGTGTCATATCATTTGATTATGAAACAGTCCAATTCCTTATACTTAATTCTACCCCAACTACTCCAGTCTACTAGCATTTGCTTGTATCAAATCAAATTGCCTTAGTGAAATCTATGAAGACCACGTGTACTACCCTGACAAGATCTCCTGCAACTCAGCCATGAAGCTGGATTAGACTTGACAAAGATTCTTCAGGTCATGATCCTGTGATAAGCACAGTCCTGGACACTGCAGCAGATTATCTGTAATAAATCTCAAGAATCACCACATGATCTCCTGGTTACTGCTGTAAATGTAAACGATCTGCAGTTCCTTTGATTTTCCTAACCCCCACCTTTTACAAAGGTACCACAGCTGTCATCTTCCAGTCCTCAAATCTTACTGCAGTAGCCAATAGCCATTGATCAGTTGAAAATCTTGGTCAACAGACCTTCCAAGTACACCAACCAGATTCCTGATGACCCTGTGATGCAGACTATCTGGTCCCTATACTTTATCCTCCCGTAAAGAAATCGTATTCCTCTACGGTCTTTTCTTTCCACTGTACTAGTGCATCTCCAGTGAGCTCTCAACACTGCCATACTTCCTTCCCAGCCCAGTAACCTCCCATCGCCTTCTTTATACAGAAGCAAAGTATTAAACTTCTCTATGGACTTCTCTTGCGATCTTCATCCCATCTTTCCTAAGTCAGACTATGCATATCCTTTCCTTCCTTTCTTTCTGCTACATACATAAAAAATCATTTCCTTCCCCTTTCTTGATCCTTTCAGCAGTCACGTTCAGCTGAAGACTCTGCTGTCTGCTTATCTGAATGTATGTTTGGTTTCTTTTTTACCTCAGCACGTTATCCTTAAGCCTCCTCTGTGCTTCTTTTTCTGTTAGTTAGCCATACAACTTAACTGTAGGAACATTGTCCTCCTCTTTTTTTTGTCTCTACCTCAAGCTACTGTGCACTGCAAGGAGTACATGTCTGACCCACTCTTATGCACACAGCACTGAGTATACCTCTGACTCATTCCCAAGAGTCCATTCAATGATTTTGTTTACAATCCCCTCTCTTAGCTCTTACCATCTTCCATAGCTTAACATAATATACTTCCATAACATTCTAAGCCATCATCTTCGTCCTCATCACTGTTGACTAATGCTTCCTTTATGTAAAAAGCTACCATTCAACATTGTTGAGAACCACATCCAGAACAATATCCTTTTTCATATGGGACTAGCTCTAATATTTAATACATTAACAGTGTGTTTTAACATTCTGGTACTTAATTCATTGTCAAAAACAAGAAACAACAACATTGCAACAAATACAGCACAAGCTCCTTTACATACATTTCTGTTTCTTAAAAAGAAATGACAAGCATTCTATATTTTTTTCAAAAAATTTTAACACCCCATCCGTAAGTCTCTAGGACAATTTACATTCTTTTATATTACTTTCTTTCTCTATTGGTAAAATCCTTTTCTGATAACTTTTTATTAAACTGTATATTAGTCCCACACCTATTTGGGATCACTAGAAACTGATGTGTGGGTGCATTGATGCAAAGTCAGTATGACAGACAAATTATTGGCTCAAAGCACTGGTAGATTCAATTAATCCATCCTCCCATCTCCACAAGGACAGCACAACCAGTTAGACTGTGATGTCCAAGCTGCTTTCATTACAGTCAGTTGACAGAATCTACTGCAGTATCTTATCCAAGAAAAAAAAAAAAAAACAGAAACTAAAATAACTAAAATACAAATATGAATAAATAGCTAACCATCTGTAATGTCAGCACCTGCTAGAGCAAGTCCTGAAATGCGTAGAATGAATAGCTGTAAGATCGGACTTGTATATACCAACTATTTCTCGTAATATTCCCTTTGCTTCAAGGTATGGCAATCTCAGACTTGGTACATATAAGTTTGGGGGTGTTGGACACTTGCCTCCCTCCTTTACACAGAGAAGCTTTAAGGAGAAGAGTGATTTGTGAGATTGACTCTTCTCCAGGTTTTCGTTTTTTTTTTTTTGGCACTCAGCATTTTGAGTGCCAATGTTTTAGTAGGGAGCCAAATAAATAAGCACTACAATAAAACGTGAAATTAATCATTTCACATTGTCTTTATTTTATGCTAGGGAAATTTACAATGTCACTAAGCAGAACATACAAACACACCCAAAAAGTGCAGTGTATCAATTATATACATATCCTGCCAAAGATATTGGCATTCTGGCTAGTACACTAGATCTTTTGGGCACCTTTTTGCACACTGTATGCCCATTAAAACATGATGGCATGCCAGTATAAATACGATGTAAAGGTGCCAAAATGCAGAGCTTTCTTGCCTCTAAAAAAGATAGTCTGCAGCCGAAAGAAATGTCATATATTGATAAATCAACATATGTCAAGTGTCAGTCCTACTGCAATCCCTTTTGGGACCCTTCACCTCTGCCAGTACTAAACAGCAAATAAACAAATAGGGGGATGAAGAGGTATTAGCACTGCAACAGTGATCGATTTGAATGTCTAGTATTATGGTATGTTTACTTACACAACTGTACTACATTCATTATTAGATCACTGTTGCAGTAGCATACTAGTATACCAGACTGTTGCCAAAGCTTAAGACAGAAAGGGTAGAAGCAGCAGGTCTTAAATCCAGAAGATCCTGCAGAACAGATCTAGCAAATCCTGCTCTGGATCTGGAAAAAAAAGTCAGTTATGTAGTGTTTAGTGAAAGTGTGCATAGAGAGTCAAATTGTCCCTTCTAGAGTCCACCCCCCTTTTCAAAAGGTAATATAAGTAGTCACAGTTCTTGTGGAGCTTGCCCTGTCATTCTGAAGTGACAATGGCAGAACTGAATAGCTTGAGATAAACCACCTGGATATAATTTGAATATAAATGTACAACTTGGTCTGGCAGTGTGAAATCTTTTGTCATGTCCAGGTTGTATCTGAGCAATATGCTATCGTTCAGGGAACGTAGAATTCTTTCCCCCCGTGTTTGTAGGCTGGAAAAAGAAACCAGGGAGATGCACAGACTGACCTCAAGTAAACTCAGATACAACCTTGGGCATGAAAGAAGGAACAGTTCCAAGTCATTATCTTTATGAAAAGCCAAAAAAGGCCGAGAAGATATGAGAGTTTGCAATTCAAAAACTCTTCTATCTGAAGACAAAGCAATAAGTAAAACTGTCTTCCAAGTAAAGAACTTTACTGAACAGTGCTCTGCAGGCTGAAATGGAGGTAAAATTATCCTCTCCAATACAAAGTTAGGACACCAAAAAAAGTTGATACTTGCATTCTAAAGGATATAAAAAGTTAAAAAGAAATCCCTATCCCTATGAACCTATGAATCAACAGCGGCTTGATGTGGACAAAAGAAAGGGGGTAAGATCTAATGGCAGACAAGAAGAAACGGATGAGGGATGTTCCTTGATAAGATGAGCCAGATTTCAGCAATTTGTAAAGGTAATGGAATGACCATCTGAGCTGGGTCCTGGTCTCTGCTACAGCTCCAAGAATAACATCTCTTCCATTTGGCTAAATATGATTTTCTAGCCTTAACACTCACTGTACATCATTTGCAAAGAGGTGCCTAAATGGGATCAAAAAACAGTCATTCAGTCAGGTGTAGGTACCAAATGCTGGGGTGAATGATGGATCTTATGCCCTATGAGAGTAGGGCCAACCCCGTGAGAAAAGTCTGGTAAATGCCCCTGGCCTGGTACATGAAAAGGGAGACAAAATGTTGCCTGGGCCAAACGGGAGTTACTAGCAGTGTCTCTGTAGAATGTCCTCCTTTATCTTTAGTCAAAACCTATGTTATGGACTTAGTGGAATGTTAGACTTCTCTGGTCTCCATCTGGATACTGGAATGACAGAATTGGTGCCTTGGTATTCTCTAGTGATGGCAACAAGTTCCATACAAATAGAGTACAAATAGAGCTCCTCTCTACCCATAAACCCATGTTCCTGCTGCCTTCTCTAGGCTGAGACTGCCCCAATTAGGTCTTGAAAAAACAAAACGCTAATGCTACCTAATCATGCTGATAACATTAAGGTATACAGAGAGTTTCAGAGGCAGGTCCTTAGAGGTTCCACTTCTGTGACAGTTTGGTGGGGGAAGTAGGGCGGGTTATTCCAGCATCTGGAAAGAGACCAGAGAAATCTAACATACATAAGTACATAACCTGTATATTTCTTAGGTCCTGTCTGGACAATGCAACGATATGACAGAGCCCCATGCTAACTAGGGTGGTCTACCCCAGTAAATTTCAGAATGGCAGCGCCAAAGGATGTTCTTGTTCTAGAAACAAAATCAAGACTGCTATGCTTAGCAAAGGTATGTAAATAAGACCAAGTAGAAACTGCAGTGATCGACTTAAAAAAAAAAAAAAAAAAAAAAAAAAAAAAAAGCTATGGACATAGCTTGAGCACTGACTGACAGCCTTTGGTAGAACATGAAGACAATTACCCGCTGACAGGTAACAGAAGGAAATATAAAGGTGTAACAGAAGGAAATATATTCAGAAATCAATTTTGTCAATGTAACCTTGGCTAAGTTTTGATCCATTCTAGGAAGAAAAAAAAAACTAATGAAAAGCTCTTCATTTTTCTATGATTCTTTATGTGATCCAGACAAACCTAGAACTATCTGTGATCATCAAGACAATGAATACAATGAAGACAATGAATAAAATACTCCCCCTTACTACAGTATTTAAGAAATAATACAGACAAATGGATATTTTGGTTTAGATTAGACTGACCAGCCACTTAAGAGATAAAGGAAGGTTTTATTCCAAGTGAAACTGTATCAGGATAAAAGGACAATGACAGGATACTTAGAAGACAAAGCTTGAAGCTCTGAAACTTGTCTAGTGTAAGTAATCATAACTAGCAAAGCAATCTTCCAGGACAAGAACTTGAAATCCTCTGAAGCTGTTGGCTTAAAAGATGGCCTAGTTAGACATTCTAGCAAAAACTTTAGATCCCAAGCTTGCACTGGCCTAAATAATAGGAGCCTTGAAGGAAAAAAATCATTTAAGGAAAGCTTTGCAAGAAGGATAAAATGCCAAAAAATGGTTTGGGAAGCCTTTATGAAAACTGAAAAAATTGCAGACCATTCTACCTGGACTGAAGGATAACTGGCTCCTTTCTTATATAATTGAGCCAGAAAGAATGATACAAAAAAGAATTGGGAGAAAATACTGTCTAAATCCCACTCTGAAAACTTTTTCCATTCATCCCAATAGACCCTTTAGTCGAAGATTTCTGTTAAGCCATAATGACGTCAATGGCCTCTGGAGGGAAATGAGAATTCCTGGCCATTACTGGAATTCGAGAAACTAAGTAGTTAGATGTAGTGAATAAATGTCTGGATAAGGCTGACTGAACTGATTAGTTACCAGATTGGAACTTTGTGACAGGAGAATGGGCTTCTCCTTCAGGTGAGACCATAGCAGGGAAAACCAAGTCTGGCAAGATCAGAAGGGTTTATGAAAATGAGCTGAGACTTGCAATTCTTGGCTTTCAGTAGTTGTCTCAGATTGAGTGGTGGAAGGGGGATAGGCATACAGGAGAACCAGGTGCCAATAGTGGGAGAGCATTTCCCAAAGTGGCTGTCCCTCTCCTGTGGAACTATGCTAAAGCACTGGAGGCATCTGATGTCGAACAGTGAAACAAAATGGAAGAAGCAGGGCTTTCCCTACTTCCTAAATATCCTGCATGCAACTTTGATGTTCAGGGACCACTTGTGGGGGAGCAGGATGTGCCTGCTTCACTTGTCTGACATCATGTAGGAAGACCCTGGTATATGCATTGCTGTCAGAAGGCATTCATACTTCAGATCATATTCTTATGCTCTCATTGCTTCTCTGCACAAGGTGTAAGGAGATCTGGTTCCCCCTTGCCTGTTCAAATACCACACAACTAACATACTGTCAGACTGTATGAAGACTGCAACATGACGGAGCTCGACTTGAAATGCCTACTATGCTAGGAGGACAGCCCTCATGTCAAGTATACAGACGTGTTGACTACTTCTACAGTTCACATACTTTGAACAGTTTTGCTTGCATAATGCCCCCCCCCCAAACCAAAGGCAAATGTATATGTTGTTACCATCATTAGTAGTATTGGTTTGGAAAAAGGTGACCTTCTTGCAATGCTGGCTGGATCCAACCACCAAATTAAGACAAAATGACCTTGAGATGCAACTGGTGGAACAAAAGTCCAACGTTGGATCCTCATATTGAATCTGATTGGGAATCATCTGAATTAATGCCACCTTGAAGCACAGCACCTTTAGAACATGCACTGCTGGGGCTTGGTCTTGCTGCAGTAGAGAAACCCCTTTTGAGATCTAAGATGAAACCTGTCCTCAGAAAGAGCTGCCAAACTGCCTAAGGGTATCCATACAACATCCAATAAAACTAAGACTCGCAGATAGTTCCAGTTGAGATCTGTCTGTGTTTATTGTAATTCCCAAAGCCATGCATACCTGGAGCACTGGCTGTCTTGCTTTTTAGAAGTTCATCCATGCATAGGGCCACTAAAAGCCAAAAGTTTAAGTGCAGAAAAATAAGTCGACTCAAGGGTAAATGTGAGCTGGAACTGGGACCACACATTTGGAGAACACCACGGTAGGGCTGTGGCAACATTAAAAGGCAGTCCCCTGAAATAGTAGTGATTAACTCCCATCAGGAAATTCAGGAATTTTCTTGGCATTTTGCCAGTTTTTACATGCAGGTAAGCATCTTCAAGATCCAGACAGTGTATCTTATATCCCTCTGCCTGGAGGCAGACAGAATGTACTGCACAGTAATAATCTGTCTCCTTTATTCACTGAATGAGCCACCTTAGACCTAAGATTGGCTTGATGTCTTTGGCCTTTTAGGATACTAAAACAATTCTGAGTAAATTCAAGATGCTCTCGGGTCTGGTGGGACTTCTTAAATTGCCTTCTTTAGAAAGAGGTGCTGAACTTCCATGTATGCTGCTTCCCTTTCCCTGGGTGGTACCTGGAGTGGTTGGGAAGACTGGGTTGTGGGCTTTATCCAAAGGGGAATAAGAATGTCTCTGGATATGATTCTTCTTAACAGTGTCCATCATGATGGAATGTGCAAGGAAAGACATCCCCCAACTGCCTCCAGAGGGGAACAGATGGGCAAATCTTCAGGGTTTGTAGGGCAAAAACCACAAAACGACCCTCTACCTTTCTTGTAAAATAAGTTCCTCAGGAGAGGTGTGGTCATCAGGCCAGGATCCGCTTGGTCTCATCATTTCAAGTATCTCACTAAAGGATGGATCCTCGGAGAGGGGATTTCATGGAACCCTTGCCTTCATTCAGATCTGAAACCAGGATGGGAGACTCTGAAGGGGGAGACCAGGTGCTTCCTCCTTCATGTTCTGTTCCAGTGGGGGCTGCAATGAGAGTCATCATCTGAACTCCCATGGGAAGAGTGACTTCAAGATCTCACCATAGCTGGCCTAAAACTCTTCTTGTCCTGAGGAAGTCTCAATTACGGTTAGCTGAAGATATGGACTCCAATGGTATTCAGGGGTGGAATCAACTCCTCTGATAAAACTGGCATAAGGGCAGTTCCTTTTTGCACCAAATCATCCACTGAAATACCCAGGACTGAAGGTCTCAACTGTGATGACCCACCACTGGACCAGTAATCAAGGAGCCTAACTCCTCACCCACTGGCAACAATGGGGACATTCACTGAGAGGATGACAAGTACACACAGTATTTCCAGATACAGCTCCCTGCATTAAGTGCAATTTCCCTTAAGAGCACACAGAGACCACAGTCAGTCTGGGGCTGGTTTCTCCCTCTTCCTCCAGATCCCCAATAAGACTCCCCACTGGAACAGCTATAGAGTTGAGATCTTAGCTAAATGACCAAGCCAAGACCTCCAGCACTCTCTCTATACAACCAGTGCTTCATGTCCCTGCCCAAGTAGCTGATACACACACACACACACACACACACACACACACACACACCTACCTGGGAGAGGCTGGCACAGGCTTACTAGCTTTGCCTCCTTCTGCCCAGACTATAAAGTGGTTTTCACTCCCACTAGTCACTCCTAGACAGCTATTTTAAGGGTCCCCAATATACTCAATAATATTAATATAAATGGTTGTCTGACCAAGAGCAAGGCTATTAGGAGTGGCCCACACAGTGTCACCAAATAAATATGCACGTACTTTCAAAACTTAAATATCTCTGCACAGATCAGCACAATTATTTATTTATTTATTATTATTTATTCTAGTTTGATTACCGGGGAGGTCCACTGGGGATTGAGGGCCCATTTTCAGTGGAGGCCCAGGGAGAAAAGCTCCACAAAACAAAGTTTATTAACATGAAAATTTTCAAAGATAGTTTGCAATACAAACAATGGGTTTCTTAAACAAGAATAAGACAAAAACCATTACAATTTTGCTCAGGAGATAAAAAGCATACAGCATAATAGCTAGATTTTACTATTTAGTTACATATACGAATCAGCAATTGAGAGTGAGATTAGGAAGGTAAAAAGGTTAGCCTGGAGTGAAGGGGGAGGAGAGCTTGAGAGGTATGGGCGGAAGAGTGCAGTTGCATTTCCTGTTTAAGTAGAGGTAGGAATGAAGTTGAGTTTTGAAGTTATTATGGTTGGTACAGGTCCTTAGAGAGGAGGGCAGAGCATTCCATTTTTTTGCTAGGGTAAAGGATAAGAGAAGCTGACCAACTGGGTGCTTGGGTTTTTGAACGGTGATCAGGTTTTGGTGAGATCATCTAAGGGGTCTGAGGGGGTTATATAGTTGTAGTATATTGGATAGTGCAGGGCAGTTAGTGGGTTGGAACAATAATTTGTGGGCTGTGATTATTTGGTGAAAGTCAAGTAGGTTGGGGAGTTCAAGCATTGGTAGTAAATATGGAGATTTTGTTGTAACATACTTCCAGTTTGGAGGGAAGTGTGGAAGATAAATTAGTGAGCAGAGGAGCGCCATACATAAGCGAGGGAAGGAGATAGGTAGAGGCAAGAGTTAGTCTGGTGGAAGGAGAGAGGAAGTGGTTGTTTCTGTAAAGTAGGCCAAGTTTTGTGTGTGTTTTCTTGATGTTTAGCTGGATATGAGTGTTAAATTTTAGTTGATTGTCAATTGCGACACCAAGAAGTTTGGCAGAGGGTACGAACTCGATAGTGGAGTTGTTAAGGCTGGTAATTTGAAGAGAGTTTTTATCAAGAGGGGTGGATTTTGAGGGGGAGAATAGAAGGATCTTAGTTTTGTTGGCATTTAGTGAGAGGTGATTTTGGAGCATCCAGTTTTCAGTGATTGAGAAGGCATTTTGTGTCAGAAACTGGAGCTCTGTTAGGTTAGTGGCGCAGCAGATCAAAGTGGAATTGTCAGCGTATTGCACAATTTTGGTGTTAGGAATGGCTTTGTGGAAGCCATTAATAAAGATATTGAATAGCAATGGGCCAAGTATGGAACCTTGGGGCACTCCAGTGGGGGTAGGATGGAAAGTCGAGGTAGCTTGGCCCCATTTCACGGTTGGGACCTGTTTGAAAGACAGCTAGAGAACCATGAAAGAGTTTTTTGGGAAAGGTTGAGATTAGAGAGATGGTTTAGAAGGTGGGTATGAGAGATGGTATCAAAAGCTTTGGATAAGTCCAGCAGAACAGAAGATACCATATAACCAGAGTCACGGGCTGAATTGACAGAATGTAAGAAGGAGAGAAGGGCGGACTTAGTATTGTGTCCTGGGCGGAAGCCGTGTTGGGTAGGAGAGAGTAGCTGGTATTTGGTAAGGAATGGCAAAAGCTGCAGGGAGGATGCATTTTTCAAGAATTTTGGAGATAGGGGAGAGGAAGGCTATGGGGTGGAAATTGGAGACATTACAATTTTTGCCACCCTTGTGGAGTGGAAGAATAAATGCAGTACGCCATAGTTTGGGTATATACGATTTAAGTAGTGATCTATTGATCAAGACGCTGATAGGCAGAGCAATAGCATCTGAAGCTATTTTTAGGAAGGAGGACGGAATGCTGTCAGGGGCATTAGAGCAAGGCTTTAGTTTATAAAGAAGTTTCTTTATTAGATTGGTGGAGACGGGTTTGAGTTTGAAATTAGGGTGGGGAGAGGAGGGAAGGGAAGATTGAGCAGGGAGGGGTGGAGGGTTATTGTTGGTAAAGGTCTTAGTCAGCTAAGCGACAGAAGAGGTGAAGAAGGTATTGAATAGAGAGGCAATTTCTGGGTCAGATTTGCTGGCGTCAGGACAGGGATTGTTTTTTGTACCTGGCCTGAGGAGGGAATTAGAGTTCCAGAACTGTTTGGGATTTTTTGCATGATTTTCTTGTAGTTTGATGTAGTAAGACTTTTTATCTCTAATGACTTGTTTTTTGGCTAGGTTTCTCAACTGTTTATATTTAAGTAATATTTCTGGCTGTTTATAGAGGAGGTAGGCTTTCCAGGTTTTATCCCTTTGTAACATAATCTTTTTTGTATCTTTGGTGAGCCATGGGGTGGTCTTTGTTTTAACTCTTTTAGTTCTTATTGGAGCTAGGGAGTTAAGGACAGTTAAGAATATTGAATTGAAGTAGTCAACAGCTTTGTCTAATGGTAGTATTTTTAGGGGGTTCCAATTAGTTAGCTTAAGGGAGTCAGAGAAGGTAGTAGGGTTAAAGTTAGATAGGTTACGAGTATGAATGTATTGGTGAGAGTGTGAGGAAGTGGAAGTAGCTCGAAGGGTGAAGGCAGGGAGGTGGTCTCCTAATGAGTCGGGAATGACACCAGATTTTATGACTTTGTTAGGATGAGATACTAGGATCCAGTCAGGTATGGAGCCTGGGGGGTTGGTTTTGTTAGGTCTAGTAATGAAGTTAGTAAGTTGAATAGGTTGATTGTTATGGTGGAATTAGGATTGATGATTTTTCCCCAGTCAATATTTACATCTCCCATAATGTAGGTTTCTAGCTTAATATTGGAGGAGGTCCAGGAAAGTACGTCTTCCAGGGTATTGGTGTTGTTACCAGGAGGAATATAGAGGGAAATGATACAGATGCTTTTATGGATGTTTATTTTTAGTAGGCCAATCACAAGTTCAGCATTTGTGAAAGAAGGGATGGGGTTAGGGTAAGGAGTGATGGACAATCGGTTGGAGTAGATTAAAGCTACACCACCACCTCTTCTACTTGGGTGGTCAGATCGGAGAGAGTGAAATCCAGGAGGAAGGAATTCAGAGTCACTTATATGAGGTTTTAGCCATGTTTCAGAGATGGCTACCATGTCTGGTAAGTTATGGTTGAGCCACGCATGGAAGAGGGTTAATTTATTTATTAAGCTTTGGGCATTGATGGTGAGGAATTTGAGGTTTTTACTTGAAGATTTGTTGTTGGTGCTGGGGAAATTTGTTGGAGAGAAGTTTGGTCCAGGATTGGGGTGGATGTCGCCGGCTAAGCAAAGGTAAGTGGGATGGGGAATACGTTTATTAGGTTTGTATTTGGATAAAAGAGGCTGGTAGAGATTAGGTTTAGGTTTGTAGTAATTAGTAGAGTTTGGGAAAACTTTTACTTTTAGGAGAAGGATAGGGTGGGAGAGAACTAAAGAGGCTGAGATATTGTGATAGTGGGATGTAAGGATGTTGTGAGGAGGAAAAGGGGGAGGGTGTAAATGGAAATCAGTAAAGGAGGTGGCATGGTAAAGAGGTAGTAGAAGGAAGGGCAAGGATATGGAGATAAGGATTGTAGGAGGAAGGGTGGGCATGCTAGATGGAGTCAGTCAGAAGTGATAGAGAATAGGGTAAAGTGATATTAGGTGGGTGGGGGGACTGGCAGTGAGAATCAGGTGGGTTGGAGGCAAGGGTGGGGTCAGGTGGGTTGGAGGAAGGGGTGGAGAAAGGTGTATGAGGATTGGTTGGGGGAGAAGGAGGGTTTTGTAGGAGAAGGAATAAATGTAGGACCACTGGGGGCGGGTAGGAATTGGGGGCAGGGTAGGGGAGCACAGGGCGAACGCAGCGGGAAGAGCCAAGAAGGCGGGAAGGACCAAAAAACAATCAGTGACCTGAGTCTGGAAAAGGAGAGCTACTGCTAGGGTGCAAGTATTTTGGTTACTAACTTTGGTTTTCCAGTTATTAACTTTGGATTTTATGTTTGGTAGGTTACATTATTTAAAGAATGTGCATGAGTGTGTGGTGGTAATTCCACTGATTCACTGGAGAAGGGCAGAGATACTTTTAGTAAATAAGTGGAGCAGGAAAGAAAAATGTTTATTGTTGGTCTTTTTATCAGGAGTATGCTGCCACCTAGTGGAGAAAAGAGGGAGGTACACTCAAAAAAAGAGGTTCCTCTAAGAAGTTAGGTTTAGAAAGTTAAATAGAGGCAGTGAGGGGACTACGAGAGTAGACTGTAAACCAAGGTTGGGGGGGGGGGCAATGCAATGGCCTGGGGTAGGCTACTTTCAAGCACACTCAGGTAGGATGCTGCTCAAGTTTAGATAGTCACTAGAATAACGTATTTAAGACAGATTACATACACTGAGTTTCTTTAGCAATGGGGAGACAAGGTCCCAGTATATTTAGTGTAGATCAAGCAGATTGTCCACAGACGTCTTCTCTTAGAAAGGAGGGATTTTCTGTTAAATAGTAACGAAGGGAGAACACCTGAGGGAGCACCAAATCATCCACTAAAATACCCAGGACTGAAGGTCTCAACTGTGACGACCCACAATGAAAGGTTTAAATATATTTAATAATAAATAAAAGAATAAGATAATACTATATGTATATTCACAGAGACAGAGTTCAAAACCACAGGAAATATTTAAAACAACATTACAGGACAGTCTCAAATAAAAAAAAATATCTAAACTAAGCTGTACTATATTCCTGACTGAATCTGAGAGAAATATACTATAACTTAAGAACTTAATAACAGAGCAAGGCAGGTGTGTGAATGGATCTTGTAGTTGTTGTCAGGTCCAAGACAGAATGCAGAATGACCTGTTCTCTGCATCAAGTGCAATTTCCCTTAAGAGAACACAGAGACCTCAGTTAGTTTGGGGCTGGTTTCACCCTCTTTCTCCAGATCCCCAATAAGACTCCCCACTGGCACAGCTACAGAGTTCAGTCCTTAGCCAGGGTTCCAAGCCAAGTCTTCCAACACTCTATATACAGTAACCCTTTGTCCCAGTATACAGATTCCCCTTTTCCTCGAGAATCAAGCACCTCCCTTGCTACCTCCCTCAAGCCTTGTAATGTATGATCTGAGAGCTGAGCCTGTCTCAGCTATGCCTTTGTAACCCTTCCCAGCTCCCTATCCACAGGAAGTATGGTATTCTCTGACAGCAGTGTCTCACTGTCAGCCTGGGTACTACTACTCACCTCTGCCCTTGCAGTCACTCTGTCAAATGGAACATCAGTACCCACAAGCAGCTGTGGCTCACCTTCAGTCTCACTGCTACAGGGTAGCTCCCTCCTTGAAGTAGCCACCTCACCAGTCCTGACTTCAAGTGTGTGGTCTATTTAGGTCCCCCCCAGGCAACCAGACCCACATGCCTGTCTCCAAGCCTGACTGTGTGTAACTGCATGAAACACAAGGTACTGCAATATCAAAATCATTCCCTATCAGGACATCTGTAGGGATAACCTCAAACACACCTACTTGCTTGCTTCCTTTTCCATCTTCCCAATCAAGGTGAACCCTAGCCAAAGGTATTTGGAATGGGGTCCCTCCTAAAGCTCTGAATGGAGTAAACTGCCCAAGCAAGTAGAGCTCCTCTGTAACCATTACAGGCTTCACAATGGTTAGGTCAGAAGATGTCTCTCTCTTAGCAGTGCCCTGTTTCCCATCTACTAAGATAGCATATAACCTCTTGTGATAGTCTGGTACCTTTTATTGTCTCCAGACAACTTACCACTGGCTTTTTGGCATTCCCACTTGCTGGCTCCCCTATCTTTTGTTCCCCACCTTGCCTCCATGGACATCTACATACTACATTGCTCCACTGGCTACATTTAAAACATTTAATCCTTGATCATTGTCATGTACCTGAACTAGTGGCTTCCCCTGTATTGGTGGACTCTGTTAGAGTGGTTCCCTTAGATGCATGTGTAGCCCTTTCCTGTTCAATGTCCTGCTTGCTAGGTATAGGTCTCCTTTTTTCACCCAACTCATTTGTGGTGTTGCATTCTCTATCTGCCAACCAGATTCTCATGACCTCAGGCAAAGTGCGAAGGGCTTGTTCCCTCACCAAAAGGTCTGCCAGTCCTTCAATAGTGGTGACCTGACACCTACTCGCCCACCTATGAAAATGAGTGCTCAACTGAGCAACATAATCACACACACTTTCATCTGCCCTGCACCTATTTTCACAATTTTTCTATGAGGTTCAGGTGTTAACTTAAAACACTCTGCTTAAATTATAATGCAGTTAAAATTGTTTATTAATCAGTAGCAGACAATTTAGAAACAGCAGTTACAGCTTTACGGTGAAGTAAGAAGGTCATGAACTGTACCCAGAGCCCTTGGTCAACATTATACTGTTTATATACCCTTTCAAACATATGAATGAAACTATCAAAATTATCACCCTCTATAAACTGTAGAAGAAATTTACTGAACTTTACTGCTTCTGGGGTTCGGTTACTCATTTCCCCATTACCTCCATGACCCTGGGAAAGAGTCAGCATCTCATTTTCATGTTGCTTCTGCCTCTCATTCTCCTCAGCTTCCAGACATCATAGTTTCTCAATTTCCTCAGCCTCCAGAAGTCTCAGTTTCTCTATTGCTTCTATTTCCAAACGTTTGGCCTCCAATTCAAGTCTCTAACTCCAGATGGATTTTTAAGTCCTATTGTGGAAATGTTGAACTGTCCATTTTCTGGGAGTTGTACATTCCTAAGGCCAGCCTGGTTGTCCTCCTGATTGCTGGTCTGTCATGCAGCTGTGCCCAAGGCTGCAATAATTTCTGCTTTAGTCAGGTTGGCATGCACCAGTCCTTTAGCCTGTCACATCTCACTCAACTGGCTTCTTGTCAGCTTGCTATACTCCTATGCTGACATGCTTGCCTGCACTCCCTGACCAACTAAGCTAACAAAAAATAAATAAAACAATTGTGATACTGAATGTTCACTATGTGGCTAAATGAGAGTACAAACACTTTCCTTAATGACCACTGTTTACAGGCTACAGGAATTAAATAGCCACACCACTGAACCCTAATATGTGGATATCCCACCACTACAAGCCCATTAATATGTGATGTGGATATCTCACCACTGCTCAGCAATTAACATCCGATGCCCCAACACTGGCCCAGTAATCAAGGAGCCTTAATCCTCACCACTGGCAACAGTGAGGGGATGTGCACACTGGGTTGATGACAAGTATACACACAGTGAAGTGCAATTTCCCTTAAGAGCACACACAGACCACAGTCAGTCTGGGGCTGGTTTCTCCTGCTTTCTCCAGATCCCCAATAAGACTGCCCACTGGCACAGCTATATAGCGGAGTCCTTAGCCAAGGTTCCAAGCCAAGTCTCCAACACTCTCTCTGTCCAACCAGTGCTTCATGTCCCTGCCCAAGTAGCTGACACACGCACTCTTGGAGATTTGTTTTACACACACACACACCTGGGAAAGGCTGGCACAGGTTTCTTAGCTATGCCCCCTTCTGCCCAGACTATAAGGTAGTTACCACTGCCAACAGAACTCCTTAGCAGTACTTTAAGGCCCTTAAAAAGGGTGTCCAATCCTACTGTGTAATGTTACTATTAATCCAAATGGTAGTTTGACCAACAGCCAGGCAATTAGGAGTGGCCTGTTTAGTGTCACCAAATAGATATGCAAGTACTCTCAGAGCTTAAATAGGTCTCACAGATATCAGCCACAATGATAGATTTAAATACATTTAATAATAAATAATAAAAGGACAAGAAAATGCTCAATAAGTCATCCGTTACATTAGAGTTCAAAATCACAGGAAATATTTAAATCAACATTGCAGGACAGTCTCAAATAAATAAAGACGACATCTAAGCTATAGTTTACTATATTCCTATCTGAATCTAAAAGAGTTGCAATGCCCTACAAACTTACTTACAGAACAACAAGCAGTCATAAGTGGTGAGTGGATGTTTCCAGGTCAAAGACAAAATGCCCCCTCTCTCTGTCTCTCTCTCTCTCTTTCTCTCTGAGAGTTCTTAAAATAATATCTCAAATATTACTGCTGGGATACTTGCAGGATGACATCACTTTTGTCATCTGACTAGCCCAGGTGAAACCCCCCACTGCTAGAAAAGTACAGTTGTGTATACTTACCATAAATGTAGATATTCAAGTGTATTCACTGTTGCAGTCATTACATTTGGGTAATCCTGCTGGCAGGTTGCCCTCAGTCGGCCTGAATTCCAAAGTCCTGGGTCCTGCATCGGCTGCTGTCGCCCCTTCCCTGACGTCAGGTCGTCAGGGGTATAAAAGCAGCAGCAAACGCCATTTTCTTTAGTTCTTCTTGCCCCAGATGTCAGGTGCCCCCTAAAGGAGTTGCCAAAATTTAAATATGTATTATTACATGCACCAATATAAACTTTACCTTCATCCACAAACAAATACACCACAAGGATGTATAAATCAGAGAAGGAAAAATAGGTTCCATCAGAAGAAAAGGGGGATGGTGGGTGGGTAACCTGGACTGCAACAGTGAATACACTCGAACATCTATATTTATGGTAAGTGTACACAACTGTACTATGTTCTTCGTGTTTCACTGTTGCAGTCATTACATTTGGGTAGAGTCCCAAAGCTAAGGTTGGGAGGCTGGAGCTAAACAGCATTAGGAGCGGCTATGAGGCCCTGCAGAACTGCAGTGGCAAAGCCTGCCCTGGATTTAGAGTAGAATGGCAGATGATAGTGCTTTGTAAAGGTGTGCACTGAACTCCAAGTAGTAGCCTCTAAAATGTCCTTGGTAGGTACTCCCCTGAGAAAGGCTGCTGAAGTGGTTGCAGCTCTGGTTGAGTGTGGTCTAATGCCCTTAGGTACTGGCTTGCCATGGTGTACATAGCAGAAACAAATGCAATGGCCTATCCACTTTGAAATAGTCTGCTTCGAGATAGCCTTTCCTTGTGATCCTGCAGCATATGTCACTAGTAATTGCTCTGTCTTTCTGAAAACTTTGGTTCTGCCCAAGCAGAATCTAAGCTGTCTGTGCACGTCCAAAGAATGCAGAATTCTCTCCCCCTTGTTCTGTGGATTTGGATAAAAAGTTGGCAGGTGAATAATTTGGTTGAGAGCCACAGTGGACACCACCTTAGGCATAAATGTGGGGTTTGTCCTCAGACAGACCCTGTCTGGATAAAAAATGATAAAAGGTTCCACAGCCATGAGTGCCTGTAGCTCTGAAACTCATCTTGCAGAAGTTGTTGGTAGGAGCAGAGCTGTTTTCCAAGATAAAAAGTTTATATCAGCAATAGCAGCTGGCTCAAAAGGAGGCAGGGTGAGTTTTTTCCAAGATGGTGTAGGTCTCATGCAGGCATTGGTGATCTCCTTGGAGGTCTTAAATTTTTGGCTCCTCTGAGGTACTGCTTTAATAAGGGATGAGAAAAGATTGGTGGCTCTACATTGTAATGAGCCGAAATGGCAGAGGCATGAATTTTAATAGATGAAAAAGACAGGCCTTTGTCCAGCATCTCAGTTAAGTATTGCAAAATCTGAGGAATATTTGGCACAGCTGTATCAGTTCCTTGTGCCTGGTTCCAAGCACAGAATCTCTTCCATTTTCCAGCATAAGATTTTCTAGTACTAGGCCTTCTGGCTTCCAAAATGACATCCATCACAGCTTTACTGAGAGGAGTGTTTTGTATGACTACATTATTCGCCATGCTGCCAGGTTTAAAGTCCTGAGTTGGTTGTGCATGATCTGACTGTTTTGCTGGGACAGTAGATGCGGTATTTGAGGTAAGGTCCAAGCTGGGCATTGAGACAAGCTTCTTAGTATTGGATACTAGTACTGGTGGGGTCAGTCTGGGGCATCTTTGGCTTATCCTGTCTGACCTTTAGGAGTACCTTGGGGAGGAGAGGCAGAGGGGGAAATGAATATACCGATAGGTTTTTCCAGCTGAAAGATAGGGCGTCCACTTTCTATGCTTGTCTGTGATAAATCCTTGTGCAGAATCTTTTTAGTTGGTAGTTGTGAGGGGAGGCAAATAGATCTATGTACAGGCACCCCATTTCCTTGTTGTTATGCTGAAGACTTGTGGATCCAGGTGCCACTCGTGGGGATCCATGAGGTTTCTGCTTAGTTCGTCTGCCAGAGTATTTTTCCTTCCTGGCAGGAATTGTGCCTGCAGATGTACTTGCTAAGTCAATGCTGTGTCCCACAAAGTCATGGCTAGTCTGCAAGGGGGATAAGAATGTGTGCCCCCCTGCTTGTTTATATACCACATGACTGTGGTGTTGTCTGTCTTTATCAGTAGTTGTCCTGGATGAATTAGGTCCTTGAAGGCTGTCAGGGCATTTTGAACTGCTAGCATCTCTTTTTGATTGATATGTAGATGCATTTGGTTTGAGGTCCATGTGTCCTGAATGCATCTTCCTGCCATGTGGGCCCCCCCAGGCATAATCTGATGCATTTGTAGTTAGTGTTTGCCTGGCTGGGGGTAATGTGAATCGCTATCCCTTGTTTTGGTGACAAGCCTTTGCCGACCATCGAAACTCCTGTTGCAGGCAGGGAATGAGAGTAATCATAGTTTCCAGGCTGTGGCAATGTTGAGTCCAAACACTTTTTAGGTACCACTGAAGTTTCCTCATATGCAGTCTTGCATATGGAATTAGTAGGATGCAGGATGCCATGAAGCCCAAAGCCTGCAGAATTTTTCTTGCAGATAACTGGGCCTTTGTTGCCAACATTTTGAAATAGGTAGTCAGTTGTCTTTGTTTGTCTGGCGTGAGATAAGCCATCTGGGCAGTTGAATTTAAGCTTGCACTCTTGCGAGGGTACTAGTTTTGATTTCTTTTCGTTGACTGTGTACCCTAGGCATGTTAGAAGTCTTTTCACAAATGCCAGATGCTGTAGAAGAATGTCCTTGTTCTCTGCTTGAATTAGACAGTCGTCCAAGTAAGGATATATTTGTATTCCTCTTTGTCTGCAGAATGCAATTACTGGTGCCAGGCACTTTGTAAAGACCCTGGGTGCAGTAGATAAGCCAAAGGGCAGTACAGAGAATTGGTAATGCATTGAGCCAGCCTTGAATCTGAGGTATCTTCTGCATATTTGTCTGACTGAGACATGCAGGTATGCCTCTTTTAGGTCTAAAGTCACAAGCCAAGCGTTCTTGCCCAGCATGGGCAGAAGCTGCTGCAAAATCGGCATCTTGAATTTTGGTATATGCAGGAATGTGTTCAAAATAGATAGGTCCAGTACTGGCCTCCAGGCCTTGTCCTTTCTGGGTACCAAGAACAGTCTTGAGTAAAATCCTTGTCCCTGCTCTTGCTCTGGTACTTGTTGAATGGCCCCCATGTCCATGAGGGATGAGACTTGTTTTTGTGCCTCTGCCCATTGATTTTGTGGCAGATCTGGCCAGCCGTTTGCCTTTGGCAGAGAATGGAAATGGAACTTGTAGCCTTGTGACACGATATTTAGGACCCACTTGTCCTGGGTTATAATGTTCCAATTTTGAGAAATAAAGGACTAATTTTCCCCCTAAGGGTGCTGTCAGGAGATAAGTGCTTGGTACAGGCAGGGGGAAGTCATTTGGACTGTTTCCTGTATGGTTGCAATTTGTCTTCTCCAACTTTGGAGGCAGAAGCCCCCCATTGCTTTGACCGGTATGAACCTTGCGCCTGGGATCTGCCTCTAGGGTGTCTGGATCTGCCCCTTTGAGGTCTGTCTGACACAGGAAAGGACCAATTCTTTGTTGGCCAGTGTCGACTAAACCTAGGAGGCTGTACTTGTAAAAAAATCTTTGACCATTTGCATAGATTTAGCTTTGTCCTCCATTTTCTTTAACACCTCTTCTGCCTTAACACCAAACAAAGTATCATGCTGTAAAGCTGCATCTAATAATTTCACTTTAACATGATCAGGCAGATTTTGTTCCTTTAACCAAGCATGCCTCCTAATTACAGAACCTGTAACTGCGGCCCTGCAGGAGGCCTTTAAAAAATCAGAACCACATTGCAAAGTATGCTTTCCAACTTGTTCAGATGCATGCAATAAATCCTGCATTTCCTTGTTTTCTGCACATTCAGAGTCTAACATTTTCTGTTTAAGCAATGCCATGACATGGTGCTGATGCATATGAAACTGACAGTTTAAGGCCCTTGATAGTCAAGGTAGCAGATGTGTAAACCTTTTTTCCCCATCTATCCAGTGCCCTAAAATCTCTGTCAGAGGGGGTAGGGTTTTTTTTGCAGCGGAAGCCTTAACTCCTGTGGGACCCTGAGATATAGTTTCTGGGTCTGCAGCAGGGTTTTTAAAAAGGAATTTATGAGAGTCAGGAACCCTGTAATATCTGTCAGGCTTAACAGGAGCTGGAGGTAAGGAGTCAGGGGTAAGACTAGACTCCGAAAACACATCATCTACAATGTCTAACACAGGTGGGATGGCTAGTGGCTTGTGCTGAGGTAGTAAAAGGAAATCCCTGAGCCTCTTTTTAGATTCTGAAAAATCTTGGCTCTCCCAGTGGAAATGCTCCCTCATGGTATGTAAGGTTTCCCCAAAAGAATAGTCCTCTGGAGGAGAAGCTGAAGGTATAGATTCTTCAGCATCAGAATCCTCATCGGGGGAAGAGAATATTCCTGATCAGAAGAAATGGAAACCTGATCTGAAGATTCATAGTCAGTCTCTTGCCTAGGCCTTTTATCAGGAGGGGGATGGGAACCCCTGATCAAGGTAATCAAGTCTTCGGCCATTTTGAGCATCTGTTTTTTGGGCACAGAGGCCTGACCACGTGGCTCTTGAGTTTGTTTCTTTGTTTTAGAAGGTGCTTTAGTCTTTGCCTTTGAACCTGAAGTCGGTTTGATGTAAAGATGTTTAGGTCTGAATACACCCTCAGAAGCCAGTGCCTGCTCAGCAGCTCCAGACCCATCTGAAGGGATAATATCCAAGGCTCCAATAACTTAAGTTTCCAGCGGCATGGCCGACTCCACATGGGAGTCGGTAGCGGCCTGCGACTCTAAAGTAGCGGGCGTCAGGGGCTGCGAAAGCGCCTCACTGAGGACCGGCGAACTGGCTTAGAAGCTTCGTCGTTGGTTTTGGGCCTCATTGTCTATCTCTCTCTTTTTCTTTGCGTTTTTTTGTGAACTCCGGTAGTCAGATAGCTATCCGACGACATTTCTGGATAATTAAACCGGCGTCCAAAATAGTTTAAATCAGAATCATACCAACGCTTAATAGTGCGTTGGTTAAATCTAGCACAAAACCAACAACCAAAAACGTTGTGATCAGAGCCTAGGCAAGGAATACAGTAAGAATGAAAATCCTTATGAGGTATTTGCTTTCCACAAGAAATACAATTATTTACTTTTTCTGACAGCGGTCTGGAGCAAGAAAAAAGTTTCCCCAACGGCGTACTTAGCTTTATTGAAGACTTTGGATCTGAAACTCGAACGTGAAAATCTCAGGAGTCGGCTGACCGGCACTTGCGAACTGCTTCTGCTTCAGGCACCGTGTGGCAAGAAACACAATGGCGTCAGCTGCTTCTTTTATACCCCCTGACGACCTGACATCAGGGAAGGGGTGACAGCAGCCGACGCAGGACTCAGGACATTGGAATTCAGGCAGACTGAGGGCAACCTGCCAGCAGGATTACTCAAATGTAATGACTGCAACAGTGAAACACAAAGAACATCTGTCAGCATTTTAGCATCTCCCTGTGAAAAATACATACCGCTCAGATCTTTCCAACTGCTGGAAAACATGAAACTATAAAACAATGCAGAAGGCTCCCTAGTTTTAGACATCTCGTCTCCTTGCTGCACTGAAACCATCTCTTTTATTAGGTGGTTATAAAGCAATTTAATTTCAACAATTTTCCTGAAGTTTTGCAAGTTAACCTTGTATGTTCCAGTTTCCACAGTTAAAAATATATACATTCACACAGCTACAACAGTGCATATATACGTTATGCTACCAGCCCAGTTATCTGGAATTTTGTAAATAATTCCATGTCATTTGTGAATATTGATATGAGATACAGAACTGTACGTTATGCAAGGAGCTAAAATGTAACAACAGCATGCTCTGCTGGCTTAGAACAGAAATGTATATAAACTATACACCTGCATAAATGTATCTTTTAATAGTAGAAACGGAAGCATACAGAGTTAACTTGCAAAATTTCAAGAAAATAAGTTGAAATTAAAGTGTTTTACAACTGTGTCATAAAAGTTGGTTTCAATGCAGTAAGGAAATATGTCTAGAACTAGGTTGCCTTCTGCATTGTTTTGTAAGTGTTTTACTGTTGTATGTCTTCTAGCAATAGCAAAGATCTGAAAGATATGTGCTTCTCATACAGAGACGTTAAATTCTATTAGCATCTGTTTAGCCTGGGAACTGGTCAGGTGACAGAGTGATGTCATCAAAGATAATCCAACAGTAATGTTTGATAATAATTTGAGAATTCTCTCGGGGAGAGAGACTGTGCATTTTGTACTTTGTTTTGGACCTAGCAATAGCATCCACTCATCATCATCATCTGCACTTGTTTTGCAAGTAAGATTTAGGATATAGTATCTCTTTTAGATCTAGACAGGAATATAGTAAAGATTAATTCAGACGTTTTCTGTATTTATTTGAGACTGTCCTGCAATGTCGTTTTAAAATATTTCCTGTGATTCTAAACTCTGAAGTAACTGTGTTTGTTATTGAGTACTGTTTTGTTCTTTTATTATTTATTATTAAATATATTTAAACCTATCTTTGCGGCTGATATTTGTTGGACATTTAAGCTCTTAGAGTACTTGCATATGCATTTGGTGACACTGTACAGGCCACACCTAACAGACTGGCACTTGGTCAAAACTACCATTTGGATATAGTAACATTACACAGTAGGAATGGGCACCATTTGCAAGGGCCTTATAGTAGCTGATAAGAGGAGATGGTGGCAGTGGAAACAACCTTATAGTCTGGCCAGAAGGGGGCATAGCTAGTAAACCTGTGCCAGCCTTCCCAAGGTGTGTGTCTGTGTGTGTAAATCAAATTTCAAAGTGTGTGTGTGTGTGTGTGTGTGTGTGTGTGTGTGTGTGTGTGTCAGTTACTTGGGCAGGGACATGAAGCACTGGTTGGACAGTGAGGGTGCTGGAGGTCTTGGCTTGACCTCTCAGCTGAGATCTTAACCCTATAGCTGTGCCAGTGGGGAGCCTTACTAGGGATCTGGAGAAAGAGATAGAAACTAGCCCCAGACTAACTGCGGTCTTTATGAAATTGCGCTTTACTATTTGTGTGTATGTGTGTGTGTGTGTGTGTGTGTGTGTGTGTGTGTGTGTGTGTGTGTGTGCACTTGTCATCCTCCCAGGATGCAAGTTCCCTAGCTGTTGCCAGTGTTGAGGATTGAGGCACCTTGATTACTGGGCCAGTGTTGGGGCGTCACAAAATACATTTTTGTTCTAATCCAGCAGGGTACACTGTGGTCACACATCTAGGCTCAGTACTGTACAAACCCTGTTCAACACACACTTCTGTACCAGCAATTTAATCTACACATAACATACAGTTCTAATACATTTGTAAGACAAGCATATGAATCATGCTGATATTCACAAATTACATATAATTATTTACAAAATTCCAGAAAGCTGTGCTGGCAGTATCTCCTTCTGTCACACTTCTATATAAATCATAGTAACACTCACAACTGGCATATAATTATTTACAAAATTCCAGACAGCTGGGCTGGCAGCATTTCCTTTTGTGACACAAAGTTCATATTTTAATTTGTATTTCTTCATGTTTTATCTGTTTAGATTTAGAGTTGTGTGTGGAAGTTTTTTTTTTTTTTTTACTGTGACTAACGGTGTGGGTAGAGTGCACAAAAATTACGGTTACCATAGGTAGGATGGTAACCAATATGTACACCCCAGACGAACAACACATTTTTAGTATATTGTGTTTAGGTTAAATATTCACAAACACAAAAGCAGGCACACAACACTCAAGTGCCATGCACTCAACTGCTTAATCACATATTCGATTGTCTAAATGACAATCGAATATGTGATAGTAAACCGGTTTACTATCACATATTCGATTGTCATTTAGATGATCGAATATGTGCGAAAATCATTTTCTCGAACTGAGAGTTCGATCACCACAGTGTCGAAGCTGACATGAGCGAACAGCCGCTATTGTCAGCTTCAACATTGTGGTGCAGATCGCACTATAGTGGGAATCAGGAAATGTACCCTTACCCTCACTGTAGTACGATCTCAGCATTTGTATATATAAGTAGGGTGGGGGCGCAGCCTCCCTGCAAACGTTACTGTTAGTTGTGGGCAGATGTGAGTATTTCAGCAAAGTCGATATTCGACATTGCTGAAATGCTAAGTTCGATATTTCGGTTGCTCGGTGTTCTGATTTTCGACAATATTTGTCAGACATCATTGCATTCGTCTAAATGACGTTCGCAAATATGACAGTAAACCTCACATACCTAGTCACTTAAACAGTTAGTTATGTACTCACCATAACGATCGATGTATGTGGTCCATCTCGCCTACATTCATTACTGATGGGTTCGGAGCCGACAATCGGGTCCAACTATTTTCAAGCACGAAGTCTCTAATTGGCTGGGCTAACTGGTATCCCAGGATGCAACTCTCCCAAACCCCAAATCTTGTTTGCATAAGTCGCAATCACTCCACACACACAAAAACCCTAATAAGAGGATTATCGTCCCCCAGAAGGGAAAAATAAACCAATTCTGAAGGGTCTCGAAACGATTATCCTCCAAATCCATAGGCAGGGGGCAGGTGGGAGGGTATGTAAGAATGTAGGCGAGATGGACCACATACATCGATAGTTATAGTGAGTACATAACTAACTGATGTTATGTGGTCTTATCTCGCCTACATTCATTACTGATGGGACAGCGTCCCTAGCTCCCCTAATCCGGGAGGCTCAAAGGAAAACACTCCTGAGAACCGTGGAAACAAAGGAAGCCTGGCCTCTAGATGCCACGTCCAATTTGTAGTGAGAGACAAAGGTATAATGAGAGGCCCATGTGGCCGCAAGCAGCACAGATGTCGTCTAAGGAAAGTCTGGCATGATAAGCTACTGAAGTCGAAACCACCCTAGTTGAATGAGCCTTGACTGAGAATGGTAAACTTCTGCCTGCTGAAGAGTAAGCAAAGGTAATGCAATCCTTAATCCACCTGGAAATTGTGCACTTGGAGACAGAGAAACCCGTCCTATTCTCCGAAAAGGAGACAAACAATTGATCTGATTTCCTTGACAGTTTAGTCCTGTGTAAATAAAATCTTAGTTGTCTATGGACATCCAATTGATGAAATTTGTACTTCGCCTTGTCGGAGAAGTTGGGTAACTCAATGGATTGGTGGAGATTAAGGGTGAATGACACCTTGGGGAGAAAGGATGGGGTAAGTCTCAATGAAACCCTGTCCTTATGGAATATTAAATACGGGGGCCTAATGGACAAAGCTTGGAGTTCAGATACCCTTTTACCTGACGTAATGGCTACTAAAAAGGCTGTTTTCCAGGATAAAAATTTTAATTCGCAAGTGGCAACCGGCTCAAAGGGGGGAGAAATGATGGCTTGTAATACTAGATTTAAATCCCATGCCATAACAGGTGTTGACACAGGAGGACATAATAACCAGGCCCCTTTTAGAAATGCTTTGCAAAGTCTATGACTCATAAGAGCAGGCTCATGGAATATGTGGAAGTTAGAAATGGCCGCCAGCTGTACCTTAATGGTGGAAGGAGCAGAGCCTTGTCGGAAAAGCAAAGCTAAAACGTCTAGGACCGCTGATATCGAGGCTGTGAATGGATCTAGGCCTTGTGACTGAGCCCAGATGGAGAACCTCTTCCACTTGATATGGCAAATTTTTCTGGTGGAAGGCTTGTGTGATGAAGAAAGGATATGGACCACCTCAGGTGATCAGGAATGTAGTCTAATTATTGATGGAAGTGGAGCAGCCAGGCTGTCAACCTGAAGGATTGTAGGGAGGGGTGTAACTGTCCTGACATACGAGTCAAAAGGTCTGGTAATGGATCCAGAATCCAAGGACCGTCTACTGCATACCGCTGAAGAAAGGGGAACCAAACTTGGCGAGGCCAGTGTGGAGCAATAAGAATCATCTTGCTTCCCAAACGAATGGCCTTCTGAATCACTCTTGGTAACAGAGGAGACAGAGGAAAGGCATAGAGCAGACCGGGAGGCCAATCGTGGACTAGAGCGTCCCTGGGTGATTCCCCCTGTGAGGGGATCAGAGTGAAGTAGCTGCTGCATTTGGTGTTGAGGGAACTGGCAAAGAGATCGCAGCAAGGCTGACCCCACCTGCTGAAGATCCGAGTCACAACTCGGCTGTTCAGGGACCACTCATAAGGCATCAGAATAGCTCTGCTTAGCCTGTCTGCTATCACGTTGAATTTTCCCGGAATGTGCGTTGCCACTTGGATCCGTTGGGAAGACACTGCCCAATCCCACACTCTCATGGCCTCTCTGCAGAGTGGATATGACTTGGTTCCCCCTTGTTTGTTCAGGTACCAAACAATTGACATACTGTCCGAGTGAACAGCAATCGTTGCTCTTGGAAGAAAGCTCTGAAGTGCTTGCAACGCTAACAGCACTGCTCTCATCTCTAGGACATTGATGTGTAGGTGTACCTCATACTCCTGCCAAGTGCCTTGGGCTGTTCTGCCCAGATAATGCCCCCCACCCTATCTGGGAGGTGTCTATGGTCACTGTGGCAGCGGGAGAAAGGGGAAATAGATTCATGCCCTTGTTCAGATTGGAATGACATAGCCACCAACGGAGATCCTGCTTGCAATGATCTGTGATATGAATCGGGTGAGAGAGGGGTAATTTTTGATAGGACCATTGGGCTGAAAGGAGCCACTGAAGGACTCGCATGTGAAGCCTGGCTAAGGGTATTAGCATGATGGTCGCCGCCATGGAACCCAGTAACTGAAGAACTAACCTGGCTGGGACCTTCTTGTGGGGCAAGAGAGCCTGGACCTGAGATTGCAACACCATTATTCTTTCCTGAGGTAGAAAGGCCCTCATGAAAATCGAATTTAATTCTGCGCCTATAAAGACAACACACTGTGAGTGCAGCAAGGCAGATTTTCCCCAGTTTACTGTAATCCCCAACTTTTGACAGAGATTTAAGGTAGCCTCCCTGGCTTGGATGAGTAGATGCCTGGTGGGGGCGGTAAGGAGCCAATCGTCCAGGTAAAGAAACACCTGGAATCCTAGACGTCTCAGGTGAGATGTCACCACTGCCAAGCATTTGATGAACACCCTGGGGGCTGTGGTGAGACCAAATGGCAGGGCTCGAAACTGGAAGTGACTGGCTCCCAGTCGGAGGTGTAAATGGATCCTGGATGTCTTGTTTATCTTGGTGTGATAATAGGCATCCTTGAGGTCAATGGAGCACATCCATACTCCCCTCTTCCAACAATGGGAAGATGGATTGAAGAGTGACCATTCGGAATTCGGATTTCAGGATGTAGTGATTTAATCGGCTGAGATCCAAGATGGGCCTCAGGTACCCTGTTTTCTTTGGCACCAAAAATAGTCTTGAGTAGGTTCCTGATCCGATCTGGTCTGGGGGGACCGGTGGGATGACTCCTTTTCTTAGTAGCTTTGACATTTCTAACGCTACTTGATCCCTTTGACTGGGTGGAACGTCTGGGATTCTTTTGATTGTAGGAGGAAGTGAAATAAAGGGGATGGTATAACCTCCGGTGATTATTCGAAGCACCCATCGATCCTGAGTTATGCTCTCCCAGGCTTGAAGATGCTTCGAAAAACGACCCCCGACTGGATCCGGAGCAGCACAGCCGGGCAACCCTTCAGGGATGCTGATAGGAAGATCCGCAAAAGGAGTCGCGGTCTCCCAGATTGCGGGGGCCTCCTCTGCCCCTAGGACGGCGTCTTCCAGAATAATTTCCCCCACCTCTGCCTCTGGAGGGGGACTCACCTTGAGTGACTGGGAAAGACTTTTGTGATTTTTTGAACCACATCTTCCCACCCCTCAGAGCCTTGGGATAAGGCCTAGAGGGAAGAGAAAAATGGGCCCCTATGGCAGATAAAGTCTTACCCTCTTGTTCACATCTAGTGAGAGAGTCTCTTTCACTTTTGGTCCAAAAAGAGAGGACCCATCAAAGGGGGTGTCCATGAAGGAAGACTTGAAGGCCTCCGCGAAGTGGCATAGGCGCATCCAGGCTTGTCTCCTCAGAGCAAGGCCTGAGCTAGCTGCCCTGCTCGCCCCTTCGGCTGCACAGGATATGAGCCTCATGGACGAGTTAGCTATGTAACCAAGGGTAGACAACTGGGCATTAACAGTCTGTGCTAGCGCCTCAGGCATGTTATCCGTCAAGGTATCTCCCAACTCTTTAAGGAGATCCCGCTGGAGCTGAGTAAAGTGACAAAGATAATTCAGGGACTGTAGCATAAAGGTCGCTGAAGACAGGGTGCGCTTCCCATAGCGATCCATACTCCTGGACTCCTTGTTAGGAGGATGGACTGAGGAAGAAGCCTCGGCAACTTCCTGCTGAGTGGCTGATGCCACCATCATGGCATCTACAGGGACCCCTTTTGTCAAAAACTCTTTCCCGGGGGGAGCAGACAAGAACTTGTTAGGGCGGCTGGGCACAGGTTCCACGGAGTCAGGATGTTCCCACACCCTTTGACAGATAAGGTCTAACAATTCGTCAAAGGGTGGAGACACCCAGGAGGCAGTAGGTTGAGTGCCGAAGGCCTTGAGGAATACAGACTCCTCAGAGGGGGGCTTGGAAGACCAGTCGCCTCTCTGCCTCAATATCTCCAGGATATCGGAGAAGGAGACGTCATCGGAGGATGACTTAGGGGATCCCTCTGCATCGTTGAGGTCGGTATCCGAGGTGATGGACTCGTCTTGGGAGTCTATGTGCTTCCTCTTGCACAACTTCTTCCTGGGAGGCTCCTCAGGCACAGACTCTGAGGGGCCCTCAGAAAGTTGGGGACCGCTCATGGGGGTGTCCTCAGGCCTTCAAGCTCTGCTATCCATTGATAGGGGGCATCAGAGGCTCGTGCCAGGGTGTATGGGGAAGGAGTGGTCAATCCAAGTGATGTCCCTGACAACGATCTGGCCAATGTTGTCCTCATGGCCTCAAATGCAGGTCCCCCCGAATCAGAGGACTGACCTACCTCCGAGGCTACGACCGGAGTCGGGATCCCCCGAGCCAAAGCGCCGAGAGGGAGACTCGGAGCCGACAGAAGTCCCGATGTGTCCCCATCGGGCCCAACCGAAGAAACCCGAGTGCCGAAACCAGATGAAAGAATCAAAATGGTTGGGGCCAACGACGGCTCCGATGAGCCCATCACGGGTATCGGAGCCGGTGTAATGACATCACTCGGTGCTGAACACTCCGGCTCCAATGACACAATGCTCAGAGCTATACCACAGCAGCTATGATGTCGGGTGAAGTGCGACATCAGCCGAGGCCAGACCCAGACTTTGGAATCCGGCCGACCGAAGGGCTGCCTGAGGCAGGACAACCCATATGTTAGGACTGCAGTTGCATCCTTGAAGGACATCCACCTTATGTCCAAATCAGACAATCGAGAGGATTTGGAGGCAACTGAAGGAGATGAGGATCTCCTGCCTATTGATTCATGAGTAACGCTCCGAATCGGTTCCAAAATGATCGGAGCCAAGTTCGACTCCAGCACTACCGAGACTTCCTGCGGCCCTGAAGCCAATGGAGCCGAGGAAGCTGGATCCAACACAGAACTCTTCTCCTGTGGCTCAGAGGATAACGGAGCCGAGGAAGTAGTAACCGCTTTCAAGATCTTCTCTGGAGGCTCCGAGGAACTAGACGGAGCTGGAGATCGTTTTTTTTTTGACTTGGAGGATTTGGATTTGCCAGTAGATTCTAAATCCTCTTCAAAAGAGGGCTTGATCGGGCCCTTCAAGCTTAGTTTATTTTTTCGTTCCTGCAGTACCCTGGAACTAAAAGAATGGCAGACACTGCAGGACTCCTGTAAATGTTTAGCACCAAGGCAATAAACGCAGATGGCATGCCCATCAGTGATGGACATTTTGTAAGCACACTTTGAGCATTTCTTAAACCCAGAGGGTTTATGCTCTTTTAGTTCTTTAGACATTGCCAGCAGAAATAACACACACAACACAATAGGATAGGAAGGTACACTGAGGAACTCTAAGTTAAATGCTCCTAAGAAGACGAGAAAAACACTACCTAGACAACGAAGGAGAGGGCTAGGTCCCTCTAACTTAAACGGGCCTAGCCCGCCAAACACAAGGAAAAATACTCACACTTTCACAAACTGCCACAGGGCCAAACTACAGACACAACACAACGTAGCTATGAAAATAGCTTTTGTTTCACAGGAAAGTACTATTCTGCAAAGAATTTTTTTAGTCAAAAAAAGAGTGCTTGGCCACAGCCAAGCTCGAGACCACGTCCTGACACAACAAGCAGCAAACAAGATCTGGGGGTTTGAGAGAGTTGCATCCTGGGATACCAGTTAGCCCAGCCAATTAGAGACTTCATGCTTAAAAATAGTTGGCCGAGTCGGAGCAGATTGTCGGCTCCGAGCCCATCAGTAATGAATGTAGGTGAGATAGGACCACATAACATCTATGTATTTATATATTCACGTTCATACTCTTGATAGCCATAATGCTGATTATACCTTGCTGTTTACACAAATAATACATAACATTTTAACTTTAATTTCTCAATGCAAATATTGCGCTATTTGCTTATTTCTGATGAGGTATATCTTGAAATTATTTTCTTGATATATACAGTGGATACAAAAAGTGTACACACTCCTGTTAAAATGCAAGGTTTTTTGTGATATAAAAAAATGAGACCACAATAAATAATTTCAAAACTTTTCCCACCTTTAATATGACCTATAACCGGTACAATTCAATTGAAAAGCAAACAGATCTGCTAGGGGAAAAATATAAAAAAAAAACAGAAAACGTAAAATAAGATGATTGCATAAGTGTGCACACTCTTAACTTTGTTGAAGCACCTTTTGATTTAATTACAGCATTCAGTCTTCTTTGGTAGGAGTCTATCCGAATAGCACATCTTGACTTGGCAATATTTGCAGACTCTTCCTTGCAAAAGCACTCCAAATCTGTCAGATTATGAGGGCATCTCTTGTGTACGGCCCTCTTGAGGTCACTCCACAGATCTTCGATTGGATTTAGGTCCGGGCTCTGGCTGGGCCATTCTAAAGCTTTAATTTTCTTCTGGTGAAAACATTCTTTTGTTGATTTGGATGTATGCTTGGGGGTCACTGTCATGCTGAAAGGTGAAATTCCTATTCATTTTTCTAGCAGAGATCTGAAGGTTTTGGGCCAAAAGTTTTGGTATTTGGAACTGTTCATAATTCCCTCACCTTGACTAAATCCTAGTTCGAGCTAAAGAAAAGCACCCCAAAGCATGATACTGCCACCACCATGCTTCACCATGGGGATGGTGTTCTTTTGGTGATGCAAAGTGTTGTTTTTGCGCCAAGTGTACCTTTTGGAATTGTGGTCAAAAAGTTCAACCTTGGTCTCATCAGACTATAACACATTTTCCCACATGCTTTTGAGAGACTTAATGCATTGTTTTGCAAATTTTACCGGGCTTGGGTGTTGTGTAAGAAAAGGCTTCCATCTTGCAAACCTATCCCATAGTCCAGACATATGGAGAATATGGGAGATTGTTGTCACATGTAGTACACAACCAGTACTTGCCAGAAATTCCTGCAGCTACTTCAGTGTTGCTGTAGGTCTCTTGGCAGCCACCCTGACCAGTTTTAGCCTTGCCTTTTCATCAATTTTGGAGAGACATTCAGTTCTTTGCAACGTCACTCTTGTCCCCTATTTTCTCCACTTTTTGATGACTGTCTTCACTGGGTTCCACTATATATCCAATGCTGTGGATATTTTTTTGTCTCTTGACTAATACCGTTTAACAATGACAGCTCTTTGATGCTTTGCAAGCACTCTGTGAACCATGGCTTTTGCTGTAGCAGGCAACTGAGTAATGTCAGGAAAATCCTACTAGGACAGCTGAACTGCATTTGGGGTTAATCAGAGTCTCTTTAATTGATGGCAGTTGTGTACCCAAGGAGACTGAATGCTGTAATTAAATCAAAAGGTGCTGCAACAAAGTATTAGTTTAAGGGTGTGCACACTTATGCAACCAACTTATTGTATGTTTTTTTTATATTTTTCCTCTAACAGATTTGTCTTTCAACTGAATTGTACAGGTTATAGGTCACACTAAAGGTGGGAAAAGTTTTGAAATGATTTATTGTGGTCTCATTTTTTTATATCACAAAAATCTGGCATTTTAACAGGGGGTGTGTACACTTTTATATCCACTGCATACATATATCAATGTATAGGTATGTATGTGTACATAAATACAAAAGTGAGCAACACACAAAAAACTGAATAATCATTTTACTTGCCCTGCATGAAAATGTATTTACTTGTCCATATACTAGTGTTGTTAACAGTGCAGTTGTGTAAAATCTTACCATAACAGTGAATGTCCTTTTCTACACTGTTGCTGTATTCATTACACCAGGGATCCCCTGCCAAAGGCAGCCTGACATCCGTCCAACACACTAAAGCCTTTAGGTTGCTTTAAGGTATGCTGTACATCACACGTATGCTCCTTGCATTGCTTAAGGCATAAATGTGACATCCGTATGTACCATCATCAGAAGTGACAGCCCCAGTAGGAACACAAGTCCAAGGAAAAGAAAGGTAATCAGTACATCCAGAAGAGGAATGGACCAGGGGGTGGGAGGGAGGGAGTGAATACTGCAACAGTGAACAGAAGGACATCTACAGTTATAGTAAGATTCTACACAACTTTACTATCTCCCTCCATTTCACTGTTGGGAGTATTTATTACAGCAGGGTGAGTCCCAAAGCTCAGGAAAAAGAGAGGGAGGAGGAAGGACCAGCAGAGCTCTCTAGAAAGCCAAGAAGGATGGCCCTGGCAAAACCAGCTCTAGCTCTGGAAATTCCATCCAACTTGTAGTGCTTGGAAAAAGTATGCAAAAAAGTCCAGGTAGCTGCCTCAAGAATAGAGTTAGTATCTAAACCCTTGAAAAAAGCACCAGAAGCAGCCACAGCTCTAGTAGAATGAACTTTAACAGAAGGAGGAAGGCTCTTACCATGAAAGAAATAAAAAAAATGTCTTTAGAAATCCAAAAACAAATAGCTTGCTTGGACACAGACAAACCTAAGGACCTAGGATGAAAGGAAACAAAGAGCTGATAAGATTTATGAAAAGTCTGAGTCTTACCCAAATAAAATATGAGTTGTCTATGCACATCCAATGTGCACAGCACCCTCTCACTGGCAGGTTGTGGAAAAGGGAAAAAGTGAGCAAATGAATAGGCTGATTAAGAGAGAACTCCTTCACCACCTTGGGCATAAAAGAAGGATTAGTATGAAGGGACACCCTGTCTTTATTAAACAAAAGAGGAGGACAAGCCATAAAGGCTTGAAGCTCAGGCACCCATCTAGTAGAAGTAAGGTCTAAGAAAAGAACAGCCTTCCAAGAGCAATGTTGCAAGGAAGCTGAGGTTGCAGGCTCAAATGCAGCCTGGATCAAATTTTCTATAAAAAAATTAAGATCCCAGGGAGGAGTGACACGCTTCCTGGGAGGACTATGATGGACACTTTTAAAGAATTCTTTACTTCAAATCTAGAGGCTAAAGGAGATAATAAAAGCAGACGAGTAGAAATAGCTGACAAGTGGGCCTTAAATGAAGAATAAGCCAAGTCAGCATTGAGCAATTCACACAGATAAGAGAAAATCAAAAGGACATCCCCAGAAAGTGGACCCAGGTTACAAGAAAGACACTAAACAGAAAACGTCTTCCATTTGGATAAGTACGATTTCCTAGCAGTGGATTTCCTGGCCTCCTGTAGGGCCCTAAGAACATCCTTAGACAAAAGGTGTCTGTGGAATCAAAATCCTATCAACCACAATGTCAGTTGAAGAGTGGACAGGTGGGGATGGATGAGAGATCCCTTGTCTTGTAAGTTCACCCTGCGAGGTAGCTTTTGATGAATGCCCCTGGCTAAATGCTGAAGGGGGAACCAATGCCGTCTTGGCCAAAAGGGAATCACCAACAACATTTTGGTAGCATCCTGTTGAATTCTGAACAGGACTTTTGGAGTGAGGGGAAGGGAAAGCATAGAGGATCACCCCCTTCCAAAAAAGAGAGAGGGCATCCACCTTTCAAATCAGAGGACCCGAATCTCTGGCACAAAATACAGGAAGTTGTCTGTTCAGAGGGGAGGCAAAAACATCCATGAGGAGTACCCCACTAGTGGACAATGTCCGGAAACACATCCTTGTGAAGCATCCATTCATGAGACTGAGCTATGGACATGCTCAGAGAATCTAACACAATGTTCTGACCTGAAGGAATGTATACTACCTGATGGGTCACTTGGAACTGGACAGCTAGCTCCCACACTAGGAGTGACAAAAGACAAAGAATATAAGACCCCCCCCCTCCCATTTGTTGCCATACCACATCACTGTAGCATTGTCTGTAAACTCCTTGGGAGGTCCTGTGGAGAAAAGAGAATGAAAGGCCTAAAGCACCAGCAGAGCAGCTCTCATCTCCTTAATGTTGATCAGGTTTTTCTGTTTAATAGGTGACTAGATTCCCTGCACCTTTGGGGAGCTGAAAGCTGCTCCCCATCCCACATCTAAGGCATCTGTGAACAGCTCCCGAGAGGGAAGAGTTGGATGAAAAGAAAGACCTGGACTGAGTCTCAACTGCTGAATCAACCACAGAAGTTCCTGCTTGAGACAAGTGAGAAGAGTAAGTAAGAAATCAAGGGGATGAGAATGCTGAAGCCAAACTCACTTTAGAAACCACTAAAGTTTTATTATGTGGAGTTTGGCTAAATGGAGAATAGAATAGTGGAAGCCATGAACCCCAGATCTCTCAGAAATTCCCTTGCCATTACAGATGTCAGGGGAAGAAGGAAATGAAAAACAGAAATGAGAGTTAGGGCCTTGAGAGGAGACAAGGGATGGCAGCACAGGAACAGTCTGGATCCTAAAAGACATAATCCTGAGAAGGAATCAAAAAAATGTTTGAGATTTATAGTGAAACCCAGGCTCTACAGAAGGGAGACATCAAAGTGAAGATTTTGCAACAAAATCTTTGTTGAGGATGGCTGAAATAGGGGGTCGCTCAAGTAAGGAAAGACTTGGATCTCTTTTAGTCTGCAAAAAGCAATCACAGGAGTGAGGCATGTGGTGAATATCCTTGGGGCAGTATAAAGACCAAAGGGCAAAGCAAGGAACTAAAAATGTCAGGAAACAGAGAAAAATACAAACTTCCAGAAAAAGGGATGAATTGGGATATGGAGATTAGCAACCTTAAGATCCAGAGACACCATGCAAGGCTGAGGAAGCAAAAGAGGGAACACAGTCTGAAGGGACAACATTCGAAAAGAGGGAACCTTCAGAAAGTACAGTTGTGTACACTTACCATAAATGTAGTTGTTCGAGTGTATTCACTGTTGCAGTCATTACATTAGGGTAATCTGCTGGCAGGTTACCCTCAGTTGGCCTGAATGACAAAGTCTTGGGTCCTGCGTCGGTTGCTGTCTCCTCTTCCATGACGTCAGGTCATCAGGGGTATAAAACATACAGCCGACGCCATTTTATTCAGTTTTTCTTGCCCCAGATGTCAGGTGCTCCCCAACAAATGGGGAGCCAAAAAAAAAATATATATATATATATACAGAAATATATAAAAATGCACTTTTAGCAACATAAACTTTACCTTCATCTAAAAGCAAATACACCACAAAGGCTTTAGTGTATAGTGAAGGAAAGAAAAGGTATAGAAAGGAGGATGGCGGGTGGGTAACCAGGACTGCAACAGTGAATACACTTGAACATCTACATTTATGGTAAGTGTACACAACTGTACTATGTTCTTCGTGTTTCACTGTTGCAGTCATTACATTTGTGTAGAATCCCAAAACTATGGATGGGAGGATGGAACTAAACAGCATTAGAAGCGGCTATAAGGCCCTGCAGAACTGTAGTGGCAAAGCCTGCCCTGGATTTGGAGAAGAGAGCAAATGATAATGCTTTGTGAAGGTATGAACAGAGCTCCAAGCAGCAGCTTCTAGAATGTCTTTGGTTGGAACCCCTCTGAGAAAAGTTGCTGAAGTAGAGGCAGCCCTGGTGGAATGTGATCTGATCCCCTTGGGCACAGGTTTACCACGGTGCAAGTAGCAGAAACAAATGCAGTGGCTTATCCACTTAGAAACAGTCTGCTTTGATACAGCCTACCCCTCTGATCCTGCAGCAAATGCTACCAGTAGTTGCTCAGACTTTCTTAGAGATTTGGTCCTGTTTAAGGAGAATCTTAGTTGTCTGTGTACGTCCAACGAATGCAGAATCCGCTTCCCCTTGTTCTGCAGATTTGGGTAAAATGTTGGCAGGTGAATGGTCTGTTTAAGAGTCACACTGGATAGCACCTTAGGCATAAAAAAAAAGGACTGGTCCTGAGGGACACCCCGTCCGGGTAAAATGTAATAAAAGGCTCCACCGCCATGAGAGCCTGTAGTTCTGAAACTCTTCTTGCTGAAGTGACTGCCAAGAGAAAAGCTGTTTTCCAAGATAGAAATTTTATATCCGCAGTAGCTGTGGGTTCAAAAGGAGGCAGGGTGAGTTTTTCCAGCACAAAATTGAGGTCCAGCACAAAATTGAGGTCCCATGCAGGAGTTGGTGATCTTCTGGGAGGCCTTAAATTTGTGGCCCCTCTAAGATGCTGTTTAAGCAGAGGATGGGAAAAGAGGGGAGGCTCTGTGTTGTAATGAGCCGAGATGGCAGAGGCATGGATTTTTATTGAAGAAAGAGATATGCCCTTGTCAAGCATCTCAGTAAAATATTGTAAAATCTGAGGAATATTGGGCTTTGCTGTGTCTGTTCCTTGTGCTTGGTTCCAAGCACAGAATCTCTTCTGTTTATCAGCATAAGACTTTCTAGTACCAGGCCTTCTGGCTTCCAAAATGACATCCATCACAGATTTACTAAAAGGTGTTGTTTGAATAATTAATTGATCAGCCATGCTGCAAGATTCAGAGTTTGGAGCTTAGTGTGCAGAATTTGATTGTTCTGCTGAGACAGTAGATGAGGTATTTGAGGTAAGTACCATGGAGGAAGTTGAGACATATTCCTTAGAAGTGGGTACCAGTGCTGGCGAGGCCAGTCCGGAGTAACTAGGATCATTTTTGTTTTTTCCTGTCTGACTTTAGCAAGACCTTGGAGAGTAGAGGCAGAGGGGGAAAGGTATAGACTGATAGGTTTTTCCAGCTGAAGGTTAGGGCATCCACTTTCCATGCTTTTTTTTGATGAGTTTGCGTGCAGAATTTGTCCAACTGATAATTTTGTGGAGAGGCAAACAGATCTATGTCTGGGCACCCCCATTTCTGTGTTAAAATGCCGAAGAGTTGTGGATCCAGTTTCAATTCGTGCGAGTCCATAAGATTTCTGCTTAGGTCGTCTGCCAGAGTATTTTGTTTTCCTGGCAGGAATTGAGCTTGAAAATGTATTTGGTAAGTCAAGGCTGTGTTCCACAAGGCCATGGATAGTCTGCAAAAGGGGTAGGAATGTTTACCCCCCTGATTGTTTATGTACCACATAACTGTGGTGTTGTCCGTTTTTATCAGTAGCTGTCCTGGATGAAGTAAGTCCTTGAAGGCTGTCAGAGCATTCTGAACAGCTAGCATCTCTGTCTGGTTGATATGCAGATGCATTTGGTTTGGGCTCCCATTTGCGATGAATGCATCTCCCCGCAAGGTGGGCCCCCCAAGCATAGTCTGATGCGTCTGTAGTTAGGGTTTGGGTGGCAGGGGGTAGAGTGAATGACAGTCCCTTGTTTTGGTGACATGTCTCTGCCCACCAAAGAAACTCCTGCTGTAGGCAGGGAATGAGAGGAATCATTGTTTCCAGTCTGTGACAATGTTGACTCCATAAACTTTTTAGGTACCACTGAAGTTTCCTCATATGCAATCTCACATATGGAATTAGTAGAATGCAGGATGCCATGAACCCCAAAGCCTGCAGAATTTGTCTTGCAGATAAATGGGTTTTTGTTGCCATTTGTTTGAAGTATGTTGTCAGTTGCCTTTGTTTGTCTGGCGTAAGGCAAGCCATCTGGGCAGTTGTATTCAAGCTTGCACCCAGGAATGTAATTATTTGAGAGGGTACCAGTTGTGATTTTTTTTCATTTATGGTGTACCCTAGGCATGCTAGAAGCCTTTTTACAAATGCCAGATGTTGAAGAAGAGTGTCCTTGTCCTCTGCTTGAATGAGACAGTCGTCCAGATAAGGATAAATTTTAATGTTTCTTTAATATTTATTTATTTAATTATTTATTTATTCATTTATTTATTTAATGTTTTTCTTTAATTCAGTAATGCAATTACTGGTACCAGGCACTTTGTAAAGACCCTGGAAGCAGTAGAGAAGCCAAAGGGCAGTGCAGAGAATTGGTAATGCAAAAAACCTGCTTTGAAGCGGAGGTATCTTCTGCATGATTCCCTTATTGGTATATGCAGGTATGCCTCTTTTAAGTCTAGAGTTACTAAACCAAGCATTCCTGCCTAGCATAGGCAGTAGCTGTTAAAGTCAGCATTTTGAATTTTGGAATGTCCAGGAATGTGTTCAAAATCAATAAGTCCAGTATTGGACGCCATGAATTGTCCTTTCTGGGTACCAGGAAAAGTCTTGAATAAAAACCTTATCCTTTTTCCTTTTCTGGTACTGCTTGAATAGCCCCCATATCCATGAGGGACATGACTTGTTCCTGGGCCTCTGCCCACTGGTTTTGTGGCAGATCCGGCCATCCGTTTGGAATTGGCAAAGTATGGAAATGAAATCTGTACCCCTGGGATACTATGTTTAATACCCACGTATCCTGGGTAATTAACTGCCAATTTTGAGCATGAAGTGCTAGTTTTTCCTCCCAAGGGTGCTGCCAAAAGGTAAGTGATTGGTGATGGTAGAGGAAAGTCATTGAGACTGCTTACTGTAGGGGTTGTGCTTTGTTTCCTCCAGTTTTGGAGGTGGAGGCACCCCATTGCTTTGACCTGTAAGAACCCTGTGACTGGTATCTGGAGCCTTTTGAGCATTTGGATTTGTCTTGAGTGGCTCTGTTGGACACAGGAAAGGACCAATTTTTAGTAGGCCAGTGTCTACTGAACCTGTGTGGCTGCACTTGCAAGAAATCTTTTACAGTTTGCATAGATTTAGCTTTGCCTTCCATTTTCTTTAAAACCTCTTCTGCCTTATTACCAAACAAAGTATCATGCATACAATAATTTTGCTTTAACATGATCAGGCAGATTTTGCTCCTTGAGCCAGGCATGCCTTCTAATCACAGATCCAGTAATGGCGGCCCTGCAAGAGGCCTCCAAGGAATCAAAACCACATTGCAAAGTATGCATTCCAACCTGTTCTGCTGAATGCAATAATTCCTGTAACTCTCTATTTTCCACACAATCAGAAATCAACATCATTTTCTGTTTCAGTAAACCCATAACATGCTGCTGAAATTTAAGCATATGAAACTGGCAGTTTAAGGCCCTGATTAACAAGGCTGCAGACATATAAACCTTCTTTCCCCATCTATCCAGGGCCCTGGAATCTCTGTGAGAGGGGGTATGATTTTTGTCTGTAGAGGCCTTTACACCCTTGGGACCCTGAGAAATAGTCTCAGGATCAGCAGCAGGATTTTTGAAAAGAAATTTGTGGGAGTCAGGAACCCTGTAATATCTGTCCGACTTACTAGGAGTCGGAGGCAGGGAATCAGGAGCCATGCTCAATTCCGAAAACACATCAACAATGTCTAATACAGGAGGTATTGCCAACGGCCTATGCTGAGGAAGAAGGAGGAAATCCCTAAGCCTCTTTTTTGATTTAGAGACGTCCTGACTCTCCCAATGAAAATGTTCCCTTGAAATATGCAAAGTCTCTCCAAAAGAGTAATCCTCAGGAGGGGATGCAGATGGAATCCTCAAAGGGTGGAATAGAAAATTCCTGATCAGAAGAGGAATCAGAAGAAATGGAAACCTGATCTGAAGATTCATAATCAGTGCCTTGCCTAGGCCTCTTAGCAGGGGGGGGGGACCCCCTGATCAAGGTAATTAAATCCTCAGCCATTTTGATCATCTGTTTTTTAGGCATAGGGGCCTGAACACGTGGCTCATGCGTCGGTTTTTTAGACATAGAAGATGTATTTGACCTTGTTTTTGCGGCTGGCGCCAGTTTAGTATAAAAATGTTGAGGCCTAAAAACACCATCAGAAGCCAGTGCCTGCTCAACGGCTCCGGACCCATCCAAGGGAGAGACATCCGGTGGTTCAATACTCTGAGAATCTCGCAGCATTCTGGACTCCGAATGGGTCTCGGTAGAGGTCTGCGACTCAAATGTAGCAGGTATCAGGGGCTGCGAAAGCACCTCACTGAGTACCAGCGAACCGGCGACTGGCTTAGGAGAAGCTTTGTTATTGGGTTTTGGACCTTGGCGGTCTGTCTCTGCCTTTTTCGTTGTGTTTTTTGTGAACTCCGGTAGTCGGATTGCTAACCGATGACATTTTTGGATAATTAAATCTTGAACCAAAATATTTAGAAGCAAAAATATACCAACGCTTAATAGTGCGTTGGTTAAATCTAGCACAAAACCGACAGCAAGGCACATTGTGATATGGGCCTAGGCAAGGAATACAGTACAAATGAAAATCCTTATGATGTATTTGCTTCCCACAAGTAATGCAATTATTAACATTTATTGACATCGGTAAGAAGCAAGAAAAAGTTTCCCCAATGGGGTACTTAGCTTTAGTTTGAAGACTTCGGTTCTGAAACTTGAATGCGAAAATTTCAGGAGTCGGCCGACCGGCACTTGTGAACTGCTTCTGCTTCGGGCACCGCGCAGCAAGAAAGACTGAATAAAATGGCATCGGCTGCATGTTTTATACCCCTGATGGCCTGACGTCATGGAAGAGGAGACAGCAACCAACGCAGGGCCTAAGACTTTTTATTCAGGCCGACTGAGGGCAACCTGCCAGCAGATTACCCTAATGTAATGACTGCAACAGTGAAACATGAATAACATATCCATTTACATGAGAGTGATCTAAAATTGGTCTCCAACTACCCTCCCTCCTGGGTGCTGGGAACATTCTGGAGAAAACCCTTCCCCCATTTGGAAACCGGAACTTCTTGAATAGTACCCTGACTCAAGAGATCCCAAAGCACCCTTGGAAAGTAGGACAGCTGTTCCTGAGGGGGATCAGGGATTCCCATAAAAGGAGGAAGAGACTGCCAGACCATGAAATACCCTTGGCAGATAATGAGCAGAATCCAGGAGGGAGTCCTGAGTACTCTTTAACCAAAAAGGGAGAGATAGAGAAAGGTGTAAAGAAACAGGAATGTGGCTGGGAAGAATAGGATAGTCAGACAGCACCTGGTTTATCAGGAAAAGGATACTTCTGAGGCACAGAAACAGTTTCCCACTTTCTTGCCCTTGGGAGGAGGGCAAAATTGCCTACGAACAAAGGCTAGCTTATTGGAGTAACTTCTCTGAGATTTAGGTACAGGAAATACAAAATCACGTTCACGTTCCTGTAAAGACTTGCCCTTATCCTGAAGGGACTTACATCAGCAGCAGCTTCACCAAGCAAGTGTTTATTATCCACAGGAACTCCCATCAACTTAGCCTTAATATCTTCAGGGAAAGGTTGAAGCTGAAGCCAAGAATACCTCCTCATCACAGATCCAAAAGCAGCAGCCCTGCAGGAAGCATTTGCTGCATCATAACTACACGATGGAATGATGAGCCACGTATGAGAAAGTCCCTAACAAGGAAAGGGCAGAAGTCTTCCCTTCAGAGTCTGGAAGATCAGAAATTACCTGACAGGCTTGAGAAAGAAGAGTCAACATGTATCTAGACAGGTCCCTATCAGATGATCGAGTTTTCACAAATTCGAAATTCACATGGTCGAGACCATATGATCAAGTTTTTGAAAACCCAAAGCTTTTGAATGGAGATTGAGGTACAGCAAGGATCGGTAAATTTTCCCTTTTCCCCACTGTAGAACAATCTCGGAGTTGGTATGCATAAATATTATACTAAAATGCTGTTATTTTTACCAACATGTAGATCTACCACATTCACCTTTACCATAAATTCAATTGATGGCACAATAATCTCCCCTGACCCCTCTACAAAACTACTAGGTGTCATCATAGATAATAATCTAAAATTCGACCTACATGTTAGCCAAACTATCAAAACCATCAATAAAAAACTAGGGTCACTTTACAGAATAAAAGCCTTTCTAACCCATCCAGCTAAAATTGCCATAGCTCGCTCTTACCTTCTTTCAACCCTTCTGTATGCATCCCCACTACTCTCGAATTTAAACAAGACTGTCCTTAAACTTTCAATTTGTTACAACCACATTGCCTGGTTTGCCACTGGGCTGCCATTTAGGACACATCATTGCATCAATCTAAACCAGCTTGGGTGGCTTGAACTACCCAGCCTAATCCAGTAAAACCAACTGACTATGGCCTATAAAATTCTCTATAATCTGGACAATACTCCTGCACTTAAACATATTATCACCCCCTATAACAATCCTAGACCGCTTCGATCCTCTAACAAACTACTAATTCAGACTAGCAAAATTAATAACACAGTCGGTGACTCTCTCTTTGCAAACTCTGTAAGTAGATCCTGGAACTTTCTTCCAGCTGATATCACCTTACTTTCCACCTTAGGTCAATTTAAAACTAGACTCAAACAACATTTGTCACTTAACTGGCTATGTCACTGTATCAAGCCTGTCTAACTCTCTCTAGAATGTGTAAAAATCTGTTAACCATCTTACTGTGTAATTTAATTTAATCCTGACTTACGCTCGGGATTAACTCTAACCTGTGGAACTTGTTTAACTTGCTTACTTATGTAATCTCTGTAAATAGTCTGTAATATGTAATGCTGGTATTATGTAATGCTGTATCTGCTTACCCTTGGAGCTTTTCTCCCCGGGCCTCCGCTGAAAATGGACATGCATCCAGTCGGACTATCCCAGTCAACAAATGTAAAATAAAAAATTTGCAGGGGCTGTGGGGGTTGCAGGGGGGGGTGCAGGGGGGGGGGGTTGCCTCCCTGCAAAAATATATTTAAAAAAAAAAGTAGATTTTTGTGGGTTTTTTTTTTTGTAGTTTGAGTTTTTGGAAACTCAAACGTATGAATTTTGAGTTTCTGAAAACTCAATCTTCTGACATAGACCCACCTAGACATGTGGGTCTGATAACTGACCACTCTAAAAGCTAAGGTAGCAGAGGTATAAACCCTCCCCAACCTTTCCATACTTCTGCTGTCTGTCAGAAGGCAATAACTTTGGAGAAAGAAGAAACTGAGATGGCTTGTCACTAGTAATAGACACCACCAAAAAAGGGCACTTAATATGCTGCAATATTAATCACATAAAGGAGTCAACATCCAGCTGACTCATAAGTCTGGCCAGTATCCAAAAGTCTACATGCTACTGTGAAGTACATGCTACGACGCACATCATACGCACATTAGCCATAAAGAGATGTCTGGTATAAAGCAGACGTTAGCACGCAGGAAAAAACTAGGCAAGCATCAGGGGGGAAGGCGGGGGGAGAAATACTGCAGCATATAGAAGAGGAGGACATCTATGGTTATGATAAGATTTTACACAACTATTCTATGTCCTTCTATTCATATGCTGCAGTATTCATCATATAAGGAAGAATGCCAAAATTCAAGCCCGGGACAGGTTGGGAGGAGGATGAGCAGATGCTTTTTCTACAAATCCATGTAGAATTCCTCTGGCAAACCCTGCTCTGGACTTGGAGATGGTGTCAAGCTTGTAATGTTCAGTGAAAGCACGGACAGAGGGCCAAATGGCTGACTCCAAGATGCAGCCAGTGTCCAAACCTTTAAAGAATGCCCCCGAAGAAGAGACTGCTCTCATAGAGTGAGCCTTCATAGGAGAAGTAAGGCTCTTACCATTAGACAGATAACAAAAGGAAATAGCTTTAGAAATCCAGTTGGAAATAGTTTTCTGGAAACTGATTAACCCAGTGCCCTTGGGTGGTAAGAGAAAGGTACAGTTGTGTACACTTACCATAAATGTAGATGTTCGAGTGTATTCACTGTTGCAGTCATCACATTTGGGTTATCCCTGCCAGGGTAGCCCTCAGTCGGCACGAATACCAGAGCCTTAGTATTTCTGCGTCGGTTGCTGTCGCTCCAGGACTGACGTCAGTGGTATAAAATCAGGCAGCTGATGCCATTACATCAGTTTTTCTTCCCTGTCAGGAGCCCCCAACAGGGAGCTAGGTTATGGTGGAAGAACACCAGTAGGAAAGTAAATACCAAAAATTCCTTGTAAGGAGGGAGAGAGAAAAGACAAGGGGGATGGAGGGAGGGAAACCAGGACTGCAACAGTGAATACACTCAACCATCTACATTTATGGTAAGTGTACACAACTGTACTATATTCTTCGTGTTTCTCTGTTGCAGTCATCACGTTTGGGTTGATTCCCAAAGCTGAAGAAAAGGGTGGAGGCAGTCAAGAAGACTGGGGGCTGGCTAGGATGCTCTGCAAGACTGCGGTGGCAAAGCTTGCCCTGGATTTGGAGAAGATAGGCAGGTGGTAATGCTTGGTGAAGGTATAAATAGATGTCCATGTTGCAGCCTCCAGAATGTCCCTGGTGGGGACCCCTCTGAGGAAAGCTGCAGAGGTGGAGGTTGCTCTGGTGGAATGTGTCCTAACCCCCTTGGGGAAAGGTTTCCATGCTGTTTGTAGCAGAAAATGATGCAGTGTGCTACCCATTTGGAAATTGTTTGTTTGGATTTGGCCTTGCCCTCTGCTCCTGCAGCAAAGCTGACTAGCAATTGATCAGTTTTTCTAAAAGATTTAGTCCTGTCTAGGTAGAATCTGAGCTGTCTGTGCACATCTAGAGAGTGCAGAATCTTTTCCCCCTTGTTTTGTGGGTTAGGGAAAAAGGTGGGCAAATGAATGGATTGGTTGAGAGCCACACTGGACACCACTTTTGGCATGAAGGATGGGTTAGTCCTGAGGGAGACCCTGTTAGCATGGAAAATGATGAAGGGCTCTACAGTCATAAGTCCTTGTAGCTCTGATACTCTTCTAGCTGAAGTGATGGCCAGAAGCAAGGCTGTCTTCCAAAAGAGAAATTTTAACTCTGCTGAAGCTGCAGGTTCAAACGGGGGCAGGGTGAGCTTTTCCAACACAAAGTTTAGGTCCCAAGCTGGGTTAGCAGTTCTTCTGGGTGGCCTCAAGTTGTTAGCCCCTCTTAGGAACTGTTTGATGAGAGGGTGTGAGAAAAGAGGTGGTTCTATGTTGCAATGAGCAGAGATGGCAGAGGCGTGAATTTTAATAGAAGAGAAGGATAGACCCCTATGTAGTAGGTCTACCAGGTAATCCAGGATGAGAGGTAGGGAGGGCTGGGCCCTTCAGGCTCCCTTAGCCTGGATCCAGGTGCAAAACCTTTTCCGCTTGTCAGCATAAGATTTTCTAGTGCTGGGGCGTCTGGCCTCATGTATAACATCTAGTACTTGTTTGCTTAGACTGACAGCTTGAGGAGAGGTCAGGGAATAAGCCAGGCTGCCAGACCGAGGGTCTGCAATTGGGGATGCATGAATTCTCCACTCCTCTGGGTCAGGAGTGTTGGGATCTGAGGTAGGTGCCATGGTGGCAGGGGTGACAGGCTGTGCAGCAGTGGGTACCCAGTACTGGCATGGCCATTCTGAAGCAATCAGGATTGCCCTCAGTTTTTCCTCCCTTATTTTGAGCAATACCCTTGAAATGAGTGGTAGAGGGGGAAATGCATAGACCAAGAGGATTACCAACTGGAAGGATACAGCATCCACTTTCCAGGCCTTACTGTGAGGATCCCTGGTGCAGAATTTGCTGAGCTGATGATTGGAGTGTGAGGCAAAGAGGTCGACCTTCGGGCTGCCCCATTTCTGGGTTACAAGAGTGAAGGTTCTTTGGTCTAGCTGCCACTCATGTGGGTCTAGCAGGTTTCTGCTTAAGTTGTCTGCCAGAGAGTTTAGAGAGCCTGGCAGGAATTGTGCTAACAGGTGTAGTTGTATGGCTGAGGCCATGTGCCAATGGGTCATGGTGAGCCTGCACAAAGGGCAAGTGTGAGTCCCTCGCTGTTTGTTGATATACCACATCACCGTGGTGTCGTCTGTTTTGATCAGCAGAGGCCCCGGGGAGAGTAGGGGTCTGAAAGCTGTCAGGCCGTGCTGAACAGCTCATATCCCTTTTTGGTTGATGTGCAGTTGTATTTGATTTAAGCTCCATTGGCCCTGAATGCACCTACTGTCCAAGTGTGCACCCAGGCATAGTCTGATGCGTCTGTGGTGAGGGTCTGGGCAGTGTGGGGTTGTGAGAAGGGAAGTCCCTTGTTCTGGTAGCATGCTGCTGCCCACCAAAGAAAATCTTTCCTTAGACAAGGTATCATTGGTATAAGAGTTTCCAGGTCTTGAGAGTGCTGATACCAAAGGCTTTTTAGGTACCATTGTAGCTCCCTCATATGCAGTCTGACATACAGAATGAGTAGAATGCAAGAAGCCATGAACCCTAGAGCTTGCAGGATTTTCCTTGCAGATCAATGGATCCTGGTAGCTAGTTGAGAGAAGTAGACTGTCATGTAGGATTGTTTTTCTGGTGTAAGGAATGCCATCTGGGATGCTGTGTCCAGGCTTGCTCCCAGGAATACAATTTTTTGTGTGGGTAGTAGATTGGATTTCTTTTCATTGATAGTATACCCCAGGGAGGTCAGTAGGTCCTTTACAAAGGTCAGGTGCTTTAGCAGCTTTTCCTGTCTGCCTGAATCAGGCAGTCGTCTAAGTATGGGAAAATTTGAATATTTCTTTGTCTGCAAAAAGCAATGGCGGGAGCCAGACATTTTGTGAAAACTCTGGGAGCAGTGGTTAAGCCAAAGGGAAGCGCAGAGAACTGAAAGTGCAGTGATCCTGTCCTGAAACGTAGGTATTTCCTGCATGATTCTCTGATTGGGATGTGTAGGTAGGCCTCTTTTAGGTCTAGGGTGGCTAACCAAGCATCCTTTGAAAGCATAGGTAGAAGCTGCTGGAGGGTGAGCATTTTGAAATCACCAGAAAGGTGTTTAGAATGGACAGATAGAGGATGGGGCACCATGTGCCTCTTCTCTGTGTACGAGGAAGAGTCTGGAGTAGAAACCTTGGTCTATCTGTTCTGCAGGAACATGCTCTATTGCCCTCATAGAGAGCAGGGAAAGGACTTGGTTTTTGGCCTCTGCCCACTGGTTTGGGGGAAGATCTGGGAACCTTTCTGGGGTTGGCAGACTGTGGAAATAAAATCTGTATCCCAGGGACACTATGTTGAGGACCCAGCGGTTGTTTGGTAAAGGTGGCCCAGTTGCTTGCGTGGAAGGAGAGTCTTCCTCCTGGGGCAAGAGCAGGTGGGCAGAGGGAGGGGGTGGAAGTGTAAAGTCATTGTGAGTTCTTACTATAAGGGGGTGGCTTTTCACTCCTTGGTTTTGAAGAGGAGGAGCTCCATTGCTTAGCTCTCTGCATTCCCTTGGGCTGTTGTCTGGGGGGGGGGGCTGCTTCCCCTGGGTCTGGGCTGAGCTGACCTGGAGGGGGCAGGAAAGGACCAGTGCTTGGAGGGGTAATGCCTACTAAACATCGGTGGCTGGACCTGTAAGAAGTCTTTAACAGTCTGCACTGATTTAGCTTTTTCTTCTAACTTTTTAAGACCTCTTCCGCCTTGGAACCAAATAATTTGCCTTTGTGCAAGGGTGCGTCCAATAATTTGGACTTGACATGGTCTGGCAAGGGCTGTTCCTTAAGCCAAGCATGCCTTCTAAGGACAGAACCAGTGACTGCTCCCCTGCAAGATGCTTCTAGGGCATCAAAACCACATTGTAAGGTGTGCTTAGTTACTTGACTTGCAGAATACATTAGCTCTTGTAACTCTATTTTCTGCACAAGCAGGGAAAGATTTTTTTTGTTTTAAGAGTTCCATGGTATGTTGCTGATATTTCAGCATATGGAACTGACAATTTAATGCTCTAATAGCAAGAGTAGCAGAGGTCTATACTTTTTTAACCCATCTGTCTAATGCTCGGGAATCCCTATCTGGGGGGGGGGGGGGATTCTTAGCTGAAGTTGCTTTGATTCCTTTAGGTCCTTGAGAGATGACCTCGGAGTCAGCAGTAGGATTTTTGAAAAGAAATTTGTGAGTCAGGGACTCTATAGTACCTGTCAGGTTTCCTGGAAGCAGGAGGGAGGGTGTCAGAGGTCAAACTGGATTCCATAAAAACATCATCCACAACATCCAGGACAGAAGAAATGGCCAGAGGTCTGTGCTGTGGAAGATCTAAGAATTCCCTGTGTATCTTTTTTGATTGAGGATAGTCCTGACATTCCCATTGGACATGCTCCCTTAAAGTATGTAGGGTTTCCCCAAAGGAAAAGTCCTTGGGTGCATCGGAATCCTCATAAGCAAAGAGGGGATGCATATCTTCATATTCAGATGCATCACAGTCATCAGACTCCTGTTCAGATAAAACTATTGGGGACAAGTCTCTCTCTTCTGGAAGGGGTAGCCTGGCTTCCCCTGATGAGCATTATAAGGTCTTCTGCCATTTTAAGCATTTGAGACTGAGGCAAGGAAGCAGGTGCCTGAGATTGGGTTGTCTATTTTTTGGGTGTGGTTCATACTCTGGGCCTTAGAAACTCAGTTGTTTTTGAAAGAACTACAGACACGAAAGAAGTCATCAGTCTGTGTTGAGTATCGGTAGTGTGAAGTACTTCCACGAAAGCTGGTGCCTGCTCAGCGGCTCCAGACCCATCCATGGTAGAGACATCCGCAGGATCGTTAGTCGAAGAGTCTCGTGGCATACCGGACTCCGAAAGGGTCTCAGTAGCGGCCTGTGAATCCACAGAAGCGGGCATCAGGGGCTGCAAAAGCACCTCACTATGGACCGGAGAACTGACGACTAGCTTAATGGAAGCATCGGCGTCAGTCTTGGACCTGTGCAGTCTGTCTCTGTCTTTATCCTTACTTTTTTTGGAAGATCTGCTGTTGGACGGCTTACCGAAGCCATATCGGAATTCGAGGACTGAACAAAAATATCTAGCAACAATAAGGGCCTGACGACATATAGTTCTGGCATTGAACAAAGCACAAAAGGGACGGGGGGGACGTTGTGGTATGGGCCTAAACAAGTGACACAGTAAGAATGAAAGTCTTGGTGTGGTATTTGCTTTCCACAGGTGAGACAATTGTTACCTTTTTCTGTCATCGGTTAGAGCAAAAAAAAGGATCCCCAGTGGGGTCCTTAGCCTTAGACGACTTCAACTTCAATACGGAAACAAAAGACTCAGGTAGCAGCCGACCGGCACTCGTGTGAACTGCTTCTGCTTCGGGCTCCTCGGCAAGAAAGACTGATGTAATAGTGTCGGCTGCCTGATTTTATACCACTGATGACTGGTCAGTCCTGGAGCGACAGCAACCGACGCAGAAATACTAATCCTCTGGTATTCGGGCCGACTGAGGGATACCCTGTCAGGGATAACCCAAATGTGATGACTGCAACAGTGAAACACGAAGAACATCAGGCGTTCAGTCTTGTGTATAAAAATAAGTTATGTACTTACCATAACGTTTCATCTGAGTAATTGCATTTCATTTGTCTTCAACCTGTGGGTATTCAGATCCGGATCAGATCAGAGACGGCCGCATCAGCGGCATCTGATCCAAGCTCCTCCCCTTACCCACAATGCCCCTCTGTCTCCTACCTTCCCTCAGATCGAGTTTTCTGTATCAGAAAACATAAGCCCAACCCAGAAAAAAGGACCTTACCACTAAAGGCTCCCACAAATCTAGGCCAAGCATACCCAGGATGGCCACCAGTGTGCACCTCTCCCGCATACCAGGATAGGACAATAATGATACAGTCAGGGGGAAGGGCCCTGAATTGATAATGATTGGCCCTCAGCCGGAAGCGAAGAAACCTGTGGGAGCGCCTGTTCATTTCGATGTGTTAGTACATGTCCTGCAGGTCGATCGAGCATATCCAATCCTCGGCTTGCAGGTAGGGCAGAATGGACTGAAGCGTGACCATCCGGAACTTCTCCTTGGATAGATACTGACAGGTTCAGAGTGGAAAGATCCACAATGGGTCTCAGGTCTCCAGTTTTCTTTGGCACTAAAAAGAACCTGGAATAGGTGCCTGATCCAGATTGGTCTGGGGTTACTGGTTGGATGATTCGTTTTCTTAGCAGCTTTTCTATCTCCGGTGCTGCTTCCTCCCTTTGTGCAGGTGGAACGTCTGCGAGGAATTTTGGTGGGGGAAGTGGATTTATAAACAGGACAGAGTAGCCCCCTCTGCCTCTGGTGGACGAACAGTCCTGAGTGCCCTGGGAGAACTGAGATTTCCAGATCAACATCCTTCTTTGCCCCTCGTTGATTCCCTGAAAAGGATCTTTGGGGGGGGGGTAGAGAAGTGGAGCCCAACAGCAGACAGCGTCTTCCTGTCCTCCTCACTCTGGACTAGAGTCTCTTGCATGGACTTCCCAATCTGGGAAGAACCATCATAGGGGGGCATTAGCAAATGACACCTTCAAGGCTTCCGAGAATTGACAAAGACGGAGCCATGCATGGCGGCTCATGGCAACGCCGGACCTGGCTGCCCTGGCAGCTCCTTCCATGGCATGGGAAAGGAGGTGCATGGACGTATTCCTAACTGCTTACAGAGTGGCCATGTGTGCAGAGAACATCTTCTTGCCCTCTGTCGGCATAGACTCTAGGAGTGACTCAGCGACTTCCTTGACTAAGTTGCTCTGTAGCCAGATGATGTGCGCCATGTAATTCAGCACCCTTATGGTGAAAGTTGCTGAAGCATAGACTCACTTCCCCAGACGATCAATCATCCATGACTCCTGGTCAGGAGGATGGACTGTAGAGCTCTCCTACGTGAGCTCTTTCTTGGTGGCAACTGCTACCACCATAACATCCGGTGGAGGGCTAAGAATTTTGTCTGGCCTTTTTGGAATAGGCTCCATGGTGTCTGGTTCCTTCCATGCTCTAGAGGTGATATGGTTCACCAGTGAATCTGCAGGGAGGGACACCTAAGAGGTAGATGGGCCCCTGCCAAATAGCTCTAGGAACATCGACTCGTCCGAGGTTGGTTTTTGAGTGGATCAACCCCCTCTTTGGTGTAAGAGTTCCATGATGTCTCTAATGGAGACATCCTTGGGGATGACCTGGGGGAACCTTCTCCTTCCTCCAAGTCAGTGCCATCCATTAGGAACTTTGGAGAGGAGTCCAAGTGCCTCCTTTTACACATTCGCTTGTGAGGAACCTCCTCAGTGGGACTCTTGGGGGGGGGGGGGACTCGCAAACTGCTGGCTGCTCCCTAGCGGGTGCTTCCTGATGCAAAGCAAGCACGGACTGTCCCTGAGACGACAGGAAGGTCGGAGCCGTACCCAGAACCGATGGAGTCGGGGTGGATTCTGAAGAGGAAATGGTCAGGGGTCTCGACCCACTCGAGAGGACACTCTCCACCACGTCATATGCCGAAGGGGAGCGTACTTCCTGGGAAACAAGTAAGGGAGCTGTTCCCCTCGGATCCGCAGAGGTGTCAGAGCCAAGCCTGCAGGAGCCAAGATACCAAGGGTGAGACTGAGCTCTGACAAACTCAGAGCCAAGAGAACCCCCTCAGACCTGGCATTGAGACTACGGCCCAGACAGTTCGGATATGACTCAGTCGGATCCGACACGCTCAAGTCAATAGCCGGTGTCGAGGTACAAGGTACCATCAGCTCCGACCCTGAGTACTCTAATCCAAAGACTCCAAAACTGAGGCTCAGATCAGAGAAGAAGCTATGGGGTAAAGGAGGTTTGTGAGAGTTCCCCGCTCCGGAGGGAGAGGGGGCTAGCAAGACTCTCACCTGGATCTGGGTGCAGATGAACTTCTGCATCATCCTGTCCATCTCTGACTCACTCAAGCTGCGGGTTCAACGTGATGATGAAGCCACCAACACTGGCCAGGAGTGCCGGTGAGGGGAGGTTCTGGATGACAGCCTAGATACCTCCAGCTCTGGAAAAACCTGGGCAAATGGAGCCGAGGGGTACTGGGCTAGGAGGGGTCCTAGATTTAGGAGGAGGCTCCGATGGAGCCAAGCAGTCCGGGGACTGCTTCCTAGGTCTGTCCTTAAGAAGCTTACCCCCATCCGCAGGCCTCAAGATGGGAGTTCGAGTCCAAAATGCCTGGGAAGGGGCAGACACAGTGGTAGGAGTTGAAGCAGTAGTGGGGACAGCAGCCACAGAAGCAGGCAGAAGTCCCTTCATAATAAGTTTATCCCTCCTATCCTTGAGGGCTCTAGGGTTGAAGCCTGCGTAAATGGAGCAGGCTGTATCCAGGTGGGCCACTCCTAAACACACTGCAGACAGTGTGTGGCCATCTGCTGGAGAGCGCTTATGGCCACACTTTGTGTATTTTCTAAAGACAGGCTTGGGGTTGTCAGCCTGTCTGCAAATAAGCCCAACACACACACACACACACACACACACACACACACACACACACACACACACACACACACACACACGCATGCACACACACAGACACACTAACTAAAGGGGTGAAGGAAGGCCAAGGAAGGGACAACACCACAAAACTCTAACTTTTGTTTTTTTTTGTTTTTTTTTTGACAACTGACGACTAATGAGAGGTAGGAGTGGTTGAAAAGGGAGACAGGAAATACTAATCTAACACTAACTGACAAAAAATGTCACTTACCCACAAAAGATGTCTGGAGCTTGGTGATCACGATGCGTAATGACATCTGAGGGAAGGAAGTATACAGAGGGGCATTGTGGGTAAGGGAAGGTGCTTAGACCTTGGATCAAATGCTGGTGATGCGGCCGCCTCTGATCTGATCTGGATCCGAACACCCACAGGTTGAAGACCAAATGAAGTAATCTACTTCAGATGTTTGGTTTTGTCACGATAGTATCGGAGTTGTCTGTGCACATCCAAGGTATGCAAGATTCTCTCACTGAGACACTGAGGGGAAGGAAAAATGTAGGTAGGTTAATAGACTGACTAAGGGACCACTCATTTACCACTTTGGGCATAAAGGGAGGGTTAGTACGCAGGGAAACCCTGTCTCTATGAAAGGCAGTGAAGGGTGGAATGAACTTTTTTTTTTTTAATTTTTATTTAACATTTGTTTACCAGGAAAGCCAGACTTGGAACGAAGCCAATTTTCAGCAGAGGCCGGGGGAGAAAAGCTCAAGACGCATGTCTTTGAAACGTGGGAGGAAACCAGAGCACCTGGAGGAAACCTGCACAAATGCAGGGAGGCCATGCAGACTCCGCACAGAAGGCACTCCAGCCGAGAATCGAACAGAACCTCTTGCTGTGAGGCAACAAAGCTACTGCTGCACCGTCCTAAGGCTAGGGCTTATAACTCTGAACTCCTTCTGGCAGAGGTATTGGCCACTAACAAAACAGTTTTCCAAGTGCAATGCTGTAGGGGAAGTAGAGTTTGCTGGTTCAGAGAGTCCCAGTATAAGCTTCTCTAACACAAAACTGAGATCCCAAGGAGAAGGTATTGGTTTCCTTGGTGGTCTGATATGAAGGACACCTTTTAGGAACCATTGAATCTCTAACCTGGAGGCTAATGGTGGAGACAAAGGCAAACAAGCAGAGATGGCTAAAAGGTGAGCCTTCACCAAAGAGTAGGACAGCCCAGCACTCATCAATTCACACAGATAGGACAAGACCACCAGAACATCAACTGACAGCGGCTGTAGGTCCTTTTTGTGACACCAGATGGAAAACCTTTACCATTTGGAAATAAAGAATTTCCTAGTAGCAGGGTTTCTGGCCTCCTGTACGTCCTCTGGAAACTGGTGTCTATAAGGGATTAAAACCATATCATCCACAAGGTCAGGTTTAGGGTCAACAGTTGTGGATGTACTAGGGTCCCCTTGCCCTGTGTGAGTAGATCCATTCTGTGGGGTAACTTGTAATGACTGCCCCTGGCTAGGTGCAGGAGAAAGAGGAACCAGTGCTGCCTTGGCTAAAAGGAATCACCAACAAGATTTTTGGCTGATCCTGCTGAATCTTCAGTAGGACCTTTGTAGGATAAGCAAGGGGGGAATGCATACAGAAACATTCCCTTCCAAGAGAAAGATAGAGGGTCCACCTTCCAGACCAGGGGATGTGGGACCCTGTCACAAAATTTAGGAAGTTGTCTGTTCATGGCGGAGGCAAAGAGATCTATCTGAGGCATACCCCAGTGATGATTTAGGTCCAGAAACACATCCCTGTGCAACATCCATTCATGGGATTGGGTCATGGACCTCCTTAAAGAGTCCGCCACTATATTCTGAGCTGAGGGAAGATAAACCACCTGAAGGGTAATTTGGTTTTTTAAGGCTAATTCCCAGGCGAGTAGGGCTAGTCGGCATAGAATGCAAGATTTCGTACCCCCCCCTTGTTGATGTACCAAAGAGCTGTGGTGTTGTCTGTGAATCACTTCAGTACTCCCGGAACTAGGTTGCTTTTGAAGATTTGAAGGGCATAAACTAGGGCCCTCATCTCCTTTACATTTATATGTTCCTGTGCCTGTTTGGGAGGCCAAACATCTCTGACCCTCCAGGCTTGAAGAGTTGCACCCCAACCTGAGTCTGAAGAGTCTGTGAATAGCTTTAGGGAAGGAAGGGGTGGTTGTAAGGGTAGACCAGGATTTTTGGTAACCTGTAGAATCCACCAAACTAGTTCCCTTCTTATGCGAGGAAGAAGGGGGATTAAAAACTCTAAAGCATAGGAGTGTTGCATCCAAACAGCTCTTAGATACCACTGAAACTTCCTCACGTGTAGTTTTGCTAAGAGTATCATGGGGATGGTGGATGCCATATACCCTAAGAGACGTATAAAGTCCCTGACTGACAATGACTGTAGGAAAAGAATACTCTGAAAATAGGAAGTCAGGAACAGCACCTTCTCTGTGGGTAGAGAGGCTAACATTTTGTCTGTTTGTATCCTGCATCCAAGAAAAAATGTGATTTTGCAAAGAGGTGAGACAGGACTTCTGAAAGTTTATGGTGAACCCTAAGCTCTCTAGAAGGGCAATAGTGAAGGAAAGATTTGCCTGAAGAAGTCCTGGGGACATGAAGATAACCATTTTTTATGTTTAAAGACATCATGAAAGCCTGGGGAAGAATGAAAGGGAGAAGGGAGGCCAAAGTCAACATATGAAAAGACAGGACTTTGAGAAAGGTGTTAAAATGGGAACAGTCCAGAATGGGTCTCCAAGGCCCATCCTTCCTGGGGACCAAGAACATCCTGGAGTAAAATCCCTTTCCTTGATGGGAAGTGGGAACCTGTTGGATAGTCCCCTGAGAGAGCAGGTCTGACATGACCTAAGGAAAGAAGCTCAACTGATCTTTGGGGGGTTGTGGGATGCCTCTGAATGAGGGATATTTTTCCCAGACCATGAAATACATTGTCTTGATGACGGAGAGGACTCAAGAGTCCTGGGTGATCAGTTTTCAAGCAGCAAGTGCTAGACTGAGATGAAAATACAGGGGAGTGGATGGCTCTGGAGGCTGGTAGTCAAATGTTACCTGGCTTAGGTTGGGAATCTAAGGACCGTTTTGGAGCAGGAGTGGCTGGAGACGACTTGAAAGAGGCTGGATTTCTAGGTCCCCTCTTACTTTTAGAAGAGGACACGGATGGTGTTCCTACAAAGGCAGTCGTAACATGGTAATTCCTTTGGAATCACGGTACTGGACATAGAAGAATACGTTTAAGGTCCTGTAACTCCTTCACTTTTTCCTGTAAAGTTTTGCCGCCTAACTGCCAAATAATGCTTTGTTATCTAGGGGCGCATCCATCAATTTGGCCTTGAAATTTTCAGGTAAAGGTTGTAGCCTGAACCAAGAGGATCTTCTTAGGACTGACTACAGTGGCAGCCGCCCTAGCAAAAGCATCAGCAGCATCATAACTGCACTTGATGGAGTGCCAAGTCACTTGTGCAGATGAACTGAGGACAGCCGCCAATTGAGATTTAGCTGGGGAATCCGGGATGTCTCCCAAACATTTCCATGCATCAGCAAGAAGGTATGGTTGTGTACACTTACCATAAATGTAGAAGTTCGAGTGTATTCACTGTTACAGTCATCACATTTGGGTTATCCCTGCCAGGATAGCCCTCGGCCGGCCCGAATACCAAAGACTTAGTATTTCTGCGTTGGTTGCTGTCACTTGAGGACTGATGTCAGGTCGTCAGTGGAATAAAGTAAGGCAGCTGACGCCATTACATCAGTTTTTCTTGCCCTAACCTGTCAGACCACCAAAAATAGGAGGCCAGGTTCTGGCGGAATAACCCACCAGTGGAAAATAAATACCAATATGTCCCTTATACGGAAAGGAGAACAACAAGGAAGAATGGTAACAAAAGGAGAAAGAGTAAAAAGGGGGATGAAGGGAGGGAAACCAGGACTGCAACAGTGAATACACTCTAACATTTACATTTATGGTAAGTGTACACAACTGTACTATATTCTTCGTGTTTCACTGTTGAAGTCATCACATTTGGGGAGATTCCCAATGCTGAGGAAATGGGTGGAGGCAGTCAAGGAAGCTAGGGGCTGGCTAGGTTGCCCTGCAAGGCTTCAGAGGCAAACCTTGTCCTGGAGAAGACAGGCAGGTGGTAATGCTTGGTGAAAGTGTGAACAGATGTCCAAGTGGCAGCCTCCAGGATGTCCCTGGTGGGGACTCCTCTGAGGAAAGATGCAGAGGTGGAGGCTGCTCTGGTGGAGTGTGTCCTGACCCCCTTGGGGGGAGGCATACCATGCTTTTTGTAGCAGAAATGGATGCAGTGTGCTATCCATTTGGAAATGGTTTGCTTTCAGATGGGTTTGTCTTCTGCCCCTGTAGCAAAGTTAACCAGCAATTGATCAGGCTTTCTGAAGGATTTAGTCCTGTCCAGATAGTACCTGAGCTGTCTGTGCACATCTAGACAGTGAAGAATCATTTCCCCCTTATTCTGGGGACTAGGAAAGAAGGTGGGCAAATGAATGTATTGGTTGAGAGCCACACTAGACACCACCTTGGGCATGAACGATGGATTAGTTCTGGGGGATACCCGGTCGGCATGGAAGATGAAGGGTTCCACAGCCATGAGTGCTTGCAGCTCAGAGACTAATCTGGCTGAAGTGATGGCCAGAAGGAAGGCCGTCTTCCAGGAGAGAAAGTTTAGCTCTGCAGACGAAGCTGGTTCGAAAGGAGGCAGGGTGAGCTTTTCCAAGACAAAGTTAAGGTCCCAAGCCAGTGTTGGTGCCCTTCTGGTGGGGTGGCCTCAAGTTGCTAGCCCCTCTGAGGAACCGTCTGATCAAAGGGTGTGAGAAAAGGGGCTGCTCAGTGGGAAAATGAGCAGAAATAGCAGAGGCATGATTTTTTATAGAGGAGAAAGAGAGACCACTGTGTAGTAGGTCAGCTACGTAACCCAGGATGAGAGGGATGGAGGGCTGTGCCATACTGGCCCCCTTAGCCTGGATCCAGGTGCAGAACCTTTTCCATTTATCTGCATAAAACTTTCTGGTGCTAGGGCATCTGGCCTCATGGATAACATCCAGAACCTGTTTACTGAGGATGGCAGATTGGTTCAGGTTTAGGGAATAAGCCAAGGTGCCAAATTGAGTGTCTGCAATTGGGATGAATGAATTCCCCTTCCCACTAGGTTAGGAGGTTTGGAATCTGAGGAAGATGCCATGGAGGCAGCAGTGACAGGCTGTGCAGCAAGGGGTACCTGTGCTGTCAGGGCCAGTCTACAGCTATACAAATGGTCCTTGTTTTTTCCTCCGTTATTTTGAGCAATACCCTGGGGATGAGAGGAAGGGGAGGAAAGGCATAGACTGAAAGGCTGACCCAAGGGAAGGACAGGACAGCCACTTTCCAAGCCATGCAGTGATGCTCCCTGGCGCAGAATTTGCTGAGCTGATGGTTGGTGTGGGAGGCAGAGAGATCAACCTTCGGGGTTCCCCATTTCTGAGTTATTAGGGTGAAGGTACTTCTGTTGAGCTGCCACTCGTGTGGGTCCAGAAGGTTTCTGCTTAATTGGTTTGCCAGGGAGTTGAGAGAGCCTGGTAGGTATTGTGCTAACAGGTGTAGTTGCATGGAAGAGTCTGTGAGCCAAAGGGTCATGGCCAGCCTGCATAGAGGGTAGGAGCGAGTCCCTCCCTGTTTGTTGATGTACCACATCACAGTGGTGTTTGTCTGTTTTGATCAGGAGAACCCCTGGAGAGAGAGAAGGGGTTTGAAAGCTATCAAGGCATGCTGCACACCCAACATCTCTTTTTGACTGATGTGCAGGGGGATTTGCTGTGGGCTCCATTGGCCCTGTATGCACCTGCCGTCCAGGTGTGCACCCCAAGGGTATTCTGATGAGTCTGTGGTGAGGATCTGGGTGGCGGAGTGTGGGGAGAAGGGCAGTCCCTTGTTGTGGGAGCATGCTGTTGCCCACCAAAGAAATTCCTTTTTGAGGCAAGGAACTAAAGATAGAAGAGTTTCCAGATCTTGAGAGGCTCTTTAGGTACCACGGAAGTGTCCTCATATGCCGTCTGGCATATGGAATGAGGAGTATGCAAATTGCCATGAACCCCAGAGCTTGCAGGATTTGCGTTGCAGAAAGCTGGGGCCTGGTGGCCAGTTGAGAGAAGTAGGCTGACAGGAAAATTTGTTTCTCTTGTGTAAGGTTTTAAAGTGGAGGTAGTCTACTGCTTAGATTTCTGCATTCCCTGGGGCTGCTGTATGGGGGGGTCTGCTTCCATGGGGCCTAGGCTGGGCCTGTTTACTCAGAACAGGAAAGGACCAGTGCTTGGAGGGACAACCTAAGGGGATGGACCTGTAAGAAATCTTTAAATGTTTGCATAGATTTTGCTTTTTCTTCCATCTTTTTTAAGACCTCTTCTGCCTTAGTGCCAAATAAGTTATCTTTGTGCAAGGGGGCACCCAACAATTTAGATTTTACATGGTCCGGCAGGGGTTGTTCCTTAATCCATGCATGTCTTCTAATGACAGATCCAGTGACTGCTGCCCTGCAAGAAGCCTCTAGGGCATCAAAATCACAGTGCAAAGTGTGTTTAGTTCCTTGACTTGCAGAATGCATTAAGTCTTGTAAATCTTTAGATTCTGCCCAAGCAGGAAAGGAAGACATTTTTTAAGGAGTTCCAAGGTATGTTGCTGATATTTATGTATACAGAGCTGACAATTTAGTGCCCTGATAGCAAGAGTAGCTGAGGTGTATACTTTTTTACCCCATCTGTCCAATGATCGGAAATCCCTGTCTGGGGGGTGGGATTCTTAGCAGAGGTCGCTTTAATCCCTTTAGGCCCTTGAGAAATGACCTCAAGATCAGCTGTAGGATTTTTAAAAATATATTTGTATGAGTCAGGGACTCTGTAGTACCTCAAAACACCACCCCTCACACGTACGGCTTGCCCGGCCAAACCAAAGTACGAAAAAACACCAAAGGCCAGCAAATACAGTTCCGAATGCTTTATTGAATATAGAAAGGTGCTTAAAAAAAGCACCAAAATGAAACCTAAGTCCTCAGACTAGTTTCGGCAAAGCCTTCTTCAGTGAGGAAAAGATAATTAATAAAAACAATTGACCAGTGAAAACAATCCTTTTAAAGATACATGTAACCAACAGGAATTTGGTATGTTCCATATCATTAATTGATGCCTGGATATACACAACGGCTACAGTTATCATAGATCAAATACATATAGATCATGGCAAAATATTAATGAAGTCATTCCATGTGTGAAATTGTTCCATAAGGAATTTAAAGGTGTGTATTCATCTGAAATACATGTATACAAAATACATGATATAAATTGGCATCCACACCAAAGTCTAATGGTACTTTTTAGTGTCGGTGTGGCATTTACATATGTTTAGGATATAGTTCATATCTATATTTTACATATATGTTTATTTGCCTATGGCATTGCAAATTGAGTTGAATTCTTGCTAGCTTAGCTGGATCATTAGAGTGTATTGAGTTCCATGTCCATCAGGCACTGTTTGCTTCAGTCTTTATATTATATTGGTGCACATAACTATCCCAGTGTTCTCATCAAGAACTCCATTATTTTTGTCATGTACATTTGTACATTTGGTATATTATCCATATTGGTTATTTACAGCTGGCCATATAGATCAGGACCATTAGACTTTGGTGTGGATGCCAATTTATATCATGTATTTTGTATACATGTATTTCAGATGAATACACACCTTTAAATTCCTTATGGAACAATTTCACACATGGAATGACTTAATATTTTGCCATGATCTATATGTATTTGATCTATGATAACTGTAGCATTTGTGTATATCCAGGCATCAATTAATGATATGGAACATACCAAATTCCTATTGGTTACATGTATCTTTAAAAGGATTGTTTTCACTGGTCAATTGTTTTTATTAATTATCTTTTCCTCACTGAAGAAGGCTTTGCCGAAACTAGTCTGAGGACTTAGGTTTCATTTTGGTGCTTTTTTTTAAGCACCTTTCTATATTCAATAAAGCATTCGGAACTGTATTTGCTGGCCTTTGGTGTTTTTTCGTACTTTGGTTTGGCCGGGCAAGCCATACGTGCGAGGGGTGGTGTTTTGCGTTGCTGTGTTTCCTTGCTGTTGGCGTTCAGTTCCCCACGCTGTCGGTAGGAGATGACTCCTTTCCTGACAAATTTTGCAGATTTCGATTCACCAGTGGTTATCGTGGATGTTATTTGATGGTTTGGAGTTGTGCAACCGTTATTTGAATCTTTTTGGGTGACAGTTTGTGTATTACTCCTTACGGAAGGACTTTTTTGTTGTGAATCACGAGCTAGGCCTTTGTACAGGACTATACGACTCTCGTAGGGATTACATGTGTTTTATATACGCAACTGGTCCTGAGATTAATGTGGAATTCTAAAATTATCTACCTCATTTGGATTTATTTCAAACACGTGCAGCAAGTATGGTAACTTTTTCTATTGACTTTGTACTGTATATTGGTGGATTCTTCATGTTGATATCATTTTCGGGGATGCGATTGAAATTGGTTACATGGGCCTACACCTATTTGACATCTATATAACCTACTACAGCGGGGGTATAATATTGATATCCCGATTCAGGGTTACCCTTATTGTGGTGTATTTGCTGTGTATTCTGCGTCCTTGGATCTACATATTTTCTTGATTGGGATGTGTTTACTTTGATGGGAACATTTGGTGCAATGTGGATGGAAATTAGACGCCAAGGTTTACCAACGGTCTGGTAGTTACGTGGATTGTGATATGAACAACTATCTGCTTCTTGACCGTTGCGAAGGATATCATTAAAGACTGGGTGAAATCACACCTTTATATACTGATTTGTCACATTTAATTTAAATATCAGTATTTACCCTTTGTGACATTTATATACTGCCTATTTTGGACATTGGATATATGGACACTGTTGTCTTTAGGGTAGTCAGTGTTTTAAACCTGCAATGCTAACTTTGGTGGATGCATATTATAACACTGCATATAAATCATATGGCATGTATATATCTAAGTGCTCTTGTACTGCTCTAGGCAGGAATTAGACAGCTGTGGATATTCAGGTTTATATATTTATCTTATACATTGCTGATTCTGATTTTTCATGTCCCTGCCATACACAGTTATTCTGGCTGTTTGCCACTTTATTGTAGTCATAAACAGAGTTACACGTCACAGCTGGTACATTATCTATATGACTAAAAACATATATGATGACGCATTTGTGAGCTCCACTCATAGTGACACATAACATGCTAACACATAGGCATACTATCTAGGTGGATTGGATGTGATAATTTTACTGAATTTAATTTTTTTCTTATATCCAAGATGTTCTTTAGTTATAAGTACACTATAGGCATATCAAGAACATTTCGTGTTTTATCACCATTTACCTTGGGCCAACATTTGTTTACTATATGTGATCTATGTCAGCCATTTTTTAAGACCATTGAATTTGAGTGGTCTGGTGGAATATCTTTGATTTGAGCCATCACTTTTGATAATTCCATTGAGACAATTTATATATTATGGTCTGCTATACCATTATTTTACTAGATCCTTAGTGGCGATTCTTTGGTCATTCCCATCTTGATTTTTTACGCTAAAATTTATGTTTTTATATATACATATCAGATTTTATTCTGGGTGTATATATGCAGGGGTCAATATTACTGTACTTATAGCTAGTCATTATTACAGCTGTACTTGATTATTGTTCGTTTTTCTGACAATTTTTCTTATGTGCCTTTGCTGTTTTCACACAATCATACCACACTTCTTTGTCCAACAACATTTGTATATCAGGGGGTTTGGAGATTTTATACTGGGATATTGGTGTTCTGTCTGACACTGTCTGAGGTCTGTCAGGCTGTAATATTCCAGACAGCACTTCAGATTTTCAGTGGCTATCTTTTTGCCATTTATAACTATATTGTTATTCCCTGGCACTCCGTGCATATACAGGTATCACTATGGTTTTATTGTCTATATAGACAGGTATCCATGACATTCTATCTATAGACAGTTATGATCATCAACTGACTCAAGTACTATCAGGGTTCTAGATATTACATCTCCGGTGCCTGTGCCCTTTTTGATACATTTATCAATATACTCCATGACTTAACACCATCTGTACATCATTGTTTTTTGGGATTACATTGGTCATTGGTGTTCTGACTGACGCTGTCTCTGGTCTGCTTGTTTTTCATTCTTTAGACTGTATATTTGATCACGAATTGGATTTTTTTCTTTGGACAGCCTATCAATACGATTTATATTCAATATGGAATTGGACTAAATACTGGACGGGTTGTGTGCTGATAGGGAAGATATTGCTATATTTGGTTTGGATCCAACCCCAAGCAACAACCTGAACCAAATTAACCCCAATACTGGTGGTGGTTGTGAATTGGCGTTCCGCAATTTGGAAAGAGGTCTTAAGGGCTTGAGAGCTAACATTTGGCATCTCAGACTCTTTAAAGCCTATTTACATAAAAATTTGGCACCAAGAGGTCTTCGAATCAAACTTCGCCCCCTAGTTGGCAGATCTGAACAGAGGCTGACAGATGAATGGGACGAGGCTTTAAGAAAGGGCTCCATGGTATTTGTGAAAATTCTAACAGCCTATTATGAGAGGACAGTGGATTTATGTGTTTCTGAAGTCAAGGAACTTAGCGTTGAATGCCAAAAATTTCAGTCTAATCACAACTACAGCCAGTGTATTGATAGGTTGTCCAAGGAATTAACTACCTATGACAAAATGGTGAAGGATCGAAAAATTAAGAAATTCACCAGGGATGTCACGGATTACGAGAAGGGTCATCCCTTCCAAATACAAAGGACAGTGAGATTTCAGGACACGGGATCAAGTGTGACCAGGGGCAGGTCTAGGAAGAGACCAAGGTCAATATTAAAATACAGAGACCAGAGTTATACAAGTACATCAGGGGAGGAGTCATCATACACTGACAGTGAGGGGGGAATGATGATTCATTCACCACTGAAAAAGAAAAGTCAACCACAGTTCCCTTTAGATATGGTAGGAAATCCAGAGGGGGGAGGAAACACAAGAACACAAATAAGCACGGACTCAATGCCAGGATTAGTCCAGTCACTATTGACACATTAACCACATCTTTTGAAAATGTTTTGAATTTGTCGGACCATGTACTCACTGAAGATCAACACAGCATTTTGAATAAAGGATTGGGTTTTGTCCCCAGCTTTTTTTCTGACCATTATTTTGTTTCTATGGATGTTATGGAATGTTGTCGTAGACTTAACTTACGTATTTTTTTCTCTGATCAAGATAATTCCACTTCTCAAAGATCCACTGAGTTTACTTTCCATAAATCTACTTTTCAACCGCCCATGAACAAACGTGGGCATTTTCCAGCAAGCAGTACTCAAGGATCTACACTTTCCCCATTTTGAAAACAATATAGCCCCTGATAACATTACTTCTCAAGAAAAACAGGCACTTTCTGAACTCAGATCCAATCACAAAATAGTCATACTTCAAGCAGATAAAGGAGGAGCGGTAGTTATTCAAAATATGGATTATTATGTACAGGAAGGCCTTAGACAACTTTCTGATTCCCATTGTTACATGCAAATGGGGGTTGATCCAACCAACAGATTCAAACAGGATATTGATCAGTTTTTGAATCAGGCATTGGAGGAAGGGATAATCACCAAAAAGACTGTTCAACATCTTCAGGTTAGTGATCCTACCAAGCAGATCCTAAACTTGTTACCAAAGATTCATAAATCTATTACACATCCTCCAGGTAGGCCAATTGTGTCTGGCCATGGTTCATTAACTGAACCATTATCGGCATTCTTAACGCAATATTTGAAACCACTTTTGACTCTGGTTAGAGCCAGGATACAAGACACAACCCAATTTCTCACTATCATTGCTGATACCCAATTGGATCCGGAGTGGCTCATGTGTACCTTAGACGTAAAATCTCTTTATACCAGCATACCACATTGGGCTGGACTTCAGGCTTTGGAATTCTGGCTCAACAAAGCTGAACTCTATCCACCTGGATTTAATACTTTATTAATATGTATGTCTGAGCATGTTCTCAACAAAAATGTTTTTTATTTCCAAGGTGATTGTTATTGGCAATTGAGAGGCACAGCTATGGGTGCCTCCTTTGCCCCAATATATGCCGACTTGTTCATGGCTTATTTGGAAGAGTGTCTTATTTACAATCCCTTACACAACATTTATTTAGTTGAGATGGACATTTGGAGGCGATACCTAGATGATTGCTGGATGGTGTGGCGCGCAGATGTGGACTATTTGTTAGAATTTGTGGAACATTTAAACAACAATATATGGGGTATTGAATTTTCTATAACATACCATAGGTCTGTCATCGACTTTTTGGATGTCACTATATATCGTAATAGTGACCATACCCTTAACACTAAAATTCACAGAAAATATCCACAATTCAACTCGTTACTCCATGCATCTAGCATGCACCCGCGCCACACCATCCGCAACATCCCCAAATCTCAATATCTACGAATCAAACGTATTAATTCCTCAGTTGTGGACTATGAGACAGCCAAGCTTGATTTAAACACCAGGTTTTTGGATAGAGGATATTCCAGTTTTGATATTGAATCAGCCAGGATCTGGACAGACCAACAAGAGCGACATTCATTGTTACAATACAAAGACAGGAAAAACCGTACGAAGGATGAGAACATTAGATTCATTACTACTTTTGGTAGAAATCATCATCTTGTGAGGAATATACTCAACAACAATTGGAACATTTTGTTAGCTAATGATTATCTCCGTCACATTTTGGGCAATCAATGCTCCATCTCCTACAGGAGAGGTAAAACCTTGGGTACATTATTTTCTCATTACAAACATCAGGAGAGTGGAGGTGCAAATTACAAACAACTTACCATCACAGGGGATGAACCTTTGAGGACGTTCCCTTGTGGTCATTGCACCTCATGTAGCCAAGTCAATAAGCTTAAACAATTCACAAGTGCTAATACTAGCAAGGTATATGATGTTCGCATTTTTGGTAACTGCTCATCAAGTTGGGTGATTTATTTGGCTACGTGCCATTGTAAAGCCTTTTATGTTGGAAAGACTTCTCGTTCTTTGCGAATTAGGATAGGGGAACATCGGAGCGACATTCGTAACCAAAAACCTACCAATGCTCTATACCAACATTCAATTAAACACAAATCTGCCAAATTTATGTTTATGATTATTGATAAAATTAAGGGCAATAGACATAATCAACTTGGCTGGCAGAGTATTCTTAGTCATAAAGAAAAATACTGGATTGTTCACCTTGGGGCATTATTTCCACCTGGACTAAATGACCATTTATGAAACATACATTAAGTGGGTTTGTTATGTACTTTTTAGTGTCGGTGTGGCATTTACATATGTTTAGGATATAGTTCATATCTATATTTTACATTCTACATTGCAGGATCCATATGTCCGCATTTCATAAGGATGTATGTCAGATGATTATATTTTACTACATCAGTTCTTCCGACTATTTACTTACCTAGTTTATATATTATACATCTTTGATAGAATGGTGGACTTTTTGTTATTATGTCCTTCAATACACCCAGTACAGGACCTCTTATAAAAATTTTTCATATATGTTTATTTGCCTATGGCATTGCAAATTGAGTTGAATTCTTGCTAGCTTAGCTGGATCATTAGAGTGTATGGAGTTCCATGTCCATCAGGTACTGTTTGCTTCAGTTTTTATATTATATTGGTGCACATAACTATCCCAGTGTTCTCATCAAGAACTCCATTATTTTTGTCATGTACATTTGGTATATTATCCATATTGGTTATTTACAGCTGGCCATATAGATCAGGACCATTAGACTTTGGTGTGGATGCCAATTTATATCATGTATTTTGTATACATGTATTTCAGATGAATACACACCTTTAAATTCCTTATGGAACAATTTCACACATGGAATGACTTAATTAATATTTTGCCATGATCTATATGTATTTGATCTATGATAACTGTAGCCGTTGTGTATATCCAGGCATCAATTAATGATATGGAACATACCAAATTCCTATTGGTTACATGTATCTTTAAAAGGATTGTTTTCACTGGTCAATTGTTTTTATTAATTATCTTTTCCTCACTGAAGAAGGCTTTGCCGAAACTAGTCTGAGGACTTAGGTTTCATTTTGGTGCTTTTTTTAAGCACCTTTCTATATTCAATAAAGCATTCGGAACTGTATTTGCTGGCCTTTGGTGTTTTTTCGTACTCTGTAGTACCTGTCTGGTTTTCTGGGAGCAGGAGGTAGGGTGTCAGGAGCCAAGCTGGATTCAAGGAAAACATCATCCACCACATCCAGGACTGGGGGATGGCCAAGGGTCTGTGTTGTGCCAAGTCTAGGAACTCCTTGAGTCTCTCTTTAGATTGATGGTAGTCCTGACTCTCCCAGTGGTAATGCTCCCTTAAAGTATTCAGGGTTTCCCCAAAGGAAAAATGCTCTGAAGGAGAGGCTAAAGGAATGGGTTCCTCTGCATCAGAATTCTCATAACTGGAGAGGGGTTGCATGTCTTCATAATCAGATGCATCAGATTCATCTGACTCTTGTTCATACAACACTACTGGGGACTGATCTCTTTTCCTTTTTGAGGGGGTAGCTTGGCTTCCCCTGATCAGCATGATAAGGTCTTCTGCCATTTTAAGCATTTGAGACTGAGGCAAGGTAGCAGGTGTCTGGTAGTGGGTAGTCGGTTTCTTGGGTGTGGTTTGAATCCTGGGCCTAAGGAACTCGATTGTTTTCAAAAGAACAGTAAAGAAAGAAGACGTTGGTTTGTGTCGAAATTCAGTGGTTTGTGTCGAAATTCAGTGGTGCGAAGGACTTCCTCAGATGTCGGTGCCTGCTCAGTGGCTCCTGACCCATACAAGGTAGAGATGACCATAGGACCCTTAGACGAAGAAGAGTTCTGCGACATACCTGACTCCAAAAGGCTCTCAGTAGTGGCCTGCAAATCAACTGAAGCGGGCATCAGGGGCTGCGAAAGCGCCTCACTGAGTACCAGAGGACTGACGACTAGCTTAACAGAAGTGTCGTAGGTAGGTTTGGACCTGTGTGGTCTGTCTCTGTCTTTATCTTTACGTTTTTTCAGAAGATCTGCTGTCAGATGGCTTACCAAAGCCATATCAGAATTTGAGGACTGTAAACCAAAATATCTGGCTACAATAGGGGCCCGACAACAGATAGTTCTGGAGTTAAATAAAGCACAGAAGTGACAACGGGATACGTCGTGGTCTGGGCCTAGACAAGTGATGCAGTAAGACTGGAAGTCTCGGTGTGGTATTTGCTTGCTACAGGTGAGACAATTAACTTTTTCTGACATCGGTTAGTGCAAGAAAAAAGGATCCCCAACAGGGTACTTAGCTTTAGAAGACTTCAAGTTCAATTTGGAAATGAAAGCTCAGGTAGCGGTCAACCAGCAGTCGTGCGAACTGCTTCGGGCTCCATTGCAAGAAAGACTGATGTAATGGCGTCGGCTGCCTTACTTTATACCAGTGACGACCTGACATCAGTCCTCAAGCGACAGCAACCGACCCAGAAATACTAAAGTCTCTGGTATTCAGGACAGCCGAGGGCTAGCCTGGCAGGGATGACCCAAATGTGATGACTGCAACAGTGAAACACGAAGAACATCAGCCAGGTAGTCTGATAATTAATTACCTGGAAAGTAAAAATGGGAGAGCTGTAAACCTTTTTACCCAAACATTCCATGCCCTTACTCTCCTTATCAGAGGGTAAGGAGGAAGTGGATAGGGGCAATCTGAAAGCCTTCTCCATAGAAACAGATATGGCTGCCGGGTCAGCAGAAGGAGCCTTGAATAAGAACTTAGGAGTCCTCAGGTACCTTATAAAACCTGTCTGAATGCTTAGGGGCATGAGGCTGAGAGTCTATACATTGGGAAGTAGCCGAGAAGGCATCCAGAAAAGTAGGCAGGACTGGAGGGATTGCAGAAGGAGATGGGGAACCCATCTGCAAGAGGTCACAGTACCTCTTCTGTATGTCTGAAACTTGAGAACAGTCCCACTTGAAAAAAATCTTTCATTTTGAGAATGGTCTCTCCAAAGGAAATATCCTCCTCAGGGGAATCTTTACCATCAGATTCCTCCTCTGGGAAGGAATAAGCTTGGGGGGGGGGGGCATCTGTGTGGACTAGGCCAAAGACTCCTTTCCAGAAAAATCCTCTTCTGAAGAGGTGTCAACAGCTGTCCTTTTAAAGGTACTAGAAGGGGAAAAGGCCTGCAGAGGAACAGAAGGAGGATAAGCTTGGTGAAGGGCCATTAAAGAGGCTTTGAGAAAAAGCTTGCCAATCAGGAGGCTGTTGTGGTGAAGCAGGAGAAATGTATTTTGTTTTGGCCTTCTTGTTTTTAGGGGCTTCCATATAGTGAATGGTGGGAGGGCCCGATGTCTGCATAAATTTGCCAATATCTGTAAGCACACCTTCATGCACAGTGATGTGTGCGACACCATGAGGGTCTTTGGAGATAACGAGCCTGGTTCCCCCTTTTCATCCTCAAATCTACATCAGCCTTGGGAGAAACGACTGGAAGAGAAGATGCAGCTGAAAGTTCAGGCAGGGATTGCTTGATCTTTTTCGGTAAGGGCTCGTCCAAATGACACAGTCACTTCCATCTCCCGTGCTAGGTGCTTAAGGCACTGCTTTTCAAAGTATAGTTTAAGAGACACTAAATGACCCCTAAGGGCATTAGGGATGAAGGACTTGCAAATCCCACACTCTGTGTGGTCGTGGTCTGGGCCTAGACATAAAAGGAAAAGATCGTGGGCATCTTTATGTGGAATCAGCCATCCACACAGACACTTGCCCTTCCTTGCTGACAAGAAAACCCAAAAAACAAGCAGCAGCAAAAAAAAAAACTAAGAAGAAAAAACCCAAATGGGGAGTTATCTGGTAAATGGTACAAAACTGTTCTGGCGAGTGAACATCTGGAGCAGGCGATCAAAGAGGCAGCAGAAAAGTTCTGAGGTAGGGGCATGCTGACGTCTGCTTTATACCCGACATCTCTTTATGGCTGATGTACACGTGATGATGTGCATCGTAGCATGTACCTCGCAGTAGCATGTAGACTTTTGGATAATGGCCAGATGTACGAGTCAGCCGGAGGGGGACTTCCTTATGCAATGCAGCATATGAATAGAAGGACATCTCATAATACCTTTTCTGAACATCAAAATCCTAAGTACAATCCCATTTTAAAAAGTCCATCATTCTAGAAGTCATGTCCTGAAAAGAAATTTCCTCAAAAGGAGTATCCAGACTAGTAGATTTCTCTTCCTCAGACCTACAAATCCAAAGGAGAGGGAATTGGAGAGGAGTAAGCAAGGGATTCCTAATTTGAATCCACTTCCTCCTCAGAGGAATCCTGTTCCCTGGGTTTTTTAAGGGTAGCAGAAGACAAAGGAGGAGCTTTAAAAGAAACACCATATGGAGGTTTTAAAGCCATCAAATCATTAAACAACCCCTGAGTGAAATTGCGTCATTCACTGTGTGGGTCCATAGGAGCTAGAGCATTATGCTTAGTTTTATGTTTTTTCTTTAAGGGGATATCCACCTTATGAAATGTAGAAGGCTCCAATCCTAGATGGCATTCAGTAATTGTAGTAGGAACTTCTTGCCTGACTAAAATTTGAGGAACACCCCTAGGCCCATAGTCAGCTGTGGTTCCCCCTAAATATCTGATGCAGACGTCTGCAAGGCCTCCAAAGATGTGCCTAAAGTCAGATCCTTGCTAGACTCTAAACCGGTCGCAGCTGAAGAATCCAATGATGGAGCCGGGTGAATCTCCAGGCTTTCACTTGCCTCAGGAGTGACATCCATCAGAGGTTGTACAGCAGAAGAATCTGGATTAGACTTCATGGCCTCCTTCTTCATGGACGGCTGCTCCTCAGAGTGTGAAGTTCCTTCCACTGAATCTTTAGCTAAAAGCTTAAGACATTGATTCTCCAGATACAAAGCCAAAGAAGGCAGCGTACTATGAAGGATTTTGGGAACAAAAGCCTGACAGAGTGAATAGGACGTATGATCGAGGGGAGCATCAAGTCAGAACAAGCACTGCTCATGACCGTCTTTATGGGGAATCTGTCTCCCACAATGGCCTTTACCCCTCTTGGAGGGCATGAAACCAGACAAGCAATAAAATATAAAAAGAAGATGCGATATGAAAAACCCCAGTGGGGCACTTATCTGCAATGACTTGGTGAACCAGCAACAGAATGGGCATTCAGACCGATGATCAAGAGAGCATTTGGACTGGCAGCAAAGAATTTCTGAGGATGGTACATCCAAATGTCACCTTTATGCCCTATGCTATTCAAGGAGCATATGTATGATGTATGACATACCTTAAAGCAACCTAAATGCATTGGTATAATGACAGGATGTTGGATCGCCCTTGGCAGGAGAACCCTGATGTAATAAATACCACAACAGTGAAATGGAAGGACATTATATGTTTACTATGCGGTTCATCTTCATGTATTAAAGCAAGTCTTCCAAGGGTCAGTTTTATGTAAAAGCTCTGGAAAGCAAACTGTAAAAAATAGAAAGTACCCACTTTAATACCCTGCCTCCGATATCCAAAGTACAGAACATTAACAGGAGAATTCATGGAGGCTGGCAAAAAATTCACTTGATAACATTTTACTGAACTCACATCATAGATTACAAATACTAAACTTCATTCTAACAGCAGCACTTTAATAAAAACATCACAGCTAATTTCAGATCCTATCTGCTCCTTTACAAGTTTAATATGTCATAAGTAAAAATGCTTTCATAGTTCCCCACTGGAAATACAAGACATGATACACAAAAGTCAGTCAACTGTGAAGCCCACTGTTACACTTTTAAATAATTTTATATTCAGGATATGCCCCTTGCACCCCTACTACTTATATATACTAACACTAAGATCACTGTACCTTGCAGTTAGGGAAATACGCAGAGATATCACAATCTTGGATCTTACATCAACTCCTTAAATTGATTTTCTACCAGATTAAGGAGCTGATATAAGATTGATGACAGAAGGCGGCTGCGGTGGTGTAGCGGTTAGCATTACCGCCTCACAGCAAGAGGTTCTCTGGTTTGATCCTTGGCTAGGCTGCCTTCTGTGCGGCGTCTGTATATCCTCTCTGTGGTTGCGTGGGTTTTCACCAGGTGCTCCGGTTTCCTCCCACATCCCAAAGACATGTTGTAGGTGGATTGGACACTCTAAATTGACCCTAGATGTGAGTGCGTGCGTGTGAGTGCCTTCTGTGGAAGGTTGGGCTGACAACTTGACACCATAAAACTCCACTGCCAATCATGAGCGGACAGATGATCCACTGTGGCAACCCCTAACTGGAAAAAGCCAAAAGAAGAAGAAGAATAAAAGACTGATGACAGGAACTGAAGAACAAGAAAAGACAAACACCCATAAAACATAGCATCTAACACAATTCATAACATACTTATATTCCACCTAAAACCACTACTGATATATGTATTCCACTTACATGCACTTTAATGGTAAGAGGATTGCATGCACTACCTTCAGACTTTCATTGGGCACCCTGTTTCCATACTGTTACTTAAAGTCAATGTTATTGACAACAAATATTTTGGAAAATCTTGTTGAGTGGCTCTAGATTTAAAAACATCAGGAAAATAAGAAATCAAATCAACCTTGTATTCAAACCATATGCATGGTAGCCAGATCTGAAGGCTTATATGCATTTTCTTTTGGCAGATAAGACACAAGTAATACAATGTAGGTTTAGACAGCAGCAGAGCACAGTAAAGGCAGAAGGCAAGGTCATCAAGGCACAAATTTAAATTCACCAACTGAAAACAAGAGTCTAAAGAGGCCTTCTCCCTCAATTTAAAGGTAGGAGAAATGAAACAAAAGTCTTTGCTCATACAATAAGGTCTGCTGCAACTGTGTCATGGAAAGATACTCTTGCAGGAGCTGGAAGGTATTCATATGTAATACAAAAGGAAGAATGCCTTCAACTCAGCTCAGCTGTTTCAGCAGAATAAGTCAAAGTGAATAAATAATCAGTTTAAAGAGCTGTTAAAAAAATCAGCTTTGTTATCCTTAAATTCCCGTCAAAACATCCCAGAAGCAAAAGGATCATTAACACAAAGCATAACACATATATATTCAAGCTAAAACCAGTGCTAAGAAGCTTAAGATAATTACGGCAGAGACAATTAGCTTCCAGCATGGCTTATTTATAGGTGGAGACTGGAACCTGATACACAATAGTGAAGATGCATCAGGAGGACCTAGAATGAAAAATGTCAAGAAAACACATTTCTGAAGCAGTATATGTGAATACTTGGAACAGATGATGTGAAATTACCAGCAGGAAACCAGACATAATTTACATAGTATTTTCCAAAGTATAATAACTGGTCTAAATTGGACAAAAATAGACTTCACAAGAGCATGGGTATTTAACAGACAGTTTTCAAATGCATCCAATAATTATTGCAGATCATGCACCAATCAAGACTAACATAAAGATGCAGAGAAAAATGAGACACCAGCGCTTTATTACTTGCCTATTAAAAAGAAGGGATTTTAAAAAAATCAACAGTCACTAGGGAATGTACAACTTTTTTTTAGAAGGGATAGCAGAGGAATGGAATAAAAATGAAAATTAAATGTAAACATTGTAGAAGTAAGAAAGAGAAATGGTAATGAAAAAATTTAAATTATTTAGAGTGATTATCAAAGGATAATATATTGCAAAAGAAGAAAGAGCTCTTAAGGAACAAGAGGAGGGGCAATTGTTGAGTGATAAGAGAAAAATAAGGGAGCATTTAGATATTATGCATGAGTTTAGAAAGGTTACTGCTACGTATTTTTTTTATAGGAACCTCAGAGCACAAAGACTATTAGCATGACTTAGGCAATATAAATTAGAAAGGGGTGTTGGCAAGATAAGACAGCCCATGACTGGAAAAATAACCAGAGTCCTTAAACAGATATTAGATATTTTGGAAATTCTATGAAAATCTACATACAACAGAAAAATGAAGGAAACCAGGAAAACTCACAAATGGAAACATTAATGTAAAACTTAACTATGCCAAGGTTACAGGAAGATCCAAGATTGGAAAGGATTTAGATAAAACTGGTGATGCGTAATCAAATTAAGAGGGAAGCCTCCATGTCAGATGGCATTTCTGTAGAAATTTGGAATTTAGGAGAGAAAAAGGTCATAAAGATCGGCTTTTAACAATATTTTAAAAGGAGGGACAGTACCAGCATCTCGGAAAAAAGCAGTGGTGGCTGTACTACTCAAAGAGGACAAAGACCTTTAAAGCCAACTTCATATAGACAAGTTTCAATTTTGTACCATTATTATAAAAGCATTTATGTCTATACTACGTGAATGGCTAAGGTGTTGCCAAAACTGATAGATATGGATCAATGTGTTTTTTGTGGAAGGGAGATAAACATTTGACAGCATTAAGAGAACAAAGGGAAGCAGAGTGAAAGATGCGCTCATTATTTCTGGTGGGTCTTGATGCAGGGAAGGCATTTGATAAAGTTAGCTAGAAGTTTATTAGTATGGCAATGGCAGCATTTGAGTTAACTACTGACAAAATAACAGTGTTAATTATGAAAACATATGAAAAGTCAGAGAGAAGAATCAGATGGGAGGGCTCTTCTCTGATAAACTGGGTTTGAATAAAGGAAACAAGTAGGAGTGCCCTTTCTTCATTGTGATTTGCCTTACACTTACAGCCACGGGCAAAGGAAATAATGGCCTCACAAATTCAGGGGTATAACCAGTATTGCATTCAAGAAAAACTGGTCTTATTTACAGTTATTATTTTGTATTTGATAAATCTAGAAATGGATATTTCAGTTTTGCCAACAGTTTGAGACAGTTTCATTATTTCAAGATATGAAACAAATAAGGATAAAAAGGCTATAGCAGTAAACTATGTTCCCACACATGAATTGGTTCAGTAATGTCCATATCTATGGGGACAAGCTAAGATGAGGTAATTTAGGGGGTTTGGGTTAAAAAGATTTTGTAACGTCAGCTAAGTATACATGGAAAGAGACTAAGCAAAAAAATAATACAACAGGTGAGAAGTTGGAATCTCTTAATGATGGATACTGATAGTAAGGTACAAGCGGTCAAAATGTATCTAGTACACTTAGTATTATATACAGGTTAGGCATATTCTTACCAACTATTTGAGAAGCAGTTGGTCATAATTAAAGAATGGAATAAATTCTTTGGGAGGGAAAGAGGCAAGACTGATAAGTTGTTTCTCCCACAGAACTAGGTGGTTTAGGATTGTCAGATTTGAAGGGATACTTTAAAGCTACACAGTTAAAGTTCCCATACATAAAAGAAGCAGAAGGCAATACATCAAGCTGGAAAGAAATTATGTTGAACCGGGGGTACAGGGCAGTGTGGAGTTCACAAAAATAAGGAGAGAGTCAGATTTTGGATCAGACACTTAAGGAGAACAGTAACAACCATACAGAATGTTTTATGTACAAAGCAGAAGAAAATATTTTGAGAATTAAGCCAACACAGGAATAGAGAAAAGGATTATATCAATAAGGATGACTGTGAGTAGGGACATAGAAAATAGGTAAGAGGGAGCTGGAATTTACTGGAGAAAAAGGAGCCAAGGTATTGGGAGCAAATACATAGGGAGGGAAAAGTCAGAAAGGGATGAGGTTAAGCAGATGTGTGGACTGTGGGCTGGACACTGCCATCCCTCCCAGGTACTTAGAACAGAGTACGCAGGGGTAGAGAAAGAAACGGAGGAGTGCTAAATGAAAGACTGAGCCTAGAACAGAAGCGGATAGTTAATAGGGCATATAAAATAATGCATGATAACTATAAGAATCAAATCAGAAGAAATTAGACAAGACTGGGAAATGACAGCGAAAAGGCAACATCTAAAGAAACAACGGGAGGTTATCTGTATGGCTTGCAAGTATACAACAAAATCTATAAGCTTTCAGATTTTTCATGGAAGTCTTAACATAGGTATTTCATATCCCAAGCAGAGCGCACAGAATTTCTGCACAGGCAGACAGCAATTTCTGGAGGTGTGATACGAAGAGGAGGGATACCTGGGAATATCTTTTTTGGGAATGTAACAAACTGACAGATTTTAGAAATTTCTTACAGAGAACTTTATTAGAAATGTTGGGAGAGCAAATTTTACCTAAGGAAATTATTCTTTTGAGCTAGGATATGAAAGTGAATTGCCTAGCCCAAGACCTACTAAATTTAATGCTGTTGGTTGCCAAAAGAATTACAAGGAAATGAACATCAAAAACAAAGCCAAATGTAACAGAACTGTTGAACGATGCAAAGGAGATAAAAGTACTGGAGATGGGATTTTTAGAAAAGGGAAGGAGCAAATTACATTGAAATAAATGCAATTTATGGGAACAGTACATGCAGAATAATAGTCATGAGGAGTGATATTTCAGAGTAAGCAGGACTTGAGCAATCTATGCAACTTTAAAATTAATAACTTAAGACAAAAACTATATTTGCATAATGTGTACAAAAGAAAAAAATCATAATAGTTTTTCTCTTTTATAACATAAGCTCATATTAATAAGCAGAGTCAAACATAAAACAAACAGATATAACATAGACACACTGACTTCTCCAGCACAGTTGCTTTAAATACCTTTATCTGTCAGAATATGTAGACAGCGTGTAACGAGAGTTTCTGCTCCTTTTGGGCAATTTTCCACAAGCAATAAGAGCTCAGGAGAATTCATCCCCATTCCACGAATCTACAATTCAAAACCAGATCATTATCAGTACATACTTCAATGGAGATAAAGAAACAAGATAACTCAAGCAAATAGATTTAAATCCAGTTCATGCAAGCTGAAGTAAAGAAAACCAGGATTTGAAGAAAGCAGTACAGGTATTAAGCAAAACTATCAAGAAAAACAAAAAGTTTGTACACAGAGGAACCATGAAAAGAATAAACACTACCAATTTTATTCTAGAAGAGACTCGCATATAAAGGGCCTTGCTACATATGTGCACAGTGTGCTGATGAGGATGGGTCCAATGTATATTACACTTCTGTGTACAACCACAATTGACAGACATGGATTACAGTCATAGCCGGCTTTAGGCACCAGCGAACCCTGCGGTCGCTGGGGGACCCTTTCCCTGGGGGGCCCCCAATCACTGCAAGTTGCCTCATCTTGATACTTTGTAACATGTCTGTCAAAACAACAAAAGCTAGTACAGGAATCTTTCATATTTAATAAACCAGGTGAGTAATAACCGTTATATATATATCTCCTTTAAAATTCAAATATATCACTGGTTATAGCAACAGTGTTTTATCAAGCAACAGTTTTCACAAATCCATCAAATATTTTACCATTGACATAGTGCCCCAGGCTTCGTTAAACCCTGCTGGCGGACGTGCTCTCCACTAAAACGTATTCAGGTACCTGCAATACCCATGGCTGCAAGGCCCCCCACTCCCAATCATCCTTGACTGTGTGGAGGCCCCACAAAAGTTGAGGCTGATTGGGGAAAAATGAGGAGGAAAAAATGTATTAATTTCCTGATTAGGCTGTGATATGACTCTGTTAAGCTGGTAAGAATAGGTAAGGTAAACACTAGAGAGATCAGACCAGTGTGACTGATCTCATTGCATACCTTGGAGTTTAAGAACAGCTGATGCCTCTGATCTTCATGGATGGTTTTCTCCTACAAGGAGTTTTATAAAGACTGACAAAAGAACAGATACTATAACTGCCAACTTCTTTGTTGAAGAGTTTAGCACAATACCAATAATACCAGAATAAAGGCTCAGAATCAGGAACATATTTTAAATATTCCTCTAATTCAATTAAAAGTTAATAAAATAACACATTTTGCATCAACATGCATTTTTTGCTCAATAATTATAAAACTCTGATGTCTGGATTTATTGACTGTAGGTAGTCCTGAATAATTCACAAGCAAATCAAACTTTTTATGAAGGACAGAGGAAAATTATGAACAAAACCAAAGAAGGTCTGTGAAATCAGGGACAGTGACAGGTTTGCATTACTCCTCATTGAGGTAAATAAAAGTGCCTTACACCTGCTACTGTTTGTTAACTGCTAAATAGCAGTCACTGATCTTGTGTGCCAATACCAGTAGTACAAAACTAGTATTGCTACGGCTTATACGTGTGTGTGTGTGTGTGTGCGCGCGCGCACACACATATATATATATATATATATATATATATATATATACACACATATATATACATACACATACATGTGTTTGTATATGTGGGTAAAAAATATCAGTGATTTTTATCTGTAATGGCAGGAGACACACATTCTTCTGGGTATCAATAAAAAATGTAGCTAACAAGCAATTATATTTCAAAAGTGAGGCATAAAATATGTCACAGAACATTTAGACAAATCTACTAAGAATCTATGGAACCCACTCCCCTGATTATATAAATGGATACAGGGGGCTCACTTAATCACCCCTGACTGTTGCTGGTTTGGAAAAATGAGGAGAAAAAATTTATTAATTTTCTGATTATGCTCTTTAACCTGAACAGGCTGTTATATGACCTTGTTAGAATAATGCTGATAATGACCTCTGCCCTCAACTGCAGCCATGCTAATATCAGCCCTGCTTGGATATGTGCGTACAGGAAGCTGCTGTGGGGTGTGTGTGTGTGTGTGTGTGTGTGTGTGTGTGTGTGTGTGTGGTTATTACTACTATAATTTTCATCACAGTCAAACCTTAGAGGTGTGCACACGAGGTCATTATAGCTTGTGTTTATGCTCAGGACAGTGTGGTCATTATTTTCTTTTACTTTTCTCACAGACCACACAGGTGTACAAAGAAGGTTACTATTGTTTGTGTAGGGGCAGGGTACTGTATAGGAACAAAAAGGAGAATACATTACTGTTGTCATTATTCATTTCACTTTCCTCACAATCACACTTCAGGAATGCATACAGACAGCTGCCTTTGACAGTTTGGGTTGAGGAGTGAGGAGGCATGCTATATGTATGTATGTCTGCAGTGACTTGCAGTGCATGACTGTGGCAATTTGAACCTCTGCTTTCACCCCAGCCTAACACCAAAACAATGCTTAGGCAGTCTTTTTTTGTGGGGAAGTTAGGGAGGCAGGCAATTCCCAGCTGGGACTTGTGTATCTAGACAACAACTAGCTTGTTAGTTTACTGTTGCTGCAATTCTGTCATCTTTGAACATTAAGTCGAGTACAACTTGCACCTTTCTTGAAAGAAAAAAAAAAACAGCCTGAAATTCTTTTCTTATTCATTTTTTTTTCATTTAGGTCACTACTGGATTAAAAGGTTGGGAAAATGGTCTAAAATACATCCCAGAACATATATAACCCTATGGCTTCTTGGGCCCCGACTTATTTGAGTTATTTCCTAAATGGTTATTACTGTGTTGTCTTGGTCAGGAAAGGCGTGTTGAACAGATGCAAGGAAAACTAAAGCTGTACAGCAACATAATTTCTTTCTTCAATCATAATTTCTGTTCAAGTCATCATTGGTTGAAAAGAGTATGCAAAAAGAAAAAAATCTTTAAAATGCACTTCAGAGCATATAGGAAGTTATGGCTTCTTGAAAAGGCTGAAGAATAAGGAAAAATGAGAGAAAAGGAAGAACAAGTCATGTGCATAGTATGGGGATCCCAAGATGGAGGAAAAACAGGGGAAGACTGGAGGGTATGTGTGTGTGTGTGTGGGGGGGGGGGGTGCTAAAACAGTAGGTCTAGGGTGCCATTTCACCCAAGTCCAGACCTGTACATAAAGTTGCTGCAGTCTATCACTGTAGCAACTAAATTCCAGTAACTGTAAATGTCCCTTTGTGAGATGGTCCAAGATAGTGTGCTATACAGGCCTGCTGTAATGTAACAGTATTGTATATACAGGCCAGTCTGTGTGCAATACTCTTAAAAGTTTGCAGTATGAAATAAATTTTTTCTTAGGAAGGGTGGCAGTGACAAGGTGATAGTAGACTTGAAGTAACCAGGGGGCCCCCAACTTGACAACTGCTGGGGGCCCCCAAAATGCTAACACCGGCCCTGATTACAGTAGCCCACATGACATACAGCAGACATCCCCTGCTCAGCTGAACTAAACATAAGGAGACACATTATACCACTGTACTATGAGCTCCTGTCCTCAGGACTTTGGGGGGGAGGTGTCATTGGTAGCATCAAAGCACTACAGTGTGTAGCAGGGAAAGTCAGCTTAAAAAGTATACTACACCTTCCTAAGAAGTTAAAATGCCAGGTTTTTGTGATATAAAAAATGAGACCATAATAAATCATTTCATAACTTTTCCCACCTTTAATGTGACCTATAACTTGTACAATTCAATTAAAATTAAATCAAAAGGTGCTTCAACAAAGTATTAGTTTAAGGGTGTGCACACTTATGGAACCAGCTTATTATATGTTTCTTATATTTTTCCCCCTAACAGATTTGTTTATTTTTCAATTGAATTGCACAGGTTATAGGTCACATTAAAGGTGGGAAAAGTTTTGGAACAATTTACTGTGGTCTCATTTTTTATATCACAAAAACCTGGCATTTTAACAGGGATGCGTACACTTTTTATATCCACTGTACATACTTAAGCAGTATTCCCCTGGTGTACCGTGACCCAATTGCATGTCTAGGAATGACTCAAAGATTTTATACTCCTTAGGAATGAGCACACAGTCCAGAATAAGGGGCTCGTACTTTCATTCTTGGATGCTATTCCCTTTAACTCAAGCCACAATATTTTATTACTATGGTTACAAAAACGGGTTTCCTCTTTAAACATCTACATTTGTGGCATCTCATGCTACCAAAACACAATTTTTTTGTAAAGAACAGATATCTTCCTGGTCACACTGATTCTTGACATTGTAACACTCTTCCTAAGTGGGCAAATTGTTAAGGCTGTTTAATCAGACCATAATTTAGTGACCTTTTCCTTTAAATTGAGGGACTTCCCAAAATCGCACCTTCTTCAACACTTGAGGATGAAAATAAATTCTACTGTAATCCTCCTCTAAGAATCCCATAACTAAAACTGCTACCTATGCCTCTGACTTCCATTCCCACTTAAAGGAGCACTACCTGCAAATGACGAAAAAACTTTTTTTTAATCTTGTCATGAATTACTGCACCTTCCAAAGCTGCGTGAAGCAAATTAAGTATTCATTCCAAATTTCACCTTTTTTTTTTTATCCCTGTAGTATTCATTCAGAATTTTATTTATTTTTTTATCCCCATCTGTCCTTATGGGGGCAGACATCCTCATGAGATTTTTTTTTTCCCCTTGGAAAGCTAAACGTGTCCCATAATGCACTATGAAAGCACTGATTCTGAGAACAACTAGCCCTACCATTTGTTGTCTGACTAGACTTCCATTCACTTAGAATGTAACACCTGAAAAAACTGCCAGGTTTGAGAGCCTGCAGATCATGTGTCATTTACTGGTCTACCCTGAGTATTATAAATCTTGTTCCTACTGATGTACTACACATTCTCTGAAAGAAGCTTGCAAAAGTGTCAACAAATTACAGAGATAAAAAAGACTTTTTACAAACAGCAGTTTTTCAAGTTTTAATTCCTGGCTAGGTTACTCCTCCCAACTCCCCTCCTTCAATAAGCTAGAGTGTCACATTTCCAAGTTAGCTAGATCCACCTAATTAGTCCACTTTGCATGACAATAGACATCAAACGAGTCACAGCCTGGTGCATACCTCTGAACTGTACAGATTTTAGCAGAATGCCCAGATTTTAGCCTCATATTTTTTGGTCTGTTTTTCATAAAATTCTGATTTTTCTGGCAAATTAGTGGTAAATCATTAAAGACTGAGGTTTGAAAATAATGAAAGACATTTGAGTTTCAGACCATGTCCTTCAAAAAATTCATGCTAATGCAACATCTGCTAATCTATCAACTTTCTAAGTATGTAAAAGCAATATTTAAAAACTGTCCCTATTTTTGGGCCTTTGTTCCACTTTTATTTATGGCTTTGTCCAGATTTCTTGGTCTTAGAGGTTGAGGGGGTATGGCGTGGTGTGCCACTAAAACTGTTCCCTCACTTCTGAATAGCACAGGATAGAAAAGGAATTTAATGTTAGTTTTTAACAACTTTTTCTAAGGATGCAGGTGCCCTCAGGAGCATCTTGATTAAAAACTGGGCCCTTACAAACTAAGATGCTACCCTCAGGACCAAATTAACGGATAAACCTAAAGTTACATATAGAAGGGGCCCAACATCAAATCTATCCTGGAAAGGAATGTAAAACCTTACATACCCAATAAAGATATGAATAAATGTGGTAGATGCCCCTATTTTAAATTTATACAGTTAACATCAACATTTACTGTCCTGGGTGAACAATATGAGGTGCAGGGGAGATTTGACTGCAACACAAAAGGGGTAGTCTACCTTGCAAAGTGCCAGGCATGTGTCTGCTTCTATGTGGGGAAAACAGAGAGACTCTTTAAACAAAGAATTTACGAACATCAATATAGTATAAATAAGCAGAATACTATGAAAGCTTTGGCTAAACACATAATGAATGAACCAAGTCACCAGTTTAACTACTTAGTAATTGAGCAAGTCGTACCCAATTATAGGGGGGGGGGTCAATGGACTTTGAGGTTAGAGGAGCATGAGCTTTTGTGGCAATTAAGGCTAAATGCACACTCATATCCTGGACTAAATGAATATTGCCCTTTGAAATGTATCTTGAAATTAAAGTCACTTAAGATAAATAAGGAATAAGAACACCAAAATTTATGGTGTTTATTCCTGTTTATATGTTAACATAGTAACATATTTACCCACACACACACACATTATATATATATATATATATATATATATATATATATAATCATCATCTTCTTTCGGCTGTTCCCGTTAGGGGTCGCCACAGCAGATCACCTGTTTCCATTTCTTCCTGTCCTCCGCATCTTGCTCTGTCACACCAACCACCTGCATGTCCTTTCTCACCACATCCATAAACCTTATCTTAGGCCTTCCTCTTTTCCTGTTACCTCGTAGCTTCATCCTTAGCATCTTTTTCCCAATATACTCAGCATCCCTCCTCAGCACATGTCCAAACCAACGTAATCGTGCCTCTCTGGCTTTGTCTCCAAACCTTCCAACCTGGGCTGACCCTCTAATATACTTATTCCTAATCCTGTCCACCCTCGTCACACCCAGTGCAAATCTTAACATCTTTAATTCTGCCACATCCAGCTCAAACTCCTGCCTTTTTGTCAATGCCACTGTCTCCAACCCATATAACATAGCTGGTCTCACTACCCTCTTGTAGACCTTCCCTTTCACTCTTACAGGTACTCGTCTGTCACAAATCACTCCTGGCACTCTTCTCCACCCATTCCATCCTGCCTGTACTCTCTTCTTCACCTCTCTTCCACACTCATCATTACTCTATACTATTGACCTCAAGTATTTAAACTCATCCACCTTCTCCACCTCTACTCCTTGCATCCTCACCATTCCTCTATCCTCTCTCTCATTCACACACATATACTCTGTCTTAGTCCTGCTGACCTTCATTCCTCTTCTCTCTAGAGCATATCTCCAATCTTTCCAGGGTCTCCTCCACCTGTTCCCTACTCTCACTACAGATCACAATGTCATCTGCAAACATCATAGTCCACGGGGACTCCTGTCTGATCTTGTCTGTCAACCTGTCCATCACCATTGCAAATATGAAAGGGCTCAGAGCTGATCCTTGATGTAACCCCACCTCCACCTTAAACACATCCGTCACTCCCACAGCAGACCTCACCGCTGTCACACTACCCTCGTACATATCCTGTACCACTCTTATATACTTTTCTGACACTCCTGACTTCCTCATACAATACCACAACTCCTCTCTAGGCACCCTGTCATATGCTTTCTCTAAGTCTACAAAAACACAATGCAACTCCTTCCGACATTCTCTGTACTTCTCCATCAACACTCTCAGAGCAAAGATCACATCTGTAGTGCTCTTTCCTGGCATGAAACCATACTGCTGATCACTAATCATCACGTCCCTTCTTAACCTTGCTTCCACTACTCTTTCCCATAACTTCATGCTGTGACTGATCAATTTAATCCCTCTGTAGTTACTACAGCTCTGCACATCACCCTTATTCTTAAAAATCGGTATCAAAACACATTTTCTCCATTCCTCAGGCATCCTCTCACTCTCCAAGATTTCATTAAACAATCTGGTTAAAAACTCCACTGCCATTTCACCTAAACACCTCCATGCTTCTACAGGTATGTCATCTGGACGAACAGCCTTTCCATTCTTCATTCTCTTCATAGCTATCCTTACTTCCTCCTTGCTAATCCATTGTACTTCAGGATTCACTATCCCTACATCATCCAACCTTCTCTCCCTCTCATTCTCTTCATTCATCAACCCCTCAAAGTACTCTTTCCATCTCCTCAACACACTCTCCTCGCTTGTGAGTAAGTTTCCCTCATTATCCTTTATCACCTTTACCTGCTGCACATCTTTCCTAGCTCGGTCCTTCTGTCTAGCCAATCGGTACAGGCCCTTTTCTCCCTCCTTAGTGTCCAACCTTGTATACAACTTTTCATATGCTTTATCCTTGGCCTTCACCACCTCTCTCTCTGCCATGCACCTCATCTCCTTATACTCCTGTCTACTTTCTTCATCTCTGACAATCCCACTTCTTTGCCAACCTCTTTGCCTGTATACTCTCCTGTACTTCCTCATTCCACCACCATGTCTCCTTGTCGTCCTTCCTCTGTCCAGATGTGATACCAAGCACCTTTCTAGCCATCTCCCTTACTAGCTCTGCTGTAGCTACCCAGCTATTTGGTAACTCTTCACTGCCACCCACTGCCTGCCTTAACTCATCCCAGAACTCCACCTCACAATTACCCTTTTTCAATTTCTATCACTTGATCCTTGGTGCTGCCCTCACACTCCTCCTCCTCTTCTTGATAACCAACGTCATCCTACAAACCACTATCCTATGCTGCCTAACTACACTTTCTCCGGTCACCACTTTACAGTCTCCAATCTCCTTCAAACTGGCCCTCCTACATAAAATATAATCCACCTGTGTGCATCTTCCTCCACTCTTGTATGTCACCCTATGCTCCTCCCTCTTGTTAAAATACGTATTCACCACAGCCATGTCAATCCTTTTCGCAAAATCCACTACCATCTGACCTTCTGCATTCCATTGTTTAACACCATACCTACCCATCACTTCCTCTTCCCCTCTGTTCCCTTCACCAACATGCCCATTGAAATCTGCTCCAATCACCACTCTCTCACCCTTGGGTACAGTCATCTCCAATTCACTCCAAAATGTTTCTTTCTCATCCATTGCACACCCAACTTGTAGAGCATACGCACTAACAACATTCATCATTACACCATCAATTTCCAGCTTCATAAACATCACTCTATCCGACACTCTTTTCACCTCCAAAACACTCTCAGCATACTGTTCCTTCAGAATAACTCCTACACCATTTCTCCTCCCATCCATACCATAATAAAGCAATTTGAACCCACCTCCGATACACCTAGCCTTACTCCCCTTCCATCTGGTCTCTTGCACATACAATATACCAACCTTCATTCTGTCCATCATATCAGCTAGCTCTCTCCCTATACCAGTCATAATATATATATATTTTTTTTACATCAAACAAGAATATGTTTGTGAATGAATCGTGAATTTTTTGATCATATAACTTGATAATCACATGACTTCTTAGGGTGGGTTTGTGATGTCACAAATCAAGAAATGTACTTAAATGTTCTTTTGAATGGCTTTTATTTGTCTGAAGAAGTTAATTTTATTTATGTGAACGAAAGCGCTCACATTAAAAGCTTTTTAAACTATAACTTGGATTATTGGATTACTTCCAGCTTTGAGGTGCCTAAACACCTCACTGGCAATGACCTCCTTGCCATAACCCAGCACAGTTTCCTTCCAGCACACAGTACCATTACAGCTCTACTGTCCTTTACTGACACAGTAAACAAAGCACATGATGCAGGCCTAGCAACATCACTAATCCTTTTAGATCTATCTAAGTCTTTTGACACTGTGTCTCATGCTTTACTGTTAAAACAACTAGGAAAGTTAGGCTGCTCCTCTAATGGTCTAACACGGTTCATAGGTTGGTACTAGGCTATTGGCCCTAGGGCCTATACAAGCCTAGCCATAACAATTCCCTGGCTATTTCTTCCCACACTATTTACTTCACTGGACCCCTGTCTAGAAGGGTGACTGACGTGATCCCCAGGGTGAATTTCCTTTCTCCCATCCAATCGTCAAGGTTCCTTCTGAAGAGGGCCAAAGACAAATAAAAGCCATTCAAAAGAACATTTAAGTACATTTCTTGATTTGTGACATCACAAACCCACCCTAAGAAGTCATGTGTCATGTATGGGCAGTCTATTCCAGAGTCTGGAGAGTCTATGGGTCAGGAACCTATCCCTCCAGCACGTTTTGTTTATTGTGAAGACAAGGTTTAGATCCCTGGAGCATGTGGCTCTGAGGGATTGGGATTTCTTTAAGTATAGCATGTCCAACAGCTCTGGGTTTGACATGGACTTGTATGTTAAGCAGAGATCTCCTCTGAGTAGATGATATGCGACAGAGTATAGCTGGAGTTTTTTAAGGGGGTCAATGTAGGGCATCTGCTTTAAGCCTGTGATTCTTTTAGTGAGGTACTTCTGCGGCCTTTCCAGTTGTTGCAGATGTCTTGAGAGGTACATACCAAATGGGGTGTTGCATTCTATAATGGGTCTAATGAGGGATGAGTACAGTGGGACAATGACCTCCTTTTTTCTGGATGAAAAGCCCTTAGTGATGAGGTGTGTCACATAGAAGGATTTCCTGAAAGTTGTGGTGATGTGGTTATCAAAGGTGAGACCACTGTCCACCTGTGTCCCTAAGTTTCTTATCACACTTTCAGTGTTTAGTGTACTGCCACCTATGTGGTAATTCACTGGTACATGGGGATAACTATACATTTCTTGGCATTGAGCTTTTGGCACCAAGCATCTGTTTCTGTAAGGCTCTTTTTTGGAGTATCCACATAATTTGGGGATTCAATAATGCCTCCCAGTTTGCAGTCATCTGCAAACTTTGTTAGCCAGAGCCCCTTAGTGTTGGCGTGTACTTCAGAAAAGTAGATGCCAAACAAAAGCGGTCCCAGGACTGAACCCTGAGGTACTCCACTTGTCACTTGTCTGGAGCTGGATTTGGAGTTGGCTACTTTTACAGTGTGGGCTCTGTCAGTAAGCCAGTTGGCAACCCATCGAGTGACATAGGGATTAATGCCCAGCTTAGTAAGTCTATCTACGATCCCAGAGTGGGGGATGGTGTCAAAGGCCTTGGTGAGGTCCAGATAGGCTGTGTGGACAGTCTTTACCCTCGGTCACAACTTTTTTTGCTTTCTGTTATCTAAAATGTCTGTACTGTGAATATTACATTTTTTCAGTTTCATTACTATAAGTTCTTCTCCTCAAATGGCTCACTGAACAATCAGAATACCAAGCCAATAATACAGAAGTCCCACAAGGATCCATTCTTGGGCCCCTACTTTTTATCACCTTCATAAAGTGTCATTACAAAGTAAATTCATTCAATATGCTGATGATTCTACCATTATCTCCTCCTCCAATAACTTCTCTGACCTCCTTATACATGCAGAAAACTCTTTCATCTACTGAATCCTGGTTAAATGATTTTCAGCTTCTGATGACCACAGAAAAATCCAAACTCCTACTTTTCTCTACAAAACCACCACATGCAGACTTTAAAACATTTTCGCATAAGACAGAAATTGAACTAGTAAACTCATCAAAACTATTAGGTATAACTATAGACAGTAAGCTCATGTTTTAACATATTCTTAACACAATAAAGAAAACTCATTTTAAACTAGGTAAACTTTACCGTCATAAACTTTACCTTGACACAAACACCAAAGTAAAACTGGCCATCACTCTACTCATTCCCTCTCTTCTCTATGGAAGTCCTATTTTCACCAATCTCCATTCAACCCTTTTTAATAAGCTTCAAGCATGTTGTTATAAAATAGCTAAATTTGCCTCTGGTCTGTCCAACCGCACACATCATTGCCAAGCTATTTCTCAACTCAATCGGCTTGAATTCCCCAACTACCTACATTACACTCAACTTACTCTTGCCTATTTAAAACAAATAACTGCTCTGCACTCCATTCTATTCTTCATGCACACATTCTTACCCGCATGCTTAGAAATGTATCCAAACCTAATAAAAGAGTTGGTGAGTCCCACAACATTGCCAAGCCATAGAATGCCATTCCCTCACACATCTTGACTCACTAAAAGCCTTTAATTCTGCTCTAAAAATGATCTAAACAACCCCACCTGCTTTTGTACAACAAATTTCAAGCCACCATAACCCTTTCTACCACTCTCTACATAAAATTTCTACTACTACTTCAAATACAATCCTTATCTGACAACTAAGAAATGTGTATTCTGCTTTTTGCCTCTTGCTGATTACACTTCTACTTTTTTTGCTTTCTGTTATCTAAACTGTCTGTACTGTGAACATTATATTTTTTCAGTTTCATTACTATAATAAGTGACCTTTTATTATACTGAAAATGTCTGTACTTCTGTGATCATATATCACTTTTTTTCATAATGTAGGTGTATGTTTCTTGCTATTCTAAAGTGTTTGTGGAGCTTTTCTTCACAGGCCTCCACTGAAAATGGCTTACTGACCCAGTGGACTTTCCCAGTCAACAAATATCAAATAAATAAATAAATATGCCTATTCACTCTTTTAGACGTCCGAAGGTAGGGGGTTGGGGGTGGGTTGTTGAGGAAGAATGAAAATAGACAACACTCTTAATACAGTACTCTTAATTCAGGTAACTACCCCCCACCCCTTGAAGGATTGTAGAAAGGAATTTAACCTTGTTAGCCTTAAATTTAAATAAACCCGACAACTTATCCCATTTTCACTTACTACCCCAATTATAGAGCTACTTAAGTTGACTCTCTAGATAACCTTTCTTTCCTGCTATAAAACTCTCTAATATTATATCTTCCCTTCACATCTTTACTAAAAGCTCACCCCCTTATGTCTTATGTTAAATAAAGAAAGAAAGTGCCTCTTACCTACTTCAAAGCTTGTAGAACACAGTCTCACTGTACAACTGATTGCCTCCAGCCTCTCTCATCTGTGACCCGCTCCGTTCGCCCTGCGGGCTCACTCCGCTGCCATACCCTACCCCCAATTCCCACCCCACCCCCCAGTGGTCCTACACTTATACTTCTTAAACCACACCCTCTCTCCCAATCAACCAATCCCTTCCTTCTTACAAATTTAACCACACCCCTCCATCTTTTTACTACCTGTGACTATAACCCAATACTTAAGAGCATTTTACCTTATCCCCTTCCTTTTCAACTAACAAGTTTCATCTCCTATCTCTAAACTCTCTTCTTATCCAGCACCACCTTTTTTAATTATAGACTTAAACTTCTTATACATATCACTACAAGATACCTTCAGTAGTAAAAACTAAAATGACCAAACCAATACTCTTAGCTTTAATTTCAATTGCTCTCACCTCCACCTACCTCATCACCTCCTTTGAAAAACTGTATTACCATTTTAACTACTCTCCAAAACAAACAGCAATACATACTCCCATACTCCCTAATATTCAAACTAATATCACTTTTGATCCCACCTATCTACTACCTAAATACCATAGATTCTCCCACATTAAATACAATAAACCCACTGTAAAGAAAGTAAAATATCTAACCTACTTTATAAATTCTTCCACAATCAAACTAAGTAATCCCTCCTTAAAGGACGGTGACATCCACCCTAACCCTGGGCCTACAAATCCTGCTACCCTAATAACCCACCCTAAACTTCCTAACTCTTTTCTAATAGGACACCTAAATATCCTCAGTATTAAAAACAAAGTAGCACATCTCTATGCCCTTCTGGATATTCACTGCTTTGATATCTTCTGCCTGACAGAAACATAGTTAAAACCAGACACCAAAGACAATGAAATCATTCTCCAAGGATATAATATATTAAGACAAGACTGAATAAAAAGCAAGGGTGGGGGGAGTAGCAGTTCTATTCAAAGATGGACTTCAAATCTCCACTTTATCATACAACCCACCTCAGCATAGTAAGGCAGAAGTCCTTATCACCAAATTACAAATCAACCAAAAATCTTTATGTATCATCTGTATCTACCTACCCCCCACCCCCATTAATAATATCAATACTAAGAGGATATTCAAAGCTGGGTGTCCTCAACCTACCCCCAAGAAACAATAATACTTGGTGATTTTAATACTGACTGGAAAGTTGTTAACGCTGACAATCCTACCTCCCACATCAACCTTCACGGCTTTAGTCAAACTATTACCTCCACAACTAGAATCAATAAACCAAATAAGAAAGAGAGCACCTTAGACTGGATACTTATAAACAGAAACAAGCATACAAGGTAGGAATTCTGCCAGACAATGTAAGCGATCATTCTTTGACCTACATCCTAAGGCAAAAAAATGATATCTCTAACCCCCCCCCCCCCCACATACAGGATTGCACGTACCAACAAACACTTTAACCCAGTACTATTCAAAATGAACTTAGTGCCTGTGACTGGAACCCTTTAAAAACCCTACCACTTGAAGAAGCTGTTAAATACCTAAACTCTAAATTCTTATCTATCCTCGATAAGCACGCACCCAAACGGTCCATTAGAATGAAGTCCAAGCCTGCCCCCTGGCTTTCTAAAGAAACCAGACAAAAACATTTACATAGGAACAAGTCCTGGGCTAAATGGAGAGCTAACAAAAATATCTCAGATGAAGAAACCTTTAAGCATTTAAGAAATATTACAAAAAAAGGCAATACTTACAGACAAAAAGAACTAGTATTGTAAATTACAGCAAAATCACCAAAACAATCCTCAAAAGTTCTGATCTAGTATAAATAATCTACTGTACCCAGGCCACTCTCGCACACCTTCCCCATCTCAGGCCGAACAAAATACCCCCCACCAAACTGCTAATACCTTCAATACCTTCTTCACAGAGACCATGCAGTCACTAGCCAGTCAACTAGTCCCTGACAACTCAAGCCTCCCCACCACTACACCTGGCACTCTACCAACATTCCATCTGCAACCCATCTCTACCACTCTCATCTACAAGTTCATCCAAAAACTTAAACCTTGTACTCCTTCTGCTGACCAACTTCCATCTGAATACCTGCAAAAAGCAACCAAAGAAATTTCTTATCCCATATCCATCCTCATAAATAGAACCATTAAAGAAGGAATTGTTCCTGACATCTAGAAAATCTCCCACATTATCCCTCTACACAAAGGGGGTACCTCCAATGATTATTCCAACTACCGGCCAATAGCCCTATTATCACCCTTAGCAAAAATTATGAAAAAATGCATTCACCAACTATTAAACCATTTATCTCAACATATCATAGCAAACTGTCAGCATGGCTTTAGGCCATCCCATAGCACCACAACTGCCCTACTATCCTTTACAGAAGCCATCAATAGAAATCATAATAAAAACAATCTCTCTTCAGCTCTCTTTATTGACCTCTCAAAAGCGTTTGACATGGTAAACCATGCCCTTCTTATCAACATTCTTGAATCCCTTTCCCTTGACTGTCTGGCAGTTAAATGGTTCAAGTCCTACCTTACCAATAGGCACCAGGCAGTTCTCTGGGAAAATAATACATCATCCCTCCTGCCAGTCACACTCAGAGTCCCTCAAGGCTCTATTCTAGGCCCACTTCTCTTCTCACTGTTTATCAACGACCTCCATGTAGCCATTCCACAAGCCACCTGCATTCAATACGCAGATGATTCGACAGTAATATGCTCAGCAAACTCTCCTACTGATCTACTTTCACTTACTCAGAATGTTTTCAACATAGCTGAATGAGAAGTTATGTACCTACCATAACGTTCCATGTTAGTTGTCTTCTCTCACCTTCTTTCTTGCTGGATGGGTTCGGAGCCAATCCTCAGCTCCGACTCGGCCACTTACTAAAGCTCAAGAGCTAATTTTACCGGCTCGAGGCAACCCTATATCCCATAATGCAAGGCGATGACTACCCAGATCTCGTTTGGTAGCTAAGGAAATTATGCAATATATTCCTCCAACTGGAGAGGAGGAGGAAGAGGTAATAATAATAATCCCCCGAAAAGGACCAACCTGATCTAGTGACACTAGTAAGCTGATTAGCTGGAAAAATTGGATCAAGACTCTTCAAGGAAGAGGAACAGTCTTCTCGGTCTGACCAGGCTAGGGGGATGGTGGGCGGGACGCAAGAAAGAAGGCGAGAGAAGACAACTAACATGGAACGTTATGGTAGGTACATAACTTCTCAATGTTAAATTGTCAATCTCGCCTTCATTCTTGCTGAATGGGACCGCGTCCCAAGCACCTCTATCCTGGGTGGCTCAATGGAACAGACTCTTGAGAACGGTGGAACCAAAATTTGCTCAGTCTCTGGAGGCCAAGTCTAATTTGTAATGCAAAACAAAGGTATGAGGAGAGGCCCATGTGGCTGCTGCACAAATAGTGTCTATTGGAAGTCTAGCCTGAAAAGCTGTAGATGCAGCTTGTGCTCTGGTAGAATGGGCTTTTGGCCTAGAAATCAACTCTTTACCTCTGAGCTGATAAATGCATGTAATCACAGAAGACAGCCATCTAGATAGGGTTACCTTGGATGCTGGAAGGCCTTTCCTGTTCTCTGCATAGGATAAAAACAGTTGATCAGATTTCCTAAAATGTTTGGTTCTGTCCAGATAATATCTGAGTTGGCGGTGAACATCGAGATTATGTAGTTTTTCTTCCGCTCTATTAGAATAATTTGGGGAAAAAACTGGAAGATCAACAGATTGGTTTAAGTTTGTTTGCGATGCCACTTTGGGTAGGAAAGACGGATTAGTCCTTAGAGAAACTCTGTCTTTATGGAAGATTAAGTAGGGAGGACGAATGCAGAGGGCATGAAGCTCAGATACTCTCCTGGCAGAAGTAATGGCGACTAGAAAGAGTGTCTTCCAAGAAAGAAATTTCAATGAACAGGTAGCCGCAGGCTCGAAAGGGGGAAGAATTAAGGATGTTAAAATTAAATTTAGAACCCACTGTGGTGGGGGGTCTCTAATCGGAGGTTTAAGTAAAAATATACCTCTAAGAAAAGCCTTGCAAAGTTTATGTGACATGATGTTGTGGTCCAACAAGCCGATATGAAAATTTGAAATGGCTGCCAACTGAACTTTTACTGTGGAGGAAGAAGATCCTGAATGAAAAATCTCGGCTAGGAAGTCCAATACCGAATGAATCGGAGCAGTAAAGGGATCTATGTTCTTAGCTTTTGCCCAGAAGGAGAAACGTTGCCATTTACTAGTGTAAATCCTTCTGGTGGAAGATTTAAGGGAAGCTTCTATGATATCCCGGATGGGATTAGAAATCATAGGAAGCCTGGCTAGGGATGGAAGTGGAGCAACCAAGCAGTGAGGTTGAGAGAAGGTATGGATTTGGTGCAGCTGCCCCAACTGGTGGGTCAGAAGATCTGGAACCGGGTCCAGATGCCATGGCTGTACCAAAAGATAACGATGTAGGAACGGAAACCATATCTGTCGAAGCCAATAAGGGGCAATGAGAATCATCTTGTCTCTCAAGGCGGTTGCTTTCTGAATTACTTGTGGTATTGAAGGGAAAGGAGGAAAGGCATAGAGAAGTCCCCGGGGCCAATCTTGGATTAGAGCGTCTCTGGGGGGATGGCCTGGAAGGGGGAAAAGAGAGAGAAGAAGTCGGGGCATTTGCTGTTTTGAGGGGTAGCAAAAAGATTACAGCAAGGAAGGCCCCACTTCTGAAAAATCTCTTCCGCCACAGATTGTTTGAGAGACCACTCGTGAGGCATGAGAATAGCTCTGCTCAACCTGTCCACTATGATGTTGGATTTCCCAGGGATATGCATTGCTATCAGAAACCGCTGAGAAGAGATTGCCCACTGCCAAAGTCTGAGTGCCTCTCGACACAGTGGATAGGACTTGGTTCCGCCCTGTTTGTTGATATACCACACTACGGACATATTGTCAGTTTGGACTGCAATAGTTCCCAGGGGAAGAGAGTCATGGAGGGCTTGCAACGTTAAAAGCACTGCTCTCATCTCCAGGACATTTATGTGCAGGTGGCATTCGAAAGGTTGCCAAGTGCCATGGACCATCCTGCCCTGATAATGCCCCCCCCACCCGATCAGGGAGGCGTCCGATGTAACCGTGGTGACCGGGGCGGGAGGAACAAAGGGTCTGCCCTGATGGACTTGAGGGGACCATATCCACCAGGCCAGATGCCTTTTGCAAATTGGAGTTATTATGATCCTGTGACGCATGGGAAGTCGTTGAAAGGACCATTGGGCGAACAGCATCCATTGTAGGAGACGCATGTAAAAGAGTGCAAGGGGAAGAAGTGTTATGGCTGCCGCCATAAGACCCAATACTTTCAGAGCAAATCTGGCCTGAATTTTGTCGCTATGAAGAATCACATGGATGTGGTTTTGAATATCCAAGATCCTTTGGTCTGTTAACTTTGCTGAAAGTTGTACGGTGTCCAATTTGGCGCCTATAAAGGTAATAGATTGACAGGGCGACAAGGCAGATTTTTCTAAATTTATAGAAATCCCTAGCCCTCTGCAAATGTGAATGGTGTAATCTCTGGCCTGGAGAAGTTGATGCCTGGTGGTGGCAGTAAGGAGCCAGTCGTCTAGATATGGAAACACCTGGAATCCTTGACGTCTCAGGTGAGCCGTAACCGCTGCCATACATTTGGTGAACACTCTGGGGGCTGTAGTGAGTCCAAATGGCAGGGCTCTGAATTGGAAGTGACTGGTCCCCAGCCGAAAGCGGAGAAACCTTCTGGAGTGCCTGTGAATTTTTATGTGATAGTACGCATCCTGAAGGTCTACCGAGCACATCCAATTGTCCTTGCCCAAAAAGGGTAGAATGGACTGAAGTGTGACCACCCGGAATCTTGTTTTTTTTACAAACTTGTTTAGCTTGCTGAGATCTAATATTGGTCTCCAGTCCCCTGTCTTTTTTGGTACTAAAAAGAACCTTGAGTAGATTCCGGATCGTATTTGGTCTGCTGGGACTGGCTGGATGGCTCTTTTTGCTAGCAGTTTTGATATCTCTGGTACTGCTAGTTCCCTTAGACCGGGTGGAACATCTGGAAGGGTTCCCTTTTGCTAAACTGGGGTTTGAATAAAGGGAATTTTGTAACCCTCGGATATGATTGACTGTACCCATTTGTCTTGAGAAAGGGAAAGCCAGGCTTTTGGGTACAGCGATAATCTTCCCCCGACTGCCTCCGAAGGTGGACAATCGGGCAACATCTCAGGGATGCTGGAAGGGTTTGTCAGAGAGAGGCTCCCTGCTACCCTGATTCTGCAGACCCCCTCTGCCCCTAGGGCGGCGTCTGTTGTTGTTACCCCCTCTGCCTCTGGGGGTAAACTGACCTTGTGCGATAGGTGTGACAGCTTGAGATTTGCGGAACCACATTTTCCCTCCCTTCTGACCTTTAGGGTAAGGTCTTGAAGGGGTGGAGAAACTGACTCCTACGGCAGAAAGAGTCTTGCCATCTTGTTCGCATCTAGTCAAGGTGGTCTTTCACTTGAGATCCGAACAAGGTCGAACCATCAAAAGGAGAGTCTATGAAGGACGCCTTGAAGGGGTCTGCAAAATTACAAAGCCGCATCCAGGATTGACGCCTTAAAGCCACTCCTGTGCCTGCGGCCCTACTCGCTCCATCGGCTGCATAAGAAATGAGCCGCATGGAGGAGTTAACAATGGAGTTTAGGATTCCTAGCTGTGAGTTAATTTTATCCTGGGACCCAGCAGCTGACGGATCCTGTAAAACTTCTCCCAACTCTTTAAGAACATCTCTTTGAAGGCGGGTGAAGTGACACAAGTAGTTCAGCGACCGCATGGCAAAGGTCGCTGAAGAAAAATCCGCTTGCCGTACCTATCCATAGTCCTGGAATCCTTGTTAGGAGGATGGACAGGTACTGAAGGATCAGCTAGTTCCTTCTTGGTGGCTGCAGCCACCACCATGGCATCAACCGGGACACCTTTTGCCAAATATTGCCTATCAGGTGGGCCGTGATGAATTTAGAAGGCCTCCGAGGAAAGGGTTCCACCGAATCCGGGGCCATCCACGCCTTCCGAGCCACCACGTCCATAAGAGGGTCGAAAGGCGGAGACACCCAGGAGATGGAGGGTCGAGACCCGAACGCCTCCAGGTATACCGACTCGTCCTCGGAAGGATTAAGGGAAGGCCAGTTCCCCCTCTGCTTAAGGAGTTCAAGGATGTCTGAGAAAGAGACATCCTCAGAGGGGGACCTTGGGGATCCCTCCTACTCATCCAAGTCAGTATCGGATGTAATAGACTCGGGGGAGTCTAGATGTTTCCTCTTACATGTCCTCTTACGCGGAGGTTCACCTGACGGGTCAGGAGAAGCCTTGGAAGAGGAAGATATTCCCAGTGGGGAAACCTGAAGCATTGGATCTCTGGGTCCGGGAGCAAGAGAGTGGGAAGAGACGTCAGCAGGCACTGTAGTGGGAGGAGCTGATGGAACTGACAGTTGACTACGCCCTGGGGCTAGTACACTCCTCATCACCTCGAAGGCTCCCCCGTCAGAGAGGCCAGAAGGCTCCCACTCCGAAGAAATAGGAACCCCAGGCCGCACTGACAGGGACGGCTCAGAGGCTGATGTCAGGGTTGAGCTCACCAGCGCCGAAGCTCCGAGAGGGAGAACGGGGTCGGACAAGGGTCCGATGCCACTCGCCCCCTCAGAGCCGACGAGAGAGACCAGACGCCCGGATCCCTCCAATGAAGGCATCAAGGAGGAGATCGGAGGAGAGGACGACGGAGCCGAAGGGGGGGTGTTATCGGCTCCGAAGTCACAACAGTCACGGCTCCGAGGAGCTCTGGTTCTGAGCTCTGTAAGAGTGTCGAAGGAGGAATGTGAGGTGGATGTGTAATAGCTACCGTCTGTTGAGACGGGCTATGGAGCATTTGGGCCAATGCCTGAGACTTTAATAGTCTACTCACCACTCTCTCAAGGTCGTGGTCGGACAGCCTGGACGACAGAGAAGACCGGCTCCAATGGCTCCGCTCCGAGAGCAGGGGTGATCTTGGAGCCGAATGTATCGACTCCAACGAAGGGGATCTTGATCTCTTTTTTGAGATAGGTGGAGCCGAAGGAGCCGAGGATACGTCGGCTCCAGCCGGAGCCGACACTGAGTGCCCAGATGTAGCGGTATCGGCGCCAGATGGAGACGATACTGTAACTTGTGACATAGCAGGATCGGCTCCGGCCGGAGCCAATGTCATCACAGAAGACAAACCAGTAGCCAATGGCTTAGGGCTTGGAGCCGAAGGCTTAACTGGTTTCGAGGGCTTCCCCGGAGCCGACTTAGTCGGGGAGCTCTCAGGCTTTAATAAGCCCCTCAGTATTAATTTATTTCTGCGCTCCTGCAGGACTCTTGGGCTGAAGGCATGGCAGACAGCACAAGAGTCCTGCAGGTGCAGAGGTCCCAGGCAGTAAACACAAGAAGTGTGACCGTCTGTCAGAGACATCTTCTGACAGCATGAGTCACATTTCTTGAAGTCTGAGACCTTTGTGTTCTTCGACATAACTGTGTCGAGGAAACACTAAGTGACAAAAAAACACGGACACACACACAATAAACACCCAATCCAATAAAAATTAAAATGGGGATACACACACACCCAAACACCACACAGAATCCCTGACAAAAAAAAAATTAGGAAAGGGGAAGGCTTAAGGCCTAACTTAAGGGAAGGGATAAATAACTGGAAAAATAGGGAACACTAACGGAAATAGGGTTAAACTAATCGTTAAGAGTTTACACAACAACAGTAGTGACTAAAACTAAAGGGGGGAGACTGAAAGTCTGAAATTTGAAAAACTTACCAGGAGCCGGTAAAAAAAGCACCTCATTAAAGCGGCAAACGAGATCTGGGTAGTCATCGCCTTGCATTATGGGATTTAGGGTTGCCTCGAGCCGGTAAAAGTAGCTCTCGAGCTTTAGTAAGTGGCAGAGTCGGAGCCGAGGATCGGCTCCGAACCCATCCAGCAAGAATGAAGGCGAGATTGACAACTTAACATACATGGTTCACAAAACGTTGCCTCCTGCTCAATGCTAAAAAAACTAAACTTCTCTTCACACCCACCAGTAAAATCCTCCCCCATAGATTTCTCAGTCATCTCCAATAATGGCACAATTATATACGCTGATTCTACCACTAAATTGCTAGGTACTACTATTGACAATAACCTTACATTTGATAACCACATAAATAACACCATAAAAACTGTCAATAGAAAAATAGGCAGCTTATATAGAATTAAACCTTTCCTAACACCAATAGCCAGAACTAAGATTGCACACTCCCATTTAATTTCAACTCTTCTGTATGCCTCACCAATATACACTAATCTAATGAAAAATAATCTCATCAAACTAGCTAATTCCTATAATAACATAGCCAGATTTGCCAATGGCAAGCCTTTTAGAACTCACCACTGTTTGAATCTAATTCAGCTAGGCTGGCTTGAATTTCAAAACCAATTAAAACTTTCCCAACTCACCATTGCCCACAAGATATTATATAAACCTAACAGCACTCCTATACTCTCCAATCTCATTATCCCCTACAAAAATCTAAATTCTCTTCGCTCTTCCAGCAAACTTCTTGCTAGCATAAGCAAGTCTTACAATATTGGCTGGAGATTCTGTGTTTTCCAACTCTGTGGGAAAAAACTGGAACCTACTGCCTAATGAACTAACTTTAATTTCTTCGCTACCTCTCTTTAAACAAAACCTCAAAAGACACCTGAAAACACATTGGTTATGCCCCTGCAGCAACCCTGACTAATCTTCTCCTTCACTATAGCTATTTCTCCTTTTGAACCTCTACTTACTTCACTTTCATTGAAGTAGGATTGTTACTGCTTAATAGAATTCAACATACTAGAATAATCTATCCTGCTTGATGCTCTGCAAGTCTTTATCCTGTCTGATATACTAATAGGCTACATGTATCTTACTGTATATTGAATTATCCTGTACATTTTGTGTCACCCGACTACTGTAAATACCTACTTTACTTTATTAATACTAATGTATTTTTTTTTAGTAATCTTATTTTTTCCTTTCTTTTAATAATCTTCTGTTTGAAATCAATTTACTATGTATTAATATTGATTTTTTAATCTGTAAGTTTTAATTTGTTATATTTCAATTTTTTGTTGCCAATGGAGCTTTTCTCCCCGGGCCTCTACTGAAAATAGAAATATATCCAGTTAGACTAGCCCGGTAAAATAAAATAATAAATAAAATAAAATAAATAAATAAAACCCAGACAGAATATTATGGTGAGTGCATAACTTCTCTATCTGATGCTGTCAATTTTCATTCTATCCTCAACCTATGGGACAGAGTCCCCAGCTAGCTTAGATCCTGGGTGGACTCTAGGAGGGATGTTCCTTAGCACCATTGAACAAAATCATGCTCTTCCCCTGGAGAGCAAGTCCAATTTATAATGAGCAATAAAGGTATGGGGCAGCCCAAGTTGCGGCTGCCCATATATCAACCATGGACGCTGTAGCATGAAATACTGATGAATTCGCCACAGCTCAAGTTGAATGGGATCGCAATGGTTTTGGTAAACTAATACCCTGTTCATTATAAATGAATGAAATACAATCTGTGATCCATCCAGCCAATGCTACTTTGGTCACTAGTTTGCCCAATGTTACTTCTGAGAAGGAAACGAACAGTTGGTCAGATTTCCTGATATTTTTTGTCCTATGAAGGTAAAAATCCAATTGCCTTTGAACATTTAATAAATATAGCAAGTATTCACCTTTATTAGAATTTAGGAAAACATACTTGTACACTGATGGTTTGGTTAGCACTTGTATCAGATACTATTCTAGGTAGGAAGGATGGGTTACTACTTAATGTAACCCTGTCTTTATGAAAGATTAAATATGGTAGTTATGACGATAAAGCTTGAATCTCTGAAATTCTTCTTGCAGAGATTATTGCTACTAAAAAAGGAAGTTATGTACTCACCATAATGTTCCATGTCAGTTGATCATCTTGCCTTCATTGTCACTGATGGGTTCGGAGCCTATACTCTGGTCAAATGCTAAAGCTCGAGGTCTTCAACTAGCTTGTGGCCTACTCCCTATCCCATGATGCACTGGTGCTTCCCTCAGATCTTGTTTGCTGCCAACTAAGCCGACTAGATAAGTTCCCCCCCAAAAAAATTACTATCCAAGGATACACTAGATAAGGACTAAAGACAACCCAAACTTATTTCAACTTCTTAGTCCACAAGACACTGGTAGGGGGTTGGAGGGTGGGCCGTAAGAATGAAGGCAAGATGAACAATTCACATGGAACGTTATGGTGTGTATAGAACTTCTTTATGTGAAGTTGTTCTATCTCGCCTTCATTCTCACTGATGGGTTAGCATCCCAAGCACCATCTTTCTCGGGTGGCTCACGGGAGTATATTCCTCAGGACAGTGGAAGCAAAGAAGGTCCTGTCCCTGGAGGCCTTGCCCAATTTATAATGATTGATAAAGGTATGAGGTCTAGACTATGTGGCTGCTGCGCAAATGGAATCTATTGGTAGTTTAGCCAAAAAGGCTGAAGATGTGGAAACATCTCTAGATGAATGGGCCTTTATTTTTTTATGTAATGGTGAATGGACAGAACTGTACGTAAAAGAGATGCAATCTGATAGCCATTTTGACAAGGTGTTTTTGCCACTGGAGCACCTTTCTTTGAATCTGAAAATGAAACAAAGAGCTGTTCTAATTTTCTAAAGTCCTTAGTCCTGTGGAAATAGAATTGAAGCTGCCTGTGGATGTCCAGCTTGTGCAACGTATGTTCCATCTTATTAGTATAATTAGGGAAAAAAACAGGTAATTTTATAGTCTAACTGCGAAGATATTCTTAAGATATTCTTAAGATATTAAGATATTCTTAACATGTATATATTACTGCTATTATTGTTGGCAAATGTTTTCAAAGGTATCTGTTATAATTGATTTTGCTTTCTAATATTTATACTGTAAGCCTCACTACCTTTCTCTTTTCCTATCCTATACTAGCTTGGTTATCTGGTCCATTCAAGCACCAATATACCTGCCTACTACCCTCCTAGAAGCACAGAAATTTCTCCAACTAAGGTCATACCCTTCAGCTCCCTGAGAAAACTACTCAATAAGACAGTGAAAGTATATCCTGTTTTGTATGTCTGTGCTAACTAAAAGGACTCTCATAGGTTAGTTTAGCTTTCCTTCAGAACAGCCAGCAGTCAATAACCCCCTTTTCCCTTTCTTCTACTAGTGCTGAATCTCAATTTATATCTTCTCACCTACTCCTATTCCTTTCTTTCTTTTAACATTATTACTTGTTCCCTTTGTTTCTTTTTAGCCCCTTGCTTAGGAACCAGTCACTGCAGTTAAATAACTGGCCACAAGGTGGTGCTTCCACACCTCTCTATTTTCTCCTCATAGACTTTTTTTCTAACCTCCCTTATACCTCACTTACTAGTCTTTTAAACAGAGTCTCTTTCCTGACCTGCTCCTTCTTACCCCCCTCCTCCTCACCTTTCCTATACCACACTCTAGTTTAGTAACATATTATAACTCTACACATTAGCTGACTTCAACAACTAAATTTGCACTCCATCTCTGACCTACCTGCTCCTTCTTCCACTCCACAGATTGTTTTCCTTGGCAATATACTCTCTTGTGTCTTCCCACTCCGTTCGCCCTTCGGGCACACTCCGCTCCCCTACCCTGCCCACAATTCCCACCCGCCCCCAGTACCTCAACTTATACCCTCCTACTCCCACCCCCTTTTACCAACAGCCAATCATAGAATCTACAACAGCCACACCCTATATCTATACCTCTACTCCCCTCAAGTATAAATCTCCTCCCACTACTATCTGTATTATCCTACATAAAGTCAACCCCCACTTCTCTCCTTCTTTTCTAATATCTACTACACTCTTCTACCATGCCTAACCAATACCAATGGTTACTAGTACTCTCACTCCTGACAACTCTTACCACTACCTACCTCTTAACCTCCTATGAACAACCCCTCTTCTCTACTCTTACTATCCCTTCCCAACAAACTCTAACAACTTCTCCACCTTCATCAATAAGCTTTTTTAATGCCATCTACAAGCCCAGGTACTTTCAAGCCAAACATCACCGCCTAACTCACATCAGATACTCAATTCTAAATATTAGAAAATTATGCAACTATCATTGTAAACCTCTCCAGTACTACAACTTTATACTAATCCATTCCTTAACACATGGTGACATTCACCCCAACCCAGGCCCAAACCATCACCCAGCCCCCACTAACTGCAACAAACCTAATATAATCCCTTTACCACCAACCAAACCCTCCAAATCACTCTCTATAGCCCATCTAAACATACGTAGTATATGCAACAAAATACCACAAATTCATGCTCTTCTAGATGGCCAGCAATTTGACATCCTCTGCCTAATCGAAACATGGCTCAAACCCACAATAAAAGATACTGAAATTATTCCCCCAGGCTATTGTATCTTTAGACAAGACCGCACAAATAAAAAAGGTGGAGGGGTAGCAATTCTCTACAAAACAGGACTACAAATCAACAAAATAAATCATAAACTACCCTTAGACAACAACTTAGAAATAATTATTACTAAACTCCAACTTAACTCACACAGATCAGTTAACATAATCTGCACCTATCTCCCCCCAGGTAAAAATCACACACTATTAGAAGACTTATTAAACTGGCTCTCCTCAAATCTCCCTCAGGAAACAATACTACTAGGAGACTTTAATATTGACTGGTACTTATGTATCAACACCAATCCATCCACCCTGATTAACCTGTATGGCTTCTCACAAGCTATAAACTCTCCAACCAGAACAAATAAACTTAATAATAAAGAAACCATCCTGGATTGGATACTAACAAACTGTCCACCACAAAACTATACAACAGGAACCCTCCCAGATGACCTTAGTGACCACTCTCTAATATACATTATTAGACATAAAACAAGTTTAAGTATCCCCACTCCAGTCAGAACTGCCCGTAGCAAAAAACATTTTAACAACAAATTGTTCCTAACCGAACTTAAACAATGCAATTGGTCTCCCCTTAAGTCACTCCCTATTAATGAAGCAGTTAATTACTTCAATAACTCTTTCCTAGCAATCCTAGACCGTCATGCCCCAATGCGTTCCATAAGAATGAAAAACAAACCAGCACCATGGCTCTCAAATTCAACTAAGAAACTAATCCATAATAGAAATAAATCTTGGGCCAAATGGCGTACCACGAAAGACACGATCGATCACCAAACTTTTAGACAACAAAGAAACTTAACAAAAAAAGCCATCCTACAAGAAAAAAAGAACTTTTATATCCAACTTCAGCAACCTTCCCTTCAACAGCCACAAAAATTCTGGTCTACTATTAACACACTACTTTCCCCAGGCAAAGCTGCCACACCTTATCCACTAGACTCCAAACCTGATTGTCCAATACAAACAGCAAATGCCTTTAATAATTTCTTTACTACTACTATATTAAATCTAGCAAATCAACTGATACCTCCAATTTGCCAAGCCCAAGCTCCATTCCCCCCCTTTTCACCTTGAACCTATACCCACCTCCTATATCTCCTCCTTACTTCAAAAATTAAAACCTACTACCCCCTCAGCTGATAGATTACTAGCAGAATACATCCAAATAGGAGCCAAAGCCATTGCCTTCCCAATCTCCATATTGATCAATAGAACTATAAAAGAAGGCACCATTCCATCTATTTGGAAAATCTCACACATCATCCCACTTCAAAAAGGTGGTGACTCTACTGAGTTCTCCAACTATCGCCCTATAGCTCTACTCTCTCCACTTGCTAAAATTATGGAGAAATGTATCCACAAACAATTAATAACTCACCTACTTCAGTATAATCTCCTTGCTAACTGCCAACATGGATTCCGCCATTTCACAGTACTACCACTGCCTTGCTATCTTTTACTAACTCTATCAACAATAATCGTAATAACAATATTCTTTCCTCAGCATTCTTTGTAGACCTATCTAAAGCATTCGACATGGTTAATCATCAACTTCTCCTCCACCAACTGAAGTTCCTCTCACTGGACAATCTTGCTATGAACTGGTTTACATCATACCTAGAAAACCGTAAACAAGCAGTTCTCTGGCAAAACCATCTTTCTGATCTCCTTCCCACCTCCCTAGGTGTTCCTCAAGGCTCTATTTTAGGTCCACTTCTGTTTTCCATTTTCATAAATGACCTTCATCTCTCTACCCCACTCTCCACCTGTATTCAGTATGCTGATGACTCTACTATCTGTTCTGCCTCATCTCAAACTGAACTTCATTCTATCACACAAAAAGCCTTTACCACTATAGAAGAATGGTTCTCCAACCACTGTCTTCTCCTCAACCCCAAAAAAACCAAACTTTTGCTCTTTAAACCCTCTCATTTGTCTCCCCCACTTCATTTTACACTTACATCAAACAACAATACTGTTATCTCTCCTGACCCCACCACCAAACTCCTAGGAATCACAACTGACAATCAATTAAAGTTTGACACTCACAGAAACACTACAATAAAATTGACTAACAAAAAACTTGGATCCCTTTATAGAATAAAACCCTTCTTGACACCAGTTGCCAGAACCACAATAGCTAGAACCCACTTAATTTCTACCCTATTATACGATTCCCCAATATTCAACAATCTTTCTACAAATAATCTTAAACTAGCTAGAGCATATAACATCGCCAGATTTGCTACAAATACACCTTACAGGACTCATCACTGTCTGAACCTAATACAACTAGACTGGCTTGAATTACCTCACTTATTACGTTTTAACCAACTTATAATCGCCCATAAATCCCTATACCAACCCAATAATATCCCTATTCTCTCTTCCCTCATAAAACCTTATAACAACTTGAGAAATCTACGCTCTAACAAAATGTTGATTCATACTTCCTTATCTAACAACTCAGTAGGTGACTCCATATTCTCTAACTCAGTTGGTAAAATATGGAATCAACTACCACAAGACCTTACAACCCTAACCTCTCTCCCACTATTTAAAACTAACCTAAAACTTTACTTCTCCAACCACTGGTTATGTTCTTGTACTAACCCTGCCTAGCTGTTATTCTCTAATCTATCTGCTACCCACATAACCTATTTTTTTTCTACCTTAAATCTTTAAGTACCCAATCTATACTCAAATCTTCACTCTTAATTCCTATCTCAGTCACTACTTAGTACTACTTAGTACTACTTACCATGCTCAAAACCTACCAGATACTGTACTTACATTTCTTTTTGTATACTATGTTAAACTGAAGATGAATTACTCTATATTAATGCCATCTGATACTGTACTTACATTTCTTTTTGTATACTATGTTAAACTGAAGATGAATTACTCTATATTAATGCCATCTCCTAATCATTAGCATCAGATGTTTATATATTTTTAAGTATACTTTTATTTTATATTTATTTTGTGTGTTACTTTTAGTATATTTTTTTAGTATGTTTTTGTTTTGGAGCTTTTTTCCCCGGGCCTCCACTGAAAATGGACACGTATCCAGTTGGACTAGCCCGGTCAACAAATGTAAAATAAAATAAATAAATAAAAATTTGAGATTTGTCTCTGAACAAACCTTAGGTAAAAAGGATAGATTTGTACTAAGAGAAACTGTCATTATGAAATATTAAATACGGAGGTTTAATGGACAAGGCCTGTAACTCTGAAACCTTCCGAGCTGACGTAACAGTTACTAGAAAAATGGTTTTCCATGATAGATATCTCAAGTCACAAGATGAGGCCGGTTCGAATGGGGGTAAAATGATACAAAAAAGAATAAAATTTAGATTCCATGGTGTAACTGGGGAAAGAATAGGGGGTTCTCAAATGAGCGATGCCCTTAAGAAAGGCTTTGGACAGTCTCTGGGACATATTAGACCCCTGATCACCAAGGTGAAAATTAGAGATTGCTGCTAACTGAACCCTAATGGTTGCAAGCAGCTGCTCCTTCATTGAAAATTTGGTCAAAAACTCTAAAATGGATAAAATTGAGGCTAGATATGGGTCAATATTGTTTTGAGATGCCCATATAACTTCCTGGTAGATGATTTCTGGGAGGATATTAGAATGTGATGAGCTGCAGCGGAGAGATTTTGAAACCTGGCTATTCTGGGAACTGGAGCAGCAAGCTGTCAATTTGAGGGTGTGAAGTGTGGGATGAAGAGCCTCTGATGAATGAGTCAGAAGATCTGGAAATGGGTCCAGGATCCAAGGTTCTTCCAACAGATGAGGCTGAAGAAAGGTGAACCAAATCTGACAAGGCCAGTAAGGGGCTATTAGAATAATGGTCCTTCCCAGAGTCTTTGCTTTCTGTAAAACTTTGGGTATCAGTGGAAAAGCATAAAGGAGACCCGGGTGCCAACTGTGTATAAGCACACCCCTTGGGGAATCTCCCATAGGGGGGATAAGGGCAAAATAAATGCTGCATTTTGTGTTGGTTGGGGCTGCAAAGAGGTTGCAGCAAGGCTGGCCTCATCTGCAGAATATCCTTTCCGCCACTTCTTGTTTCAGGGACCACTCGTGAGTCAGTACAATTGCTCTGCTCAATTTGTCTGCTATCACATTGGACTTCCCCAGGATGCATGTTGCTATCAGAAAGCGCTGGGTGGAAGTTGCCCATTGCCATACTCTCAGGGCCTCTCGACATAGGGGTTAAGATCTGGCTCCTCCTTGTTTATGTAACAGACCACTGACATGTTGTCTGTCTGAACGGCAATAGTCCCTAGAGGAAGGGAGTCTTGAAAGGACTGCAACACTAGAAGTACCATTCTCATCTCTAAAACACTAATATGCAGATGAGCCTCGTGTTATTTCCACATGCCTTGGGCTGTTCTTCCCTGATAATGCCCCCCCCCAACCCTATCAGGGAGGCATCTGTGGTCACAGTGGCAATAGGAGTAAGTAGAACAAAGGGGCGACCTATTGTTATTTGATGAGATGTCAGCCACCAGCGAAGGTTGTTCTTGCATGAGTTCGTTATCAGGATTTGATGAGACATTAGAAGTTCCTGAAAGGACCATTGTGTAAACAGAAGCCAGTGTGGTATGCTCATGTGCATTCGACCTAAAAGAATCGCAATGAATGCTGCCACCATTGTCCCCAATAATTTGATCATCACTGAAGCTGGGGCTTTTTGTTTCAATAGAAGACTCGGGACCTGTTTTCATAGAACACAAACCCTTTCTGGTGGAAGTTTTACGGTCATGGAAAAGGTATCTATTATCTGCTCCCATAAATCAGGTACATTTGGATGGCGATAAGGCAGATTTTTCTGAGTCTATGGTAATCCCCAACTGAATGCAGAGGTTTAAGGTTGTGTCCCTTGTTTGTATGAGTTGATACCTGGCGGTGAGGAGCCAGTTGTCTAGGTATGGAAACACCTGGAATCCTAAACGTCTCAGGTGAGCCGTGACTACTGCCATGCATTTGAACACTCTGGGGGCTGTAGTGAGGCCAAAGGGCAGAGCTCGTAACTGGTAGTGACTGGCTCTCAGCCAAAAGTGCAGATGAGCTCTGGATGGCCTGGCCATTTTGATGTGCTAGTACGCATCCTGGAGATCTATCGAGCACATCCAGTTGTTTTTTCCGAGAAAGGGAAGTACTGACTGTAGCTTATGCATCTGAAACTTTGTCTTTCTGACAGATTTGTTTAGTCTGCTGAGGTCCAAAATGGGTCACCAGTCCTCTGTTTTCTTTGGAACTAAAAAGAACCTTGAGTATGTTCCGGATCCTCTCTGGTCTGCTGGGACTGGTTGGATGACTCTTTCTAGTGACTTTTGAAGCTCTATGGTTGCTTGTTCCCTGTGACTGGGTGGGACGTCCGGGAGCTTTCTTACAAGGGGTGGCAAAGAGAATGGAGTATCCTCTGGATATTATGCTTTGTTCCCAGTGATCTTTTATGTTTTGCCTTGCATCTGGGTACAGAGATAGGCATCCCCAGCTTGCCTCCAGAGATGAACAGACAGGCCTCCTTTCAGGAGCGCTGATAGGGCTTTCCAAAGAACTGATCGCTGTTGCCCTGATTCTGCGCACTCCCTCTGCCGCGTGGACAGCATCTTCCATTATTACCCCCTCCTCTGCCTCTAGAGGGGGGTTCACCACGAGTGTCCTGTAAAGCTCCTTGAGTTTTACGGAACCACATCTTCCCTCCCTTCTGACCTTTGGGGTAAGGTCTGGTAGGGGTGGAAAAATGGACTCCGATGGCAGAGTCTTTCTATCCTGCTCACTCCTGGTAAGAGTTTCCTTCACTTTGGATCCAAAAAGGGAAAAGCCATCGAAAGGGGTGTTCACAAAGGATGACTTAAAGGGCTCCGCAAAGGAACATAAGCGCATCCAGGAATGTCTCCTAAGAGCAATTCCTGTACCCGCTGTGCTGTCTAGTAAAATGCATCAGATAAGTTCAGGGATCGAAGAGCAAAGGCAGCTGAACTAAACATGCGCTTAACATTATCTGTCCATGATCCTAGAATCCATTAGGAGGATGAATGGATGTAGCGGTCTCTGACAACAACTTCTTGGTGGCAGCCGCCACCACCACAGCATGGACGGGTACTCCTTTGTTTAGGAAAGCCTTGTCCTGGAGGGAAGTCATACATTGGTTAGGTCTCGAAGGGACAGGTTCCATGGTATCCGGGGACTCCCACGCCTTTCGAGTGATGAGTTCCATCAGCTCATCAAAAGGCGGACACACTCAAGAGGTGGAGGGCTGAGACCCGAAAGCCTTCAGGAGAACTGATTCATCATCAGTAGGGTTAATAGGCTTCCAGCCACCCCTCTGTTTAAGAATTTCCATCATCAGCTCCGAACTCTCCAGCTCCGAAACCTTGAGTCGGATCGGAGGAGGAATAGAAGTAATGGGCTGGATTTCAGTCGGGCCAGAAGCCCCAAGAGTCGGCCCCGACAAAATCTTACCTAGTGCCGGTGTCTGCAGAAGTCTCTGCACCACACAATCCACATCCTTATCAGAGAGTCTTGAGGACTGAGAAGAGGCTATGGAAGAAGCCACTGACTGTAAAATAGGTGACTTAAGATTAGGAGATACCAGCTCCAGAACTGGGGACCAGCTCCTACCAAGAAGCACAACCGTCGGCTCCAAAACTTGTAGTGCCAAGGTAGATGGTCTGATTTTTTTTTTTTTGAAGTCTATGAGTTTGTCTTCGGCTCCGATCCAGAAGAAGACTTCGAAGATTTTGAATGCTTGTCTTGGGTCTTGTTCTTGTCTAATGAGTCCCGAAATAAGGACTTAATGAGTCCTGAAAGGAGGACTTAACCAGTCCTCTAGCAATTAGTTTACTTTTCTTTCACGGAACCCTCTGGTGCTGAACGAGTGGCATATGGAGCAATTTTCTTGGAGGTGAACCTCCCCCAAACAATATACGCAGTCCGAGTGCCCATCAGTGATGGACATCTTCTGCTCACACTTAGAGCATTTTTGAAACCAGACTTAGATTTCTCCAGAGACATACCAATAATTCTACAAAAAAGACAATAACCACACTAGAAATACTATGAACAATCCTTAAAGCCTTCTAATATAAACAGGCTATATAGTAAGGAAGAAATAGCCCTAATTAAAAAACGGGCTCACAAAACCTAAGCCTTTTTGTAATCTTAACAATAAACACACCACACACATATATGTATATAAAGTGAAAGCTAAGCACTATCAATGCTTAGAAGAAATGGGAAAAGGGAGTTAAACTAGGCCTAATAAAAATGGCCACAAAAGAGAGAAAGGTATGCTATTTATAATTCTGTAAACTAACTACCTTGGTTAAACTAACCCTTAGTAACTATATAGACGATGAAATTCTTAGAAAAATGTATTAAACTCGAAAAAAATACTTATATTCACTGGCCAGAGCTGGTGAAATGCCCAACCTGTTGCAGCAGCAAATGAGATCTGAGGGAAGAACCAATGCATCATGGGATAGGGAGTAGAACACTTTAGCATTTGGGTGAGTCGGAGCAGAGGATCGTCTCTGAACCCATCAGTGAGAATGAAGGCGAGATGGAACAACTTCACATATACAGTTTTCCAAGAAAGGAACTTGAGATCACATTTAGCTGCTGGTTCAAAAGGAGGCTGTATAACTGCTTACAGCACCAAATTCAGGTCTGAAGGAGTGGAGTAGGGTCTTTATAAGGGAGCTTTAGCAAGAGATTTCCTCTCAGAAAGGCTTTACACTGCTTGTGTGAAGCAAATGGAGAGCCTTGAACTCCAATATGAAAATTGGAAATCGCAGCTAAATGTACCTTGATTGTTGAAGAAGCTGCTCCTTCATTAAACAGTTGAGTTAAAATATCAAGGATACTATGGATCAGAGCTGAGAAGGGATCCAGACCACTTTGTAGTGTCCAATAGACAAATCTCCTCCATTTAGTGTAGTACAGTTTATGTGTAGATGGCTTATGAGAGGATAAAAGTATGTGATGGACTCTTAGGTTGTCTGGCTATCAACATAATTGGAGAAGCCAAGAGGTTAGCCTGAGATTTGGAATGTTTGGACAGAAGGTCTAGAGTTGGATCCAGAATGCACGGTTGTTGAAGTAAGTGAGGCCAAAGGAAGGGGAACCAAATTTGTCAAGGCTAATACGGCGTAATGAGGATTACTTTGCGCTTCAATCTGCTTGCTTTCTGCAGAAACTTTGGGATTAAGGGAGTTGGGGGAAAGGCATGAAGGAGACTGGGAGGCCAAGTGTGAAGAAGAGCATCCCTCAGTGATTCCCCTCATGGGGGGGGGGGATGAGGGCAAAATAGCTGCTGTATTTGTTGTTTAGGGGAGAGATGAAAAGGTTGCAGCAAGGCTGGCCCCATTTGCAGAATAGCCTGTCACTATCTGATTGCGGGACCACTTGTGAGGCATAAGAAAGCATCTGCCTTATCTGTCTACTGTTGCACTGGAATTCTCCAAAATGTGCACTGGTATTAGAAAGCAGTTGGATGAGATCTCCCATTGCCACACTCTGAGCACTTCTCGACACAAGGGGTAGGATCTGATGACTCCTTGTTTGCTGATGTACCAGACTACTGACATGTTGTCTGTTTGAACTGCAACTGTCCCCAAGGGGAGAGCATTCTGGAAATCCTGCAATGCTAGAAGCACTGCTCTCACCTTTAGGACACTGGTATACAAGTTGACCTTTTCGGGCAAACAAGTGCCTTGGACTGTATTCTCCAGAAAATGCCCCCCACTGGGAACCGTCTGTGGTCACAGTGGCCATGGCCCGAGGGGGAATAAATGGACGACCTTGTTGAATCTGCTCAGAATGGATCTAGCATGAGAGGTCTCTCTTGCATAGGTTGGTGATTCTTATCTGGGTTGACATTAGTTGGTGGAGAATGTGCAAAATTCTCATGTGAAACCTGGTCAGCGGAAAGAATAGCTGTGTAAAATCTTACCATAACCATAGATGTCCTCTTCTATATACTGCAGTATTCATAAGATGAGGGAGTCCGCCCTGGCTGACTCGTACGCCCGGCCAAGATACAAACGCCTAATGATATTGTGACGCCACACATCAGCTAGTGTATGTCAGGTATAAAGCAGACGTCAACATGTACCAACCTCAGAACTGAATGCTGCAAAAGCACCAGCCTGATATCAGGCGAGAAAAATATGCCAGCAAGGGCCAGGCAACCATCAGGGGAAAGGCAGGGGGGTAAGTAATACTGCATCATATAGAAGACAAGGACGTCTATGGTTATGGTAAAATTTTATACTACTATTCTCTGTCCTTCTATTCATACGCAGCAGCATTCATAACATGAGAGAGTGCCAAAGCTCATTCAGAAGAAGAATTGGGCAGAGGATCAGAAGCATTTTCCATAAAACCATGCAGAATAGCTCTGGTATTCCCAGCCCTGGACCTGGAGATGACATCTAGTTTATAGTGTTTAGTGAATGTATGAACAGAAGACCAAGTAGCTTCCTCCAGGATACTGCAAGTGTACAAGTCTTTAAAGAAGGCTCCAGAGGAGGATACTGCCCTAGTGGAATGTACCCTCACAAGAGGAGAGACTCTTTTCATTGGCTTAATAACAGAAACAGGTTTAGAAATCCAAGAGAAGATAATCTGCTTGAAAACAGGTAGATCCAGGGCCCTTGGGTGATAAGAAACAAACATGCATTCAGACTTATAGATAGGATTGGTTTTGCTCCTGTAGAATCTCATTTGCCTGTGCATGTCTCAAGTGTGCAGAATCCTATCACTGGAGGATTGAACAGAAGGAAAAAAGGTTGGAAGGTTGACAGACAGAGAGAACTCATTAACCACCTTGGGCATAAAGGAGGGGTTGGTGCATAGAGACCTTACCCCTGTGGTAGACTGTGAAGGGGGAAGTAGACATCAAAGCTTGTAACTCAGGAACCCTTCTAGAAGTAATTGCCATGAGAACAACACTTTTCCAGGTGCAATGTTGTACAGAAGAGGAACTTGGTGGCTCAAATGGGGCCAGGGTAAGTTTCTCCAAAACAAAATTGTGATCCCGAGGAGGAGGAACTGGTTTTCTTGGTGGTCTGATGTGAAGGATGCCTTTTAAGAACAGTTTAACTTCCAACCAGAAGCTAAAGGTGGAGACATAAGCAGATATAGCAGAAAGATGGGCTTTAACTGAAGAGTAAGACAGCCCACTCCTCATCAATTCACACAGATAGGACAAAATCACTGGGACATCCACTAACAGTGGTTGTAAATCTTTTTTGAGACACCAGATGGAAAACCTCTTCCAGTCGAAATGTGGGATTTTCTAGTTGTCGGTTTACTGGCCTCCTGCAGGACTTAAAGCACGTCCTCAGAAAAAAGGTGTTTGAAGGGAATTAAAACCCTATTACCCACAGAGTCAGGTTTAGAGTTGATATCTGTGGATGTACTAGAGTTCCCTTGTACTGAGTGAGTAGGTCCATCCTGTTGGGTAACTTGTGGTGATTGCCCTTGGATAAATGCAGGAGGAGGGGAAACTAGTGCTGTCTTGGCCAAAAGGGGGTCACCAGCAAGACTTCTGGTTGTTCCCACTGGATTTTCAGCAGGACCTTTTGGAGTAGTGGGAAGGGGGGAACGCATAAAGAAACATCCCCTTCCAAGAAAAGTATTGAGTGCCCAACTTCCATACCAAGGGATGTGTGATCTTGACACCAAATTTGGGAAGTTGTTTGTTCATGAGGGAGGCAAAGAAATCTATCTGAGGTATACCTCATCGATGGACCAGATCCAGAAACACATCCCTGTGTAACATCCATTCGTGTTATTGAGTCATGTTCCTGCCGAGTGTGTCTATCACAACATTCTGAGTTGAGGGAATATAGACAGCCTGAAGAAAGACTCAACTCTGCAAGGCTAGCTCCCATGCCTGTAAAGCCCATCTGCACAGCAGTAAGACTTTGTCGTCTCCCCCCCCCCATTTGTTGACATACCAGAGGACTGTGGAGTTGTCTGTGAACCACATTATGACCCCTGGGGAAAGCAATGACTTGAAGATTTGGAGGGTGAAAATCAAGGCCCTCATTTCCTTTATGCTGATGTGCTCCTTTGTTTGGGTTGGAGACCAGACACCTCTGACCATCCAGGATTCCAGTGTTGCACCCCATCTTACATCTGAAGCATCAGTGTACAGCTCCTGAGTAGGAAGAGGTGGTTGTAAGGGTAGGCCTGGATTCCTTGTAACCTGAAGTATCAACCAGCCTAACTCCCTTTTCAAGCAGGGTAGGAGTGGGATAACAAAATCCAGAGGGTGAGAGTTTTGCATCCAAACTGCCCTCAAGAACCACTGGAATTTTCTCATATACAACTTGGCTAAAGATAACATGGGAATTGTTGAGGCCATGAACCCCGGGAGGCAAAGAAAGTCCCTGGCAGTCACAGATTGAAGGGGCAAGAGGTCCTCTAAAATAGAAGGTAAAGGACAGGACCTTTTCTGGAACTAATGAGGTTAGCTAGCATCCTGTCTGCTTGAACCCTGCAGCCAAGAAAAACATGCTCTTGGGAAGGGGTCAGAGTAGACTTTTGATAGTTTACTGTGAAGCCTAGACTCTCTAAGAGAGACACCATGAAGGAGAGATTCCCCTGAAGGACGTCTGGGGATGGGGGGCTGCATGGGAAGATCGTCCAGGGAAGGAAAAATCTGTATACTCTGTAGTCTGCAATAGGCCATAACTGGAGCAAAGTATTTTGTGAAAATCCTCGGTGCCGCAGACAGACCAAAGGGCAGAGCACAGAACTGAAAATATGAGGAAGCAACAGAAAAGTGAAGAAACATTCTGAACTGGAGGTGAATGGGGTTAGGAAGGTAGACATCTCTGATGTCTAATGACACCATAAAGCCCTAGGGAAGTACGAGTGCGAGAAGGCTGGGTAAAGTCAGCATATGAAAGGTGGGGACTTTCAGAAAAGTATTTAGATGGGAATGGTCTAGAATGGGCCTCCAGGGGCCAGGCCATCCTTCCTAGGAACCAGAAACATCCTGGAGTAAAATCCTTTTCCCACTTGAGACAGCAGGACTTCCTGAATAGTTGAGAGAGAAGGCTGGATATGACCTGGGAAAAGAAGTCCCATTGTTCATTTGATGGTTGTGGGATGCCCCTGAAGGAGGGAAGAGTTTTCCATGCCATAAAATATCCTTGTTGGATGATGGAAAGGACCCAATAACCCTGGGTTATCTGATTTCAATCAGGGAGAGATAGAGAGAGGCGAAGAGACAAAGGAGTATATGAGCCTGGAGGCAGGCAGGCACAGACTACCAGGCTTAGCCTGAAAGGGCCGTTTCTGAGTGGGAGTAGAGGAAGCAGACTTTGAAGGGATTTGTTTCCTGGAATCCCTCTAATCTTTGGTAGATGAAGGCCTAGCTGGCTTTCTGAAAAAAGTAGTTTTGGTAGGGTAATTCCTCTGGAACCTGGGGACAGGGGAAACAAAGATATGTTTTAGACGCTGGAGATCCATGCCCTTTTCTTGAAGAGATTTAAATAGTTCTGCAGCCGAGTTTCCAAGCAAGGCTTTGTTACCCAGGGAGGCATCCAATATATTGGCTTTAATATCACCAGGTAAGGGCTGAAGCCTCCATGGCATCATACCTGCACTTAACGGAGTGCCTTGTAACCTGAGCAGAACAACTGAGAATGGAGGAGAGCTTAGCCTTAGTGGGAGAATCAGGGAGCTCAGAAAGGAGCTTCCCTGCATCTGATAAGAGTGCTAGGGAATAAATGGCTGTATGAGATTGATAATTAATTGCCCTGAAGGTCAAAGTAGCAGAGGAATATACTTTTTTCCCTAATTTCTTCATGACTTTGCTCTCCTTATCCGAGGGAAACAAGGAGGTAGAAGGCAATTATTTGGATGCCTTGTCTGCAGAAACGGTTATGGTAGCTGGGTCTGCAGAGGGGGGTTTGAAGAGGAATTTGAATTCCTCAGACAGCTTATAAAATCTATCTGGGCACTTGAAAGCTGGAGGCTGGGATGTCTGGGCATTTAGAAGCAGCTGTAAAGGCATCTAAGAAAGCCGGTAGGACAGGGAGAATGGCAGATGGAGAGGGAGAGTCCATCTGAAGGAGGTCATAGTACCTCTTTTGTATGTCAGACACTTGGCAACAGTCCCATCTGAAGAATTCTTTCATCTTCAGAATAGTTTCCCCAAAGGAAATATCCTCCCCAGGAGAATCTGTACCATTAGATTCCTCTTCTGGTGAGGTGTAACCCAAAAGGGAGGAAATTTGGGTTCAATAAGCCAGGGATTCATCTTCTGAGGATTCCTCATCTGAGAAAATATCCTCAGAGGTCCTCTTTCAGGGAGTGGAGGGAGGAGAGGCAGGAGAAGAGAAAGAAGGAGCGGAGGTCTGACGTAGCACCATAAAAGCATTCAATAGGCCTTCACAGAAGGCCCGCCAATCTGGTGTTTGATCCTGGGGAACTGGGGAAACATGCTGTGCTTTGACTTTTTTCTTTTTAGGAGGTTCCATGTGGTGGAAGGTGGAAGGCCAAATGTCAGCCACGATGTCTGTATGCACATCCTCCCGCATGATGATTTAGGTGCCACCACACAGGCCTTCTGTAATTACAAGCCGTGGTCCCTCTCTACTCATGAGTTGGACTTCTGAGATTAACTTGTGGACGTGCTTGTAGGGTCCTTCACGGCTTCCACTGTGGTACCCATCGAAGGGATGTCTACTGATTCCGGAACAGCCTCCAGGTACACATCAGCATTGGGAGGGACGCCTGGAAGAGAGGGAGCAGCAGAAAGATCAGGCCACAACTTCTTGGCCATTTCAGGTTGCTGACTGTCTGAAGGGCCCAACACTGCTGCCATATCACATGCTAGACACTTAAGGCCCTGATCCTCAAGATATAATTTCAGGGACGCTAGATGTCTGTGAAGGGTTTTGGGCACAAAGGCCTGAGAGAAAAGTCGTGGTCTGGGCCTAAGAAAAACAAGCAGAGATCGTGTGAATCCTTATGTGGAATCTGCCTTCCACACTGACACTTGTTTGTGACTTATACGGCGAGCAACGACTGGAGGAGGGGATTGGATAAGCAGCAGAAAAGTTCTGAGGTTGGTACGTGCTGATGTCCACTTTAAAACCAATGTTTCTTTATGGCTGACGTACGCTAGCTGATGTACTGCATTGCACGTACCTCATAGTAGCATTAGACCTTTGTATACTGGCCAGACATATGAGTCAGTCGGGGGGGGGGGGCAGACTCCCTGATGTCATGAATACTGCAGCATATGAATATAGGAGGACATCTAGAGTTACTGTCGCCGCCATGGACTTAGAGGCTAAAAAACAGTTGCACAGAGACTTTCTTACTGCAGATTATTTTACTGTCTTGTGATCTGATAGTTTCTACTCCAGAAGGAGGGAGAGATGCTATTGCTTGTCTTGTGCTAATAATTGCACCTATGAATTCCAAACATTGTGTGGGATCTAGTAGGAATTTCACGTAATTTATAATAATCCCCAGATTAGAACACATCTGAAGGACGTTGTCTCTTGCATGTAGTAGTTGATGCTTGGTCGGAGCAGATATGAGCCAGTTATCCAAATACGGAAACACCCGGAATTCTTGCAGTCTCAAGTGAGCTGCAACTACTGCCATGCACTTGCTGAATACTCGGGGGGTCTGGCTGTAGCGAGTCCAAGCAGCAGAGCTCTGAACTGATAATGACTGGTTCCCAGCCCGAAGTGTAGCTACCTTCTGAATTGCCTGTCCATCTTTACGTGGTAGTATACATCCTGAAGGTCTATAGAGCACATCCAGTAGTCCTTTTCCAAGAATGGAATGTACCATGCCCATACAGAACTTGTTGTGTCAATAAATTTGTTTAGAATGCTGAGGCCCAAAATTGGTTTCCAGTCCCCTGTTTTTTTGGTACTAAAAAGAATCTTGAGTAAGTTCTGGATTCTCTCTGGCCTGGGGGGGGGGGGGGACTCTTTTCTAGCAGCTTCTGTACCTGAACAGCTGCTTGTTCCCTCTAAATGGGTGGAGCATTGGGGATTTTTTTGTATTGGGGAGGTGGGAGAGTGAAAAGGGTACAATGTATCCTCTGCAGATGATCTTCTGGACTCATGTATGTGATGCTATTGCTAGCCAGGCTCTCTGGTGCAGAGACAGTCAACGACCCCAGATTGACTCCAGAGTAGGACAATCAAGCCTCCTTTCAGGAGGCACTGAAAGGGCCTTCTAAAGTGGCTCTTTTTGTGGGCCTCATCTGCCACAAGGGCATCGTCTACCATTCCAGTTTCCCCCTCTGCCTCTAGAGTAACTACCTCCATGTGTGTGTTTTGAAAAGCCCTTGAGACTTTCTGAACCACATCTTTCCACTACTTCTCCGATTCCTGGAAAAGGATCTCTAAGGAAAAACACGTGCCCATGGCAGATAGGTTCTTTCCAGCTTTCTCACACCTGGACAAGATTTATCTCACTGTTGGACCACACAAAGAAGTGCTGTCAAAAGGAGCATTGACGAACGATCTGAAAAGCTAAAATCACATAAGCAGAGCATCCAGGCATGCCTCCTGACAGAAATGCCTGAACCCACTGCTTGGGTCATCCCTTCGGCTACAAGAGAGATGAGCCTCATTGACGAGTTTGAGATGGATTATAGGGTGGCCAACTGAGAAGAGACTGATGCTTGTACTTCCTTCAGATATGGATCCTGACAGGGTATCTGAAAGTTCCTTTATCAGATTCATTTGCAATCTTGTAAAATGTATTAGTTCAAGGACCTTAGTGCGAAGGTTGATGAAGCCTAAACACACTTCCCAAACCTATCCATCATCCCAGACTCCTTGTTAGGAGGATGAATAGAAGAACTTTTCTCAGCTGCTGGCATGACCCTGCCATCTAACGGGTACACGTTTAGTCCAAAATTGTTCATCATCTGGGGCTGTAATTATTTTATCTGTTGTCCGGGGTATCGGTTCAATGGCATCAGGGGCCTTCCATGTCTGCCGAGAGATCAATTCCAAAAGCTCTTCAGCAGGTGGAGTCACCCAGGAGATACGCGGACAAGTACCAAAAGCCACCAGGTACACAGACTCTTCAGACAAAGGATTGTTGGGCTTCCAGTTACCGCTCTGCTTCCAGATTCATAAGATATATGCAAAAGAGACATCATCAGGAGGTGATCTTGGGGATCCTTCGCCCGCATCCACGTCAGTGTCTTCGGTGAAAGATTCCTCAGTGGAGTTCAGGTGTTTCTCGCATGTCCTCTTCTTACGGACCTCCTCAGTGGGATGTTCTGGGGAGGTATCAGAAGAGGTGGGGATACCATGCTGGGAAGCCTGGGGTTTTGGAACTCGCTGTTCCTGTGGAAGACCAGAGTGAGAAGCTGTAAGCAGAGATGTCAGAAGTGAGGGTTGGAGATCTGAGGAGGGATGTACTGTCTGAGCTGCTGAAGCAGACATGGCTCTCCAAACCTCAAAGGCTGACTGCCCCCAAGAGGAATAAAACTCCAGATCCAGGGGCATGCCTCTGGACTACAATCCCTCCCTGCTCAGAAGACAATCCTCCCAAGGCTGAAGCCAGGGCTGAGCTAGTCCAAGCCAAGACTCCGAGGCAGAGAGATGGCTTCAAAAATCTTGGAAGTCGAGACCAGCACCTAGTAGCCGAAAAGGCTGCTACAGCTCCAAGAGGTGTCCTGCTCCAACTGAATCAAACAGCTGAGAGGAAACATCAGATTCAAGGAAAAGGAAGTTCTCGGATCTGATGCAGACAGCACCGGGCGGTTCAGATCGAATAACTCTGATGCTTCGAGGGGAAGCCAGAGGAGGATATAGTGGAGGGGTAGCAGATACACGGAACTCCTGACCCAAAGGGATAGGAGCTGAGGGAACTCCTGACACACCTTGTGCCCAGAGAATCTTCTTCACTAGTCTTTCCACGTCTTCTTCACTGAGGCCCCTAAAAGAGTGAGTGGACATTACTGAGGGTGACTTCAGTCACTCCAAAAATGCTAAAGGGACTCTGAATAGGATTGGATCAATTGAAGGGGAGTATTGAGTCCTCAGAAGGTATTGTAGAGCTGGAGATAAAATTTCTACTGGATCTAAAATTATCTGCTCAGAGGAGTTTTTCTTAAGGCATGAAGGATCCGAGGAAACAGACGTATCCAAAGGTCTATGCTTTTTGGCTTTCTGATCTGATGGAGTCAGATCCGATATCTTAGACAAACTGAAGTAAGTCTTTTTCTTCCTTTGTCTGACACTGTTGAGGAAGATGATGATGCAGGGCTAGCCTGTCCAGATTTGCCCTTTTTTGATTTTTCTACAGGGAAAGCTCCAGAAATTGCCTCACCAAAGGAGGATGGCAATACATCTTTAAGTATTAATTTATTTTTCTGTTCAACCAAGGCCCTGTGGTTGAAAGAGTGACAAATCGCACAGTCCTCCTGAAGATGCAGAGGACCAAGACAATAAACATAGAGGATATGTGAGTCATTAACAGGTATATATTGTTCCCACATTTGGCACATTTTTTTGAAGCCAACTGGCTTATCTTTATCCTTTTCTTTGTCAGCCATCACTAGTAAAAACGGGAGAGAGTTATAAGAGAAAGAAAAAAAAAAAACAATTTTTTCCCCCTAAAAGACAGTAAGAAGAAAAAGGAGTTACCAACAATGGTAAATAAGAAATACACACAAAGGTGTAAAAAAAAAAGCATACTAACAATAAAATCGCTAGGTACTTTTGTACGAAAGAAAAACAGGGCAAGTAGAAAGTTGTAAAAGGGGAAATTCAAGGTAGTCACTAGGTAAGGGTAGCCAGACGAAAAACAAGAGAAGTGGTTTTAATGGATCTTTAGAACTTTTTAAAAGAATATACTGAAAATAACATTAACTGCCCAAGAGCTACTGGTGAACCACATCTTTGTGAAAGTGGCAAATGAGATCGGAGGTAACCTGGGAAGGGTGCATTATAGGTAATGGAGGAGATTGAGAGAGCTTTTTATTTGCCAGGAGCTATTGGAACAGCAGAGTCATATCCAAGGATCGGATCCAAACCCACAGGTTGAGGATAGAATGAAAACTAACAGATGAAGTGTTTTGTTTCTTTTAATCATTTGATGTTTTGGTGTTCGATGTACACACATTACATAATACACACACACACACACACACACACACACACACACACACACACGTGTGAGTGTGTGTGTTTACATATACATACATATACACACACGTATGTGTTTTATATATAGCTACACACACACACTGAATATATATTGTAAAACAAAAATAACAACTGGTGCCAGATTCCAAATGCTTAGCCTTTTGAGAGAATGGTGAAACACTGTACACAACATTTGCACCAAACCTCGCATGCACTTATGACTGTAGAATGATAATACTGTAAAGCACTGTACAATATCTCTCATTACTTTTTTTTTATCCACACCAACTGTCCATATTACCTGCTGTCTACGTACTGCTATAATACCTACCTTATATGCATCTCTGTATTATTCACTGTATGTTTCATTTGCCAACTGGCTTGGGATGTGCCCAACAGTTGTCTAATAAGCAGTCTATTTACCTAATTTAGGTACCAAAGTAAAACTGATTAATTAATTACTGATTAAACTTGTGTCTACCAGGGTTGTACTTGCAAACTGCCACTGTGGATCAGGCTTCTACTAGGAGTAACAAAGAATAAAAAAAAATAATAAAATTATGAGTTGTATGGTTACTGTGCGTGTGATTACATGATGTATACTGGTCACAATTTATTCAACTAAAACACACAAGTAGAAGTTCCTAAGTCATGTGATAAAGATGCCTTGGAATAAACACCTGCATATCAAAATGCAGTGCTCCAGTACACAGGGAAAGTACCCTGAGGAAGTGTCAAAAATTAAGGAAAACCTGTGTACTTCTGCTGAAATGCAAAACTGTTGGACAGTGAAGTGAAGCAATATCAAAGTGCAGACAAGACACCTTCTCTGTGAAGGTATTTCATGTGATTAAAGATAATAGTGAACTGCTTACTCTGAAGGGAAAGACTGAATCCTCGTTCATTCTGAAAGTAATTCAGTAGGCTTTTGAATGACTACATACGACATACAGTGTGAAGGCAAATGATTAACAATGAACCTGACTGCTTATGATTAAAAGGGAGTGACAATAAAGGCAATGTCAGTCTTACCTTCTGAAAGGACACTGCAGACATCTGGTCTCAGAACTAAGTGAATGCCCCAGGATTTAGAAATTTAGTCAATGGAAGAGTTGTGACAAAAAAGGAATGGGATGGTAGTTATGCCACAGCTAGACATGGCCCCTACAGCTATCTGATTACTTGTCATAAATCATAACTCAAAGGAAAGAACAGATCCTAATCACAGCAGGACTTGTAGTGCATGAGAAATACAAATACAATCATTTTTTCAGCTTCTAGCATTCTAAAAGGATCTAACTTGTCCAAGAAAAGCATAGGATCATTTACTAGGCTATCAACCCGGAGGTCATTTTAAGCCCAGCCGTTTCAACCCAATGTGATACTGTAGAGGTATTGGTCAATAACCAAGACTGCATTTAGTGATGACTGCCCATGTCCAGGAGGGTTGTGGGAGATATGATGACTCACCACTGGACCAGTAATCAAGGAGCCTCAATCCTCACCACTAGCAACAGTGGGGGACATACACTGGGAGGATAACCGATACAAACACAGTATTTCCAGATGAAGCTTTCTGCATCAAGTATAATGTCCCTTAAGAGCACACAGAGACCACAGTCAGTCCGGGGCTGCTTTCTCCCTTTTTCTCCAGATCCCCAGTAAGACTCCCCACTGGCACAACTACAGAGTTGAGATCTCAGCTGAGTGGTTAAGCCAAGACCTCCAGCACCCTCTCTGTTCAACCAGTGCTTTGTGTCCCTGCCCAAGTAGCTGACACACACACACACACACACACACACACACATCCCGACCTGGGAAAGGCTGGCGCAGGTTTACTAGCTATGCCCCCTTTTGCCCAGACTATAAAGGTGGTTATGACTACCACCAGCCAACTTATCAGCTACTTTAAGGCTCTTAACAAGGGGTTCCAATCTTACCGTGTAATATTAATACAATGTTAGTTTCACCAAGAGCAAGGCTATTAGGAGTGGTCCACACAGTGCCACCAAATAAATATGCAAGCACTCTCAGAACTTAAATATCTCTGGACAAATCAGCCACAATGAAAGGTTTATATATATTTTTAATAACAAATAATAAAAGAACAAGAAAATACTCAGTATATAATCACAGTGACATCAGAGTTCAAAATCACAGGAAATATTTAAAACAACATTGCAGGACAGTCTCAAATAAAGAAAAATATCTAAACTAAGCTTTGTTATATTCCTGACTATGCAAAAGAATTATACGGTTCCCTAGAAACTTACTTCATCAAAGCAAGGAAGATGATGTGAATAGTTCTTGTCAGGTTCAATACGGAATACAGAATGCTGTCTCTCTCTAACAGAGTTCTCAAATTAATATCTCTATTATTGCTGGGATAGCTTGCAGAGTGACATCATTTCTTGTCATCTGACTCCATCCCAGGTGAAAGCCCCGCTGCTGAAAGCTGACAGCATTTAGCATCTACCTGTGAAAATACATAGACCTCAGATCTTTGGCAGATGCTGGAAGTCATAAACAATTACATTCCTTCACATTTCAAAACTAGTAATTATTTCACCCTACAGACAATGCAGAAAGCTCCCTAGTTTTAGGCATTGAGTCTCCTTGCTGCACTGAAACTGAAAGAGTCCATCTTTTATTGCATAGCCACAAAGTAATTTAATTTCAGTTATTTTTCTGAGGTTAACCTCCTGTATTCTAGTTTCCACTGTTAAAATATATACATTTAAACAGTTACAATAGCGCATGTACATTTCTGTTCTTTTTTAGTAGGGCACACTGTGGTTACATTTTAAGCACAAGCATTTTATAAAATATATTTTCAACACACATTTCTGTACAGACCAGTTTGATATACACATAATATACAGCTCTACGACATTTGTAACATAAACATCTTATACAGATCATGTTTTTATTCACAAATGACATAATTATTTACAAAATTCCAGATAGCTGTGATGGCAGTATCTCCCTTTGTCACAGTCGCTGTCCCCAGTAAGAATTTACAGTGCCCCATCCACTCATCCAGGTTCCTCTTTAAAAGTGTCATAGAGGTGCTCTGCTTCACATGAATTGGTAGCCTGTTCCAAAGACGTGGCAGCCGCAGGGAGATACATCTGTCTCTCTAGCATGTCCTATTTAAGTCACAGGCCATATTTAAGTCCCTGGAATGGGTACCCCTAGACCCATTTGATTTATGGATATGCAGTAAGTTTATTAGGTTTGGGTTTTGCGTTGCTCTGCAGGCCAAGTATAAGTCTCCCATAAGAAGTCTATATGATACGGAGTACAGTGACATTGATTTTAGTTGGACCATGTAAGGCACATGCTGGAGACTTTTGATCTTCTTTGTTAGAAACCTCTGAGGTCTCTAAATGCTGTAGGTGCTTAGTACGGTATATACCGAATGGGGAGTTGTACTCAATTATGGGCTGGATAAATGCCAAGTATAGGGAGGTTATAACTTCTTTTCCTCTCGAGGCGATGCCTTTACTAATCAAGTGAGCTATGTGGAAAGCTTTCCTTACATTGATGGTTGAAGTTAAGGTCACGGTCAACCTGTGATCCCAGGTCCCTTACCACTTTCATGGGCACTGAGGGCACTATCAAATGAGAGTGTGAAGGGGCACTGTTTGTGCCGAAGGGAATGATGATGCATTTCTTTGTAATCAATTTGAGACCATGACTAATACACCAGTCTCGGGTCTGTGTGAGACCACCCTGGAGTATACTGACATCATATGGGGATTCAATTATTGCACCTAATTTGCAGTAGTCTGCAAACTTGGCCAGCAACAACCCTTTAGTTTTGACCTGAACTTCTGAGAAGTATATACCAAACAGTAGGGGGCCCAGCACTGACCCCTGTGGCACCCCGCTGGTAACAAAACTGCTGGTTGATGTGGAGTCGCACACTTTGATAGTGTGTGTCCCGTTTGTGAGACAATTAGTAACCCATCTTACAATGAAGGGGTTTACATTCAGTTTGGTAAGTTTATTGATAATGTCTGAATATGGGATTGTTATACAACCAAAAATATCCAGGCTGTGACCCAGAAAAAAGGATAGTCTGTCAATAATACAAGTTTATTAAGCGCTTTCGGCTATGCCCAGCGTAGCCTTCATCAGAATACATTACAAAAAGCATACTGCTCCATTAGAGTTCACTGACCAATCACAAAAATAAAACAATTAATTAAAAAAAATCCTCCCGTTTTATTTTTGTGATTGGTTAATGAACTCTATTTAATGAAGCAGTATGCTAATGTATTCTGATGAAAGCTATGCTGGGCATTGCCAAAAGCGCTTAATAAACTTGTATTACTGACAGACAACCCTTTTTTCTGGATCACAGCCTGGATATTTTTGGTTGTTTTTTTAGGGTGTTTTTAATTTTTTGAATGTGGGATTGTGTCAAAAGCCTTTTCCAAGTCAAGGTATGCTGTGTGCACAGATTTGCTCTCATCAATGGCCTCAGTTACACTTTCAAACAAATCCACCAGATTTAACAGGCAGGATCTGCCCTTCACAAAGCTGAACTGTGTAGGATCCAAGGTTTGGAGGTCACCTATGTCTTTATGTATGAAGTCCATAATGATACGTTCCCATGGTCTTACAGATGAGGCTGATCAGGGTTATGGGTCTGTAATTCCACAGGTCTGTTGCTAGGCCACCTTTGCTTTGTGGAGGTGAATAACTAGCTGTTCGCCATTCTGCATTAACAAAGCCTGTGGTTAGGCTATGACTGAAAAGGGTACTTAGTGGTGATGCTAGTTTATGTTTTAGCCTGTTTAGAAGATAGCCCAAAGAGGCCATGTTCTTTGCCTTGGATAGAGCTTTGAGGACCTGCTCTTCAGATATGTAAGGTGTGGGGGAGGGGGGAGTTTGGGGGAGGGTTTGTTGTAAGTTAGAATGGGATAAGGGAGTGAAATTTTCGCCAAACTTATCCACTAGCATGTTCGCCATTTCCATGGGGTCAGTGTGTGTGATACTGTTGGCCACCAGTTCTGCACATGCTTGGGTCCTACACTTCAGGTTACGTACACAGCTGTAAAAGGCCTTATGGTTACCCTTGGTAGTACTTGCTAGGTTTCTCTCAAAGGAGCTCTTGGGAGGATCTGAAAAGTTGTCTTACTTGACTGTTAAGGCTGAGGAGGGTGCCTTTCCATTGTTGGATCCTTCTATTTGTTTTCTCAGACAGCAACTTTTTGCATTTATTGTAGAGTTTGTTGATGCTGGAAGTCCACCATGGCAGCTTGATTCTATGTGGTATAGCAGAGTTCACACATGTATGCAAGTGATTGCACACTGCTTTAGTGCAAGCTTTGGCATAGTTATTACTTTCAGCTTGGGGTGGGACTTGGCATGCATTTATTATTTTATTTATTTATTGCATTTGTTAACCGGGAAAGTCCACTGGGCCTTGAAAGAGCCCATTTTCAGTGGAGGCCCTGGGAGAAAAGCTCCACAAGGTTGCATAACAGTATACAACAATTTACATCACTAGTAAGCATTGATATACAACAATTTACATCAGTAGTAAGCATTAACATAGAGCAATGAATATTGACATGATTTGTACATTTTGACAGATTATACAGATACATTAAGCCATCAGGTTTACATTCAGGAATAGTAAAAAAAAAATGGTACAGTTGACATATGTATCTATTTAGACTAGATGCTTATATAGGCTACAGGAGAGAGGGAGTTCAAGTGACAGCTTCAGAGATGGGATTAGTTGCTTTGGAAGGTAGGATGCATGAGCATAGCCAGAGAGGAGAGAGGTATAGTTTTAGTGACTTTTTGAAAGCTGCATGAGTATTGACAGTTCTGATATTGGTGGGGAGATTATTCCATAACTTGGAAACAGTGTGGGAGTACAGCATCTTGCCAGCGGCTAGTCAGGATCTGTTAACAGATACTAACATTTTGTTTTCAGACCTCAGTTGGCGTTTAGGATGGTACAGGTTTATTATGGAGGATAAGGAAGGACAGGATTCTGGTTGGTAGATTATTTTGTGGGTTGTCATTAGATGTATACACTTAAGGTGATGGGTGAATTCTAGCCAGTTGAGCTGGTGTAAAGACGTACAGTGGTGTGTGTGTTTTTTTGTATTTGTGGCAAATTTGGCGATCTTGTTATAGCAGGAGTTAAGTTTTGTTTGTAGGTGTGACTGTAAGTTTGTAAGGATAGGGGCACCGTATAGGAGAGTTGGGAGCAAGAAGGATGAGGCTAGGGCTATCCTAGTTGAGTTGTTAAGGAAGTAATTTTGTCTATACAGGGCACCGAGCTTTTGGTGTTTTTTTTTAATGTTACTATAGATATGAAGGTCAAATGTTAATCTGTCATCAATGAGGACACCTAATAGTTTGGTGCTTGGGACAACTTCTATGGTAGTATTGTTTTGGGATTGGATTGAGAGAGGTTGTTTGTCAGTATGGCTGGATTGTGTGGGGGAGAAAACTAGGAGTTTGGTTTTATTGGGGTTAAGGGCTAGGTGGCTTTGGGACATCCATATTTCAGTAGAAGTAAAGGCTTCTTGGGTAAGATGTTGCAAAACAGAGGGAGATTTGGAAGAACAGAGGATGGTGGAATCATCAGCATATTGGATTACAGTACTGTTAGGTAAGGAATTATGAAAGTCATTAATGAATATGCTGAACAACAGGGGACCGAGTATAGAGCCTTGAGGGACACCTGTGTTAGTGCTCATGAAAGTTGAGGAGGAGTGCTGCCATATGGTAGCTTGGTGTCTATTGCTGAGATAGCTTGTAAACCATTGTAATGTAGGGGAATCTAGGTTAAGGTTGGAGAGTTTAGTTAGTAGGAGGGAGTGGGTGATAGTGTCAAATGCTTTAGACAAATCTAGAAAGAGAGCAGAGACAGACGGGAACAAGCATCACGGGTTCTACTTATTGTGTCTAAGAAGATTAGGGCAGTGTTGGTACTGTGGCCTGGTCTAAAGTCGTGCTGAGTAGGAGAGAGCATTTGGTGGCTTATTAAGTGGCTTATGAGTTGACTGTGTATGCATTTTTCTAGAATTATGGAGATGGGGGAAAGTATGGCAATAGGACGGAAGTTTGAGATGTCAGAATTAGAGCCCCCTTTGTGGAGAGGAAGGGCAAAAGCATTTTTCCAGATGTCTGGTACACATGACCCTTGAATAGATCTATTAAGGAAGATGCTAATAGGATAAGCTATAGAAGGGGCAGCTAGTTGTAGGTATTCAGAAGGTAGGTTTATCTGGGGAATTAGTACAGGGTTTTAGTTTATGTAGAAGTTTTTTGATGGTAGATGTTGGGATGGGTGATCGTGAGAAGGTATGTAGGGGGTTGGTGCTTTTGGGTACTGAGGATGTGGTGAGAGAGTTGGTGTTGATAGGTGGAAAGGATGTGGTTAGTTTTGCAATGGTATCAATAAAGTAGTTGTTAAAGAGTGAGGTTATATCAGTGGGAGTTTTTTCGGGGTCAGGGCAGGGGTTGTTGTTTGTCCCTGGGTGGAGTAAGGAGTTTATTGCATGCCAGAAGGTTTTAGGGTTTTGTCTGTGATGATTTTGGATGTTTTGGAAGTAGTCTTTTTTGTTTTTTTATGACTAAGCATTTAGCTTGATTACGAAGTTGCTTGTAAGAGGTTGGGTGAGGTTTTATTTTTATTCCAGGTTTTCCAGGCTATATCCCTGGTGGCTATAATTTGCTTTGTAGACTTAGTTAGCCAGGTAGCATGTTTTGTTCTAATTCTCTTAAGCCTCAATGATTCTAAGCTATTTAGCATTTTAAGAAATGTAGAGTTAAAGAATTCTACTGCATCATTGATAGGAAGAGTTTTTAATGGACTCCAGTTTGTACTTCGAAGGATATTATTGAGGGTGTCAGGGAAGAAGTGGGATGGGTCTCTGGTGTAACGATATTGGTGTGTATGTGATATAGAGGTAGGCTTGCGTATTATAGATGCGGGTGAGTGGTCACTGATACAATCTGGAAGAGTGCCAGAGGAGGAGATTTTGTCAGGATCAGAAACTAAGATCCAGTCCAAGATGGATCCCTTGTTGTTTTATTATTGTGTCTGATTATTTGAGATTAGCTGAGTATATTTGTGTAGGCTGACACCTGTTGAGGGGTTCTTAGTGATATCTAGCCAATTGATGTTTGTGTCATCTAGGATTACCGTTTCATTATTTATATTACTGGTTATCCAGGCAAGAATTTCCTCCAAAACAGGAATGTTGTTGCCAGGGGGTATATATAGGACTATGATACATAGGGATTTGTAGTTAAGTTTTAGTAATGCGATTAGGAGTTCTGCGTTATACCTTTACCTAGGAGGGTACAGTTTTGCCTTGGTGAAATTTTTAGTCTGATTTCACCCTTTGTGAGTTCTGGTGTTAGTGTCAGTTAGAATGTGACTGATTTGTGGTCAGTTTTAACTAATGATGGTCCAACAGTTGAAGCAGTGCACCTGCTTACCTCCCAGTTTAAATTTTTTATACATCAGCAAGGTTGTCTGCATCTTCTCAACCCTCACCAACAATAAGGAGTTATAAGATTTTTCCCCGATCTTAGTAACAGAAAGTACAGTTGTGTAAGTAAACTTCCCATAGGTTCATAGGTTAGTACTAGGCTAACTGCCCTTGTGAGCCATTTTAAGCCTAGCCAATTACCCTATGTGAGAATCAAACTCTGACCTTTGTGTTTGTAAGGTAAATACCTTAACCATTATACCACCCTCCCACCCTCCATAGCATCAGTGCTGCAGTAGCCTTAGCTATATGGATTATATCCTGCTACAAACTGACTGGCTTCCAAAGCTTCACAGCACATTCCACATGCCCAAACTGTTATCCAGCTTAGGCTGAGCAGAGTAAAAGATAGGTTTAGATGCCAAGCCCTTCAGAGCTTTCATGCCAACAGAGAAAGAGATGTTAAAACCCTGAAAAGGATAGTGCTAGGAAAATAAAACTGTCTACACCCTGGCATAAAAAATATCCAAAAATAAAGGGGGTGGAGAAAAGGACCTGCAACATCAGCAGCAGTGATTAAGTGAACATCGACTGTGATGGTAAGTTAAGTTTGTTAACTTATACAACTGTACTACTTCCATCACAAGGATCAATGCTGCAGTAGCCTAAGATACATTTGTAGATTATCACATAGGTTCATAGGTTCATACTAGGCTATCTGCCCTAGGGCATTTATAAGCCTAGCCAGAATGTGTTTCGCTTTCGCCACCCATTTTAAATTTATTTTGCTATGCCCTTTTTCGAGGTTAGTATACTGTGCCTCTGTCTAACAGTGACACAAAAGTGATACCCGGGGTAAACCTACGATCTCCCATCCACTCATCAAGATTCCTCTTGAAGAGAGTCAATGAGGGACTCTGCCTAACCTGGACTGGGATTTTATTCCAGAGTGAAGGGAGCCTCTGGGTTATGAATCTGTCCCTCCAGCATGTCCTATTTATTTCAGTGCTGAGGTTCAAGTCTCTCGAGCGCGTAGCTCGATGGGATTTGGATTTTCTGAGGTGCAGCATGTCCATTAATTCCGTGTTGGACATGGCTTTATACGTCAGGCACAGATCGCCTCTGAACAGGTGGTATGCCACTGAGTAGAGCTGGAGTTTCTTTAACCGGGCATCATGTGGCATCTGTTTGAGCCCTTTGATCCTCTTGGTGAGGTACGTTTGAGGTCTTTCCAGTTGCTGCAGGTGTCTGGTAAGGTGCATCCCAAAAGGGGCACTGTACTCAATTATGGGCCTGATGAGGGATGAGTAAAGAGGCACGATGACGTCCCCTGATCTAGATGTGAATCCCATCATGATTAGGTGGGCTATATAAAATGTTTTTCTAACCACTTTGGCCACGTGGGTGTCAAATGAGAGATTGCTATCAACTTGGGCCCCCAGGTCCCTAATTACTTCTTCTGTACTTAATGGATTACCACCTATGTGGTAATTTGTGGGCACTTTGTTTTTGCCAAAGGGGATGACTATACACTTTTTGGCATTTAGCTTGAGGCCATGGCTCTGGCACCAGTTGTCTGTTTCTATGAGGCCCTTTTGGAGGATGCTTGTGTCGGCTGGAGAGTCGATTATGGCGCCCAGTTTGCAGTCATCTGCGAACTTGGTCAGCCACAGTCCTTCCATGTTGGCCTGTACCTCCGAGAAATATATACGGAACAAGAGAGGTCCCAGGACTGAGCCTTGTGGGACACCACTTGTAACTGGTTTGGAGTCTGACATGGCTCCAGCAATTCTAACCATGTGGGTTCTGCCCTTGAGCCAATTTGCAATCCATCTAGTGACATAGGGGTTTATATTTAAGCTGGTGAGCTTATCTATAATGCCCGAGTGGGGTATTGTATCGAAGGCTTTTGCGAGGTCCAGGTAGGCTGTGTGGACCACCTTCCCCTCGTCAATGGCCTTGGTGACTGTTTCAAAGAAATCAACCAGGTTTAAGAGGCAGGACCTGCCCTTAACAAAGCCGAACTGGGTAGGATCCAGTGTTTGTAGGTCACAGCTTAGAAAGCATGAGAGGAGGAAGGATGGGGGTCCAAGATTCCCTGAAGAATTGTCCTAGCAAAATCTGCCCTAGACCTGGAGAAGGAATCTAGTTTGTATTGCTTTGCAAAAGTATGCACGCAGAGCCAAGTTGCTGCTTTTAGAATACTTTTAGAATACAAACGCTTTCCAAAAAAAGTGCAGATGAAGCCACGGTCCTGGTAGAATGGGCCTTGAACCTGTCTCAAATAGTTTAGTTGTGGTGGGTGAAACAAAAAGCAATAGTCTGAGACAATCATTTGTAAATGGTCTGTTCTGATGCTGTCTTTCTTTTTCTTTTTTTTTTTTATTACCATCACAAGAAATGAACAACTGATAAGTAGTACTGAATGATTTTGTTCTGTCAAGATGTATCAAACACTCCCAATCTTGTGAGAGCAAATCCAGTCTGTGAGGAAGCTTTTGGTAATTGGCCCCTGGCCATTTCCAGAAGGGAGAACCACTGCTGCATGGGACAGAAGGGAGACAAAGGATCTTTGGAGAATTCTTTTGAATTTTCAGAATTACCCTGTATATGAGTGGAAAGGGTGAAAAAGCAAGCAGTTGTCCAAGGAAAAGAAAAACATGTCTCCCACACCTTCTTGCAAGGAGACCTGGAGCAAAATATTGGTAACTGTTTGTTTTGAGAAGAGAAAAAAAAGAGATCTGTTTAAGGAGTTCTCCACAGATGGATCAATCTTTTTTAGGCCCCCTGATTCAATTTCCATTAGTAAGGGTCTGAGACAATTTTGCTCTGATGGAATGTAAGATGTCTGCAGAGCGTGACTGCGTGGAAATACTATATACAAGGCCACCATGGCTAGTCTGTAGAGAGGGTAAGGTCTGGTTCTCTCTTGCTTTTTTATGATCCACATCACTGTGGTGTCATCTGTAAACACTTGCAGCAATTGTCTCATATTCACAGACAATCATTTAATACTTAAAGAAACCAATACAGTATGCGACATGTATATGCACAATTTTCTTGTCAGCAAAAATATTGCATACAAACAAGGCTGTCAAGAACACACAAACTACCTCCACACATACATATGCTAAGGCACTAAAAAGCAATCTCTGCAATCATCAAAGACTTCCTAAGCCTGCATATAGCAATGTCCATCCTCAGCAATGTCTTAATCATACACTAAAAGCAACAACATGCACCACACATAAGCCTACACCCTACAATGGATGCCCGAAAACAAAGCCAGTAAGGCAAGCAAGCAGTTTACCCAGGTATTTTGTCATAGGAGTCTCCATATTAGATGCACAGCTGTCCCACTCACAAAATTAACAAGATTACTTTTAGTTGCTTATCTGGAGCCAGGATCCACCAAGTTACACATGCACTCATGTCAGTGAACCACAAGTACCAGCAAGACTCTATTATAGTACATGTCAGCATAAATTACCTGAGATGTACCTTTCTGGGCTACATGAAGAGATGAACATTATGGACATCCCAGAATGTGCCTCAGACTGGTGTGTGCCTTGCATTGAACAGCATTCTACCTTCACCAAGGATAAAGCCAAAGTATGAACAAAAAATGATTCCCTTTAACAATTAGTTTACTTTCTGGAGTCAGTTCAGGGGATTTGATTGATATCTGTCAGCCTGGGAGGCCATGGCCAACAGATCACACTGGTTTGCCAAAGATGGTCTGCACCTGCTCTTGGTAGTTGGCTAAAATGCTGAAGTGACAAACCTAACATGGCAAATAAAATTCGAAAGCATTTAAAAATGCTACTCCTCAATGCTAGGAACCTTAACAAGAAATTCCACAGCCTACAAACTGTGGAGAATACAGACATCAGTGCCATTACAGAGACATGGTTTAAAGCCATAGAATATACCTTATCAGTGCAAGGATACAGTGCCTTCCACACATTTAGACGATCAGCCACAAGAGAAAGGGACAAAACGTTAAAGTGTCTCAATCTACATTAGCAGCAAGTATTCCTCAATGTTGATTAGACAGGATGATACCCTGGAATTCATCCATATGCAAATAACCTTAGCTAGAGTCTCCTGCCATATCTTAGCAAGCTATATGTCATCACCTATGCAACAAGAATCCCACAGCACTTATCTAGATCTACTGGAGACACTCTCCATTGAACCAAACACTTTATTCATGGGAGACTTTACCTACCCCCTACAGGCTGGGAAACGTACACTGCCTCCAAATTGCAGGTACATTTCCTGGACTTTACTAATGATCAGTTAGTGTGCACTTCAACCAGAGGTTCAAGCATAATGAATCTCGTTCAGACCAATATGGGAGAGTCCTGCACCCCACCCCCACCCCCCGGTGTCACATCCTCATTGGTGAGGTCAGATCACAAAGCTTTCTCATTCAAAATAAAAATCAGCGTGGAAAATGCAGCAGAAGTTACTACAGTTCAAAAGTATTCTAAAGTAAACTACATCCTATTAAGTGATGGTTTGTCAAAATTCAGTGCCCTGATTAACCAAGAGTTCACAACAGCCTACGCAGAATTATTCACAAAATTTTGTACAAACATGCAAATGGTTGCATAGAGGTTGCTGTACCTACCAGAAGTAAGTCCAAAACAAACCCCAAAAACAAACCACACTGGTGGAATCCAGATCTTAACAGGGTATATAACAAAAGAAAAAACAATCATGGCCAGAGTCAGAAACAGCAACTCTTAATACTGACAAGAGCTTACTAATTAAACTAAACAGAAAAGTAAGATGACTAATTAAATCTAGCAAGGCCAATTATGAGGTCAAGGTAGCTTCCCAGGCTAAAGACAGCCATAAGGTCTTCTATAGTTATGTCTAAAACCTGAAAGATAACATGCGACAGTGGGCAAAACTTGTAGTAAATGGTACCACTTTCACTGAGCAGAATGACATAGTGAATCTGCTGGCTGACAAATTCATCTCAAGCTTTATCCACCACTCCCCCTTTGCCACCTCTTGTGAAATCCCTACCAGCATAACCCCCCTCCCCAACTATTAGCATGTAGCAAGTTATAATGGCACTCACTAAGGCTAAAACACAGCCTCAATGAGGCCTGACAATATCCCAAGCTGCCCCCTAAATCATCTGAATATCAGGACCACTTGAGTCACTTTTCAACTACAGCCTCATGACAGGCTACATACCAAGGGAATGGAAGATGGCAGTGGTTATCTCCCTTCACAAGGGTAGATCATCAAGTGACTCCACAAAAAACAGACCAATTATTCTGACTAGTCAAATATGCAAAGCCACGAAATGAATTGTATAAATGATCAAACAAGACACTGGCAACCTACAAACTCATCCCAGTTTGGTTTTGTCAAAGGAAAGTCATGCATACTTAACCTGGTAGACTTCTTTCAGAAGGTAACCAGTGCAATGGATGAAGGGAAAACTGTGCATACTGCCTGCGTAGACCTGGCTAAGGCATTTGACGAGAAACTCACTGCGGTTAGGCATAAATCCCTTCACAACTTGCTGGCCTGCCAACTGGCTCACAGACAGAACCCAAAAGGTCAGGACTGGTGAGACCACCTCCACCAAAAGGCACATCACCAGTAGTACCACAGGGCTCCGTACTGGGTCCACTCCTGTTTGGCATCTACTTCTGGAGGTCAAGGCTAATATCAAGGGCCTCAGGCTCACTAAGTTCACAGACAACTGCAAACTGGGAGGTATCATAAATTCCCCCATGACACTAACATCCTGCAAGAAGGTCTAACCCAGACAAATGACTAGTGACAAAGCCATGGATTAAAACTCAGTGCAAAGAAGTGTATTATAGTGCATTTTGGGAAAAAGCCTACACAGGCAATACCACTACTGATAAAACACTCCCAAGAGCTGACCCAGGAGTTAAGAGATCTGGGAACATATGAAGACAGAAATATGGCCTTTGATCAACATGTAGCCAAGGTAGTAAGAAAATCATTCTATGTCATCCAACTTGTAAGTAAGGATTTGGTATCCAGGTCTGGGGAAGTTACAGTATCACTCTACACGTACTCGTCCCTTATCAGAACCACCAGGCATATGCAACAGTTGGACTGCACACACAGATTCCTCACTAAGAGACTCCAGAATATTAAAACACTGTCATATACAGATCACCTTAGAACCTTGTCTCTATACTCGGCTCCTACAGGTTGTTAAGAAGGCGATCTGTGCTTGGCATGCAAAGCATTATTAGATTCAGCTCTGATGGAGCTTTTGCACATCTACAAAAAGAGCAGCACCAGAAACACAAGATCCAGGGATATGAACTTTGCTTGCCACATAAACAGAACATTTTGGTGAGACAGGCAAGTGACTCATAGGACCCCCCACCCTCTGGAACAATCTCTCCATTGATGAAAATCACAGTACATCCCCAGCCCTATTCAAATATATCCTTGATCATTAAAGGTGACATCGCAAATTCATGGGATGGCCTCTATGTCTGTTACAGACACTGACAGTAAATATTCCTTAATTAACACACTCCTTGTAACAAATGAACCCCCCCCCCCGCCCAATTTAAAAGCATACGTTACCAGGGGATGTATTTGGGTTGGGTTGCATGGCTAGCCTTCTACAGGCCCTGGTGGTCATTAGCCTAGTATATAAACATGAACCTATAATTTATCACATGTGCATTCATTCATTTTTTGCTACATCAGTGATCACATGACAATATCTGACTCGGGGAGATAAAGCAGATCAATATGTTGACTGATAAAAAACTTACCTAAGTTCTGGTGCACAGACACCACAGAAGGAGTAGGAATTGAGAAGTAATGTATTGCCTTATACATTGACTGAGCCCACTAAAGCATTGAACTGACCACCCCCAACAGTTAAGTGCATAACAAAACACAACTGCACACACAAAAATAATTAAATCAACCCAATAACAGTGCAAAATTTGACATATCTAGAACTAAGAAAATATAGCAACTACAAAAAGGGTCTAACAGCCAAAAACTAGCTGGATTCTGATCGGATTATATAAGAAAACAGAAAATAATGCAATTATCGACTCCCTTCTTTGTTTTTCTTTTTTCTGTTCTGTACACTTCACTCATAGGATACTGCAAAATCAGAAAAAAATAAGCACTGAGGAGTATAATTTTTAAATTAACTAGAAGATTCAGAGAAAGTGTACTGAAAAATTACATATATAAATATGAAAAATAAATAAGCAGCACAGAGGAATGAAATCAGGATTGCAACGTCCCTCCAACACAATCTGATAATGAATGAAGCCAGAAGAATTAGCTTCCTTTCTTTCAGGTCAGTGTCTGACTAAGTGATATCTGACAGAATCACTCACTTTAAATATTGATGGAGCCTATGTTTACTTATGGTCACCTTTCAGCAGACACACCACCAGGATTTGGAAATCTATATGTGTTTGTTTTTAAGCCACTTCTGTGGAGCTAGCCCTACAATAGCGGTAACACTTTGTGGTAATGCAGTAATGCCAATTTTCACCTAAAATGTCTTTTAACTTGGCAATTAAATTGGGCACTGTAGCAGGCAGCTTGACCATCCTCCCCTAAAACACTGCTTTGTCATACTTCAGACAAAAGAAGGAACCACTGAAGGAAAGCATGAAGGTGTAAATTTTAATGCCCGTTTTTACAGCATTCCACATTAATTGCCCTACTGTCATGGTACACAGTAACAGGCAGTCACAACTACATTTACCAAATATATTTCATAAAATGTACATCAATAAACTATGATATCTTTAATCATTTTCTTTTAGAGTAATTTTGAACTTAACCAGAAGTATTTTTCTGGGTCCTAGTGCTGCCACTTCAGAAGAAGTGTATTGAAATAAGTACAATTCGTACGCCTCCTGATATCATTGATTACATGTGATACTGAATGCACCATCATAGCAAATGTTTGTGGTTTAAGTTCAGAAAAAAAATGAATCCAGGTAAAGCTCACAGGAATAGTCAGTGGTTATGACAAGTGTAAAGTTACACCTCCAGTGGTTCAGCGGTTATCTAGCAAACACTCATTATGTACACCAATTATAACATAAAACAGCAAAACAGGAGGGCGATGCCTGAAGAAAGTAAACCACTGGAGTGCAACAGGTGAAAATAAACAAGCAGATGGTACTTTCAACACTCAGTTATACAGGAAAGAACGTTATAGGCCCACCTATGTACATCGAAAGAATATGCACTCACGACATATTTTTAAAAACACACTGAAAAGCCAAGGCCTGCGTACTAGCCATCTGGACAACAGGAATGAAGACTTTGAGAGAGGGCTCTTGAAAATAAAGACTGACTTTATTTCTAGGGGCTATGATGCCAAAGAGATTGATAGAATACATGACACTGTTAGGGCTGATAGGGTAAATACTGGGAGACCATACTTTTCGACACCACTTGGATGTGATATCATACCCAATTATAATAGGAATGACCAAGGAAGTACGATCTTCTTTGGGTTAACATACTCTAGTGATAAGAAAATTAGAGACATCATTTATAAACACTGGACATTATTACACACAGATCAGAACATACAAAGGATTGTTGGTGATAGACCATCTTTTGGATATAAGAACAAGACATCATTAAAAAAAAGAAGTTATGTCTTACCATAACGTTCCATCTGTACTGTTGATCCATCGTTCGGTCATTACGCATGGGTATCTGTTCCGACCTTGGAACCGAGCCGGCCATTTTCCAAGCTCGCTTCAGCTTCAAACTCTCGAGCTAAACTCTTACCCACAATCCCCCTCTCCCTGTTACCTCAGATTGAGTTTGCAAGTCAAAGAAGGTAGAGGCTACCTCTGGTCAAATAACCTAAGAGACCCCGGATAGTGAGATCCACTAGAAGCCACAGGAGGGGGAAGGAGGGAGGGTCGTAATGACTGAACGAGGATCAACAATACAGGTAAAGAAGTTATGTGCTCACCATAATGTTTCATGTATGTAGTCCATCTCGCCGAACATTATTACGTGTGGGTTTGGAGCCGATCCTTGGCTCTGACGCGACCGCTTAGAAAGCCTGAAAATGTCTGATTGGCTCGTGGCTAATAGGTATCCCATGATGCATGCGCACATTCCCCAGATCTTGTTTGCTACTAGTCTATCAGGATAGGACAGGACAAAGGTCCAGAAGAATGAACTGTAATAAAAGGCGCCCTTGTGGCAAAAACCACTGTAGAAAAGGAAAAACTGTATCCAGATCCTCCAGGAAGGGGGGCTGGTGGGTGGGTTCATAATAATGTTCGGCGAGATGGACTACATACATGGAACGTTATGGTGAGTACATAACTTCTTTATGTTATGTAGTCCAATCTCGCCTCCATTATTGTGTGTGGGACAGCGTCCCTAGCATCTTCAATGGGTGGCTCACTGGAAGATACTCCTGAGTACCGTGGAACCAAACGAAGCTCTACCCCTGGAAGTTAAATCCAATTTATAATGGGGAAATGAAGGTATGAGGGGTAGCCCATGTTGCTGCTGCACATATATTATCAATAGGTGTCCTGGCTTGGAAAAGCAGCAGAAGTAGAGAAGGACCTGGTGGAATGCACTTTGACTTTAAAGGGTAACTCCTTTCCTTGAAAACTGTAAATAAAGGAAATACAACTAGAGATCCAGTTCGAAAGTGTAACCTTGGAAACTGGCAAGCCCATTCTCACCTCAGCAAAGGAAATAAACAGCTGTTCTGATTTTCTAAATTCTTTGGTCCGGTGGATATAGAAATGTAGTTGTCTGTGCACATCCAGTTGGTGGAATGAATACTCTGGTTTATTGGAGCGATTAGGGAAGAACACTGGCAATTCAATTGTTTGGTTTAAGTGAAATTGAGAACAGACTTTAGGAATAAAAGAAGGGTTGGCCTGGAGGGAGACCCTATCTTTGTGAAAAATTAAATATGGAGATTTAACAGACAGAGCCTGTAATTCAGAAACTCGCCTGGCTGAGGTTATTGCTACCAGAAAAAGAGTCTTCCAAGATAGAAATTTCAACTGACAACTATGGGCTGATTCAAGGGGTGGCAGAGTAAGTCTAGACAGAACTAGATTCAGGTCCCAAGGAGGAACAGGAGGTCTTAACATCAAGGAACCCTTAAGAAGGGATTTGCACAGTTTGTAAGACATAAGACTGGAATCATTAATCCCCAGATGAAAATTAGATATTGCTACTAGTTGAACTCGGAGTGTAGCAGCCACTGAACCTTGGTGAAAGAGTTCTGAAAGAAACTCTAGAACAATAGTAATGGGAGCTGTAAATGGATCAACTTCTCTATTGTGTGCCCATATAGAAAATCTCTTCCATTTACTATGATACAATTTTCTGGTCGAAGGCTTGTGAGAAGAGGTAATAATATGAGTTACAGCTGGAGACAAATCATGATGCCTGACTAGTGACGGAACTGGAGCAGCCATGTTGTCAGTTTGAATGTGTGGAGACTGGAGTGAAGAGAATCTGACATGTGTGTCAGGAGGTCTGGCACTGGGTCCAGAGTCCATGGGCAGTCCAACAGGTGAGGCCCGAGAAAAGGGAACCAAATCTGATGAGGCCAGTAAGAAGTGATGAAGATCATCTTGCTTCCCAACAGCATTGCTTTCTGTATGACCTTGGGGATGAGTGGAAAAGGAGGAAAAGCATAAAGTAGTCCTGGGGGCCAATCATGGACTAGTGCATCTCTTGGAGACTTTCCCGGAGGGGGGAATGAAAGAGAAAAAGGTGTTGATAGGACTGGCAAAGAGGTCGCAGCAGGGTTGTCCCCACTTGTGGAAGATCATACTGGCAATTTTCTGGTTCAAGGACCATTCGTGAGGTAACAATATTGCCATGCCTAGCTTGTCCACTATCACACTGGAAGTCCCCGGGATGTGTGTTGCAATGAGAAAGCGGTGGAAAGAAATCGCCCAATTCCAAACTCGCAGGGCCTCTTGACATAAGGGGTATGATCTGGTCCCCCCTTGTTTGTTTAGATACCAGACCACCGACATGTTGTCATTCTGGATAGCTATCGTCCCTAGAGGGAGAAAGTTGTGAAGTGTTTGCAACGCTAGAAGCACCGCTCTCATCTCTAGGACAATGATATGCAGATGGGCCTCCTGCTCTTGCCATGTGCCTTGGACAGTCCTGCCAAGATAATGCCCCCCCACCCTATCGGAGAGGCATCCGTGGTCACAGTGGCAACGGGTTGGTGCTGTACAAAGGGAGTCCCTGTGGTAAGATGACCTGGTTGAATCCACCAGAGTAGGTCCTTTTTGCAAGAATCTGTAATCAGGATCTAATGATGTAGAGGCAACTGCTGAAACGACCACGGGGATGACAATAATCACTGGAGTATTCTCATATGTAGTCTTGCTAAAGGTACCAAGGTTACGGTTGACACCATAGTTCCGAGAAGCTGCAACACCACCTTTGCTTTGACTCTTCGAAGAGGAAGTATCCTGTAAATTTGTTGCACAAGATTCCGTATTCCGTCTGTAGGTAGTCTGGCTGTCATATTGACAGTGTCTATGTTTGCTCCTATAAAAGTTATAGACTGAGTGGGCAAAATAGAGGATTTTTCCCAGTTTATCGAGATTCCCAACTGGGAACAGAGCTTGATTGTGGAATCCATCGACTGAATTAGGCGATGCCTGGTGGTGGCGGTCAGGAGCCAATCGTCCAGGTATGGAAAGACTTGGATTCCCTGACGACGCAAATGAGCTGTGACTACTGCCATGCATTTGGTGAACACCCGGGGGGCTGTAGTGAGACCAAAGGGCAGTGCCCGAAACTGGTAATGATTGGCTCCCAGCCGGAAGCATAGGTAGCTCATTGATGCTTTGTCCATCATTATGTGGTAGTAGGCATCCTGGAGATCTACTGAGCACATCCAGCGGTCTCTCCCCAACAAAGGGAGTATGGACTGTAGAGTGACCATTCGGAACTTGGACTTCTTTACATGCTCGTTTAACCTGCTGAGGTCTAGGATGGGTCTCCAGTCCCCTGTTCTTTTTGGAACTAAAAAGAACCTGGAGTATGTTCTGAATCCTGTCTGGTCTATTGGGACCTTTTGGATGACTCTTTTTAATAGCAGCTTTTCTATCTCTATAGCTGCTTGATCCCTGTGATTGGGTGGTACATCTGGGATCCTTTTGGGAGGGTGTGGTGGAAGGGAAAAGGGCATAGAGTAACCTCTGGTAATAATGTCTTGTACCCACTTGTCTCGAGTGAGATTTAGCCAGGCTTCTGGGTATAAGGACAGGCGACCCCGACCGGCTCCAGAGACGCACAGTCGGATTCCATATCAGGAACGCTGATAGGGACGGTCACGAAAGGAATCGCGACTTCCCTGATTTTGTGGGCCTCCCCTGCCTCTAGGGCGATGTCTACCATTATTTCCTCCTCCCCTGCCTCTGAAGGAGGAATCACCTTGTGTGTCCTGGAAAGGTCTCTGTGATTTCTTGAACCACATTTTGCCATTCTTCTGACCTTTAGGGTAAGGCCTAGAAGGAACGGTAAAACGGACTCCTACGGCAGAGAGAGTCTTTCCTTCCTGCTCATACCCGGTGAGGGTATCTTTCACCTTGGGACCAAAAAGAGAGGATCCGTCCACGGGGGCATTGGTAAATGTAGACTTGAAAGGCTCAGCAAAGTTGCATAGATGCATCCAGGAAAATCTCCTTAATGAGACTCCTGAATATGCCACCCTACTCACACCATCAGCTGCGTATGAGATCAGCCGCATGGAGGAGTTAACAATATATGTGAGGGTTGCCACCTGAGCAGACACTGTAAATGGGACTGCTTCAGTAGAGGTACCCTGAAGAGCATCTCCTAACTCCTTTAGGAGATCTCTCTGAAGTCTCGTAAAATGTGATAGATGGAGCGTAAAAGCCGTTGAGGAGAAGATACGCTTCCCGTACCTATCCATCATTCGAGATTCCTTATTAGGTGGATGGATAGAAGAAGAAGTCTCTGCTAGCTCCTTCTTAGTGGCCGCCGCCACCACCACGGCATCAACAGGTAAACCCTTGGATACAAACTCTCTGTCTTTAGGGGCGGAGAGAAATTTATTCAGCCTCCTGGGGACCGGTTCCACAGCATCAGGAGTCTGCCATGCTTTCTGACTCACAAGATCCAGTAATTCATCAAATGGAGGAGACATCCATGAAGCTGAGGGTTGAGACCCAAAAGCCTTCAGGTACACTATCTCCTCATTGGAAGGGGTAACAGTGGGCCTGCCGCCTCTCTGTCTGAGGATCTCCAAAATGTCTGCAAAGGAGACATCTTCAGAGGATGACTTAGGGGACCCCTCCGACTCATTGAGGTCAGTGTCAGATGTGACAGACTCATCAGGGGAGTCTACATGCTTCCATGTTCTCTTCTGAGAGGGCTTCTCAGCGGGGTCTTCTGGGGAGGTCTCGGAAGATCTGGAACCACCCAAATGGGTTCCTGAGGCTGTGAGAGTCTCTACCATCCCGGGGGAGAGAGGATGCTGAGACTGTAGTCGACACTTGAGGGAGTATAGCATCGGTACTCCTATGTGGTACAGATGAACTATCCATCATGCTCCTCCGGCTCCGAATGACGCCCCAGCTCCGAGGAGAGTGTAGGTGCCAAAGGCTCCAAAGGAATTGGCTCCAAGAATTATGTAGGGTCCGAGCTCACTTGGGCCGACGCACCAAGAGGAAGACTCGGCACCGAAGAGGTTCGATTCCAAGTGTCCCCCTCAGGCCCGACCGAAGAGCGTTGGACCCTAGACACTTCGGACTGCGCCGACAGTGTCAGAGCAGAGCTTGGCTCCGAGACAACCACCCGGGGTGCTGGAGCCGAGGACACCACTATAGTCGATACCGACAGCATCAGCTCCAAAGGCCCAATCTGGGTTGGAGGAGGAAAAAGAGCAGGATCGGTAACAGGAGTTGGCTCCAAGACAGAAATGGTCGGAGCCGATAAAAATTTTGGCAAGGCCGATGACTTAAGGAGTCTGAGCACCACTGTTTCGATGTCTTCTTCAGAAAAGCTCCTGGAGGATCTGGAGGACAGTGTTGGAGACCTCACTCTCTGCAACATAGGCGATTTTAGAGTAGGGGAGACCGGTGGAATGTCTGTAGACCGGCTCCGAAGAGGACTGCTAGTGATCGGCACCGAAGCACTTGGTGCCGATACTGCAATGTCTGTGCCCAGAATCTCAATCGTCTCCGAGGACAGTTGAGCCGAAGAGACAGAGGCCATTTCCAATTTAGGTAACTTCTTTAGAGGTTCAGAGACAGAAGTTGAGGCTGGAGAAGGCCTTTTTGAGGACTTGCCCTTATCTTTACTAGAAGAATGCAACCTGACAGAGGACGACGAACTGGCTAGGTCTTCCTCATGGGAAGGTTTTAACAAGCCTTTTAGAATCAGCTTATTCTTCCGTTCCTGGAGCATTCTAGGACTTTGGAATGGCAAAAGAGACAAGTCTCTTGAAGATGTATGGACCCTAAGCAGTACACGCAGATGCTATGTCCATCAATGATGGACAATTTTTGAGAGCATTTAGTACACTTTTTAAATCCTGACTGTTTATGTTCTTTAGACATAATGGCAGTCTCAATATAGGCGATTGAAAGAAACAACCAACACACTCACTGAACAAGAGAGGAACTAGATCCTCTAACTTAAACAGATCTAGCCCTAACTCTCACAACAAACAACAAAGGGAAGTTTTACTAGGTTCTCTAACTTAAATGAACCTAGTGTAAAGGAAAAGGGAACAGACTAGTACCTCTAAGTAAAATGGTTTAGTCTAAAAGCACAGACTCACGGGAAACGCACACAAAAGGCCAACAGGCCCAAGAATTTTATAGCAGAAATAAGTCAAATCTAGTAAAAAGTCAAGTCCGGTTAATATGACACAAATCGGTATCACAATAAGGCTATCAGCAATAAGAAAACACTTCACATGAAGCTAAAAACTTCTAACAAGCAGTAATAATAAAGAACTAAATCACTTGGCCAAGGTCAACCAAAAGAAGCTTCCGACTGAAGACGCGGCAAACGAGATCTGGGGAATGTGCGCATGCATCATGGGATACCTATTAGTCACGAGCCAATCAGAAGTTTTCAGGCATTCTAAACGGCCGAGTCAGAGCTGAGGATCGGCTCTGAACCCACACGTAATAACGGAGACGAGATAGGACTACATAACATGGAACGTTATGGTAAGACATAACTTCTTTATCTGATATTGTTAATCCTCGTTCATTCCTTACGTGTGGGACAGAGTCCCCAGCTACCTCTATTCGTGGGAGGCTCTCATGGAAGGACATTCAAGAGCATCACAGAACCAAAAGCTGCTCTTCCCCTGGAGGCCAAATCCAATTTGTAATGATTGATGAAGCTATGAGGCGTAGCCTAAGTTGCAGCTGCACAGATGTCATGTAAAGAAGCTCTGGCATGGAAGGCAGCAGAAGTTGCCACCGACCATGTTGAATGAACTTTCATGGTAGTAGGCAACAAGATATTGTGTTGTGTGCAGAGGATGGTCACACATTCCCTTCAGCCATCTAGCTAATGTGACCTTAGCAACAGCAGATCCTAATCTAGATCCAGAAAAGGCCAAAAATAACTGGTCAGATTTATGAAAGGACCTAGTCCTGTTTAAGTAAAAACGGATTTGCCTGTGGATATCTAGGGTATGTAGGCAATACTCTCCTCTGTTTGAATGATTGGGAAAGAAAACTGGCAATTCAATGGTCTGATTAATGGACATTTCAGAGATCACTTTTGGCAAAAATGATGGATTAGTTCTCGGAGACACACTATCTCTATGAAAAATCAAGTATGGACTCTTGATACATAAAGCTTGAAGCTCAGAAATACGTCTGGCAGAAGTAATGGCGACCAAAACAAGGTTTTCCATGACAAATGCTTGAGGTCGCAAGAAGAGGCTGGTTCAAAAGGTGGCATTGTCAGAGCTTGTAGAACTAATGATAAAAATTATTTCATCCAGAAGTGCAGATTCAATAATGTTTGTGACAAGCTGCAAGAGTTTGCAGTTCAGAGCCAATTCTAGTCACCTCAAGAAGGAAGAGTAGGAAGCCTAGCCCCTGCTACCTACAACAACCATATTTTTTTCACCCCAAAATGTCACTTAAAAAATAATCAGTGTTGCGAGATTTGTGGAATACTAGTTAGGCGCTCCCTCAGAAAAACAATTAAGCCCAGAAACAACTAATTCAAACAGAAGTTCTTGCTCCTGAGTGAGGGTGTTCTTATGCAAACTGGAAGGCAGGATTTCATGCAAATATCAAAAGTGGGCATGCATAATTGTACAATTTCTGGAGTGAAAAGAGCAAAGGAGGGTGTGGTCTACTCTACACTGCTTGCAGAGTAGGTGGGCAATTTTTTGGAGAATCCATACAGCGTGACAGAGAAGTTTTAAGAAAACTGGCTAGCTGTACCATTAGCAGAACAGAAATCAGCCTGATTATCAGTGCAAAAATATGACCTTTCTGAACCCCTACTTAAACTCTTTAAACTAAGCCTCTCCATTGATTACATTCCTGAAGCCTGTAAAACAGCAATTTTAATGCCATTACAGTACAGTGACCCAACCTGGACCCTGGTAACTATAGAGCCACTGGCCTCATTAGCCTCATATGTGAAGATGTGGAGTACATTATCTTGGACTTTATTAATCTGGACATTGAAAATCTCTCAACCCTGGACCCCTCATCAATTTGGCTTTATCAAAGGAAGGTCTTGCATCTTTAACCTCATTAATTTCTTTCAAAAAGTAACTGAAGCAATGGATAGTGGTTATGCAGTGCATACAGCATATTTAGACCTGGCCAAGGCTTTGACACTATTTCCCATGAAAGCATTACTGACAGATTTGTAAATCTCAATATAAATTTGTATATTGTGCAATTAATAGTTAACTGGTTGTCTGACACAACCTATGTGACTAGATTAACATATCCCACTCCTGGAAGCAAAACAGTTACCAATGGTGTATCACAGAGTTCAGTTTTGGACTCTCTGCTATTTGACATATACTTCTCAGACCTTCAGGGTCAGCACTTCTAGTCTATGGTTAACTAAGTTTGCAGATGACTGTAAACTGGGTGGTAGTGTTGATCTTCAACTGACTCATAACTGCACTAATGTGGTTTAGACCATGTTAACAACTGATACAATGACAATGGTCTCAAATTAAAAGTAAAAAAAAAAAAAAAAAATATGTAGCATAGTTTATTCTGGTAAACAGACCAGTTTTACTTACCACATAGGAGATGCACCACTCCAGACACTGCTGAAAGGGATCTGGGTGCTCTTGATGATAATACCTTATCATCTGACATGTCTCCACAGCAGTTCAGTAAGCATTTTATCTGGACCATCTAACTTCTAAAGGCATGTCCACTAGATCCAAAGTTGTCTTAATTCTCCTTTACTTCCATCTTACCAGACCAATTACTGAATATAAAGCACTTTTTGACATGTATTTATCTAAACATATCACACAACATGAGAGACCTCAGAGATTAAGATTTTTGTGGCCACCAATCTTTTTAGTGATCAGGAAAGACTGGCAGTCCTTTCTATGTATTCAATCTCTTACAGACAACTCCATGGAGATCTAGGTCTAGCCTTTTGTGCCATGAAAGATCCATGCCAGTTTGATTTCCTACTCCTTCGCAGAAAGTACAGTTGTGTAAAATCTTACCATAACAGTAGATGACTTTCTCTTCACTGTTGAAGTATTCTTAACCTAAGGGATCTCCTGCCAAGGACAGCTAAACATCTGTCCAGTATAGGAAAGCCTTTAGTACTTAGAGGCATCGTACATCAAACATCTCCCTGCGCAAGGCATGGGGCATAAAGGTGACTTAGGAATGCACACGGTCAGAATTGGAAAAGCCCCAGGAGGAAAAGAACATCCCTAGGGACAAGGAAAAACATGTGCAGTCAGAATGAGAAAAAGAAGAGGCCCTCGACAAGGAGGGCAAGAAAGAATAAAGCTAGAGAAGAGGGGGCAGGAGTGAGGGAGCAAATACTGAAACATTGAACAGAAGGACATCTACTGTTATGGTAGGATTTTACACAACTCTATGTCTTTCCATATCACTGCTGCAGTATTCATAACCTGAGGGAGAGTACAAAAACTCAAGAGAACGTCTGGGTGGAGGACAGCACAGAAAAGCCCGCCAGAAACTCATGCAGAATAACCTTGGCAAAGCCAGTTCTGGCCCTAGAAATAACATCTGACTTGTAGTGCTTATTGGAGGTAGGAACAGAGGACCAAGTAGCAGCCTCAGGGATGGAACTTGTATCCAGCCCATGTAAAAAGCACCACAGGAGGCAACAGCAATAGCAAAACAAGCCTTTACAGATGAAGAACAACATTTTCCATGAAAAGAATAACAAAAAGAAATGGTCTTAGAAATCCAGGAAGATACAGTTTGCTTAGAAGCAGCCAAATTTAAAAACCTGAGATGAAAGGAAACAAAAAACAATTGTAAATCTCAATATAAATTTGTATATTGTGCAATTAATAGCTAAGTGGTTGTCTGACACAACCTATGTGGCTAGAGTAACAGATCCCACTCCTGCAAGCAAAACAGTTACCAATGGCAAATAACTTCAGTTTTGTACAAATATCTGAGCTGCCTATGCAAATCAAAGAGGTGAAGAATCTTCTCACTGGCAGATTTTGCAGAAGGGAGAAAAGAGGGAATACAAACAGTTTGATGAACGGAAATCTCATTAATCACCTTGGGAATAAAAGGAGGATTACTATGAACAGATATTCTGTATCTGTGGAAACCTAGGAAAGGAGGGATATCAATGAGAGCCTAAAGTTCAGACACTCTCCAAAAGGAGAACAGTCTTCTAAGTACAACGTTGTAAGGAAGCTGAAGAAGCAAGCTCTTAAGGGGTCCGAGTTAATTTTTCAGAGGTCCAAAGAAGGCAGAATAGACTTCCTGGGAGGCCCGATATGAAGGATGCCTTTAAGAAACTACTTGACCTGAAATCTAGAGGCCAAAGGAGGGTGTAAGGGGCAGGCAAGCGGAAACTTATGCTAACCCCGCATGTAGCAGATCACACAAATAACTAATAACTAGCGAAACTTCCACAGATAGATGATCCTGATGGCGAGAAAGGAACTAAACAAAAAATGTTTTTCCATTTGGACAGATATGATTTTCTGGTAGTGTTTTTTCTGGTCTCCTGCAAAACTTGAAGCATGTCTTCAGAACAGAGGTGCCTGAAAGGGATCAAAACCCTATCACACACAGTATCAGTTGAACAGTGGACAAGTGAGGATGGAGAACAGACCCCTTGTCTTTGTGTGAAGATCGTTGTTTGGCCAGTGTACCAAAGCCTAATGTATGCGCAATATGTCATATCTATGTTCAATGCACAGAATGTATGGCATAAAAGTGACGTATGGATGTGGCTAACCAGAAATGAACTGCCACAGAAGAGAACAGTCTCCATAGAGTAAAAGGGTCCATGCACATCCAGAAGGAAAATGCAGAAGATAAAGGGGAAAACTCTCAGCCAGAAGGGAATCCAAAACAAAAAACAGAACAAACAAGAGGGAGTGAATACTCCCAAGTGTAGAGAAGGACATCTACTGTTATGGTAAGAATTTACGCAACTGTACTATGTCCTTCTATATCACTGTTGCAGTAGTCTTAACAGTAGGGAGAGTAAAAAAGCTCAAGAAACAGAATGGGAGGTGGAAGGCTGAGAACAGCCCTCAACAAACCCAATATAAAATGGTTCTAGTAAAACCTGCTTTGGCCCTAGAAACCATATCCAACTTGTAATGCTTAGTAAAGGTATGTGTCAAAGACCAAGTAGCAACTTCAAGGATGGAATTCCAACCCCTTGAAGAAGGCACCAGAACAGACAACAGCCCTAGTGGAATGAGCTCTAACAGAAGTAGACAAATGATTTGCCAAGAAAAGTATGACAAAAAGAAATGGCCTTAGATATCCAGGAGGAGACGGCTTGCTTAGAAACCCAATCTCCTGGGATGAGTGGAAACAAAATGCTGATCAGGCTTACAAATAGCCTTTGTTTTATCCGAATAGCACCCGAGCTGAATGTGCAAATCCAATGTATGCAAGCTCCTCGCCCTAGCAGAATGAGGATAACGGGAAATGGAAAGAATTGCACTGACTGATTCAAGGACAACTCATTTATTACCTTGGGCATAATAGGATTAGTACAGAGGGACACCCTGTCTCTGAGAAAAAACAAAAAAGAAGGAATAACCATAAGGGCCTGGAGCTCAGAAACCTAACAAGCAGAAGTTGAGAGTCAATAACAAAACAGTCTTCCAGGTACAATGTTGCAAAGAAGCAGAATGTGAAGGCTGAAAAGGAGGCTGAGTTAATTTTTTCCAAAACAAAATTAAGGTCCCAAGAAGGAGGAATAGATTTCTTTGGAGGCCTAATATGCAGGACGCCTTTAAGAAATTGTTTGACCTCAAAATGAGAAGCCAAAGATGGTTTCAAGGGCAGACCAGCAGAAATGGCTGACAAATGGGCCTTCACAGAAGAACAGATGAGGCCAGACTAGAGAAACTCACACAAATGAAGAGAGGACCAAAGGGATGCCCCACTGAAAAAGGGTCCTGGTTATTAACATGGCACCCAGACAGAAAATATTTTCCACTTGACAAAATTTGGTAAGATTTTCTGGTTGAGGGTTTCCTTGTCTCCTGTAAATCCCTGAGCACGTCTTCAGAAAAGAGTTGCTTGAAAGGGATCAAAACACTATCACCCACAATGTCAGTTGAAGAGTGGACAAGTAAGATAACAGAACCACTGTCCTGTGTGAGGAGGTCCAACCGGTGTGGTAACTTATGGTGATTTCCCACAGCCAGAGCCACTAAGGGAGGAACCAGTGCTGTCTAGGCCAAAGGGAGTCACTGGCAATATTTCTGGGGAGTCCAGCTGAATCTTCTACAGCACTCTTGGAAGCAGAGGAAGAGGAGGGAAAGCATAAAGAAACATCAGTTTCCAAGGAAAAGAAAGGGTGTTCAGTTTCCAAGTTGGCATGGTACTCTGAAACACAAGAGAGGGAGATGCCTATTCAGAGGGAAGGCAGAAAAACCTGAGGAACACCCCACCAATGGACAATATCCAGAAACACATCTCTGTAAAGCAACAATTCATGAACCTGTGTTATGGACCTGCTCAAAGAGTCTGCCACTAGACTACGCTCTGAAGAAATGTATACTGTCTGAATAGCTAACTGATAACAGAGAGCCACGTCTCAAGCCTGAAGACACATCATGCAGGGGAGGTAAGATTATGTGCCTCCCTGCTTGTTGACATACCACATCACTGTACTGTTGTCTGTGTATACCTTCAATGGGCCGGGACAGAACATGGGGTGAAAAGCTTAAAGGGCCAGAATCAGAGCTCTTATCTCTTTGATGTTGACAATGGTCTGACTTCTGATGGGGAGGCAGAGAACCTAAACTTTCAGGTGAACAAAAGAAGCCCCCCCCCCCACCCTATGTCTGAGGCACCAGTGAATAGTTCTTGAGAAGTGACTGGAGACTGAAAGTGTATATCTGGTTTGAATGCAAACTGTTGAATTCACCACTTAAATTCCTTCTTTAGACAAGGAAGGAGAGGTACACTGAAATTCAGAGGGTGGCGATCCTGTGGACCAACCTGACTTGAGGTACCACTGAAGTTTCCGCATATGCAGTCTGGCAAGAGGGAGCACTGCAACAGAAAAGACAATGAATCCCAGGGTCCGAAGAAACTTTCTGGCTGGCATGGCAGGCAGAGGAAGATGAGACTGAAATACGACTGCCAAAGACAATGTTTGGAGGTGGAAGAGCGGCCAACATTAGCACTGTCTAAATCCTACATCCTAGGTACACATGATCCTAAGAGGGCGTCAGGATGGACTTTTGGAAGTTGATAGTGAACTCCAGATATTGAAGGAGCGAGATGATGAACTCCAGATCCTGTAACAGATGACTGGGAGAGGTACCTGAAGCAACAGGTAGTCTAGACAAGGAAAAAATCTGAATGCCTTAGAGCCTGCAGAAAGCAATCACAGGAGTGAGATATTTTTGAATAGCCTTGGGGCAGTACAGAGGAAAAGGGAAAAACAGAGAACTGAAAATGAAAGGAAGTAACAGAGGAATGTAAAAACTTGGGTAAATAGGGATACGAAGGTAGGCATTCTTCAAATCGAAAGACACCAGAAAAGCTTGGGGTAGTAAAAGAGGAAACAGTATTTGTTGACTAAGCATCCAAAAAGAAGGGACCCGATAAAGGTGTTAAGCAGGAAGAGAGCCCAAATAGGTCTCCAAGTGCTCTCCTTTCAAGGAACCAGGAACATCCTGGGAAAAAAAAAACGTTCCCACTTGGGAATGGGGGACAGGCTGAACGGTTCATTTGGTCATCAGGGACCATACATCCTCTGAGAAATGAGGGAGTTGAACCTCTGAAAAAAAGGAGGGAGAGACTTCCATACCATGAAGTAACCCTGACGTACGATAGAAAAACCCAAAACTCTGATGTGATGAGAAACCAATTACGAAGACAAAGGAACCTGGTGTAAGCGAAGGGGGGGGGGGGACAAACTGTCAAAGAGATGCAGACTCAGATAAAGGAGGTTTCTGGGCCACAGAAATCTAAGAAGCCTTAGCAGAGGGGGCTCGCCTACCACCCTTTGTGCCTTTGGAGGCCTGGAGGGGGTGCCTGCATACAAAAGCAGATCTAAGAGGATCATTTCTGGAACTCAGGGATAGGAGAGACAAAGACATGTTTAACATCTTGCAAAGCTTTGCCTTTCTCATTAACAGACATAAATAGGTCAGTAGCAGCAGTCCCAAAAATGTTTATTATCCAAAGGAGCATCCAACAATTTGGTCTTAAAGCCCTCAGGCAAAGACTGAAGATGAAGCCAAGGCTAACACCTCATGATAAACCCAAAGGCCGCAGCCCTGGAAAAAGCATCAGCAGCATCATAGCTACACTTAACTGAGTGGCGAGCAACTTGAGAAGTAGAACCTCAAATTGATAAGGCAGAGGATTTGCCTTCAGAATCAGGGAGGTCAGAAATAATCTGACAGGCATGAGCAATCAAGGCCAAAGCACAGCTAGTCATGTGGGTCTGGTAATTAAAAGTCCTAAAGGCCAAAGTAGAAGCAGTGTAAACTTTCTTGCCAATCCTCTCCATTGCCCTACTATCCTTATCAGAAGGCAAAAGTTTGTAAGAAGGCAAGAGCTTAGAATGTTTGTTGGAAGAAACTAACACCACTGCAGGATCAGCATAAGGTAAGGACATTTAAATAAAAATTGACAATCCTCAGGAACCTTACAGACCCTAGCAGGTTTCTTAGCAACAGGAGGTCTTGGAAGCAGCAATGAAAGTGTCTAACAAGACAGCCAAAAGAGAAGAAACTGCAGATAGTTTAGGAGTATCCACCTGAAACCACCCATAATATCGTGTCTGAATATCAAACACTTGAGAAGAATCCCACTTAAAGTATTCCATCATCCTAGCAATTGTGACCCCAAAGGACTATTCCTCAAAAGGAGACTCAGGGCTAGCAGACAGCTCTTCATCAGAACCATTAGTCAAAAGCAAAGGGATCTGTGAAGAACAGAACAAAGACCCCTCATCAGATACTGAATTCTCATTCAAGGAATCTGGTGCCCTAAGAAGTTTAGAAGGGGCACAGGTCCAAGGAGGAGCAGGCACCTAAATCCATGAGGAGGCTTCAGGGCCGTCAAGGCAGAAAACAAGCCTTGAGTAAACTCTTGCCATTCTCTTTGAAGATTCTCAAGATGGACCGAAACATACTTCATTTTTTGTTTTTTCTTGGAAAAGACAAAAGCCTTAAATAGAGGTTCTGACCACTGGCACGATTTGATAAGTGAATCTAGAACCTCCTCCCTGACCAATATATGCGGAATTCCTCTAGGACACTCCAAGATAATCAATTGGTGTTCTCCATCGATGTCTGGAGCAGATGCCTACAAAACCTCTTAGGATGTCTGAAAAGACAGATTCATGCTGGCCTCCAACGGGATAACAGCAGAGGAATCTAATGTAGACACTGAGTGACTACCAGCGCTATTACCTGCTTCTAGAGGGGCATCCAGTGGAGGCTGGACATCTAAAGAATCCAGCAGATACTTCTTGGCCTTCTTAACTAGCGGGAGTATCTCGTGGTTAAAGGATTCTGACATGTTACCCTGGGCTAACTGTTTAAGCTGTTGGCTTTCAAGATAAATGGTTAAGGAAGACAAACTGCTTCTGAGTGTCTTAGGCATAAACATCTTACAAATGCTACAACAGGCATGTTCGTGGGGAAGCTCCCAGACAAAGAAAAAACACTGTTGGTGATGATCCTTATGGAGAATCTGCCTCTCACACTAACATTTCCCCTTCTTGGATGACATAACCTCTAGGCAAGTAAAACAAAATACAAGACCAAGTAAAGAAAATAAAAACAACCCCAACAAGGCACTTATCTGGTGGCCAGGTATGCAGCACAGCAACAAAGTGTTTAGACTAACGAATGCTGGTATTTGGACTGGCATCAAAGAAATTCTGGGTAGCTGTTTCTGTATGTTATTTTTATGCCCTACATTCTGTGCAGGGAGCACAGTTGTGATGTATGGCACATACAAGATCATTAGGCATTGATATACTGGCCGAACATTGGGCTACTCTAAGCAGGAGATCCCTTCCATTAAGAATACTGCAACAGTGATACTCCTTTTTTTCCCTTAAGCTCAGGGACAGGCTGCCTATGAAAAAAGCAGATTTCGAGGGATAATTCCTCTGAAACTTGGAAAGAGGAGAAATAGATATGATTCACCTCCTGCAAGGCTTTACACTTCTCCTGGAGAGACCTGAAAAGTTCATCAGCAGCACAAAAAAGATTTTTATTATCCAAAGGAGAACCCAATAGTTTGGCCTTAATGTAATCAGGGAAAGCCTGAAGACGAAGCTAGGAGTAAAATGCAGCAGCCCTGGAGGAGGCATCAGCTGCATCTTATCTGCATTTTCTAAAAGTGACATACCTCTGAACAAGAAATCTGGACAAAGCCTTAAATAAAGGGACAAAGACTCAGAAATATGGACAGATTTTAAATATTGCTCTTATAAACTTAGAAAGTAACAGGATTTGTGTTATCCAGCAATTTGTGAAGGAGATGAAGTCTAAAACTCAAATGTATATCATTATTTAATGATGTCAATCCGCAGTCATTTGTCAAAAAACTGAAAATTTTATGAGGGAACAGACAATAAATGAGACCGAAATCTGAACATTCTTAGAAAATATACACAGTTGAGAGGTACGTCAAGTGGCAAGCAACTTGGGAGGTAGAATGTAACAGGGAAGAGCAGAAGCCTTCCCTCAGAGTCAGGAAGGTCAGAAACCTGAGAAAGAAAGGTCAAAGCATACCTGGTCGTATCAGTTTCGCAACTGATAGCACAAAAGGATCAAGTGGCAACAGTTTAAATCTTTTTGCCCAGCCTCTCCATAGCCCTACTATCCTTAGCTGAATGGAGCAACAACTTGGAGGGCTTGTCACAAAAAAAAAAAAAAAAAAAAAACAGACACTACAGAAGGGTCAGCAGAAGGGCATTTATGAAGGAATTTATACTCCTCAGGCACTTTGTAAAATCCATTAGATTTCTTGGGTGCAGGGAGCTGAGAATCAGAGGTCACAGAAGCTGCTGAAAAGGTATCTAGAAGGGCAGCCCGAACAGGAAAAAGGAGGCAGGCTTAGGAGACTTCATCGTGTCAGAGACTTGAGAACAATCCTACTTATAAAACTCCATCATGAAGACAACAGTATCCCCAAAAGAGAGTTCCTCCAGAGGGCAATCTGGACTAATATAGTCCTCCTCTTCCGAACCACAGTCCAATGGAGAAGGAATATGAGAAGAGTAAGCCAGGGAGTCTTTCCCTGAACCTAGATCCTCATCCTAAGAATCCAGTTCCCTGGGTCTATAAGAGGAGTGGAAGACCAGGGACGGGTAGGCACAGAGACTTCTTGAGGAGACTTTAAAACCATTAAAGCATTGAATAACACCCAAGTAACATCCTGCCATTCATACTGGGGATCCTTAACTACAGGGGAAATGTGCTTAGTTTTCTGTTTCTTTTTCTGTGGGACATCCACACAAAACACTCTCAGAGGTTCAGATCCCTGGCAAGATTCAATAAGCGTAGTAGGAATCTCCTCCCTAACTAAGATCTGGTAACGCTGAAGGCCACCCAACTCTGACAATCACTGAAAGAACAAACCAATCGGGTAAACCACCACGGAGATGATTTACTAAAACAAAAAAAAAAAAACAAAAATTAAAACAATAAAAACAAGTCAGGATAAGCTTTCAGCCTAAGGGTTTTCCTCAAATCCTGATATACACTGTCATTTCATCTTATATCAACAAAGTTCGTCCAATCAAAATTCTTCCATCTGAAATCCGTCACCATTTCAGAATGTCCGATGGAATCATACAATTGAGCTCTTGTAGGCTGTCTGCTCGCATGTCCGCTATCCATTTAACTTCAATAACTTCTGTTTTATTATGCAAGTCACCATCTCTCTGATCTTTTGAGACAATTTCCTGAGCCATGAATAAAAATTTATGTCCTCGATTATTCATAATATGCTGTGAGAGTGCATTATTTTTGCTGACACTCGAGGTCATTCAAGTGACAAAAAATCCTTTCTTTGAAAGATCTATTGGTCTTACCGATGTAAAATCCAGAGCAACAGGTGCATGTGGCAACATATATAATATTTCTCCTGCTACAGTCCGCATGTCTGTTCAACCGATATTTCCTTTTCGTAACAAGATGTACAAACTGATTGCTGGTATTAATATGTATACAGGCTTTGCATCTACCGCATGCAAATGAGCCTTTCTTTGAAATCACAGTTTAGCTTATGACAAAGTAATCTTTTTAAATTCATTCCGTTTCTGAAACGGAAATTAAGTGTCTCTCCTACTACAAGTTTAAGTTGTCATCCATGGTCAAAACTGACCAATTCTTTCTGATAATTTCACAAATCTGAGTTGTATCAGAGCTATACTTAAGGAGACACCTAAGATGTGTCCCACTCCATCAGACACAGTTCAGCTTCAATACCATTGCTGCTCTTTTTGAAAAATAAGGTCTGGTCCCCCTGGTTCTTCTCAGTTCTTTCATTCTCATCGTGTTCAGTTTGAACTGAGAAGAACCATGGGACGACCTTATTTTTCAAACAGAGCTGCAACAGGTACAAATGGTATTGAAGATGAATGGTCTGATGAAGTGGGACATCTTAGATGGCTCTTTATGTACAGCTCTGATGCATCTCATATCTGTGAAATTATCAGAAAGAATCGGTCAATTTTGACCATGGATGAAAACTTGAAATATATAGCAGGAGAGACACCTAATTTCTGTTTCAGAAACTGAATACATTTAAAAATATTACTTTGTCATAAGGATGGGACAAGTGAGCCAAAAAAAAGTTATGTACTTATCATAACTTGGAATCTGTGATATCCAGTGTCATTGTTCATCACTGATGGGTCTTGGATCCGTGCTGGCAACTGATGGACAGATCCAGAGCTCAAGCTCCTCCGCTTCCCATAATGCCCTGCTGACCTGCAACCCTCAGATTGTGTTTGCTAGAGAAAAAAAAAACAGCACCGCCTGTCCTGGAGGCATACCATTTCCAAAGGGAAACATTCCTCCAATACTACCAGGTCCCCCCAGAAGGAAGGTGGAAGGAGGGTGGGAGCGTAATGAATAATGACATTGGATAGCACAGATTTCCAAGTTATGGTAAGTACATAACTCTTTACCTGATGCTATCTGTGTCACTGTTCATCACGAATGGGTCATAGTCCCCAGCTACTATGAACCCTGGGTGGCCTCAGGGAAGGATATGCCAGAGCGCAGAGAAACCAAAGGAAGCCCTGTTCCTAGACACCAGATCCAACTTATAGTGAGAGAAAAAGTGTGCGGGCTAAACCAAGTGGCAGCAGTACAAATCTCATCCAAGGAAATCTTAGCTAGGAAGGCTGAAGAAGTAGCCACAGACCTAGTAGAGTGGGCCTTAACTGGTCTAGAAAGCTGCATATGCCTACTATTGTAAATGTAGCAAATACAACTAGCAATCCATCTGGAAATATTTACCTTAGAAACCACCAGGCCTACTATGGACTGAGAAAAGGCCACAAAAAGCTGATCTGACTTTTGAAATTCCTCAGTCCTCTTAAGATAAAAATGTAGTTGCCTATGGATATGTCTAAGCAATGCAAAGTATATTCCCCCTTATCAGAATAATTGGGAAAGAAAACTGGTAGCTGAATAGACTGACTGAGGTTAGCTTCTGCAGCCACCTTAGGAAAAAACGAAGGGTTTGCCCTGAGGGAAACCCTATACCTCTGTGGAAGTTCATGAAAGGGGGCTTAATACTGAGGGCCTGTAACTCGGAAACTCTTTTGGCAGAAGTAACAGCCACCAAGAAGACCATCTTCCAAGACAGAAATTTAAGATCACAAGATGCAGCTGGGTCAAACGGCTTTTGTGTCAAAGACTGCAACAAACAGTTTAATCCCATGGTGGGGAAGGATCTTTGATAGGCGGTCAAAGGAGGAAGACCCCCTTGAGAAAGGCTTTGCATAGTTTACAAGAAAAGGTAGGACCCTCATTCAAATGGAAATTAGAGATGGCCGCCAAGTGAAGTTTGATCATGGAGAAACTAGCACCTCCCTGATAGAGAGAAGTCAAGAACAGCGATATATATCAGGAATCGGGGCTGAAAATGGATCTAGGCTGCACTGTCTGGCTCAAATAGAAACTCTTATCATTTACTGGAATACACCTTTTTTGTAAATGGCTTCTGAGATGCAATTATAATATTTTTGATCAGACAGATAAGCCCGGACTGAGAAAGGATCACTGGAACTGGAGAAACCAAGCACCTAAGATGAAGAGTCTGAAGATTGGGGAGAGGAAGTCCCCAGGTATGGGAAATGAGATCCTGAACTGGATCCAATATCCAATGGAGGATATCTCAGATGAGATTGAAGAAGGGAGAACCACACCTGACTAGGCCAAAAGGGTGCAATGAGGATAAGAGGAGTCTTCAGGTGACGGGCTTTTTTTAAGACCTTGGGAATTAGAGGAGTGGGAGGTAAGTATTGATCAATCGTGAACCAGAGTGTCCCTGGGAGACTCCCCCTCCAGGGGGCATCAGGGCAAATTAGGTACTGCATTTGTGGTTGACTGAAAAGGCAAAGCGATTGCAGCAAGGCTGACCCCAGTGGTCGAAAATCTAACGTGCCACTGATGGATTCAGGGGACCATTCAAGAAGACTCAAGATGGACCTGCTAAGTTTGTCAGACAGCATGTTGGAACTGCCGGGAATGTGAGATGCAAGAGGAAAGCACTTGGAAGACATTGCCCATCCTCAAACTTTCATGGCCTCTCTGCACAGCGGATAAGACCATGTTCCCCCTTGCTTGTTGATGTACCAGACAACTGCCATGATTTCTGTTTGAACTGCTACAATCCCGAGAGGGAGACTGTCCTGGAAGCATTGCAACATTACAAGGACTGCTCTCATCTGTAGGACGTTTAAGTGCAATTTGGTCTCTATGGGGGTAGCATGTGCCTTGAACTGTCCTTACCTGAAAATGCCCCCCCACCTCAAAAGGGAGGTGTCTGTGGTCACTGCGGCCTTGGGTGGGGGAAGACAAAAGGCCCTGCCAAGAGTTAGATCCTGAGACTGGAGCCACCAAGCAAGGTGATTTTTGCACGAGTCATGCTGATGGGAGTGGATATGGGATGAATCTGAGCGGACCATTGAATGGCTAGGGTCCACTGCAAAATTCACGTGATACCTTGAGAGTGTAACTAACTGGATGGCAGCCACCACTGAGCCTAATGCCTGTAGAATTAGGAGAGCTGCTGGACGCTCTACAGCAAGCAAGAGAAAGACCTAATCCCGAAGATGTTGAACTCTGCGTGCAAACAGTGCTGCAGTCTCAGACACCGTGTGCAGTTGAACTTTAGGTTCTGGCACAGAGAAAGATTGAATTTGGGCAGTCTGACAGAAAGGTTGAGGGTATATTTGGTGGCCACTGACAGCTGATGACTCATGGGGACTGTGAAAAGCCAATTGTCCAGGTACGGAAAGACCTGGTAGCCTTGCAGCCTGAGATGAGCTGCCACCACTGCCATACATTTGGTGAACACACAAGGGGCTGTGGTGACTCCAAAGGACAGGGCTCTGAACTGGTAATGACTGGCCCCTAACTGAAAGTATACATGTCTCCTGGATTGTCAGTTGACCTTGATGTGATAGTATGCGTCCTTGAGATCCACTGAGCACATCCAATCATCCTTGCGCAACAGAGGCAGAATGGACTCAACAGTGACTATCCAGAACTTAGACTTCTGAACAGACAGATTTAGTATGCGGAGGTCCAAAACTGTATGCAGGCCCCCAGTCTTTTTCGGCACCAAAAAGAAGCAAGAGTAAGTTCCGGACCCTTGTCTTGTTGGGACCTCTTGGATGGCTCTTTTTCGAAGAAGATCTAGAACCTTGAGGTGGGCCAACTCCTGTTTGCAGGGTGAAACATCCAAATGAGATATTGACATCGGGGGTGCTGAAAGAAGGAATGAAGTAACCCCTGGATATAATCTTTAACACCCACGGATCTGATGAGATATTTGTCCAGAATTTTGGGCAAAGGGAGAATCGTCCCTCGACTGCCTCCAGGGCAGGACAGTCGGGCAACACTTCAGGAGTGCTCGGAAGACTTCGAGATTTTTTCTTGGAGCCCTGATTCTGCAGACCCCCTCTGCCGCTGGGGTGGCGTCTATCACTGACTCCCCTACCCTGGCTACTGGAAGAGGATTCTTGGGGAGCATCCTACGAGGAGGACTGGGTCCTGTGGAACCAAAGCTTCTTATTACCTCTCTGAGTCTTAATCTTTTCCTCCTGCTCACTGAGTTAACGTTTCCTTGACAGAATGTCCAAACAAGGTACAGCCATCAAATGGAGCACAGGTAAAAGATGCCTTGAAGGGCTCAGAAAACCCACAAAGGTGAAGCCAAGCATGCTAATAGCAATTCCTCTGCCAGCTGCTCGAGAGGTGGCCTCCGCTGCATTGGAAATCAACCTCATCAAAGCATTAGATACGGAAGTCAGAGTGGCCAGTTTAGGAGAGACCTGCTTATGACTCTTTGGGGGCAGTAACTGCATAAGGGAAGTGGTGAGTTGGTATAACAAATCCCTCTGAAGCTGGGTAAAATGTGCCATGTAGTTGGTTGTCCTGAGTTCAAATGTAGCTGAGGCAAACATGCAAACACATGCTTTTCTAAACAGTCGATCATCAGAGACTCACTGTTCGGAGGACAGACTGAGAAACTCTGCTCCACCAGCTCCTTCTTAGTAGCAGTGGCCACCACTATGGCATCTACAGAGACACCCTTACTTCAAAAGGCCCTATTGTTGGGGAGGGGGCTGAGAAACTTGTCCACCTTTTTGGGTACCGGTTCCAAAGTATCCGGCTCCTTCCATGTCCTACCGGTGATGAGATCCACAAGCTCATCTGCAGGACGGGACACCCAGTAGAAGATGGGCCCATCTTGAAGGGCTTCAGGTACATGGATTCCTCCAAAGACGGGGTGGGGGAAGACCAACTGCCTTTTTGCTTGAGAATTTCAAGCACGTCTCCAAAAGGCACTTCCTCCGGTGGAAGGCTGGGGGACCCGTCCCCCTTCTCAAAATCTGTGTCCTTTGTCAGGGACTCTCTAGGGAAGTTCAGGTGCCTCCTCTTACACGTTCTCTTTTGAGGAGGTTCCTCCACAGTGGGCTCTAGGGAGGAATTTGAAGAGACGGGACCCCAAGTGGGGTAGTGCCCATCTGAAGGCACTTGCGGGAAGGCTGACCACAGAAGGATGACAAGGCCTCACTGCTCAAAAACGAGACGGGCTGGTGAGGACCTAGAGATGATAGAGAGGTAACAGCAAAGCTGGAGAAGTTCCTCTCTACCGCCCAGAAGGCTGCAGCCACCCAGGATGGAAGGGGGGACCCCAATGCAACACCCAGGTCCCTAGAGGATACCGGCCCGAGCTGTCCATTGCTGAAGTCCCCAAGGAAAGGGAGAGGTCTGAAAGATTCCGGCCCGACCCCATCCCCAGGGAGCCAGTGCTGACTTCACGGGACTGAAACGCAGGGACCCTGACAGTGTTAGGAAGGGAGGAATACCAGACACCATCACCCTCTCACAGGGAAAGCTCTGATCCTTGTGTTCCAAACCCAAATGGGTCGAAAGAGGAGAGTGAAGCCCCTTGGGTGGAGAAGGACCTCTAGGCAACTGAACTAGGGACAATAAGCCCAGCTCGATCTGGGCCTTGAGGAAAACTCATCATCCTGTCCATACTTGTGGGTAGCAAACGTCTGGAAGACCTGGACGATACTGAGGAATGTCCCGATTTACCTGGAGATCTAGACAATGTCCTATTATCCACTCCGGTGCATTGGATCCGATGACCTAGATATGAAGGGGGAGTTATCAATGACTATCGGATCCAAGAGCTAACCCCTTTAAAAGCTATTTGTTTCTGCGCTCCATGAGAGCCCTCAGATTGAATCTGGCGCAGATGTCACATTCAGTCTCGAGATGGGGCTCTCAAACAATAAACACACTCCTTGTGCGAGTCACAATGAGGCATCTTCTGACTGCACGAGGAGCATCTTTTAAAGCCAGAGGGCTTATCAGACATACTGCCAAAGGCACAGACCAAGAGATAGAAAACACACACACACAAACACAAACACACACAAAACCCCACTAATAAGGAAAACAGCTTAAAACACCTTAAAACTAAACTGCAGAAATTAACATGGGGAGAAGGAAGTATTAAAAGAAGAAACACTTTAAAAGTACTTTTTTTTTTAAATTAAATAACTAGCTATCGGGGCGGGGGGGCTATGGGAAAAAGGGCGGGAACCCAACAGAAAAACTAGATAAAAGTACAGGGAGGGGAGAAAACCTAGAAGTAACTACACTAAAAACCTAAAAGAGATTCAAGAAAAACTATAGCATGCAAAAGGATAAGAAAAAACCCAGAGAAAATACATCTGCAAAAGAAGGCTTTAGCTACTGTCATCATGCCCTTAGCATTTCCACGGCAAACAAGATCTGAGGGTTGCAGGTCAGCAGGGGATTATGGGAAGAGGAGCTGCTTGAGCTCTGGATCTGTCCATTAGTTGCCGACTCGGATCAGAGGTCAGATCCAAGTCCCATCTGTGATGAATAATGATATGGATAGCACTGATTTCAAAGAAGGGCACATTTGCATGCCGTAGATGTAAAGCCTGTACACACATTAATACCACTAATCAATCTGTACTTCGTATTACAACTAGAAAGAATTGGTTGAACAGATATGCGGACTGTAACAGCAAAAATATTATACATGTTGCCACATACACCTGTTGTTCTGGATTTTACATTGGTAAGATCAATAGATCTTTCAAAGAAAGTATTCTTCGTCACTTGAATGAGATCAAGAATGTCAGCAAAACTAACGCACTCTCACAGCATATTATGAATAATCGAGAACATAAATTTTTATTCATGGCACTGGAAACTGTCTCAGAAGATCAGACAGGTGGTGACTTACATAATAAAACAGAAGTTATTGAAATTAAATGGATAGCAGACATGCGGGCAAGACCTCTACTTGCTCTCAATGATATGATTCCACTGACACCAATTCTGAAAGGGCGGCAGTTTTTGAGATGAATTTTGATTGGACACATTGTTTTCATACAAGAGGAAATGACAGTGTATATCAGGATCTAAGGAAGGCACTTAGGCTAAAAGCACTTATCCTGAATATTTTTTATTGTTTTAATTGTTGCTACTACCTCTACTATTATTTGTATTAATAAATCATCTCCTTAGTGGTTTACCGAATTGATTTGTTTGTTCTAAGATCTGTGGAATCCCACTTGGTCCTTCGGATATAATCAGCTGAGGTTCCCCCTCAGTCAGCAGCAGATTGGTCGCAAAGCCTTCAAGGATGTCTGAGATGTCAGATCCATGATGACCTCCAAATGGGTTGCGGCAGAGGAATCTGAAGCAGCCACTGGATGATACTCTGGAGTTTCACTAGCCTTGAGATATGGATGTCTGGGGGGGAGGCTGAACAGCAGCTGTATCAGACCTAAGTTTTTTAGCCTTTTTCTTGGCAGACAGCTGACCTTTGGGATGGGAAGATTCTGCCATAGCACCTTGAGCTAACAGCTTAAGATGTTGGTTTTTGAGGTAAATAGATAAAGAGGAGAGACAACTATGTTGGGTTTTAGAACCAAAAGCCTGACAGACAGAACACTGCACATGATAGTGGGAAGCACCTAAACAGAAAAGACACTAGTGCTGATGGTCTTTAGGGGGAATCTGCCTCCTAGAGTGACATTTTCCTTTTCTGAATGACATGAACCCAACAGCAAATAAGAAAAACGAAAGATAAGAAGATGCTCCAATGGGGTACTTATCTGAAATGTAGCTTGATAACAAGCACAGCAGAAAGGCATTCAGACCAGCAGCAAAGAATGTGTGTGTGTGCGCATTTGCACATCACCTTTATGCCCTGCAAGGGGAACATATGTGTGAATTATGAAATCTGTAAATACTAAAGGTTTTGGTGTACTGGCAGGATGTTGGGCTATCTTTAGCAGGAGATCCCTTAGGTTATGAATACTGCAACAGTGATATGGAAGCACTCTGTTACAGGAACTAAACCTTCATCAGCAGATAAATAAGACAGATTGGTGTTATAGGCTCATGACCTAACATATCCCCTTACCTCTGAAGCAAACTCCCAATATATGTCAAGCAGTGAAGCACCCTTGTCAACTTCAAGGTAAACCTAGACAACTAGATAGGTAGCCTCAAATTCTCTCCCTGCCTATTATGTCTTGTCCTCCTTGAGAACAGAGGGAAATTTTGAATAGAGATTTTTTTGCCAAGACTGAAATGGTCTTTATACTGATTGCGATTGCCTAGTACTTATCTATGAACCTAAAGGAAACAAAAAGCTGCTCAGCTTTCTTGATTTGTTTTGTCTTGCCCAAGTAATGTCTGAGCAGTCTTTGTAAATACAAGGTGTGAAGAACCCTCTCACTAGAATTCTGTGGAGAAGGGAAAAAAGAAGGAAGATGAATGGATCAATTCAAGGACAGATCATTAATCACCTTGGGCATAAATGTCTTTGTGAGAAACCAAAAAGATGGGACTGCCTTGAGTGCTTGAAGTTCAGAAATTATCTTGGCAGAAGTAAGAGCCACCAACAACACAGTCTTTCAAGTACAATACTGAAGAGAAGAAGAAATAACTGCAGGCTCAAAGGGGACTGGGTCAATTTGTCACGGACAAAATTATGGTCCCAAGAAGAAAAAACAGGCTTTCTTGGAGGACAAATACGAAGGACACCTACTAAAAATTGTTTGACTTCAAAACTAGAAGTAAAAGTGGATTCAGAGGCAGACAAGCAGAAATGCGTGACAAACTAACAGATTAATATACAAAACCAGAATTGATTAATTAATTGACTCTCACAAATAAGAAAGGACTATAGTAATCTACGCAGAAACAGGGTCCAGGTCATGTTTGAGACACCCTCTGGCCTTCTGCAAAACCAAAAGCATATCCTCAGAAAACTAAGTGCTTAAAATGAATCAAAACCATATCACCTAAAGTGCCAAATGAAGAGTGGACAAGTGAAGATGAATATGAAATCCCTTGTCTTGTGAGAGAAGATCTATTGTGAGTGGTAATTTGTGATGACTGCTTCTGGCGAGAAGAAAAAAAAAAGCGGGAACCAGTGCTCCCTGGGGCAAAAGAAAGTTACCAGCAAGACTTTGGGTATGTCTCACATGATCTACCTTTGCTAATACAGAATAGGGGGATGGGCATACAGAAACATCCACTTCCCAAAAAAAAAAAAAAAACATGGCATACACTTTTTCCAAGCCAGTGGACTTGGCACTCAAACAGAACTGGGGAAGTTGTCTGTTCAGAGAGGAGGCAAAAATATCTACCTGAGGAGTACCTCACCAATGTACAATGTCCAGAAACACCTCACTGTAAGCATCCATTTGTGAGGATTTGTCCTGGTCCTGCTCAGAGTCTGCCGTAAGTTTGCACTCTGAAAGAATGTGGACTGAAAGAACAACAAAGTCATGGCAGACTGCAAAATCCCAAGCCTGAAGCTCCAGCCTGCAAATAAGGCAAGAATTTTTGTCCACTTGTTTGTTGATGCACCACACGACTGTTCTATTGTCTGAAAAAATCTTTACAAGACCTGGAACCCAAAGCGAGTGAAAAGCCTGAATAGGTAGAAAAACAGCACTCATCTCCTTGATGTTGATGTGGCCTGCCAGCTGAAGAGGAAACCAAAGACCCTGGACTTTGAGGTTGTTAGAGGAGGCTCCAAAACCATGACCGAAAGCATCCATGTACAGCTCGAGTACAGACAAGAACCCGAAAAGGCAGACCTAGATTCAGGGAAATCTGGTGAATCCACCAGCGGAGCTTGAGTTTGAGACAAGACAAAAGAACCAGATACTCCAGAGGGAGACAGTGCTGAAGCCAAACAGTCTTGAGATAACATTGAAATTTTCTCATGTGGAGTTTGACAAAGGGAACCATAGGAATGATGGATGCCATGTACCTCAGAGCTTGGATAAATCTCTTGCAGTAAGAACTTGAAGGGAAAGACTGAAATAAGAAAAGAGAGGACCTTCGGAGGTGGGAAACAAGCCAACACTGGAATAATTTTAATCCTGCAACCCAGGAACACTTGGTCCTGAGGAGGAGTCAACACAGACTTTTTAACATTGAGAGTGAACCCCACACTACACAACACCAGCATAGTGTAGATCCTGAAGCATAAACTGCTGAGAGGGGGCTTGAATCAAAAGGTCATCCAGATGAGGGAATATTTGAATTCCCTGAGGTCTGCAGAAGGCTACCAAATGGACCAGACATTTGGTAAAGCTGTAGAAAGACCAAAAGGCAAAGCAGAAAACTGATAATGAAAGGAGAAAACAGAGAAATTTAAACACTTCTTGAAGAGATGGTGAATAGGAATGTCAAAAGTAAACGTCCTTCAAATCCAGGGATACCAGAAATGCTCAAGAAAGCATAAGTAAAAGTGTTGTAAAAGTCAACATCCCGAAAGAGGGAACCTTGAGAAAGGTGTTGAAAAGCAATAGGTCTACCATGGGACTCCAAGACCCCTCCCTCCTTCCTGGGAACCAAAAACATCCTGGAATAAACATCTGTTCCCTGCTGAGACAAGGGGTCATGCTGAACAGTTCCCTGTACCAGCAGATCCTGAAGAACCAAAGGAAAATGTGGGAGCTGACAAAAAGGAGGCTGAGGAAGGCCTGTGAATAGAGGAAAGGACTTGCAGGCCATAAAATGGAAAGTACCCAAGCGTCAGTAGTTTGCTGCTGCTGCTGCAAAAAAAGTCAACCTGAGGGATACAGGAATCTGGTTGCGAGGTTGGAGTAGCTGAATGTCAAACAGAAGCAGACATGTTAGCGTCTATATCACGTTATTGAAAGTTTACTTAATCGAATCAATGAAGGTCGAACTTTATTGATCGATTAAGTAAAACATCGAATAACGTAAAAAAAACAAAAAAAAAAACAAATTAAAAAAAAACTAAATGGCCTAGGCTGCGCCCCCCCCCACACTTAAATATACCAACTCCAAGACCGCACTACATTGAGGTAAACGGAAATCTCCCCTTAAGGAGATTTCTGTTTACTTGCATGATGTTCTTCACTTTCGATATTATCGTGCCGACAATATCAGACTCGATATTGTCAGCTTACGACAACGTGAAGTAGACCCACATGTTAGGGAAACAAGGCTTTTGACTCTTAAAACCATGAGAAGGTTTGTCTGGAAAGACTTTCCTAGAAGCTCTTTTGCTCCTAGAAGTCTAGTTAGGCTGCCTATGAACAAAGGAACTCTTAGAAGGATAACTTCTTTAAAACTTACAAACAGGGCAACGATTTGTTTCAAATCCTGCATAACTTTATCCTTATCCTGATGGGTCTTAAACAATTCAGCCACTGCAGTGCCAATGCAGTTCTGGTTGTCTTGATATCTTCAGGTACAGCTTGGAGGCACAACCAAGACTACCTCCTCATAACAGATCGAGATGCAGCTACATGGTTGGAGGCATCAGCAACATCATAGCTACAGTTAACAGAATGGCAAGCCACTGAATAATAGAAACGCAAAGAGAAAAGGCAGAAGTGTTACCCTCTGAAACAAGAAAATTAGCCAGAATGCTCCCAAATTTGAGAGAAGAGCCAGGACATACCTAGTCACTTGGGACTGGTAAATAATAGCCCTGAAAGCTAAGGTACATATTTTTTTTACCATACCGGTCCATGGCATGTACATGTCCTTATCAGAAGGTACAAGTTTAGAACAAGACAGCAACTTAGATGATTTATCAGTGGCTATAGAAATAACAGCAGGATCAGAGGAAGGCCTTTTATATAAAAACTGTTGAACCTCAGGAACTTCATAGAACCCATCCGGTTTCTTAGGGGTAGCTCTTCCCTAACAGGTATTAGGGGACTCTCTCCAGGCTCCTATGAAATAATCGGCTGAGGTTCCACATCTGCACCAGTCACAGGTATACCCTCAGTGGATGTGTGAGCAGGCAGCTCCACGTTGGCCTCAAATGGGTCACAGTGCAGGGAGATGACAGCAGTACTCGACAGTCCTCGGGTTCTTCGTCTAACCCAGAGGTGTCAAGTGGAGGCTGAATAGCAGCAGAATCAGTTTGTGCCTTTTTAACTTTGTTTATGCAGTGCTTCCATGTAGGGACGGGTGAATGTGGCCATAGTACTCTGAGCCAAAAGCTTCAATCTCTGGTTCCCTAGGTAAATACAAAGAGACAACAGATGACTTTGGAGTGCCTTAGAGACAAATCTCACTTTGCATATGATCATGGCTAGCACCCAAACAAAAAAGCCAATGTTCGTGTCTATCTTTATGGGGAACCTGCCTCACACACTCATTTTCCCTTCCTGGATGACATGTAAACTATGATAACAGTAAGAAAAAAGACTGGAAGAGACTAATTGCAGGGCACTTACCTGCAGAAGGCTCAGTAGTGGAACCAACTCAAGAGAATGGCCTGCAGACTGAACTCAAACACAGTGTTCAGACTGGCTTCAAAGAACTTCTGAGGATTAGGCATTCATACGTCACATATGTACCTTATAAGCCTTGCTCACACGGCATATGTCTAACGTATGGTGCTTGGAAGATGCAAAGGCTTTGGTATGCTGGTTGGAAAATCAGCTATACTGAGCAGGATATCCAGGGGTAAAGAACACTGCAACAATGTTAAGGAAGGATCTCTCTGGAAATCAGTGGAAAGGCCTAGAAGAACATTAAAGTCCATAAGAATAAGAAAACATCTGTTTTTCATGACTGTTTGCAAGGAATCCTGGAGCAGAATTTGTCTGCCTGTTTTGAAAGAAAGCAAACAGATCTACTGGAGATGTTCGCAATAGTTGGATGAATTCCCCGAAGACCCACCCTGGGTGTAGTTTCCATTCACAAGGGTCTGTTCTAGTCAGTTTGTCTACTACAACATTTTGAACTGAATGAATGTAAGAAGGTTGAAGAGTTAAAGTTTCTACCTCCCAGGGTATTATAACAAATCTGCAAATGGGGTGGTACCCCTGTTTATGTACCATATCACTGTGGTGCTGAACTTGCAGAGTTTCTGGAAGGTAGAGATGATTTAGGGCTCTCAAGGCATTTATCGCTGCCATCTCTCTCTGACATTGTGAACTTCTGTAGGCATTTATCGCTGCCAACATCTCTCTAGGACATTGTGATTGTCTGTCTTTGTTTTATACATCTTACAGTTTTACTCCTTTTAAAACCACTCCGCACGACATTTGTGACAGACTGAAGAGGAAGTGGGAGGGGAGAATGGGAGACCTGGATTCAGAAATAACTGGTCCACCCAGTCCCTCTTTACAAATCCCAGTACAGGAATCTAAAAATTGGTAAATTGCAAACTTAATCCTTGTTTGGTACTAATGGACAGGGTAGACCTTGAATGCTTGATGTCTACAAGCCTATATTGTAACAGTAAAACTCCTTGGGGTACTGACATGTCAGCAACATTTTGGGAAATGTGGGGTAAAGCTAGGCTAGGCTTATAATGGCTCTTTGGCCAATAACTTAGTAACCACATATGAACGTATATAAGGTAAAGGATGTGGATGTGATGTCCAGACTGACATGAAGTACCACAGAACTTTTCTCATGTGAAGTCTGGCACAGGGAATCATAAGAATCATGGAAACCCAAGTATCCCAAAAGCACAAGTAACTCCTTGGTAGATACTGGAGTTTGGCTAGGGAAAATAAAATCACAAAGCTGTTTGGATGCATCTCCACTTTGTTTGGGGAAGGGGGGGAAAAGTTCTTACCAGCACAGAATCTAGCAAACATCCCAGAAAAAAAAAAAAAACTATTACAGAAGGGATGAGAAAAAAAATTTAAGTGGAAATCCAGAATCAACTGGAGTTTCTGAACACATGCCAAGGACTCTCTACAACTGAAAAATAATCTGAAAATATAAGAAAACTGTAAAAATAAGGAAAATGTGAGCGGGCTGAAGTCTGCAGTAAGCAATTACTACAGCCAAACGGTTTATAAATTTCCTTGGAGAAAAAAATACTCCAAATGATAAGACAGAGAAAGTACAGTTGTGTAAAATCTTACCACAATAGTAGATGTCCCTCTCTTCAATGTTGCTGTAGTCTTCACCTAAAGAATTTCCTGCTAAGGATAGCCCAATGTCAGGCCAGTATACCAATACCTTCAGCTCTTATAGGTGCTGTACGTCACATGTATGCTCTCTACACAAGACTTAGGGCATAAAGCTTATATAGGGGTGCAGACACTCGGAAGTGAAAAATCCCCTGGAGGAACACAGTACCCTTCAGGACAAAGGGGAACATGTGCATCCAGAAAGAAAACGGAAGAAAGAAAGACCCCCTCAGCCAGCAGGGCAACCAGAAAACAGGGCAGGAATTAGGACAGAGGGGGAAGGAAGGAGGGACTGAATACTGCAACAATGAATAGAAAGGCATCTACTGTTATGGTAAGGTTTTACACAACTGTACTATGACCTTCCATACTACTGCTGCAGTATTCATAACATAAGGGAGAGTAGAAGAGCTTAAGAAGAAGCCTGGGAAGTGGAAAGTCCAGAAGAGCCCTCTACAAACACATGCAGGATAGCCCCAGCAAAGCCTGTCCTAGCCCTGGAAATAACATCCAACTCATAATGCTTAATGAAACTATGAACACAGGACCAAAAGTAGCAGCTGCAAGGATGGAAGTGGTATCCAAACCCTTGAAAAAAATCACCAAAGGCAGCAACTGCCATGGTAGAATGTGCCTTTATTTATGAAGAAAGACATGTGCCATGAAAAGAATAACAGAAGGAAATGAGTTTAGAAGCCCAGGAGGAGATGGTTTGCTTAGAAACAGCCAAACCCAAAGTTCTGGGGTGAAAAGAAACAAAGTTACTCAGATTTGCAAATAAAAAAAGTTACGAACTCACCATAACATTCCATCTATGTTGTCCATTTTCATTCTTCCTCAACCTGTGGATTCAGATCCAAACCTTGGATTCAACTCAGCCGCTTTTTTTTTTTATAACTTAGGATCTGACTCTCAAGCTCCTCCATTACCCATAATGCCCCTGTCCTCTAAATTACCTCAGATCGAGTTTGCTGCAGCTGTATAAGTAGATACATAAAATAATGTAAAGAAACTATCCTAAGATATACAGCAGAAAGAACCAGGAGCTCAAAAGGAACAGTAACATAACTTCTTTATCTGATGTTGTCATTTTCATTTGCTCCTCAACCTGTGGGACAGAGTCCCCAGCTAGACTGACCCTGGGTGGCCCCCATGGAAGGAGGATATTTTGAAGCACTGCGGAACCAAAAGCAGCCCTAGCTCTAGACACAGCACTTGCCATGTTTGACAAAGGTATGGGAGTTCAACCAAGTAGCAGCTGCACAAATGTCCTCCATCAGAACTCTGGACCAGAAGGCTTAAGATGTAGACATAGATCTAGTAGAATGACCTCTAACATGACCAGGTAGAGGTATTTCCTTAGCAAAATACACATGAGAAATGTAGTCTGTAATCCATTTAAACAAAGTGAGTTTGGATACTGGCCTTCCATTCCTAACATTGGAGAAGGGAGACAAAATGCTCATCAGTTTTTCTAAACGATTTTGTTCTGTCTAAATAAAATGCAGCTGTCTATAAACGTCTAACAAGTGAACAGTATTTTCACCTTTGTTCTGAAAATTGGGGAAGAAAACTGACAGGTTATTGACCAGACTGATATTGTTTTCAGAGGCAACTTTAGGCAAAAAGGAGGGATTAGTACACAAAGTCACTCCATCTTTACGAAAAATCAATTAGGGAGGTATGCCTGATAAAGCTTGTAACTCGGATACCCTTTTAGCAAATGTGATGGCCACTAAAAAGACAGTTTTCCAGGACAGAAATTTCAAGTGTACCTTGGCTGAGGGTTCAAAAGGAGGTAAGACAACTTGTAACATCATGCTTAGGTCCCAAGGAAGAGTGGTGTCTTTTATAGGTGGTCTAAGTAAAAAGATACCCCTGAGAAATGTCCTACACAATTTATAAAAAGCCAGAGAAGATAAACTGCCCCCAATGTGATAGTTTCAGATGACTGTCAGTTGCATCTTAATAGCAGAAAAACTTGCTCCACTTTAGCAAACTGAAACAAGAAAATCCAAATCTGCAGGAATAGGATATGTAAAAGGATCAAAATACTTTTAGTGAGCCCAAATCAAAACTATTTTCCATTTACTTTTACAAATCTTTTCAGTAGCGACTTTATGAAAGGATATTACAAATCTTTTGAACTGATGAAAGCCTGGTATTTCTAGCCAACACTGGAATTGGAGAAACCATCCAGTTAAATTCAATCCTGGAAGATCTGGGTGAACCTGTCCTGATGGGTGGGATAGAAGATATGGATGTGGTTCCAGTATCCATGGAGGGTGTACTGTGTGAGATGAAAGGAAGGGGAATCAAATCTGTCGAGGCCAGACGGTAGCAATGAGGATAACTTTGTTCTTCTACCTCTGAGCTTTCTGAAGAAATTTGGGTATGAGAGGTAGAGGGAGGTAGGCATAAAGAAGACTGGAAGGCCAAACATGAACTACAGCATCTCTGGGTGACTGTCCCTGTGGAAGAATCAAGGCAAAGAACCTGTTGCACTTCTTGTTGAGGGATGAAGCAAAGAGACTGCAGCAAGGCTGACCCCACTTGTGGAAGATTGTTTGTGCCACTGATTGATTCAGAAACCACTCATGAGGTATCACAATAACTCTGCTGAGCCTGTCGAACAGAGTGCTGGATTTCCTCAGAATGTGCATTCAATCAGGAAGAAGTCACCCATTGCCAAATCCTCATTGCTTCTCGACTCAAGGGGTAAGATCTGGCTCCTCCCTGTTTGTTGATGTACCATGCCACTGACATACTGCCAGTTTGTACTGCAATAGTTCCTAGAGCTAGAAGGCTCTGAAATGCTTGCAAAGCTAGAAGCACTGCTCTCATCTCTAGAACACTGATATGCAGATTGGTCTCTTGTGTTGATCACATGCCCTGGACTATTACGACCCAGATAATGCCCCCCCCCACCCCAACTGGAAGCGTCCGTGGTCAATGTGGCATGGGGGGATGGAATAACAAAGGGCCATCCATGCATGACGTCTTCTAAGTGGAGCCACCACAGAAGAGGGTCTTTGCACATGTGGGACAATCTGATGGGTCGAGTCAGTGGACAGACGTGTAAGGACCACTGGACAGCTAGCGTCCACTGGAGTGCTCACATGTGTAAGCGAGCTGCTGGAATGGAATCAAGGTTATTGTGGCACCCATTGAACCTAATGCTCTGAAAACTAGGCTTCCTATGGATACTGTGATGGCTAGAATATGTCTGATATGTGACATTAAAGAGTAAATCCTGTCTGCAGTAGGGTAGGCTAAACAACTGGCTATGTCTAGATGAGCTCCTAAAAAGTCTATCAACTGTACGGGTTTGTAACTGAGATTTCTGTATGTTGACTGTGATGCCCAAGGTTGGGGCTAACTGTAGCAGACAGCCCATTGTCTACTGATTTGTTTAGTAGGGTTAGGTCCAAGATTGGCCTTATGTCCCCTGTGATGCCCAAGGTGGGGGCTAACTGTAGTAGACAGGCCATTGTCTACTGATTTGTTTAGTAGGGTTAGGTTCAATATTGGAGTCATGTCCCCTGTCTTCTTTGGCACTAAAAAGAATCCTGAGTAGATTTTGGATCCGACTTGGTCTGGTGGAACCTCCTGGATGACTATTTTTCTAGCAGTTTTAAAATTGTAATGTTGCTTCCTCACTCTGACTGGGTGGAACATCGAGGAGACTTTTGCTTGGTTCTGGATTCTGGAAAAATAGAATGGAATATCCTCTGGATATGATCCTTTGCACCCAATAACCACTTGTGATGGCTAACCAGACCTCTGGGTGCAAGAACAAGTGCCTCCCCTCAACTGCTTCCAGAGAGAGTTGGGCAACCTCTCAGCACTGATGAAAGGACCTGTCCAAGAAGGAATCTCGTGATCCCTGATTTTGCAGACCCCCTCTGCCAAGAGGTCAGTGTCTACCATTACAGTTATTTCCCCCTCTGCCTCTGGGGGAAAAATCTCCTTGTGATTCCTGAAAAGGACCTTGAGGCTTTTTTGAATCACAATTTCTTACTACCATGCTGGTTTCTGGAAAATGGTCTTTGTAGGGTAGAAAAATGTATTCATAAGGCAGACAAGATCTTTCCATCCTTCTCACTACGGGAGAGCATTTCTAATAGTGGGACCAAACAATGATGATCCAGCAAAAGGAGCATTGATGAAGGATGCCTTGCATGACACATCACAATACCTGAACTGGCTGCCCTTGAGGTACCCTCTGCAGCATGGGAGATTAGCCTCATGGATGAGTTAGAAACAGACTGCAGGGTGGCCAATATGGAGGAAAAAGACTTCTGCTCCTCTGCAGACATGGACCCTGGGACAGAACTACAGGGGTCCTTAATTAAGTCCCTCTGTAGTCTGGTGAAGTGTGCCAGGTAATTCAGCGATCCCACTGTGAAAGTTGCTGAAGTGTACACCAGCTTCTCGACTCTGTTCAAAACCCTAGCCTATCTGTTAGTAGGATAGACAGAGGAGCTATGTTTGGCCAGCTCCTTTTTAGTGGCTGCTGCAACAACCATGGCACTTACCGGGGAACCCATGGCCAGAGCTGCCTATCAGACGGGGTACTAAGGATCTTATCAGCACTCTTTGGAATGGGCACCACAGTCTCCGGCTCCTTCCATGCCCTGCAGGAGACAAAGTTGATAAGGTCATCTAAGGGGGGCAAATCCAAGATACAGACGGGCTGTATCCCAAGGCCTCCAAAAACACAGGCTCCTCTGAAGAAGGGCTTTGGGTAGACCAACCACCTCTCTGGCACAGGACTTCAAGGATGTCTCCAAAACAGACATCACCCAGTGTAGATCTTGGGGACCCTTCTCCTTCATCGAAGTCCGTGTCTTTTGTCAGTGATTCCTGAAGAGAATCCAAGTACCTCTTCTTGCACAGTCTCTTTTGAGGTACCTCCTTGGTGGGATTGTCTTGGGAAGGTGTCGGAAGAGATGGGGGTGCTCCACAGAAGGAGCTGCTTGGCAGCTGCTTGGATCTAGTTGTCCCTGAGGTGGAGGATGAGTAGGTTCAGGCACAGAAATCAGAGTAGGAGTGAGTCAAGGTTGTTCTAGCCTGGGAGAAAAAAAGTACAGTTGTGTACACTTACCATAAATGTAGATGTTCGAGTGTATTCACTGTTACAGTCATCACATTTGGGTAATCCTGCTGGCAGGTTGCCCTTAGTCAGCCTGAATTCCAAAGTCCTGGGTCCTGCGTCGGCTGCTGTCACCCCTTTCCTGACATCAGGTCGTCAGGGGTATAAAAGATGCGGCTGATGCCATTTTCTTTAGTTTTTCTTGCCCCAGATGTCAGGTGCCCCCTATAAGGTTAGCCAAAATTTATATACATATAAATACATGCACCAATATAAACTTTACCTTCATCTACAATCAAATACACCACACAGGTTGTATAAATCAGTGAAGGAAAGATAGGTTCCATGAGAAGAAAAGGGGGGGGTGGCGGGTGGGTAACCTGAACTGCAACAGTGAATACACTCAAACATCTATATTTATGGTAAGTGTACACAACTGTACTATGCTCTTCGTGTTTCACTGTTGCAGTCATTACATTTGGGTAGAGTCCTAAAGCTATGGATGGGAGGCTGGAGCTAAATAGCATTAGGAGTGGCTATGAGGCCCTGCAGAACTGCAGTGGCATAGCCTGCTCTGGATTTAGAGTAGAGTGGCAGATGATAGTGCTTTGTAAAGGTGTACACTGAACTCCACGTAGCAGCTTCTAAAATATCCTTGGTTGGTACTCCCCTGAGAAAGGCTGCTGAAGTGGTTGCAGCTTTGGTTGAATGTGGCCTAATGCCCTTAGGCTCTGGCTTGCCATGGTGTAAGTAGCAGAAACGAATGCAGTGGCCTATTCACTTTGAAATAGTCTGCTTTGAGATAGCTTTTCCTTGTGATCCTGCAGCATATGCCACTAGTAATTGTTCTGTCTTTCTGAAAACTTTTAGTTATGTACTTACCATAACGATAGATGTATGTGATCCATCTCGCCTACATTCATTACTGATGGGTTCGGAGCCGAGAATCGGCTCCGACTCGGCCACTATAACTAGCATGAAGTCTCTCATTGGCTGGGCTAACCCTGTATCCCAGGATGCATCACGCCCAAACCCCCAGATCTTGTTTGCCCCAACATGATTCTCCCACATACACCATACCACAAGGATAAATAAGTAAGAGGAGAGAAAAAATAATATTCTCAGAGAAATCAGAATACAAGTTTCCTCCAAGTCCAACAGGTAGGGGGAAGGAGGGCGGTAGAATGTAGGCGAGATGGATCACATACATCTATCGTTATGGTAAGTATATAACTAAAAGATGTAATGTGATCCCATCTCGCCTACATTCGTTACTGACGGAACAGCGTCCCTAGCACCTAAATCCCGGGAGGCTCACTGGAAAACACTCCTGAGTACTGTGGAACCAAATGAAGCCCGACCTCTAGATGCCACGTCCAATTTGTAATGAGAAATAAAGGTATGTGGAGAAGTCCAAGTAGCCGCTGCACATATCTCATCTATGGATAATCTGGCATGAAAGGCCACTGAAGTTGACATAGCCCTGGTAGAATGTGCCCTAACTGGAAAGGGAAGATCCTTATCCGCTAATGCATAAAAAAATGAGATGCAGTCTCTAATCCACTTAGCTATGGTGCCCTTAGTTACAGATCTGCCCATTCTATTGTCCGAAAAAGACACAAACAACTGATCTGATTTTCTCTCCTGTTGTGTCCTATTTAAATAAAACCTCAGTTGTCTATGCACATCCAATTGGTGCAATTTGTATTCCGCTTTGTTGGAGAACCTTGGGAAAAAGACCGGAAGCTCAATAGACTGGTGGAGACAAAGGGCAGAAGAGACCTTAGGGAGAAAAGAAGGGTTAAGTCGCAGCGATACTCTGTCCTTATGAAAAATTAAATAAGGAGGTTTAGCAGAAAGAGCTTGAAGCTCCGATACTCTTCTGGCTGAAGTTATGGCTAACAAAAACGTGAGCAAGTAGTGGGAAGGTTGAACTAATAAACATAACCACCACCGATTCCAGGCACAAATAAATCCGGTCCAGATAAAAGGTGCAAACGATTTTATTCTCATTAAAACGCCAACAAGTAAGAACAAACAATAACATCTTAATAACTTTAAGTCTGACTTTGTTAAACTATTAGATTTGTTTACATAATTTTTCAAAAATGTACTTCTTATACTTGTGAGAATTTTTAAAAAAAATGTTTTATATACACACTTGCACACATATATTTTATATAAATTGACTTATGATCCATTGTAAAAACAGCCTGTGATATCAATTTATATCACTAGATGGTGCAATATACTAGATTACAATGGGTTAAATACCAAGCAGTTAGTGCAGGATTTAATTTATTATTTTTTAACAAAATGTTTTTAACAACAATATGTATATGTACAATTTTTACTGAAGCAAACTGATGTTATTTGTTTAAATGATTTAGTATATTTATGGATTTTAAATCTCATACGAAGTAATTTGTATTGTTCAACAAGTATATTTACTTCTTTAAGCATCAATCACTGTTTTAAGTTGGTTGGATTATGATTGGGTAGTTTGAATGTTGATGAGAATTGAAAACAGTATAAATGACAGGTTCTTTTAAAAATGGTTGTTACTACTGAGGAAGTTGAAGACGAAAACGTTTTTACTGTGAACGTTATTGTTTGTTCTTACTTGTTAGCGTTTTAATGAGAATAAAATCGTTTGCACCTTTTATCTGGACCGGACTTATTTGTGCCTGAAGTTATGGCTACCAAGAAGGCAGTCTTCCATGATAGAAATTTCAATTCGCAGGAGGCTGCCGGCTTAAAGGAAGAGGAAGTCACAGCTCTGAGCACCGCATCTAAATCCCATGGCGAAACGGGCTGCGAAACCGGAGGGCGCAGCAGCCAGGCTCCTTTCAGAAAGGCTTTACACAGCTTATGACCCATAAGGGAAGGCTCATGTGCAACATGATAATTGGAGATTGCTGCCAACTGAACCTTTATGGTGGAAGCAGCCGAGCCTTGTCTAAAGAGTGTAGCTAAGAAATCTAACACTGTGGACACCGGTGCTGTAAGGGGGTCCAGATCACGTTGCTGAGCCCAAGTTGCAAATCTCTTCCATTTACAACAGTATATTTTCCTAGTAGAAGACTTGTGGGAGGAAGACAGAATATGAACTACTTCCGGGGTAAAAATATGCTGTCTGACTAAGGTCGGAAGTGGAGGAGCCAAGCAGCGAGCTTGAGTGTTCGCAGGGATGGATGGCACTGTCTTGACTGATGAGTCAATAGGTCTGGAGCTGGGTCCAGAATCCAAGGGCCATCCACCGCATACTTCCGAAGGAAGGGGAACCAGACTTGACGGGGCCAGTGTGGTGCGATCAAAATCATTTTGCTTCCCAAGCAGGTGGCCTTCTGAATCACTCTGGGTAGCAGAGGGACTGGCGGGAAGGCGTAGAGCAGACCGGAGGACCAATTGTGGACTAGAGCATCCCTGGGAGACTCCCCCTGTGGGGGGATCAGAGTGAAAAAATTGCTGCACTTTGCATTCAGGGGACTGGCAAAGAGGTCGCAGCAGGAAAGACCCCACTTGGAGAAGATCTGCGCAGTCACTCTGTCGTTCAGGGACCACTTGTGAGGCATCAGAATAGCTCTGCTCAGCCTGTCTGCTATCACACTGGACTTCCCTGGAATGTGCGTTGCCATTAGAAAGCGCTGGGAAGCGATAGCCCAATTCCACACTCTCATGGCCTCTCTGCAAAGGGGGTAGGACTTGGTTCCTCCCTGCTTGTTCAGATACCAGACAACCGACATATTGTCGGAGAGAATCGCAATAGTTCCCCTGGGAAGAGAGCTGTGAAGTGCCTGCAATGCTAGAAGCACAGCTCTCATCTCTAGAACATTGATATGCAAGTGAACCTCGTGGTCTTGCCACGTACCTTGGACCATCTCACCCAGATAATGCCCCCCCCCCCCAAATCTGGGAGGCATCCGTGGTTACTGTGGCAATAGGGGACGGGGGGCTCAAGGGTCTCCCTTGGTCCAGATTGGACGAGAGAAGCCACCAACGCAGATCTTGTCGGCATCTCTCCATGATGAGGATCGGATGGGACAAGGGGCGTTCCTGATATGACCACTGGGCTGAAAGGAGCCACTGAAGTATTTGCATGTGTAACCTGGCCAACGGAACTAAGAGAATGGTAGCCGCCATTGATCCCAACAACTGAAGAACCATCCTGGCTTGGACTTCTCTGCGGGGTAGTAAAGCCAGGACTTGGGCCTGTAACACTTTTATTCTCTCTGTCGGTAGAAAGGCTCTCATCTCTACAGAGTCTAGCTCTGCACCGATAAAGGCAACATGCTGTGATGGCAGCAATACAGACTTTGCCCAATTGAATGAAATCCCTAGAAGATGGCCCAATTTGACAGTAGCTCTCGTGGCTTGAACAGGTAGATGCCTGGTGGGGGCGGTGAGGAGCCAGTCATCTAGATAAGGAAACACCTGGAATCCTAGACGTCTCTGGTGAGCTGTCACCGCTGCCAGACACTTGGTGAACACCCTGGGGGCTGTGGTGAGACCAAAGGGCAGGGCCCGGAATTGAAAATGACTGGCTCCCAGCCGGAAGCGTAAATGATTCCTGGAAGCCTTGTTTATCTTGATGTGATAATAGGCATCCTTAAGGTCGAGGGAGCACATCCACACTCCTTTTTCCAGCAATGGAAAAGGAATCAGAAGAAATGGAAACCTGATCTAAAGATTCATAGTCAGTCTCTTGCCTAGGCCTCTTATCAGGAGGGGGATGGGAACCACTGATCAAGGTAATCAAATCTTCGGCCATTTTGAGCATCTGTTTTTTGGGCACAGAGGCCTGACCACGTGGCTCTTGAATTTGTTTCTTTGCTTTGGAAGGTGCTTTAGTCTTTGCCTTTGAAGCTGAAGTCAGTTTGATGTAAAGATGTTTAGGTCTGAAAACACCCTCAGAAGCCGGTGCCTGCTCAGCAGCTCTGGACCCATCTGAAGGGATAATATCCGAGGCTCCAATACCTTGAGTTTCCAGTGGCATGGCTGACTCCATGTGGGAGTCAGAAGCGGCCTGCGACTCTAAAGTAGCGGGCGTCAGGGGCTGCGAAAGCGCCACACTGAGGACCGGCTTAGGAGAAGCTTCGTCGTCAGTTTTGGGCCTCGATTGTCTCTCTTTCCTTTTCTTTGCATTTTTTGTGAACTCCGGTAGTCGGATGGCTATCCGACGACATTTCTGGAAAATTAAACTGGTGTCCAAAATAGTTGTTGTTGTATCTTTCGGCTTTTCCCGGTTAGGGGTCGCCACAGCGAAACTCCGGTCCGCTAATGATTGGCAGCAGATTTTTACGTACCGACTTGCCAGGCCTGACGCACAACCTTCAACGAAGGTACGCCCATTCACGCATGTCTCCACACAGAAGACGCTTTAGCTGAGAATCGAACAGGACAACGTCTTACTGTGAGGCGACAACACTACCGCAGCACCACCACCGCAAGCAAAATTATACAGACGCTTAATAGTGCGTTGGTTAAATCTAGCACAAAACCGACAACCAGAAACGTTGTGATCAGGGCGTAGGAAAGGAATACAGTAAGAATGAAAATCCTTATGAGGTATTTGCTTCCCACAAGAAATACAATTATTAACTTTTTCTGACATCGGTCTGGAACAAGAAAAACGTTTCCCCGACGGGATACTTAGCTTTACAGAAGACTTCGGATCGGAAACTTGAACACGAAAATCTCAGGAGTTGGCAGACCGGCACGTGAGAACTGTTTTGGGCACCGCGCAGCAAGAAAGACTGAAGAAAATGGCGTCGGCCGCATCTTTTATACCCCTGACAACCTGACGTCAGGGAAGGGGCGACAGCAGCCGATGCAGGACCCAGGACTTTGGAATTCAGGCCGACTGAGGGCAACCTGCCAGAAGGATTACCCAAATGTAATGACTGCAATAGTGAACCACGAAGAACATCTCTCCACCTCTTCAAATGCAGAAGGACTAGGAGAAGCCAAAAGTACTCTCTTCTGATCCAAGGCTCTAGAAGCAGACAACTCCAAACCCTTGCAGAGCCCCAGCACTGAAAGGGGGGTGGGAGCTGGGATGTCATGTGCCAGGGCTCAGAGGGAAAGCAATGGCTCCAAAACCTTTGGAGTAGAGGACATTCCCTTGGACCCAATGCAGATGCTTCGGCCCCAAGATCCACAGTGCTGTAAGAAAGTCATAGTCGATTGGATCACAGATGTTGTTAGAGCCGAGGAGGGAAGGGCCATCGGATGCTATTTGTCAACTATTGATACTTCCAAATCAGAGGGCTCTGAAATGAGAGGTCAGATCAGAGAAGGAGAAAATCAAAGGCACAAATGTAAGGTGGCTCACTGACTCAGTGGGGGATGGAGCAAGCAAAACCTCCATCTCTATCTGCATTCTGAGGAATCTCCTCATCATCCTGTCCACCTCTGCTTCAGAAAGGCTCTGGAAAGATCTGATGGAAGACGAGGGAGGTCTCAATGACTTCTTCGGGGTTGGAGGAAGGAAGACCTCACAGTAGCAGATATGGCCTCCAGGGAGGGACTCGAGTTCAGTGCAGAGGAGGTGAAAAAGTTTGTGTCGGACCCAAAGGCTTTGGATCCAAAAACTTCAGAGTCTTAGCCGGTGTTTCAGAAGTAGTTTTTAGGAAGAGACCAGGCAGGTGAGCGTTTCCTGTGCTCCCTGGGCTCCTTGTGCTTTCTTGTGGGGATTTGAGCCCCTGATTCTCAAGATGGCCTAACAGAAAAAGAAGATCGAGAAAAAAGACCCCTAAGAAAAAGTTTGTTCTCGCATTCCACCAGACCAAGGGAAATGCAATTCAAACAAATATCACAGGATACGTCCAAATGACTTGGCCCTAGATAGTAAACACATTTCCTGTGGGCATCAGACTGAGGGATCTTGTGGCATAGGAAGTGCATTTTTTGAACCCAACAGGTTTGTCAGCCATACATCAATTTGTAACTACACTACACAACAGAACAAATAGGTTTACGAGAAAGAATTTTATATATATGTAGATGGAAACAGTTTTTTTTATAAAGAAGGAAACAGCCGAAGGTATGAAAGCATCTAAGACCTAATAATAAAAAGATTTGTACAATGGTAAAGAAAGAGAGAGGCTACAAAATAAGAAATAGAAGATAATATCTAAGCTGTCTATGCAAACCCAAGGTGTGAAGAACCTTCTCACTGGCAGACTGTGGAGAAGGAAAAATGAAGGAGAATGAATAGATTAAGGGACAACTCATTAACCACCATGGGCATAAAAGAATTAGTGTAAAGAGATATCCCTGTCTCTGTAAAAAACTAAAAAAAGCAAAATGCCCATGACAGCCTGAAGTTCAGACACTCTCTTGGTAGAAGTAAGGGCAAAAAAGAACAGTCTTCCAAGTGCAATATGTTGCAGGGAAGCTGAAGAAGCAGGCTCAAAAGGAACCTGGGTCAATTTTTCAAGTAGACAACTGAGGTCCCAAGAAGGTGGAATAGGCTTTCTGGGAAGCCTGATATGAAGGACACCTTTAAGAAATTGTTTGAACTTGAACCTAGAGGCCAGAGGAGGAGTCAACGGCAGACAAGCAAAGACTGCTGAAATAAGTTATGTACTTACCATAACTTAGCATCTGTGTTATCCAGTTTCATTATGCATCACTACTGGGTCTACAGATCAGACCTCGGATCCAACTTGGCCATTTCTCCAGACTTACAATCACAGCCTCAAGCTCCTCCGTCTCCCATAATACCCCACTGCTTCTCTAAACCCTCAGATCAAGTTTGCTGTCCTCTCAAAGGTGATTTAGATTCATACTACTAGAAAACCAAAAGTAAGTGACCACACTGAAGCTCAAACAAGGAACCTATGGGTTCCCATATCCTATCGCCCTCAGCTGATTTGGTCTGGAGGAGGGCGGGTGGGATGTGATGTATAATAACTGGACAACACAGATGGTAAGTTATGGTAAGTACATAACTTTTAATCTGATGTTGGCCATTTTCATTACGCCTCACTACTGTGTCAGTGTTCCCAGCTACGTAATCTCTCGGTGGTCCTCAAGGAAACATATGCCTGAGCACTGCAGAGCCAAAGGATGCTCTGTTTCTAGAAATAAAGTTCAACTTATAGTTTGAGACAAATGTATAAGATTTGCACCAGGTTGCTGCTGCACAAATTTCATTAATAGGAATTCTCGCTGAGAAAGCTGACTAGGTAGACATAGACCTGGTAGAATGAGATCTAACAGGACGGGGAATTTGCACATGCCATGCTGACAGCAGATCACAGAAATACAGTCAGTAATCCAGTTGGCTAAGGTAATTTTGGATACGGCCTGACAATCTATTTGGTGAGAAAGAGATGAACAATTGCTCAGATTTTCTACGTGGTTTTATTCTTTGTAGGTAGAAGTACAACAGTCTATGCACATCCAGCGGATGCAGCATACATTTGCCCTTATTGGAATAATTTGGGTAGAATACAGGCAGGTGAGTAGTCTGGTTAATATCGGTCTCTGTGGCAACCTTTGGTATGAAGGAAGAGTTTATTCTGAGGGAGAAGATCCTTGAAAAAGGTAATGTAAGGTGACTGGGAAGATTAAGCTTGTAATTCCAATACTCTTCTTACTGAAGAAATGGCCAATATTAAAGCAGTCTTTCAAGACAAGTATTTTAAGTCACGTGAGCTAGCAGGTTCAAAGGGTCTCTAAGCAAGGTCTTGAAGCACACAAGTCAGATCCCAAGGAGGGGATGGATCTTTTAAAAAAACAACACTAGACGTTAGCTTTTTAGCTTTTTGTCTTGCACTTTCCCTTTGCTATTATTTTATTCCGGGGAACTACCAGCTGCTGTACGGATCATAAGAGCTCTTACTATTCGCTCAGAGCGCTGCTAATATCCTTACTATACAAAATTACCTCCCTCTTAACGCAGTGCTGCCCAACTGCTACACGGAGGTTTTATTTAGCAATTCAAGCAGTCTCCTTTGGTGGAACATAGTCTCAATGCCTTACTTGGTCTTAAGGTCCGATATATCTTCAAAGGATCTGCTGAGGGAAGCAAACGCTAATGATTAAGCTGCACCACTACTCTGTGTGTATTCATTGCGCTATTTAACTCAGGGTCTCCCCTTTTTATGTTTTATGATGCCTAGTGCTTATGTGGCTTTTGGACCTACGGTGACCCTGGTAGTAACATCTAGTCCGCTGCCGGGACTGATAGATCTTTAGCCTACCTACGCACAATTTTTAACCCATCTCCAGCGTTGCTTGTTAAGAAGTGGGATGAACTTACGACACCTCAGACTTGTGTAGGTAGTTACCCTCCTAATCTCTCATAACTGCTAGATGTTTGTCTTTAGCCTTATATTAGTTAATGATTTAATAACAGTCTGACCATTCAGGTAATGTGGACACTAACCTGAGTAATTACTGCCTATTCCAATGCATTTCATGGTAGAAATAAGGTACTAGTCTGGATCTTTTTTAACTCATACTTGGTTTAACAGTGTTGTTTGTTACAAGGTCCTTCCTTGCCCTTCTGGCTCTGTTATATTAAATTGGACCTAGTAGTACTTTCTGCCAATTGCTGTATAAACCGACTGTGGGAAACACTCCAGTTGTACTGTTTGTTAAGCATACTAGTTAAGACTGCTGTATCTCTTCTGTTTTAAGGTCTCTAAAGCACTCTTTATAGACCGGTGTAAAACTGCTGTTACAAGGTTGTTTGATGCATTTCAGACATACTGCTTAGCAACTGTTTCACATTTGTTCTCACCTACGATATTTCTGTTCTTCTGTTCGATAGAATTTTATATAGTTGTAGACTTTGCTATTGGTCAGTACCTTATAATGTGATTGCCCATAACCAATTGTATGCACTGAAATACTGGGTTCACTATCCTATTTTACTATTCAAAGAACTGCATTTTTATTTTCTAATCCCTTCTATATCTGTTTGTCCCCACCGCTCTAGGTTTGAATCTCCTATCTTACAGTAGAACTGATAAGTATCTACCTACCCGGTGAAAGGACCCCCAGCAAACAAATCTTCCTACACCTCCATAGCAAAGAACTTGCCATCCTGCTTAGGAACCCTGTTCTAGGTGGCAAGAAAGCATGTGCTATTCTTACTTAGTGGTAACACTGTACACTTGTATATTCCTGCTATATTTATGTAACTATACGACCTAGCCAAGCCACCCAGCAGCCATACTCTCCTCCCCACCCCTTACTACTTATATTTTTCCCTCTCCTTGGACTGTCTTCTGCTACTTGATATCTTGTTCTTCACTTCCTGTGAGGTGTCCTGCACCTAGCTACTTTTAGGAGCCCTCGCAAACCCTGTTACCTCTTATCTCTGCTCTCTCACCCCTACTGTAATTTCTCACTTTGCCCACTAGATGGCGCTCTAAACCAGGTCATCTTTTTATACTTCCATCTTTCTCCCGTTCTTAACCCTAGTCTCAGTTTAGCCCTGAGCACTGTAAACTAGACGTTGAACATTCTCTTGGCCACCCTTGTTTTCCTCATAATTAACTACTTTTTTTTCACTATTACTGTACCTCTGTATCCTGTACCTTCCTTGTTCTTCCTCCCCCCATACCTACTCTTCCCACCTACTGCTCCCAGTAGTCAGCAGCCCACTGATTGTTTTCTGCTGCCATTCATCACTGACCTGTTCTTCCCACTCCGTTCGCCCTGCAGGCTCACTCCGCTCCCCTAACCCTTCCCCCAATTCTCACCCACCCCAGTGCTCCTAGCCATATACTTCTGTAGCCACACCCCCACCCATGATCTTCCTATCACTATCTACTTCCACCTAACAATCCCACCAACCTCTATATCACACTAGTTTATTACCTTTTTTTTCAAGCCCACTCCCTAACCTCTTCACAGAACACCCTCCATTAATAATATTTTCAGTTTTTCCCTCTTAAACCACATTTATTTCATTTAACTGTACTCCTCTACCATTAATCTTCTCTTCCTCATACTGCACTTTTCTCCTTCTCCCTCCTTTCCCTTATTCCATTTCTCTCTTTCACTCATCAAACTCCAACACCTTACCTACACAACCAAATGGACCCAACACTTAAGTATTATCATGCTAACCTGCTACTCTTAATTACAACTCTTGCTTCTCTTACAATACCATACACACTAACCTCCATTGAACACTTTTCCCTTCCTGGACATCGCCACCCCTACCAAGAAACTTTACCGGTTTCTCTCATTAACTCCCTCAACCATAGTAACATAACCTCTACCTCCATCTATGTACTTCCAAAGTACCATAGATCTACCCATAGTACTTACTTCCTTATCAAAAAAAACCCAAACTACTACTACAAAACCCTTAAACTTGTTCAATGGCCACAGCCTTACCCACTACTAGATGGCGATATTCATCCTAACCCTGGCCCCAACACTGATATTACCAATAACCCACCTGATCTAACTACTCCAGCTATCTCCACCCTAAATAGATCATCCAACTCCCTCCTGACAGCTCACCTCAACATCCGTAGCATTAATAATAAAATCACCCACCTACATGCACTCTTAGATGTCCACTCATTTGATATTCTCTGCATTTCAGAGACATGGCTAAAGCCCTCAACTCTGGACCATGAGATCACCCCTCCTGGATACAACATCCTGAGATGTGACTGGATAACCAAAAAGGGTGGAGGGGTAGCCATTTTGTATAAATCTGAACTCCAACTTTCACCCTTCAAATTGCCCCTACCCTCACAAACTAATTCTGAAACCCTTACTGCAAAACTACAAATAAATATCTCCAAATCTATCTATCTAATTTGCACCTATCTCCCCCCAGGAAATAACATCTATACTCTTGAAAAAAATACTTAGTTACCTCTCTATCCACCTACCCCAAGAAACCATTGTGTTAGGTGACTTTAATATGGACTGGGCTACCTGTAATTCCACCAATCCTACCAATCACATAAATCTTTATGGATTCACACAAATAATAACCACACCTACCAGAATCCACAAACCAAACAGTAAAGAAACCATCCTTGACTGGATCCTTCTAAACAGTCACCTTGACTCTTATAAACCAGGTATCCTTCCAGATGATATCAGTGACCACATGTTAACCTATATCAAACAAAAAAATTACAGCCCCAACACCAATATTTTTAAAACCTCCCATTCCAAGAAATTCTTTAACCCTGACAGTTTCCAAAATGAACTTAAAGCATGCAACTGGTCAACATTGTTTCATCTTGAACTTGATGAAGCAGTAACCTACTTTAATACCAGATTTCTTCAAACCCTTGACTACCACACCCCCTATCACTCGTCCCAAATAAGGACTAAAACTGCCCCTGGCTCACAAAGCAAACTAGACAAAAGATCCTCCTCAGAAATAAAATTTGGGCCAAATGGAGAACCTCCAGAAACCCAACAGACCACCTCTACTTTAAGCAGTTAAGAAATGCCACCAAGAAAGACATTCGCAAAGACAAAAAAGACTATTACCTCCACCTACAACAAACCCACCAACAACATCCACAAAAATTCTGGTCTGGCATTAACAAGCTTCTTCAACCTGGGCACTCTAAAACTCCTACCCCTTCAGGATTCAACCAAAATAACTGTAACCAAATTCCTGATGCTTTTAATAACTATTTTACTGATGCCATTCTATTCCTAGCTAATACTTTACCATCCCACAACCACTCCCCCACTAAATACCACTAATACTCCATCACCAACCTTTCTTCTGCAACCTGTACCTACATCCCTCATTTGCAAACTCCTTCAAAAACTTAAGCCATGTACCCCTTCTGCTGACGGTCTTCCAGCTGAATACCTGCAAATTGCAGCTAAAGCCATTGCCTATCCCATATCCATCATTATAAATAGAACAATTTTAGAAAGCAAAACCCCTTCATTATGGAAGGTTTCCCACATAATCCCCTTACATAAAGGCAGCCCATCTTCAGAACTCTCCAACTTTCGGCCTATCGCCTTACTCTCTCCATTAGCTAAAATAATGGAAAAATGTATACACAGACAACTGCTCGACCACCTGCTCCAAAATAATTTACTTGCCAACTGCCAGCATAGTTTTAGGCCTTACCATAGCACAACAACTGCCCTGCTATCCTTCTCTGACACCATTAACAAAAATCGAAACAACAACACTTTTTCCTCAGCATTACTCATTGACCTCTCAAAAGCCTTTGATATGGTGAACCATCACATACTTATTGACATTCTAAAAGCTCAATCACTTCATCCTCAAACATTACAATGGTTTAAATCCTATCTAGATAATAGACAGCAAGCAGTACTTTGGGAAAACAATCGTTCTTCATCCCTCCCTGTGAACATTAGAGTACCACAAGGCTCTATCTTAGGACCTCTTCTCTTCTCTTTGTTCATTAATGATCTACATACCCCCAAGCCACCTGCATACAATATGCTGATGACTCCACCTTAATTTGTTCAGCCAAGTCCATAACCTCTCTCCAGTCCCTAACCCAAACAGTATTTAACAGTGTTGAACACTGGTTCATGAAACACTGCCTTCTTCTCAACCCCAAGAAAACAAAACTATTGCTCTTTGCTCCTACTCATAAGTCACCTCAATTGCACTTCGCAGTAACTTCTAACAATGGAACCAAAATATCCCCTGATACTACCACCCGTCTACTGGTGGTAACAACTGACAACAACCTTAGCTAGGATGACCATATTAATTTCACTATTAAGTCTGTCAACAAAAAACTAGGCACCGTCTACAGAATCAAAGCCTTCCTCACCCCTGTAGCCAAAATCACTATTGCTCAGACCCACCTTATCTCCACCCTGTTCTATGCTTCAGCTATATACACCAATTTATTTAAAACCAACCTCTCCAAACTTTCCACCAGTTATAATAACATAGCCAGATTAGCCACTGGCTCCCCATTTAGAACTCATCACTTTCATAACCTCAAATAGCTGGGATGGTTAGAACTTGAAAACCAACTACTTTTTCAACAACTTATCACCCAAAAGATCCTTTACTATCCTAATAACACCCCAATCCTCACCAACCTCATCACCCCCTACAAAAATCTTGCAACACTACGCTCAGCAAATAAACTCATAGTCTCTTCCATTAAATCCAACAACAAAGCTGGGGACTCACTTTTTACCAACACCATAGGGAAAAGTTGGAACCATCTCCCTAGTGAACTTTCCAACCTTTCTTCCTCTCTTCTTTATAAGAAGCATCTTAAAGAATATCTAAAAACTCACTGGCTTTGCCCCTGTTCCAATCCTGACTGATATCTATTTTTTGCTCTCTCTCTTCACTTCTCTACTCCTCTTTTCTATGTTGCCTACCTGTAAAAGGTCTTCCTTTTTAGAACTCAAGCGACTTCTATTATTGAATCAAAAAAAAAATTTTTTTTTATTTTTAAATCTCATTCATTATTGTTCATTGCCCTCTCAAATTTTTGCCCTTTGTATTTTTTTCTTAGCTTATATTTAAAGGACTCTGTATAATTTGACCTCACCCTTATGTAAAAAATGTACCATTACTCACTTTAATATTTCTTTATACTGTATTTCTTTGTTTGTTTTGTCATTGTTTCTGCTTGGAGCTTTTCTCCCTGGGACTCTACTGAAAATGGACATGTATCCAGTTAGACTAGCCCGGTCAACAAATGTAAAATAAATAAATTATTGGAGGTCTAAGATGAAAGACTCTTTTGAAGGCCCTGCATAACATTGAAGTGGAGAGGGAAGATGAAAGACTGCAACCTTTCCCTACATGAAAATTCGTAATAGCTGCTAGCTGCAACTTTATAGTGGAAAAACTAACTCTAAGCTGAAAAAGTGAACTGAGAAGCATATGAATATCCAAAATAGAAGCCAAAAAAGGATCAATATTAAATTCTGACCCCTAAATGGAAAAAAAATCTTCCATTTACTATTATATATGTTTTTGGTGGAAGACGTCTGAGAAGAAAGTATAATCTCTCGAACATAGGGGGCCAGCCTGGACTTTTGTAGAATCACTGGAAGTGGAGAAACCAAGTGATTATTCTCAGGGATTGGAGACCGGGAATCTGACATTCCGACGGATGGGAAATTAGATCCTGCCTGGGATCCAGTATCCCTGGAGGATACTTGCTGTGAGACCGCAGGAAGGGGAACCATACTGGACGAGGCCAGAAGGGGGCAATGAGGATGAGAGTGGTCTCCAACCTGCTGGTTTTCTGTAAGACTTTGGGAATGAGGAGAATCGGAGGATAAGCATACAGGAGACCCCAGGGGCCAATCGTGGACTACAGCGTCCCTGGGTTACTCCACCAAAGGAGGATCAGAGTGAAGTACTTGCTGCACTTGTTGTTCAGAGGAGAGGCAAAGAGGTTGCAGCAAGGCTGGTCCCAACGTTTGAATATCTGATTCGCTATTGACTGGCTCAGGGACCACTCATGTGGGCTTAAGGTCAATCTGCTCAGTCTGTCTGACAGAATTCGGACTCCCCCAGAATGTGCAATGCAATAAGAAAACTGTTTGAAGAGATCGCCCATTCCCAAACCCTTACGGCCTCCCAGCACAACGGATATGATCAGGATCCCCCCTGCTTTTTGATGTACCACACAACCGACATATTCTCACATATTCTCTGTAAGAATTTCAATCATTCCCAGAGAGAGTGTGGCAGTCCTGAAAGGCTTGCAACGTCAGCAGAACCGCCCTCATCTCCAGTATATTTATGTGCAATTTGGTCTTTGTTGTGGATGACATGCCTTGGACCATTCTTCCCTGAAAATGCCCCCCCCCATCCACCCCAACAGGGAAGTGTCTGTGGTCACTGCGGCTATAGGCGGAGGAGAAATGAAGTGTCTGCTGAGATGAAAGTCTTCTTGTAAGCATCCACCACCACAGATGACACTTGCAAATTGGAGTTAGCCTGATGGGGGTTGACAATGGATAAGAACAGACCACTGGACTGCTTGGGTCCACCGGAGAACTTGCATGAAGAATCTTGCTAAAGGAACCAAAAGGATGGCAGCTGATAATGGACCCTAGGGCCATGAGGACCAGGCGAAATAGCAGTTTTGGGGTATCTAGTAACAGCTGAACCTGCTGTCTCAATGATCTTATTCTCTGTGGAGGTAGGGCAGCTATCTGTGTGGTTGCATTCAATTGTGCCCTTATACACTCTATGTCCTGTATGGGAGACATCTTTGACTTCTTCAAATTCACTGCGATTCCCAGGCTATTAAAGAGTTGTAGCATAACCTGAATGGCTTGAAGTAGTTGATGCCTTGTAGGAGCTGTCAGGAGCCAAATCGTCTGTGTATCAAACACCTGGAATCCTTGCAGTCGAAGTGGGCTGCAACCACTGCCATGCATTTGGTGAACATCCACGGGGCGGTAGTGAGACCAAAGGGCAGTGCTCTGAACTAGTAATGATTGGCTCCCAGCTGGAAGGGCAAATGCACCCGTCTATTTTGATATGATAGTATATGTCCTGGAGATGTACAGAGCACATCCAATCATCCTTGTGTAGATGTGGTAGAATGGACTGTACCGTAACCATGCGGAACTTCGACTTCTTTACGAACAAATTCAGACTGCTCAAATCTAAGATTGGTTGAAGGTTCCCCGTTTTCTTTGGCACCAAAAAGAAGCGTGAGTAATTTCCACATTCGTGATGTTAGGTTGTAACTTCCTGGATTACTTTTTTTCCTAGAAGTTTCTGAACTTCTAGAATGGCATTCTCCCTCTGACTGGGTGGCACACTGGAGAGACATCTCCCACAACTGCGGGGAGGAAGGGAAAAGAGAATATAATAATCTCTGGAAATTATATTCAACACCCAATTCTCATTTGTTATGTTTGCCCAGGCGTCTGGATGTAATGATAGTTTGCCCCTGACTGCCTCCAGAGTAGGACAGTCAGGCAGGGCCTCAGGAGCACTGTTGGGGCCCATCAGAGAAAGGTTCTGTACTGCCCTGGTTTTGTGGACCCTCTCTCCCTATGGGGCAGCATCGAGCATTAAATCCTCTCTCTCTCTCTCTCTCTGCCTGTGGAAGAGGATTCATTCTGCAAGGCCAGGAAAGACCCTTGAGACTTAAGGAACCATATCTTCTTCCCACTCTGTTGGTTCCTGGAGGTCTGTTGAGGGGGGAGAAAACTTAATTCCTACAACAGATAAGGTCTTAACTTCCTGCTCACTGCGGGTAAGAGTTTCTTTAACTGTGCAAATAGCGAGGAACTGCTGAAAGGGGCATTTATGAAAGACACCTTAAAGGGGTCTACAAACCCACAAAGCCTCATCCAGGCATGTCTCCTAAGGGTTATGCTTGAACTGGCTGCCCTAGAGGTTCCTTCCGCAGCATGGGAAATTAACCTCATTGAGGAATTAGCAATGGAGTACACAGTGGTCAGTTGGAGAGAGATACCTTCTTGAGGCCCTCCTCTGGCAAGGACCTCACCAGAGGGTTGGTGTACTCCTTGGTCAGATCTCTTTGCAGGTGCATAAAGTGTGACAAATAATTTAATGCTCTCAGCATAAAGGAGGCTGAGGCATACACAGTTCCCATGTCTGTTCAAAGCCCGAGGCTCTCTATTCACGGGATGAACAGAGGAGTTCTGCTCAGCCAGCTCCTTCTCAGTGGCTATTGAGACCACAATGGCATCAACTGGGACAACTTTACTCCAGAATTGATGGTCACTGGTGGGGTCTAAGGTATTTATCCTCACATTTAGGGACGGGCTCCACGGTGTCTGGATTCTTCCACACCCGGCAGGCGATTAGGTCAATCAGCTTGTCCACTGGTGGGGTCACCCATGATTGTAGTTGGGCCCATCCTCCTGAAGGACTCCAGGAACACTGACTCCTTGGAAGAAAGGGGTTGGGATAGCCACCCTATGCTTTTAAGTATTTCCAAAATATCAATGAAGGAGATGTTGTTGGGTGGAGATCAGGATGGACCCTTCCCTTTCATCGAAGTCAGTGTCTTCTGTCAACGATTCCTGAGGGAAGTCTAGGCTCTTCCTCTTGCACAGTCTCTTCCAATGAGCCTCCCCTGCAAGATACTCGGGTCATGACTTGGAAGACAGAGGGCCCTCTTGTTGAGGGTAGGTCTGGATGCTCTCCTGGAGGGGCTGACCCTTGAGAAGGATGGGAGCACAGCTCTGATCAGAAGGAGATTGGGAAGGGGAGAGGGGCCGCATCTCATTGTTTGGAGAAAGCCCACTCTACTAACTGGAAAGCAGATGAAGCCGGGGAAGTTTATTTCCTCTCACATGGAGCTGGAGCTACCAAGGGGGAGAAGGACAAAGCCATCCCAGATCTGACACCTCCAGAAGGCACTGGGCTTGAACTGTCAAAGGTTGAAACCCCCAGGGGCAGAGATGGCTCTGAAAAGGTGGGTACTAAGGCTAACCCCAAGGAGCCAGAGCTGACGTCTCAGGTCCAGGACCTACTCCGCTCTGAAGCATTGGAGCTGACACTGCTGGAATTGAAGAAAGGCAAATTCCACACTCGACACCTCAATCTGGAAAGCCAGATCCTGGAGTTCCGAAACTGGAGGATGGATTGGACAAGAACACTGAGGTATTGGGGTCGGGGACAGGCTGGTCTGAACAGTTGGGAATGGGGAAGGAGATTTGTTCTGATTTGGAGTGTGACTGCGGGATCTCTGATCAAAGGAGTTTTTGTCTGGAAACAGGAAGATCTGGATCCGTAAAACATCTGTAGGATCCAAAAGGCTACTCGGACCTGAAGGCTGAGGATCTGACAGAGATAGTATCTTGTCCAATGCTGACTCTGTCGGATCCGAAGAGCTTCTCGGACCCAAAGAGACACGGGAACATGTAGGATCTGACGTAGAAGGATCCAACAACTTTTTGCGCTTCTCCAGTAAAGAAGACGTGGACCCTGGGGCAGCTTAGGAGGCACGCTTCTTAGCAGTGGAAGTTTTAACTCCAGAGGTCAGCAAGAGACCTCTCAAAATCAACTTACTTTGCCAATTAGCAAGAGCTAGGGGACTGAAGGCTACGCAGATGTCACAATAGACTGTCAAGTGCCCAGGCCCCAGATAATGCACACACCTCCTGTGGGCATCTAACTGGGGAATTTCATGCTCACAAGAGGTGCACCTTTTGAAACCACTGGGTTTATCAGACATGCTGAATGGATAGTGCACCCACACACAAGCACACATCCCATTAACACTACAGAGGTAGCTAACACTAAGATAAACCAAAAATACTGGGAAAGCTTTTTTTTTTTTTTTTTTAAAAAGAGAAGAAAGAGAAAAGGGAAATGACAGTAAGAAAAAAACGTGGATGGTGGGAAGCAACCCTAATGCATTTGAGAAGCTCTGATAACAGCTAGCTTAAAAAGGGAAGGAAGGAGTACAAAAAACTAACCTAAAAAATAAAAAATACACACATGTATATATATATATATATATATATATATATATATATATATATATATCTAAATAAATATATATATATATATATATATAAAGGAGCAAAAATTGCAACGGACAGAACTCACTGTAGACTAAAAATAGGAAAAATCGCGTATCTTTGAGCTGAGGCTGCTGAATCTTCTCTGTACTAGAAGGCGGCAAACGAGATCCGAGGAGTTAGAGAAGGAGTGAGGCATTACGGGAGAGGGAGGAGCTTGACGGGAAGGAAGTAGTATAAAAAACTAACCTAAAAAATAAAACACACACACATGTATATATATATATATATATATATATATATATATATATATATATATATATATACACACATATATATATATATATATATATATAAAAAGGAGCAAAAATTGCAACGGACAGAACTCACTGTAGACTAAAAATAGGAAAAATCACTTATCTTTGAGCTGAGGCTGCGGAATCCTCTCTGTACTAGAAAGCGGCAAACGAGATCCGAGGAAGTTCATAGGTTCATAGATTCATAGGTTGATACTAGGCTACCTGCCCTAGGGCATTTATAAGCCTAGCCAGAGTGCGTTTGGCTTTCGCCACCCTTTTAGATTAGTTGACTGTGCCTCTGTATAGTAGGTCACAGAAGGTAGCCCTTTTAAGGTTAGTTTACTGTACCTCTGTCAAGCAGGGACACAGAAGAGATCCCAGGGGTAAACTTACGATCTCCCAGCCACTCGTCAAGATTTCTCTTGAAGAGGGTCAGTGAGGGGCTCTGCCTAACATGGATTGAGATTTTGTTCCAGAGTGAGGGGAGACTCTGAGATATGAATCTGTCCCTCCAGCATGTCCTATTTATTTCTGTGCTGAGGTTCAAGTCCCTGGAACGTGTAGCTCTAAGGGATTTGGATTTCCTGAGGTGAAGCATGTCCATTAATTCTGGGTTGGACATGGCTTTATACGTCAGACACAGATCGCCTCTGAGTAGGCGGTATGCAACTGAGTAGAGCTGGAGTTTCTTTAGCCGAACTGCATAGGGCATCTGTTTGAGCCCCTTGATCCTCTTGATGAGATACTTTTGGGGACTTTCCAGTTGCTGAAGGTGTCGGGTAAGGTACATTCCAAACGGGGCATTGTACTCAATTATGGGCCTGATAAGTGATGAGTAGAGAGGCACAATGACCTCTCTTGATCTAGATGTGAACCCTTTCATGATAAGGTGGGCTATATAGAAGGTCTTTCTAACCACTCTGGCAACGTGATTGTCAAAGGAGAGATTGCTATCTACTTGGGTCCCCAAGTCCCTAATTACTTCTTCTGTACTTAATGGATTACCACCTATGTGGTAATTTGTGGGCACTGTTTTTCCCAAAGGGGATGACTATGCACTTTTTGGCATTTAGCTTTAGGCCATGGCTCTGGCACCAATTATCCATCTCTGTCAGACCCTTTTGGAGGATGCTTGTGTCAGCTGGAGAGTCAATTACTGCACCCAGTTTGCAGTCCTCTGCGAACTTGGTCAGCCATAGTCCACCCGTGTTAGCCTGTACCTCAGAGAAATATATACCGAACAAGAGAGGTCCCAGGACTGAGCCTTGTGGGACATGCCACCTGCTATTCTGACCATGTGGGTTCTATCCCTGAGCCAGTTTGCAACCCATCTTGTGACATAGGGGTTGATATTTAAGCTGGTGAGCTTATTTATGATGCCCGTGTGGGGCATTGTGTCAAAGGCTTTTGTGAGGTCCAGGTAGGCTGTGTGGACCACCTTCCCTTCATCTATGGTTTTGGTAACTGTTTCAAAGAAGTCGACCAGGTTCAAGAGGCAAGTCTGGAGAAATGGCCAAGTCGGATCTGAGATCAGATCAGTAGACCCAGTACTGAGGCATAATGAAATGGACAACATCAGATCATGAACTTTAACTGAAGAATATGCCAACACACCATGGAGCAGACCACACAAGTAAGAAATAACCAGAGGAACCTCCAAAGGTAGATGATCCAGATGGCGAAAGAGGCAGCAGACAGAAAATCTTTTCTATTTGGACACAAGGGATTTTCTGGTATTGGGTTTTCTGGCCTCTTACAGAACAAAGCATGCCCTCAGAAAAGAGGTGCCTAAAAGGGATCAAAACTCTATCACCCACAGTGTCAAGTGGAACAGTGATCCCTTGTCTTGTGAGAAGATTCACCTGATGAGGTAATTTGTGGTAATTGCCCCTGGCCAAGTGAGAAAGAATGGGGAAACATTGCTGTCTGGGCCAAATGGCAGTCACCAGCAAGATTCTGGGAGAGTCCTCCCTGATCTTGTGCAGTACCTCGGGTAATGCTGGGGGTGGGGTGGGTTTTGGAGTATACAGAAACATTCCCTTCCAAAGAAGGGACATGGCATCCACCTTCTAAGTTAGAAGACTTGGGACTCTGGAACACAATAGAGGAAGTTGTGTTTTCAAATGGGAGGCAAAAAGATCACATGAAAAATACTCCACTGAATGAGCTTATGTCCTAGACCTCCTCAGAGTGTCTCCCACTAGACTGTGCTCTGAAGGAATGTAGACAGTCTGAAGAGTCACTTTATACCAGATAACTAGATCCCAAACTCGTAGAACCGGTTTCCAAAGGAGACAGGACCTCGAGCCTCCCCTGTTTATTGAAATGCCACATGACTGTGGTGTTGTCGGTGAAGAGTTTGAGGGGCTTAGGATGAAAAGCTTGCAGAGCCCTCATCTTCTTTATATTGACATGATCTGACTATTGAGGAGGCCAAAAATCCCTGGACTTTTAGGGAGCCACAAGAATCTCCCCACCCCATGTCTGAGGCTTCCGTGAAAAGCTCAGTGAAAGGCAGGAATTAGAGTCTTAAAGGAAGTCCTGGATTGAGAGAGTTGATGAATCCACCACTGAAGCTCAAGGAAGAAAAGGAACAGAGAAGTCCAGGGGGTTGCAGTGTTGGCGCCACACCAATCTGAGGAACTATTAAAATTTTCTCATATGGAACTTTGTAAGAGGAAGCATGGAAATTGTGAAGGCCATAAATCCCAGAACTCTGAAAAATTCCCTGGCTGCGACAAAGGACAGAGGAAGAAGAGACTGGAAAAAGGTGGTCAGGGCCAGAACTTTGGGGGCAGGAAGAGATGCAGCACAGGAATGGTCTGAAGCCTGCATCCAAGGAAGACAATTGTGGGAAGGTGACGGAACTGATTTCTGCAGGTTTATGGTGACCCCTGGACTGTGTAAAAGATAAATGGTGAAATGGAGATCTTGCAAGAGACTGGTAGGAGGAGGAGCTTGAATAAGCAGATTGTCTAGGTAAGGAAAAATTTGTATACTTCAAAGACTGAAAAAAACAATAACAGGAGAGAAGTATTTAGTGAATTACCCTGTAGCAGCAGAATGGCCTAAAGGCAAAGCAAAGAACTGAAAATGCAAGGAAAAATCATAGAAATGTAAAAGTTTCCTGAACAAACAATGAACGGTGATATGAAGGTATGCATACCTGAAATCTAGAGATACCAGAAAGGCCTGGAGGAGAGGCAAACGAAACGAGGTCTGATCCAAAAAGAAGGCATCTTGAGAAAGATGTTGAACAAGAAAAGATCAAGAATTCGTCTCCATGTACCCTCCTTCTGGGGAACCAAAAACATTCTGCAGTAAAACCCTTTCCTCACCTGTGTGGGAGGAATGAGATGAATGGTGCCCTGATCCAAACATGATTCCAGAACCTCTGGAAAATGAGGAGTCTGTTCTCAAGGAGGAACCAGGAAATAACCCTGACAGTTAATTGACCGTATCCACAATCTGAGGTGATCCGATACCAATTTGGAAGAGACAAAGAGAGGTGAAGAGACAAATGGACCTGAATGAGTGGAAAGGAAGGTCAAATGTTAAATATAGCCAGGCATATCTGGAAAAGACTTTTTCTGGGAAGGAGTCTAAGCAGACTTAGAAGGAACATGCAGAGTACCCTTCGTACCCTTGGTGGGGGTGGGGGGGGGTGGGGGGTGAGTCTATGAACAAAAGCAGACTTAGAAGAAATGTTCCTCTGAAACTTGGGAATAAGAGGAACCAGAAATGCACTTAAGTTCCTGAAATGCTTTACCCATATCCTGGAGGGACTTTAAGTCATCAGCAGTTGTCCCCAAAAGACCTTTGTTACCCAAAGGTGCAACCAAAAGCTTGGCCTTAATATCATCAGGCAAAGCCTGAAGATGTAGCCAAAAATAATGCCTCATCGCCGAACCAAAGGAAGCAGCTACATCATAGCTGCATTTCATTGAGTGACACGTAAAATGGGAAGTGGACTCCAACAGGGAAAGGGCAGAAGCCTTCACATCAGAATTAGGATTGTCTGATACCACCTTAGAAACATGGGAAAGGAGGGCCAAAAAAGTAGAGTTGTGTAAAATCTTACTATAATAGTAGATGTCCTTCACTTTCTAGTTGCAGTTTTCATAATAGAAAGGATCTCCTACCAAGGATAGCTCAACATCCAGCTAGTATACTAAAGCCTTTAGTAGGTAAAGGTGCCGTGCATCACACACATGCTTTCCACACAAGGGATACAGCATAAACATGACGTACGGACGCACACACTCAGAACTGAAAAAGCCCAAGGAGGAACAGAATGTCCCTATGGACAAGGAAAAGCATTTGCATCTAGAAGGAGAAAAGAAAGAAGAGCTCCACGGCCAGGAGGGCAAGAAGAACAGGATAGCGCAGTGGGAGCAGAATGGAGGGAGCAAATACTACAACAGTAAACAGCAAGACATCTACCGTTATGGTAACTTATACAACTGTATTATGTCCTTCCATAGTACTGTTGCAGCATTCATAACAGATGGGAGAGTACAAAAACTCAAGAGGAAACTTAGGAGGAGAATAGCACTTTAAAGCCCTCTAACCCATGCAGGATAACCCTGGCAAAGCCAGCTCCAGCCCTGGAAATAATATCCAACTTGTAGTGCTTAGTGAAGATATGGACAGCAGACCAAGTAGCAGCCTCAAGAATGGAATTGCTATCCAGTCCCTTGAAAAACACACCATAGAAAGCAACAGCTCTTGTAGAATAAGCCTTTACTGAGGAGAAAGACGTTCATCTTGAAAAGAATAACAAAGAAATGGCCATAGAAATCCAAAATTAGATGGTCTGCTTAGAAACAGTTAAACCCAAACACATGAGATGAAAGGAAACAAAAAGTTGTTCAGATTTGCAAATATTCTTAGTTTTATCTAAATAACATCTGAGCTGTCTATGCAAATCCAAGGTGTGAAGATCATTCTCACTGACAGACTGTGGAGATGGAAAAAAGGGCGGTAAATAAATAGACTGATTTAGAGAAAACTCGCTGACCACTTTGGGCATAAAAGGAGGACTAGTTTGAAGAGATACCCGTCTCTGTGAAAAACTAAAAAAAAAAAAAAAAAAGGAGGAACAGCCATTACAGCCTGAAGCACAGATTCTCTCTTACCTGAAGTGATGGCTACAAGAATAACAGTCTTCTAAGTACAGTGATGTAAGGAAGGTGAAGCAGCAGGCTCAAAAATAGCCTGAGGCAATTTTCCAAGAACAAAACTGAAGTCCCAGGAAGGCGGAATTGGTTTGCTGGAAGGCCTAATATGAAGGGTGCCTTTAAAAATTGCTCAACCTCAAATCTAGAAGCCAGAGGAGAAACTAAAGACAAACAGAAAATGCTGACAAGTGAGTTTTAACTGAAGAGTACTGTCAGCCCAGCATGGTGTAGATCATATAAATAAGAGAGAACAACAGGAACCTGCATAGATAAGGGGATCTTGGTTTTGAGGGAGTCATCAGATAGAAAATATCATCCATTTGCACAAATATGATTTCCTGATAGTGGGTTTCCAGGCCTTCTGCAGGACCGAAAACAGGTGGCTAAAAGGGATCAAAAACCCTATCACCCACAGTATCAGTTAAAGAGTGGACAAGTGAGGATGGAAATGAGGCCCCTTGCCTTGTGTGAGAAAGTCCACCTATTGAGGTAACCTGTGGTGATTCCCCCTTTCTATGTGAGAAAGTAGGACCAAAGCTGTCTGGGTCAAAAAGCAGTCACTAGCAAGATTTTGAGGGAGTGTTGCCTGATCTTGTGCAGGAAGCAGAGGAAGAGAAGGGAAGGAGAACAGAAGCATCCCCTTCAGAGGAAAAGATGAGGCATCCACTGTCCAAGCCAGAGGGCTTGGGACTCAAACAGAATACAAGAAGTTGTCTGTTTAGAGGGGAGGCAAAAAGATCTACATGAGGAAGCATCCATTCATGAACTTGCATGCTGGACCTACTCAAAGAGTCTGCCACTAGGTTGTGCTCCAAGGTAATATGAACTGACTGAACAGTCACTTGACACTGAACAGCTAGACCCCAGACCTGAAAAGCTAGTCTGGAAAGATAAGATCTTGTACCCATTTGCTTGCTGGCATACCTCATCACAGTGGTGTCTGTAAAAATTTTGAGGAGCTTGGGATGAAACAGGAACTGAAAAGCTTGAAGAGCTAGAGGCAGGACCGATCACCTTTATGTTGATGTGGTCTGACTCCTGATGCAGAGGCCAGAGACCCTGAACCTTGAGCGGCCCGATGGTGGTACCCACATCCCCTGTCTGAGGCATCTGTAAAGAGCTGTTGAGTATGGGCTTGAGCTCGGAAAGGCAGCCCCAGGGTTGAGAGTGAGATGATGAATCCACCACTGGTATTAGAGCTTCAGACAAGGAAGGAGAGAGACTGGGAAGTCCAGGGGGTAGCAATGTTGAAGCCACTCTGACGTGAGGTACCTGACCAGAGGAAGCATGGGAATGACGTAAGTTATAAACCAGAGGACCCTGAGAAAGTCCCTTGCAGAGACAGACTCCAGGGGAAGAAGAGACTGGAGAAAGGCAATAAGTGAGACAGGGCCTTGGGAGCAGGTAGGGATGCCAGCATGGGAATAGTCTGGATCCTGAAACCAAGAAAACATTATCCCGAGAATAAGTCAGAGTTGATTGCTGGAAGTTTTTGGGGAATCCCAGGCTGTGTAACAGGAAAATAGTATACAGGAGATCTTGAAGCAGAGCCTCAGGGGAGGAAGCCTGAATGAGCAGACTGACCAGATAAAGAAAGATCTGAACTCCTCTCATACTTTTCTATCTTGTTTATAATGTATGGTCAAGCTTTATTGCTTGCATTATACTTTGCTTATTTTTCTTTTATTGTATTCACATATTGTACTTCTTTCAACACAGAAAAACGGCACTCCAAGGCAAACTCCACACCAGTAATCCAAAACAGCCCAGGACAGGCGATTCCAAAACAATTCAAACCAAGTTTAATAGCAGGAAACACAGTTAAATCACACCATAAAAAGCTGACATTCACTTTCAAGCGGTTTTCGTCAATCAATAAATGACTTCATCAGATGTGGAATTGGAATGAACTCACTTCCTTATATATTCAATTGTATATTCAATTAATTGAATTAATTAAAAAACATCATTAGGTGAACTACGTAATCATATTAAAAGGAATTAAAGAATGTATGTCCATTCAATGTAAAAATCCATTAAAAACACTTAAAACTAAAGAACATTCATTCTTGCAGTTAATGTTAAAATTAATTAGTATAAAACATTAAATATCTGAATACAAAAAATAAATTAACATACAATAAAATGCATTTTATAAGGTTTTCTTTTTTTAAGTAGTTTTTAAGCAGCTCTATTAAATGTGTTTAGACAATTTGTATTTTATTTTCATTTCTACAGTTTTTGATATAGGGTCCTTTTACAAATGAGTTTTAAAATGTTTTTTATGAATTAGGACATTGTCATTCTTCGCCACTAGATGGGGTGTTCACAGTGCCTATGCATTTTATTGTATGTTAACCTATTTTTTGTATTCAGATATTTAACGTTTTATACTAATTAATTTTAACATTAACTGCAAGAATGAATGTTCTTTAGTTTTAAATGTTTTTAATGGATTTTAAATTGAATGGACATACTCACATCCAGATCAGGAGAGGTCATTGTACCCCTGTACTCTTCACTTATCAGACCAATGATTGAGTACAACGCCCCATTCGGAATGTACCTTACCCGACACCTGCAGCAGTTGGAAAGACCCCAAAAGTTCCTCACCAAAAGGATAAAGGGGCTCAAACATATGTCATACGCTGCCCGACTGAAGAAACTCCAGCTCTATTCAGTCGCATACTGTCTGCTCAGAGGTGATCTGTGCCTGACATACAAGGCCATGTCCAACCCGGAATTAATGGACATGCTCCACCTCAAAAAATCCAAATCCACCAGAGCCACGAGAGCAAGAGACTTAAACCTCAACACGGATATAAATAGGACGTGCTGGAGGGACAGATTCATCACCCAGAGACTCCCTACACTATGGAACAGAATCCCAGTCCATGTGAGGCAGAGCCCCTCACTGACTCTGTTCAAGAGAAATCTTGACGAGTGGATGGGAGATCGTAGGTTTACCCCGGGAATCATCTCTGTGTCACTGCTGGACAGAGGCACAGCAAACTAATGGGTATAGTATTCTCATTCCAAGGGGTGGTAAAAGCCACACAGACTCTGGCTAGGCTTATAAATGCCCTAGGGCAGATAGCCTAGTATGAACCTATGAACCATTCTTTAAGTCTTTTTAATATGATTACGTACTTCACCTCATGATGTTTTTTAATTAATTCAATTAAATATATAAAGAAGTGAAAAAAAAAAATGATGAAAGCACCGCAACACACCCACAAGACGAATGCTCCGTTGCACAGAAAGAAATTCAACTCCAGAGTTATCGTAATGGTAATGAAGCAGCCAAGTTCCACAGGAGGTTTAAAACCATAAAATATTTATTATATCGGATATCCAGTAAGCGCTTTCGCTTAAAAGCTTCCTCAGACTGACAAACATTACACTGAATCAAGTTCTTATATAAAAATTCAAAAAACATTAAAACCAATCATAGCTGAGTACCACTTAATGAATAAAAGTTTTTAAAGGTATACTTATAAAAAATTACGTATATGCATGTATAAGTATAGATTCACAGAAACTCAAAATACACAGTTTGACAGTAAATACATATAGGTAAAACACAATATGTAAAATGCATTTCTACATATATGAACTGTTTTGACTATTTCGGTATCCTACGCTTTTTAAGTAAGGGCTTTATTGTCACCCTTTCATTCAGTCCATGACCTCTATCTGCCCTAAACATAATAATCCAATTATTTTCTTTGTACTCTGTATGGTTCCTAATGCCCCCTTCTCTTATGCTAGATGGAATCAGCTCAAGAACTCTAGACATAAAATGGTGTTCATCTCCTAAACGGGATATATGTTTAGCTAAGGCATTGTGATTCGATTGTTTCCTAATGTGATAGATATGTTCACAAATTCTATCTGTAAAAACCCTATTGGTTTTGCCAACATAAAATGATTGGCAGGTCTGACATACAGCTGAATACACAAGGTTTGAACTTTTACAGGTAGCTTCTATGTTGAAAATGAAGTCCTTCTTTAAATCTGGATGATAAAATCTTTCAGACGTGTCAATGTAAGAGCAAAAATTACATGCTCCACAGGGTCACATCAACCCTCCCTTGTCATTAACATGATGATTAGCCTGTTTATGGCATAGTAGCCTCTTCAAGTTCTTTCTATTCTTGTAAGTGAATCTAGGTTAATCACCAACTATTTGATTGATGTCACTATCAACTTGAAGTACAGACCAATACTTTCCAAAAATTTCTATTAATTCTTTGTTATCCAAGGTGTAAAACAAGGGAACCCTAAGAGAAGTGAGTCTACCTGTTTCAGTACTACAAGTATCTCCCTTTCGTGGACCAAAATATGGTGCAGCTGTATCTCTGCGTAAAATTGGTATATCTGATAAATTGTTCAAGATCTCATGTCTGGTATAGCCTCTTGATAAAAGTCCATCTCTTAGGCCATCAAGTTCATCAGAGAAACAATTATCCAGAACATTTAACCTAGATACTCTGACTCCTTGACCTCTAATCAGATTTCTAAATATGTACCCCGGATGCATGCTTGATCTTATAAGCAGTGAATTCCTATAACATGATTTGCGATATACTCCTGTATTGACTAGACCATTTGCCGATTTTTCAACGTATAGGTCCAAATATACATGCATCTTGAACTCTTCTGTTCTACTAAGTATTGTTCCTTCCCAATGAGCTAGGAACATGTTCGCATAACTATTCGCGCACGGGGTGCCCATGGCAACCCCATGCTGCTGAATATATAACTCATCATTAAAAGTGAAAACATTATTCTCCAGAACTTGTTCCCAAAAAATAAGTTACCAAATCTATTTGGATGGGTGAAAAATTACTATGTTGAGTTAAATAATCATGAATATATTGTATACCCAAATCATTTGGTATTACTGTGAAGAGAGATTGTACATCAAAGGTAACAAGGAGCACATCTTCTAAGTCAGTGATGTCTCTGAGGCAGTCATATAGGTCAACTAGAAATTGTTTGGAGTCTCTCAGAACTAGAGTATTGAGATTAATAATAGGTCTGAGGTGCTTTTCCACATACACAGAAAGGGGGCTCAGTAACCCAACCTCCACAAGCCACTATTGGTCTCATTGGTGGATCAGATGGATTTTTATGTATCTTTGGGAGTCCCTGTATTGATGGAATAAGTGGGTTGGGAACACAAAGATAATCAAAAGTTTCTTTAGTAATCAAACCTCCTTCATATACATCCCTTAGAGTGTTATAAACAGAGCTCATAATTAGTTGTACTTCATTGACTGTAGTTTTAACATAGAAATTATCATCACTTAATAAATCCATCATAGAATTAACATAATGGGAAGTGTACATGACCACAATTAGGCCGCCTTTATCAGCAGGTTTTATAGTTATTAAATCATTATTCTGTAGCTGTTTCAGTGCTATATTCTCTTTATATTTTAGGTTATACCTTTTCTTAACATCACAATGTCTGTTACTGCCTATATTATCATAATATTTAAAAAAATTCATCTTCAGCGAGTTTTAAATAGGCATCTACTAATGGATGACTCTTGTTTGGAGCAGATATTTGTAAAGCCTCCAAGGATGTGAGAGGAGTAGGATCTATGCTGGCCTTCAATGGGGTCGCACCAGTGGATCGTCCAGGCTTTCACTACCCTCAAGAGAGACATCTGGGGGAGGCTGGACAGCAGCTGTATCAGGTCTAATTTTTTTGGCCTTTTTTCTTGGCAGACAGCTGACCCTCAGAATGGAAGTCTCAGCCATAATACCTTGGGCTAACAGTTTAAGATGTTGGTTTTCTAGGTAAATAGATAAGAAGTAGAGACAGCTATGTACAGTCTTAGGGACATAAGCTTGGCAGACAGAACACAGCATATGATTGTGGGAAAGACCTAAACAAGAGGAACACTGGTTGTGACAGTCTTTTTGGGGAATCTGCCTCCCACACTGACATTTTCTCTGTCTGGATGACATAAAAACCAATCAATACTAAAAAAAAAAAAAAAAAACATAAGGAGAAACCCCAACAAGGCATTTACCAGAAAAAAAGGCTTGGTAACCAGCACAGAAGAAAGGTGTTCAGATCAACATTCAATGATGGAGTTCAGACTGCTGGCAAAGAAGTTCTGAGTGTGTGCATCCATACATCACCTTTATGTTCTATGTCTTACGTAGGAAGCACAAGTGTGAAGTATGGAGCCTGTAAGTACTAATGGCTTTGGTACACTGGCCATAAACTGGGCTATCCTTGGCAGGAGATCTTCCCAAAAAAACATCAGATGGTCAAAACTCAAAAGTGGCAGGCAGTTCCTCCCTTACTAAAATATGAGGAACCCCCCCCACTCGGTCCCTCAGATATTATCAGTCAAGGTTTCCCTTCAATGTCAGGTGTCAACGCTGGAAAAGCCTCAGAGGATGTGTGAGAACTTGGATGAATGCCTGCCTCCAAAAGGGTCACAGCAGAGGAATCCAAAGCAAACATTGGACAGTCTTCAGGGCTTTCACTAGCCTCTAGACAGGGGAGGCTTGACAGCAACTGGAATGGGTCTAACTTTTTTGGCCTTCTTTTTGGCAGATGGCTGGCCCTTGGGACAGGAGAATTCCACCATGGCATCTTGAACCAACAGCTTAATTCATTGGTTCTCAAGATATTTGGACATGAAGTAGAGGCAACTACACAGGGTCTTAGGCACAAACACCTGGTAGACTGTGGAAAGTTCACAAGCAAATAAGACACTGGGAAATCTGCTTCTCACATTGACATTTTCTCTTTCTGGATGACATGAACACAATGACATGAACACCTAACTGGCCCTCTTCAAGAGAGATCTTGATGAGAGGATGGGAAATAGAAAGTTCACCCCGGGGATCACTGCAGTGGCTCTACTTGGAAGAGGCAGTGGGAACGAATGTTGGGCGGTATGATGCCAAGACACTTCTATGGGCTAGGGTTGTAGAAGCTCCAGGGCCATTAGCCTAGTACACACCTATGAACCAAGAAACCCCGATGGAACATTTATCTGAAACATGGCTTGGTAAATAGCACGGCAGAAAGGTGTTCAGACTGCTGTTCGATAATGACGTTCAGACTGGTGTCAAAGAAGTTCTGTGCGCTTGCGTCCGTATGGCACCTTCATGTCCTAAGACTGGTGGCATAGGAGTTCTGTGTGCTTGCATCTGTATGACACCTTCATGTCCTATGTCTTGCAAGGGGAGCATGTGTGTGATGTATGGTGCCAATAACAGCTAAACGATTTGGTATACTGGGCCAGACATTGTGCTATACCTGGCAGGAGATCTCTTAGGTGAAGAATATTACAACAGTGATATGGATGGACATCTAATAAAGTTTTCTACATCCAGCTTACATTAAGAAACCACTGAAATGTTCGCCTATGGGTATGTGACAGTAGGCATCTTTCAAGTCTAGCTTTACCATTAAAGATAGTGAAAGAACAAGAAGTTAACAAGATCTGAAGGGACAACCTCAAACTTTGAGACCGCTACAAAAAGAATAAGAAAGGAAAGCTCAAGCACAGGCCTCCAAGTCCCTTCTTTCTTTGGCACCAGAAAAATCCTTGAATAAAACCCTCTACCCATCTGGCAGGTGGGTACAGGTTCTACAACCCCCTGAGATAACATTTGTTACACAATTAGAAACAAGGAAAACTGATTTAGTGGGTAAGCCATCCCCTGAAAAGGAGGGAGTGACTCCCATTGTCAAGCGTACCCTTGTTGAATGACCTTCAGAACTCATTGGTTGGGTAAAAATCTGCTGCCATAAGGGAATATGTAGATTCAACGAGAGGGAAAAATTGCCAGGGTGGTGGTCTGAAGAGGCAGTTAGTTATTCTTAGGCTTTCCCTTTCTTTTCGGAGCCTCCTTGCCATTGTTTTCTAAAATCCTGTTTGTGGGCACATTGCAATTTAAATTGCTTTTTGAGAAAAGAGGAGAGCTGAGCTGGAGGGAAAATTTTAATCGGCCTTAAAAAAAGGAATGTTGGAAGATTTGGGTCACCCCTTAAATCAACTTTCCCCTCTCATCAAATCTCTTATGAAAATCAACTGCAGATGGGCAAAACTGAACATCCCAGGTCCATGGAAGAGTTTAACATCTCAGAATTAACATCTTCAGGTAGATTTTCAGAATATAACCAAGCAAAACATCACAGAACTGACATAGAAGCAATAGCTCTGGAGAATGTATCAACAGAGTCAAAGGAATACTTTAAGGAATACTTAACTTCATGAGAAACATATAACAAAGAGGCATTCAAAGCATTTTAACCTCAGAACAGTGATGTTAACATTTATCACTTTCATGTTCTCAAAAGACAATATTAAAAGTTTTAAAATGTGACCCTGACAGTATAAAATTTTGAAAGGTAAAGTGGCAGTAGAATAAATAATCTTCCTAAACTTGTCAAAAGCTTTCCTATCCTTGTCAGAGGGAATGGGATTAGCATTAGCAACCTGTCTAGCAGAAGCTGTTTCGGATAAAGATCACTGCAAGGTCTGTTTGAGGGCTATAAAACATGTACTTATGAGTCTGAGACAGACTTTCTAGAGGCAGAAGACTGACTGTCAGATAAACTACAAGCTGTCAAGGAAACATTCATCAGAGCAGATAAAACAGCAGGGATAGCTGCAGGTTGAGAAATATCCATCTGTAACAAACTGCAATACATTTACTGGACAATAGGGATATCATCCTGCTCCCATTTAAAGACGTCTTTCATTTTAGATAAAGTTTGAGAAATTTGGTTCATAGTTAGTTCATAGGTTCGTACTAGGCTATCTGCCCTAGGGCATTTATAAGCCTAGCCAGTGTGTGTGTGGCTTTCACCACCCCTTAGGATGAGAATACTACGCCCATTTAGGGTTTAGTTTACTGTGCCTGTCTAGTAGTGACACAGAGATGACCCCCGGGGTAAACCTACGATCTCCCATCCACTCGTCATGATTTCTCTTGAAGAGAGTTAGTGAGGGGCTCTGCCTAACATGGACTGGGATTCTGTTCCAGAGTGTAGGGAGCCTCTGGGTTATGAATGTGTCCCTCCAGCACGTCCTATTTATTTCTGTGTTGAGGTTCAAATCTCTTGCAATAGAGGAGTCTTCTGGAGGGAAATCTGAAGCCACTTTCCTCATATACAGAATCTTTAGTTTAAGAGAGTCCAGAAGCACCTCCTCCTCCCACTAATACCTGCTCTTATAATTGAAAATCAGTATCAGAAAGAGAGAAAACTCTTTTTATCAGAAGGGGAAAGAGGTACAGTAAATGCAAAAATCAATTCCGTGTCAAATCTCAATTCTTCTCTGTCTATAAAGAGAGACAAGACACCTTCTTTTTGTCTTCTTTTCCAAGGAAAATCCCTAGAAAACTACTGATCCAAAGCAGGTACACTCTTCCTGGGACTCAGGCTCCCTTTTCTCAGCTAAGTTGAACACTTCCATTCACCTCTTCTCCCAAGACTGATGAGTGGTTCTTTGTTGTCTATGGAGGGTAACCCTATGGCCAGAGAGGACATGACTAAACCCCAGCCCTTAGCAACTGCAGGTTGAAGTCTGTTAAAGGGCCCCCCCCCCATGCCACGGTTCCCCTGTCCGAGAAGGAGCTAAAGCAAAAGTCAGGGGCTTTTTAAAACAGTGGGCTATGGCATTATTGCGGGTTCTAAAAAAAAGACTTTTGATGGGCTTTCAAAGGGCACTCCCACTCGGCAATGACCGTTTTCCCATTCTTTTCACTTTTCAGAAGCTTCTTTTACTTTGGGTCATTAAGCAAAGACGCCTTGAAGATGTCTGTGAAGTTACATAAAACACACCAAGCATGGCATCTCCGCACTATGCCTGTGCCTGCTGCCCTAACTGCTTCATCACCAGCAAAGAGGATGGGAACTGTCAACATCATTGCCACCTGTCACTGTGAGCACTGGATGTGGCAGGTTTTCTCCAATGAGTTTAGCATCTTCTCTGCTAGGTCTCAGTTGAACCTTCTCATATGCAAAGTGCAATTTACCACAGAGAGTGCAAACATGCCAGAGGCAGAAACCCACTTACCCATGTGGTCTATCATCCTGGATTTTGTAGGTGGATGGACCACCAAACTCTTGTAGGAAGACTCTCTTCTGGTAGTGGATGACACAATAACAGAGTCCACCAGAGGGCCTTTCCTCCAGTGAAGTCTGCCCTTATGCAGTCACAAAATCTTATCTGACTTTCCTAGCATACATTCAGCCTTGCCCAGGTTTGTGGTATGCCCTCTCTGCCACCAAGTCTATCACGTTGTTGGCAGAAGGGACCACCTAAGAAGCAGAGGGGACAGATTTAAATGCATCGAAACAACATCCTCATTTAAGGGAAGGGTTCCATTGGGCCTATTACCCCCCTCATTTCATCAACTCTAAAGTCTCACCAACTCTCGTGTGCTCAAGAGGAAATAGTGAGGAATCTTTCCCTTCGATGAGGTGTGTATCAAGTACTGGAGATTCCATGGGGAAAATATGAACCTCCTCTTGCATGTGTGGTTTTGGTGAGATACGAGAGGGGAAACTGTCCAAAGTTCTAAGAAAGTTCTGGGGTCCGTGTTGAAGGGAGAGGCTCAGGACATTCACACTTGCACAGTCCTTGAGGTCAATGAATTAATAATGCAGTGCTGTTGCAGATGTTGGCAACTAATCTGAAAGCCACTGGGACTTTATACACATTAATATCTAGTGTTCTTTTCTCTCTCTTTATGGCTCAAGCTCACAGACTGAATGGTGCTGAAGGGTGGAGCCAAAACCATTGGAGCATCTCCTGCCTGGGATGGACAGGCAATAATCCTCTTGAAAAACTCAAAAGATGATAGAGGATGTCCTCCTTGGTAAAATCTCCTTCCCAGTGAAGGTGGGTGTCGATGGCCTTGAGCTGCAAGCCTCAGAAACCGACAACTCTAATATTGAGATTGGAACAGATGCCTCAAACACCAGAGACCCTGAAACTAAAACTATGTTGAGAAATCTGACACATCAGACATCAAGGAATCCAACCAAATCCGTGCCGAAGTATAATGTACTGGGATAGTTATTGGCTCCAACAGCAAGACCTGTGCCAGGGAAGGAGCATTACATAAGGGGATTCCTAGGGTCAAGCCAATCCACCATGGAAACACTGTGGATCATATAATACTCATATAAATCTGAGCCCTGATGAAGGCTCTCATCATACAATCCCAGCTGATGTCAGGTGCTCTCCAGACAGATCTAGTACACCTAAAAGATGAGGTGGAAGGAGGGGTAAAACCTAAGCACTTGAAATGTTCATCCCTTGAAGACCTACTACTTGTAGATTTCCAGAGGGAGCAGTCTAGAATTAAAACTGGCTAAGGATGAGAGAGCTCCAGAACTGGAAAGATGTAGTCGGAAGCCTTCCAGTCTGACTCGGGTCTTGGAGCCTAAGGAGAAGGGCCTGTTGAGGCATTGTCCTTCCTCCTTTTCCTATATTCTATCTTTATCCTGTTTTCATCTCTACTATTCCTTTTCTGTTGAGTATAAGACAGAAGACCTTTTAATATTAATTTATTGTTATGCTCCTACAGCAAGTGAGGCCCAGAGGCTTTACCAATATTATAAGAGGAATTGAGATGCTCTGGTACCAGGCATGCCACACACAATTCACGAGTATCGTGGCACAGAATTTTATGGCTGCAACAGGCACATTTTTTAAAGCCTAATGCCTTGCCTACACTACAGACTTAGAAGGAACTATGCAAAATGCCACACTACCAAAAAAATAACACCTCAAAAAATAACCGGAAACAAGACAGAAAACACTCTGAGTTATGAAAATTACATCTGGTTGCTTGGGCAGCAAATGAGATCTGAGAACTACAGGGAAAGACAGATGCATTATGAGTGAGGGGAATGAGCTTGACCTCTAGAGTAATTGAAGTTGTCAGTTGGATCTACCTGATAGCAGATATTCCTGTAAGTTGAAGTGGATGGATGTGATAATGTAAGAAACAAAATTAAAACAGAAAGTACAGTTGTTTACACTTACCATAAATGTAGATGCTCGAGTATATTCACTGTTGCAGTCCTGACTTGTGGGGATTTCCTGCTGTGGAAGCCCTTGGCTGGTCCAATTACCACGGTAAAAATCTACCTCCTCCTAGGGTGGTGGATGCCCTACCCTGAGGTCAGTAAGGTTGGGCATAAAGGGAGCCAGCCGGCGCCATGACATCAGTCTTTCTTGCCACTGGAGCCTGAAGCAGTGTTTCAGTGAGTTAGTCAGTCTGCACCAGAGTGGTCTTCTAAAGCTAAGTACCCCATTTGAAGACATTTTCTTGTTTTAACTCATATCAGATAAGGTTAACAATTATCTTTACTGTGGTAAAGAAATCCCACACCGAAACTTCCATACTTTGTGTGTTACTTGTCTAGGCCCACATCACAACATTCCCAGATGTTTTTTTTTTTCACCCGTTTTAATTCTAGGACTATCAGGTGTAGGGCTGAAATCTTAGCTAGGCATCTTAGTCTGCAATCTTCCTTGCATCACTCGATGATGTCTGCCAGTCATCCCGAGGTAGAGCTCAATAAGTTCTTGTGAAGTGACAACAGAGCTAATTTTTCATTTTGTTACTGAAGGGTGTCAAGATTGTTGATATCAGTCACAGGCAGTCCTACTTTCTTATCATCTGCAAATTTATAACAAATAGGTGGGCTTGTTACTGGTATAGGCCTCATGAATAATCAAGTTTACTGAGTTTAACATTAATAAGAGCAGTGTTCATCACTTCAGTAGTTGTGGAAGCCTTAGCGAATTTCTTGTCCACTTTACACCTGTGCTTGGAGTAGCTGCTTATCCCTCCAGAATATGACTTTCCCTAGAAACAGGGTCAACTACCCCTTCTTTTATGATCAAAAGTTTTTTTTTATATGCTATCTTTAAATTACATGATGATGTTCAGAGTAAAGCCTTTTTGTTAAAAAAGTACAGTGACTACAATCAGACTCTCTAAAGTTCTCACCAAGACCAAGATAGAAAAATCGCTGAAAGTGAAAATCATTTTGTAGAACATGGAGGAGTAACAGGGAAACTCTCATCCTCAAGGACCTTTTACCCATGGTCAGGTGAGTCCAGAGACTGCTCCCAAGCACAAAATCAGCTGGCTTTATTATCCAGGCAGTGAATACGGGACTGGACAGCATCTACACCAGAAAATATACCTTCCTCCTGCTACTGTTAAGAGCAAGCCAGAGGTGTATCCCTTACCTGTCCAGATGATGGACTGGTACAGGCTTAAACCCTCACTTGGTGAGAAAGGACAGTTCAGAAACTGTGACCATAAAGAAGGCTGTTTTTGCGGAGGGGTTGCCTCCAGGAGGGCAAAGCTCCTGCCTACTCTGAGCTTTGGTTCCTGTGATAGTGCTTTGGTTGAAGCTGAAGCTCCACTGTTGATACCACAAAAGGAGCTTACAACCATATCAATCACATACCTGCAGGAAGTATGGCTGAGATCACTGGTACTTACAAGGGTGATTCACACATCATGCTCTTCCCCAACATAATAAAAATGCAGTGCTGTTGCAGATGTTAGCTACTAATCTGAAAGCTACTGGGACTTTATACAGATTAGTATCTAGGTGTCAAACTACGACCTTATGTGTATTAGGATCTAGATATGAACATAAAAGAAGTGCTGGGCTCAGGTTCTAAAAATGTTTATGGACTCAGCAAGTGATTTTGCTTTGGTATTTTATAGTCACTGAAAAATAGAAGCCTCTAAGAAAAAAATTCTGAACTGTACTTAGTGGAAAAGGTTAATCCAGTTACAAGAATCAGGGGTAGTGTCCAAACTTGAGTCTTAAGCTACACTAGGCTGCAAAGAAAGTACAGTTGTGTACACTTACCATAAATGTAGTTGTTCGAGTGTATTCACTGTTGCAGTCATCACATTTGGGTTATCTGCTTGCAGTAGCCCTCAGTCGGCCTGATTATTAAAGTCTTGGGTCCTGCGTCGGTTGCTGTCTCGTCTTCCATGACGTCAGGTAGTCAGGGGTATAAAGCATGCAGCCGATGCCATTACATCAGTTTTTCTTGCCCCAGATGTCAGGTGCCTCCATAATGGGAAGCAATTATATACAAGGTTACACCTCCAACAAAAAGCAAATACACCAAAAAGCTTTAAGCATAGCAAGCAAGAATAGAGGTATAGTTAATAGAAGTCAGGGTGCTGGAGGGAGGGTAACCTGGACTGCAACAGTGAATACACTCGAACATCTACATTTATGGTAAGTGTACATAAATGTATTATGTTCTTCGTGTTTTACTGTTGCAGTCATCACACTTGGGTAGATTCCCAAAGCTAAGGATGGGAGGAGGTAATTAGATAGCATTAGGACCAGCTATAAGGCCCTGCAGGACAGCAGTGGCAAAGCCAGCTCTGGATTTAGAGAAAAGTGGTAAATGGTAAAGTTTGATGAAAGTATGAACTGAGCTCCAGGTAGCAGCTTCTAGAATGTCCCTGGTAGGAACACTTCTGTGAAAGGCTGATGATGTAGATGCAGCCCTGGTGGAATGGGATCTGATCCCCTGGGGGATAGTTTTTCCATGGTGCTTATAGCAGAAACTAATACAATGGCTTATCCATTTGGAAATAGTTTGCTTTGAAATAGCCTTTCCCTCTGCCCCTGCAGCAAATGCTACCAGCAGTTGTTCAGATTTTCTTTGAGATTTAGTCCTGTTTAAGTAAAAAGTACAGTTTTGTACCTACCATAAATGTAGATATCCGATAGATATGCAACTGCAGTCATAACATATGGGTTGTCCTGCCTCAGGCAGCCCTCGGTCAGCCGGATTCCAAAGTCTGGGTCCGGCGTCGGCCGGTGTCGCCTCCTCTCCGATGTCAGAACGGCTGGGGTATAAAGGCGTCGGCCGACGCCATCTTCTTCAGTGTTTCTTGCCCCAGATGCCAGGTGCCCTCCTAGGAAGGCTAAATTTGGTGAATGGATAAACAATTCCAGACATGCACAACAGTAATAAACAGATACACTATAGGAGATACCCCCAGCTAATAGGGATAGGGGTAGTGGACCCATAAAGAAGTTGCAGAGGGGTAGGAGGGTGGGAAAATCCGACTGCAGTTGCATATCTATCGGACATCTACATTTATGGTAGGTACAAAACTGTACTATGTCCTTCAAGAATGCAACTGCAGTCATAACATATGGGTTGAATACTATAGCCAAGCTGGGGGTGGATGGAACTAAAAAAGGGATGGTGTAGCTAAAATGCCCTGCAGGACTGCCGAAGCAAAGCCTGCTTGGGATCTGGAGTATAAAGGTAGGTTGTAGTGCTTGGTAAATGTATGCACGGAGCTCCATGTAGCAGCCTCTAGAATGTCCTTTGTAGCCACTCCTCTTAGGAAAGCTGTGGATGTGGCTATAGCTCTGGTGGAGTGTGGCCTAATATTGGCTGGCACACCTTTTCCATGAAAAGAATAGCAGAATCTGATGCAGTGTCCAATCCATTTGGAAATTGTTTGTTTGGAGATTGCTTTTCCTTGTACTCCCGCAGCATAGGCTACAAACAGTTGGTCAGACTTTCTGGTTGCCTTAGTTCTGTCCAAGTAGTAGCGTAGTTGTCTGTGTATGTCCAACGTATGTAGCAGTTTTTCCCTCCTGTTTTGAGGATTGGGGAAGAAGGTAGGCAGGTGAATGGCTTGATTTAGAGACACCCTGGAGATTACTTTTGGCATGAATGAAGGATTGGTTCTTAGAGAGACTCTGTCCTGATGAAAAATGAGACAAGGAGGTACTGCCATGAGTGCCTGTATCTCCGAGACTCTTCTTGCTGATGTGACTGCCAATAGAAAACCGTTTTCCATGATAGAAATTGCATTTCTGAAGTTGCTGCTGGCTCAAAGGGAGGAAGAGTTAATTTTTCCAAGACGAAATTGAGGTCCCATGCAGGTACTGGCTGTTTTCTGGGAGGTTTGATATTCTTTATCCCTCTTAGGAACTGTCTTAGCAAAGGATGTGAAAACACTGGTGGATCACAACTGTATTTTGCTGAGATTGCTGAGGCGTGAATCTTTATGGAAGAATATGAGACACCAGTATGAAACATTTCTGTCAAGTATTCCAATATCGGAGATATATTCAGTACTGTTGCATCCTGACCCCTGCTGGCATTCCAGATGATGAATCTCTTCCACTTGGCTGAATAGGTTTTTCTGGTGGAAGGTCTGCGTGCTTCCAGTAAGATCTCTTGAACTTTTTTGGAAAGAGAGATAGCGGAAGGAGCTATGGTAACCTCCAGGCTGTCAGATGTAATGTTTTCAGGTTTTGATGAACAGCCCTGTAATTGTGTTGTGTTAGAAGTAGAGGCCATAGGGGCAGAGGCCACGGTTTGGTCTGAGTTATGCTCAACAGCAATGGGTACCAGTGTTGCCTTGGCCAGTCTGGAGCTATCAAAATGCCTGTTGGTTGTTCTGCTTTGATCTTCAGTGTCACCTTGGTCAGCAGTGGTAGAGGAGGGAATGCATAAATTGTTAGAGAATTCCAGCTGAAGGAGAGCGCATCCGTTTTCCAGGCTAGAGGATGGTGGGTCCTTGTGCAGAACTTTTCCAGGTGATGATTCATATGAGAAGCAAAGAGATCTATGTCCGGTCTTCCCCATGTCTTTATTTGTGAGAAAATGAGAGGATGCAGCATCCATTCGTGTGGATCCAAGAAATTTCTGCTCAGCTTGTCCGCCAGTACATTGTCCTTGCCTGGCACAAACTGGGATTGTAGATGTATGTTCAGACTCAGGGATTTTTCCCAGAGAATCATTGTTAGTCTGCAAAGGGGATAAGAATGAGTGCCTCCCTGCTTGTTTATATACCACATGACAGTGGTGTTGTCTGTCCTTATTAGCAACAGTCCTTGTTGTAGTGATTTTTCGAAAGTTTCGATTGCATGTATCACTGCCAACATCTCTTTTTGGTTTATGTGCAGATGCCTTTCCCTTGGTGTCCATTGACCTTGAATGCATCTGCCCTCCATGTGCGCCCCCCATCCATGATCTGAGGCGTCTGTTGTAATCACTTGACCTGCTTGAGGTTTGTTGAAAGACATGCCTTTGTTTAACTGACTTGCTTGAGCCCACCACAAAAATTCTCTTTGCAGACATGGAATGAGTGGGATTATGTCCTCTAGGCTTTGGCTGTGTTGGGACCATAAGCTTTTTAAGTACCATTGCAGCTTTCTCATATGAAGTCTTGCCAAAGGTATCAGAAGAATGCAAGATGCCATGAACCCCAGGGCCTGCAGGAATTTCCTTGCAGTCAGCTGGGAGAGCTTTGCTAGGCCTTTGAAGTACTCTGGTAGCTGCTGTTGTTTTTCCTCTGTGAGATAGGCCATTTGTGTTTCTGTGTCCAGTTTGGCTCCTGGGAAAATAATCTGTTGGGATGGCAGTAGTCTCGATTTCTGAATGTTGACTGTGTATCCCAAGGCCTGCAGTAATTGAATGACATAGTCCAAGTTTGCTATTAAGGTTTGTTTGTTGTCTGCTTGTATGAGGCAGTCGTCCAGGTAGGGGTATATTTGAATCCCCTGGAGTCTGCAGTGTGCCACTACTGATGCCAGGCATTTCGTGAACACTCTGGGCGCAGTAGATAAGCCAAACGGCAATGCTGAGAATTGATAATGCTCTGTCCCTGCAAGAAATCTGAGGTATCTTCTGCAGCTTTGTCTGATTGGGACATGCAGGTATGCCTCCTTGAGGTCCAGAGTGACCAGCCAAGACCCCTTGCCCAGCATGGGAAGGAGTTGCTGCAACGTCAGCATTTTGAACTTTGGCACAATGAGGAAAGTATTTAGAGTAGACAAGTCCAGTATAGGCCTCCATTTGTTTTCTTTTCTTGGAACAAGGAACAGTCTTGAATAAAATCCCTGGCCTTGTTCCTGAGGAGGAACCTTTTCTATTGCTTTTATACTTAACAGCTTTGAAACTTGAATGAGTGCCTCTGCCCTTTGATGATGTGGCAGGTTTGGCATGCCTTGTCTTATTGGCAAAGTATGGAAGTGGAATCTGTAACCCTTGTCTATTAAATCCAGAATCCAGTTGTCCTTGGTTAAGATATGCCAGTTTTTTGAGAATAAGGATAATTTTCCGCCCAAAGGTGCTTCTCTCTGAGCCTTTGTAGGCGGTATGAAAGTCAAGTCATTGTTGTTGTTGTTGAGGTGCAGCTGGGCTGCCTGCGCCACTTCTTTGATTTGGAGGTTGCCATTGGCGGCCCCTGTAGGAGCCTCGGTATTGCCCTCTACCTTGGGCATGCCTGTTTTTTTCCCCTTTGAAACTTGTCAGAGTCTGGGAAGGACCAATTCTTTGAAGGCCAGTTCCTGCTGAATCTGGGTGGCTGAACCTGGAGGAATTCTTTGACTGTCTGTACTGACTTAGCTTTTTCCTCAATGGACTTCAACACATCTTGTGCATTAGCACCAAAAAGCTTCTGTTTTTCCAGAGGTGCATCAAGTAACTTTACTTTAACATGGTCAGGCAGGGGCTGATCTTTTAACCAAGCATGTCTACGTATCACAACCCCAGTCATAGCTGCCCTACATGAAGCTTCCAATGCATCATAACCACACTGAAGAAAATGATCGTTAACCTGCTGAGTGTTATGTACTAGATCCTGCAATGCCTTTCTATCAAAAGGCTCAGGAGAGGCTAGCTTTTTCTGTAAATCATCCAGTAAAAAATCCTGGTACTGAAACATATGAAAAAGGCAGTTAAGGGACCTCATGGCTAGGGTGGTAGAGGTATAAACTTTTTTACCCCATCTCTCCAGGGACCTAGCTTCCCTATCCGCTGGCAGAGGATTCTTGGCAGTGGAAGTAGTCACTCCTTTGGGGCCCTGTGAAATAGTTTCTAGATCCACAGAGTGGGCCTTAAAGAGATGTTTGTGAGTGTCAGGGACCCTATATCATCTGTCTGGCTTGACAGGAGCAGGAGGGAGAGAATCAGGGTTAGCACTAGAGTCGGAGAAAACATCATCCAAGACATCCATAACAGGAGGAATAGCTAAAGGTCTGTGCTGGGGAAGCTTGAGGAAGGTACGTAACCTTTTCCTGGAGTCAGAGAATTCCTGACCCTGCCATTTAAAATGTTCCCTCATAGAGTGCAGGACTTCACCAAACGAGAAATCCTCTGGAGGAGAGGCAGAGGGAATAGATTCCTCAGCATCAGAATCCTCATAGGCCTGGAAGGATTCTTCTTGGGTATCTGAATGCTCAGAATCCCCAGAGGCTTCATCTGAAGAAAGGTTGTCAGCCTGCTCAGTTCTGGGCCTTTTCTCTGCAGGTGGCTGAGAACCTCTCTCTGGATGAGGCTGAGACCCCCTGATAACAGAAATAAGATCTGCAGCAAGAGACATGATCTGTTTATCAGAAGAAGGAGCCTGGGCAGAAGGTTTAGGATGGGCCGTGGCCTGGCTGGCGGCCTTAGCACGTGCAAAGGCCTTGATGGACATGGATACAGGAGGCCTTGCAGCACCACGTGCAGGAGTAACCTTGTCTACAGGAATGGTGTCGGGTAGATCCAGAACTTCGGTTTCTGGAGGAAAATCAACAACCGTCACCGGAGAAGTCTCAGAGACCGAAGGACATGTTAACGCTGTGTCGTCGGCCTGGAGCGGTTAAATTACCGCTTCCGAAGGGGCCGAAGCACTAGCGGAAGGTTTAGGAGGTGCATCGGTGGAGGACGCGGGCCGAGGATGTCGGTCCCGGTCCTTTCGTTTTTTGGTAACTTGAGTTGTCGGTTGATCCGACGGCATGATATAAGCGAAAGATTCGCCGAAAAAGTCTTCGGCAAATTCTGCCCAGTGCCTGAGAGTGCGCTTATTAAAGCGAGCACAGGCAGCACAGGCCGAGACTTCGTGGTCTGGGCCCAGGCAAGGAAGGCAGTAAGAACGGAAGTCCTTATGAGGTATTTGTTTACCACAAGACAAACAATTATTAACTTTCTCAATTTGTTCTGACATCGGCTGAGGCAAGAAAAAATGTTCCCCAACAGGGTACTTAGCTTTTAGATGACTTCGGTACTGAAAACACAGGAGCTGACCGACCGGCACTTGCGAAGTGCTTCAGCTTTGGGCACCGCGCGGCAAGATAGACTGAAGAAGATGGCGTCGGCCGACGCCTTTATACCCCAGCCGTTCTGACGTCGGAGAGGAGGCGACACCGGCCAACGCCGGACCCAGACTTTGGAATCCGGCCGACCGAGGGCTGCCTGAGGCAGGACAACCCATATGTTATGACTGCAGTTGCATTCTTGAAGGACATTCTAAGTTGTCTGTGTACATCCAATGAATGCAGAATCCGCTTCCCCTTGTTCTGTGGACTGGGAAAGAAAGTTGGCAAATGAATGCTCTGATTAAGAGACACATTGGATACCACCTTAGGCATGAAGGATGGATTGGTCCTGAGAGATACCCTGTCTGCATAAAAAATTATGAAAGGCTCCACTGCCATAAGAGCCTGTAATTCAGAAATCCTTCTAGCTGAAGTGACTGCTAAAATGAAAGCTGTTTTCCAGGATAGAAATTTTAAGTCTGCAGTAGCAGCTGGCTTGAAAGGAGGGAGAGTGAGTTTCTCCAGTACAAAATTGAGGTCCTAGGCAGGGGTTGGAGCTCTCCTGGGTGGTCTTCAGTTTTTGGCCCCTCTGAGATACTGCTTTAGCAGAGGATGAGAGAAGAGGGGAGGTTCTGTGTTGTAATGAGCTGAAATGGCTGAGGCATGGATTTTTATGGAAGAAAAGGACAGGCCCTTGTGAAGCATCTCAGTTGTATTGCAAAATTTGAGGAATGTTGGGCACTGCTGTGCTTATTCCTTGAGACTGATTCCAGGCACAGAATCTTTTCCATTTGTCAACATAAGATTTTCTAGTACTAGGCCTTCTCGCCTCCAAAACGACATCCATCACAGGTTTGCTGAGGGATGCTAAGGTGGTGATTAGCCACGCTGCAAGATTCAAAGTTTGGAGCTGTGTGTGCAGTTTGGTTGTTCTACTGAGACAGCAAGTAAGGTGTCTGAGGCAGGTGCCATGGTGGAAGGTGTGACACACTGCGCAGGAGTGAGTACCAGTGTTGGCGAGGCCAGTCTGGAGCAATCAAAATCATTTTTGGTTTGTACTGTTTGACTTTTAGTAGAACTTTGGAGAGCAGAGGCAGAGGGGGAAAGGCATAGGCTGATAGGTTTTTCCAGCTGAAGGATAGAGCATCCCACTTTCCAGTTTTTTTTGTGATGAGTTCTTGTGCAAAATTTGTCCAACTGATAGTTCTGGGGTGAGGCTCTCCATATGCGTGTCAACATGTTGAAAATCCGTGGTTCCAGCTTCCATTTGTGAGGGTCCATGAGATGTCTGTTCAGTTTGTCTGCCAGAGTATTCAGCTTTCCTGGCAGGAATTGAGCTTGTAGTTGTACTTGACAGGTCAAGGTCGTGTTCCACAATGCCATCGCTAGTCTGCAAAGGGGGTAGGAGTGTGTACCCCCCCTGCTTGTTTATGTACCACATAACCGTGGTGTTGTCCATCTTTATCAGTAATTGTCCTGGATGAAGGTAGTCCTTGAAGGCTGTCAATGCATTCTGTACAGCCCTGAATGCACTTCCCTGCCAGATGAGCCCCCCAAGCATAGTCTGATGCATCTGTAGTTAGGGTTTGGACGGCAGGGGGTGGTGTGAATGACAGTCCCTTGTTTTGGTGGCAGGCCTCTGCCCACCATAGGAACTCTAGTTGCAGGCAAGTTATGATAGGAGTCATTGTTTCCAGGCTGTGACAATGTTGACTCCATAAACTTTAAGTACTGCTGAAGTTTCCTCATATGCAGTCTTGCTTATAGAATTAGAAGAATGCAGGAGGCCATGAACCCCAAGGCTTGCAGAATTTGTCATGCAGATAGCAGGGTTTTTGTGGCCACCTGTTTGAAGTAAGTCACCAAATGAATTTGCTTTTCTGATATAAGGTAAGCCATCTGGGCAGTTGCATTCAAGCTTGCACCCAGGAATGTAATTTTTTGAGAGGGTACCAGTTGTGATTTCTTTTTGCTTATAGTATACCCTAGACAAGTTAGAACCCTTTTTACAAACGCCAGATGTTTTAGAAGAAGGCCTTTATTTTCTGCCTGAATTAGACAATCATCCAGGTATAGATATATCTGAATATTTCTTTGCCTGCAAAATGCAATTACTGGAGCCAGGCACTTTGTAAACACTCTGGGCGCAGTAGATAAGCCAAAGGGCAGTGCAGAAAACTGGTAATGCAAGTACCCTGCTTTGAAGTAGAGGTATCTTCTGAAGATTCCCTGATTGGGATATGCAGGTAAGCCTCTTTTAAATCGAGTTGCCAACCAGGCATCTTTGCCTAGCATAGGAAGTAACTGTTGAAGAGTCAGCATCTTGAACTTTGGGATGTTCAGAAAGGTGTTTAGTGTAGATAAATCTAGAATTGGACGCCATGATTTGTCTTTTCTGGGTACCAGAAAAAGTCTTGAATAGAAACCTTGTCCCTTTTCCTCTTCTGGAACTAGCTGAATAGCCCCCATGTTCATGAGGGAAAGTACTTGTTTCTGTGCCTCTGCCCACTGATTTGGGGGCAGGTCTGGCCATCCGTTTGGAATTGGCAACGTATGGAAATGAAATCTGCATCCATGGGATACTATATTTAAAACCCAATTGTCCTGGGTTATAAGTTGCCAGTTTTTTGCATGAAGTGCCAGTTTTCCCCCCAAAGGGGTGGCTAAAAGGTAAGAGCTTGGTAAATGTAGAGAGAAGTCACTGAGACTGCTTACCATAGGGAGGTGTCTTGTTTCCAAATTTGGAAGAGGAAGCACCCCATTGTTTTGTTCTGAAAGTCCCTCAGGACTGAAACCTGGTGCCTTTGGAATGTCTGGGTTTGACTTGAGTGGCTTTCGAAGGAACTGGAAAGGACCAGATCTAAGTAGGCCAGTGCCTACTAAATCTTGGAGGTTGCACCTGTAAGAAATCTTTCACAGTTTGCATAGATTTAGCTTTATCTTCCATCTTTTTTAGAACTTCTTCAGCCGTATTACCAAAGAGACGGTCCTGTTGTAAAGGAGCATCCAACAATTTTGCTTTAACATGATCAGGCAGAGTTTGCTCTTTGAGCCAAGCATGCCTCCTTAGCACAGACCCAGTTACAGCAGCCCTGCAAGAGGCCTCCAAAGAATCAAAACTGCAATGCAAAGTATGTTTTCCAACTTCTTCAGCTGAATGCAATATATCCTGTAAATCCTTATTTTCCACACAGTCAGAAATTATCATCATTTTCTGTTCAGTCCCATGATATGCTGTTGATATTTTAGCATATGAAATTGACAGTTTAAAGCCCTGATTTCCAAGGCTGCAGATGTGTAAACCTTCTTACCCCATCTATCCAGTGCCCTGGAATCTCTATCAGAAGGGGTAGGATTTTTAGCAGTAGAAGCCTTAATGCCCTTGGGACCCTGTGAAATGGTTTCAGGATCCGCAACAGGATTTTTGAAAAGGAATTTGTGGGAGTCAGGAACCCTGTAGTATCTGTCTGGCTTACAAGGAGTCGGAGGCAGAGAATCAGGAGCCATACTAGATTCAGAAAAAACATCATCAACAATGTCTAGAACAGGAGGTATAGCCAAAGGCCTATGCTGAGGAAGAAGAAGAAGAAAATCCCTAAGTCTCTTTTTAGATTCAGAAAAAGCCTGACTTTCCCAGTGGAAATGTTCCCTTAAGGTATGTAAAGTTTCCCCAAAAGAAAAATCCTCAGGAGGAGAAGCAGAAGAAATGGAATCTTCTGCATCAGAATCCTCATAAGTAGGTACAGACAATTCCTGTTCATTAGAAGAAATAGAATCCTGTTCAGAAGATTCATAGTCAATATCTTGCCTAGGCCTCTTAGAAGGGGGGGGGGGGGGGGGTTGACTACCCCTGATCAGAGTAATTAAATCTTCAGCCATTTTGATCATTTGTTTCTTAGGCATAGAGGCCTGTACATGTGGCCTAGGCATCGGTTTTTTAGATATAGTTCGAGATTTTGGCCTTAGTTTTGAAGATGGCATCGGTGTAATGTACAAATCTGTAGGCCTGAAAGCACCCTCAGAAGCCGGTGCCTGCACAGCGGCTCCGGACCCATCCAAGGCAGAGACATCTGCAGATTCCATAATTGAAGCATCTCGTGGCATACCAGACTCCAAATGGGTCTCAGTAGAGGCCTGCGAATCAGAATTAGCGGGTATCAGGGGCTACAAAAGCGCCTGAGTACCGGCGAACTGGCGACTGGCTTAGGAGAAGCATCGTTGACAGTTTTGGACCTCAACGGCCTGTCTCTTGCCTTTTTCTTTGCTTTTTTTAGGTATTCCGGTAGTCGGATTGCTAACAACGACATTTCTGGATAATTAAAGCATGAGCCAAAATATTTAGAAGCAAAAATGTACCGACGTTTAATAGTGCGTTGATTAAATAAGGCACAGAACCGGCAGCAAGGTACGTTGTGGTCAGGGCCTAGTCAAGGAATACAGTACAAATGGAAATCCTTATGAGGTATTTGCTTCCCACAAGTAATGCAATTATTAACTATTACTGACATCGGAAAGGAGCAAGAAAAAGTTTCCCCAACGGGGTACTTCACCTTTTAGTAGAAGTCTTCTGATCTGAAACTCGAAAATGAAAATTTCAGGAGTCGGCCGACCGGCACTTGCGAACTGCTTCTGCTTCGGGCACCGTGGGGCAAGAAAGACTAATGTAATGGCATCGGCTACATGTTATATACCCCTGACGACCTGACGTCATGGAAGAAGGGACAGCAACCAACGCAGGACCCAAGACTTTGTTAATCAGGCCGACTGAGGGCAACCTGCCAGCAGATTACCCAAATGTAATGACTGCAACAGTGAAACATGAAGAACATCAAAAATTTCAGAATCTTGAGCAGAAGAATCAGAAGGAAAATCAGTCCTAGGTCTCTTAGAGGGGGGAAGGGTGGCTTCCCCTGATTAGAGTAATAAAGTCTTCAGCCATTCTTATAATTTGTTTTTTAGGCATAGGGGCCTGACCATGCAGTCTGGGTGTCGGTTTTCTAGGCATGGATCGAGTTTTAGGCCTTGAAGAAGAAGATGGCATTGGTTTAATATGCAAGTCGGTAGGCCTGAATACACCCTCAGAAGCCGGTGCCTGCACAGCGGCTCCGGACCCATCCAAGGTAGAGACATCCGCAGGTTCCACAGTCGAAGAAGCAACTCGTGGCATACCAGACTCGAACGGGTCTCAGTAGAGGCCTGCGAATCTGAAGTAGCGGGTATCAGGGGCTGCAAAAGCACCTCACTGAGTACTGGCGAACTGGCGACTAGTTTAGAAGTGTCGTCGGCAGCTTTGGACCTATGCGGTCTGCCTCTGTCTTTATCTTTGCATTTTTTCGGAATGTCGGTAGTCGGGTGGCTTACCGAAGCCATTTCTGGATAATTGAACAGAGTACCAAAATATTTAGATGCGTAAATGAACCGACGATAAATAGTACGAGGTTTGAATAAGGCACAAAACCGACAGAGAGGTACGTTGTGGTCTGGGCCTAAGCAAGGAATGCAGTACGAATGAAAATTTTTATGAGGTATTTGCTTTCCACAAGAAATACAATTGTTAACTTTTACTGACATTGGTACAGAGCAAGAAAAAGGATCCCCAATGGGGTACTTAACTTAGTTGAAGACTTCTGATCTGAAACTCGAAAACAAAAATTTCAGGAGTCGGCCGACCGGCACTTGCAAACTGCTTCTGCTTCGGGCACCGCATGGCAAGAAAGACTGATGTAATGGCGTCGGCTGCATGCTTTATACCCCTGACTACCTGACGTCATGAAAGATGAGACAGCAACCGACGCAGGACCCAGGACTTTGATAATCAGGCCGAGTGAGGGCTACTGCAAGCAGATAACCCAAATGTGATGACTGCAACAGTGAAACACAAAGAGCATATTATCGGGTTCATTTATTCAGAATGTGCAGCCTCAAGTAAATCTCTCATCTTCAGGATGCCTTTGTCATACTTTTCCTATCCTCACTTATGCTCTCTCTCTCATAATTCTTGTTTAATTACTACACAATTATTTATTCATGCTATGGTACTGCTGTATAATGCACCTGCTATCTGCAGCTGGACTTTGAACATGCCACTGTTCTCCTTCACCACATCTTTCATGGTTTAAAGTAACCTTTTCTCAACAAAAAACAGCACTGTGTTCTTGTCCTTGTGCTGTATTTGAAACTCCAGATGTAACAACTGGAAAAGTTTGCTCCATCCAATTCAAATACACTTCAAGTGAAAGTCTTATGGGAAGGTTAACCAATAAATTTAACCTTGTTAAACATCTCAGTGTAATGATGGTGAATACAGACTCTAAACAGTAACTGGCCTAAATCAGTGATACAGAAACTGCACACCAATTGGATGCAGATACTACGAAAGAACAAAATAGTGCAATCCTGACAACTGCAAGTCCAAAAATGGGCTCAAGTACTGCTGGGAAATTTCACCCCTCTCCATGCTTCAAAGCAGTGGATAAAGTTTACTGTTAAAAAAAGAGAGCGAGACAGAGATACAATGACCCCCCCCCCCCACAAAAAGATTCCTTTCAAAGATAAAGCCACAGTAAAAAAATGCAATAGTTCGAAATAAAAAAATACAAAGTATGGACTTTAACTCAAAAAGAATGGTTGTGTTAAATCTTACCATGACCATAGATGTCCTTCTCTACCTAGTTGCAGTATTCCAGTTGTGGGATTTCTTAGCCTCAGGCGACTCATACGTCATCTCCTATACAAAAGCTTCAGCTTGGCTGTTGCAGCGTGCGTGGGACGTCAGACATAAGGCCATAAACCAGGGGCCTTAAATGTGACGTCTGCACACACAATCCTCAGATTTTGAAGGCCAGCAGGTAGAGAGGAAGGCGCAACAAGAGGGATACCAGTGGGGACAGGTGTGTGGCCTTGGTGTCATTTAGTAGATTAATTAATAAAGGTTAATAAACACCCATGCTCCTGTAAGAATTGCCAAAGTCAGATCCAGGCATGCCCCATGGTTACAAAAGACCACCAGAACCCTAATGAAATCCAGAGAAGGCCTGGGAGCACTGGCGACTAACAAAAAATAACTCAGATAGGCAATCATTCCTTGAACTGTGCAATAAAGCCAAAAACCATATATAATTAGACAAATCCCTCTACTATAAATCCACCCTAAACTCTACCAACCACAACCTTAAGCGATTCTGGTCCACTATTAACAATATCCTCCCACCCAGGGAAGGTTGATACCCCCCAGCCACCCATTCCCCCCTCCTCCAGCAGTATTGTTGAATCCTTCAACAAACACTTCACTGAAACTATAACATCTCTAAACAAACACTTCCCTACAAAAGCCCCCCCAGCTCCTAACCCTAAACCCCCCACTCCTCTTTTCTTCTTCACCTCAGTACCTAGCTCCAACATAAAAAGACTATTGTCAAAACTTTAACCCACCAAACTCGCAGCTGACAACCTCCCCTCTGAATACTTGAAAACTGCATCTGATATACTAGTCTATCCAATTTCAATTCTAATCAACAGTTCCATAACAGAAGGCTATGTTCCCTCGATATGGAAAATATCCCATATCATTCCCCTCCACAAAGGCACCTCCTCCACTGACCTCTCCAATTACTGCCCCATTGCTATCCTCTCCCCTCTCTCCAAGATACTTGAAAAATGTATCAACAACCAGATCTCCAACTACCTCCTAGCTAAGAATCTCCTCTACAAAACCCAACATGGTATCAGTCCATATCACAGCACTACCTCCGCTCTCCTTCATCAACAATATACTTCATCACAAAAACAATGGCCTCTTCTCTACTGCCGTATTTCTAGATCTCTCAAAGGCCTTTGACATGTTATCTCATGAGCTACTACTCTCTACTCTCCCCAACTTCTCCTTCTCACAACCAGCCTGCAACTGGTTCCACAGCTATCTACACAGATGCCAGCAATCAGTAATCTGAGACAATAACACATTACCTCACCTCCAGTTACTCTTGGAATTCCCCAAGGGTCTATCCTTGGCCCTCTGGCTTTTCTCACTTTTCACTAACAACCTACATACTGCCACCACACAAGCATCTCTTATACAGTACGCAGATGACTCTGCTCTCATCTGCTCTGCCTCCACTCTACCAGAACTACAACAAATCACACAGGAATCATTCTCTTCGGTAGAAAGCTGGCTATCCAATGCTCAGCTCCTACTCAACCCAAGTAAGACAAAACTTCTCTTGTTCCAACCTTCCAAAGCCACCCAAAACACCCCCCACTTCAATATTCTTGCTAAAGATAATACAATCATCTCTCCATCAGAACCCACAAAATTAGTTGGTGTGGAAACATACAACAAACTTAGATTTGACACCCACATCTCTCTCACAATAAAAAAAGTTCACAAGAAACTTGATGCATTATATCGAAGCCGCCAATTCCTAACCAAGGCGGTTAGAATCTCCATAGCCAATTCCCAGCTAATCTCCTCCCTACTCTATGCATCCCCCATACTTACCAACCTTAGACAGACAGACCTACACAAGCTGGATGCTTGTTACAACAAAATTGCTAAATTTGACACTGGAACCTCCTACCGCAGCCATCACTGTATCTCCCTTAAAGAACTAAACTGGCTAGAACTCCAACAACAACTTCACTTAAATCAACTCACCCTCGTTCATAATCTTATTAACAACCCCCTTAACATCCTTCCCTTCAAAACCTTCTCCAACCCTATCACCCCACTAGGCCCCTAAGATCAAGCAACAAAAATCAACTCACTGTTATCAAACCCAAAAACTCAGCAGGAGAAGCCATATTTTCACGTACCATATCTAAACCTTGGAACAATCTTCCACCCTATATAACTACTCTACCTTCCAACAGCCTTTTCAAGACTGCACTCAAATTCCACTTAAATTTGCATTGGCTTTGTCCTTGTTCTAATCCAGACTAACACCCCCACCCTTACCTCCCCCCTCACCTAGACTCTCAACACAACTATACTACCATCACCACTACTAACCACAGTCAGAAATAGCTAGTTGTCTTTACATACTTTAACATCTTGTCTGACAACATTGTTGCAAATATTTTAAATGACAAGAAACTATCTTAACTAGCAACAATTTCTGTATATACTGTTGATAATCAGTACCTTGTTATTACACTAACACCAACAACCTGTAATGTTGTTTACTTTTGCTGCAACTTTGTATCTCTATCATATACATGATGTGGAGCTTTTCTCCCCGGGCATCCACTGAAAAAGGACCTGCGTCCAGTCTGAATTTCCCAGTAAACAAATATAAATAAATAAAATAAATAAATAAATTAGATCCAGGACTTAGTTGGGACTAAAGGAGCAAGTATAGTGGGTAAGTGGGTGGGAAGGAATACTGCAACATGGAAGAGAAGGACATCTATGATTGTGGTAAGATTTTACACAATTATTCTATGTCCTTCTATTCCTATGTTGCAGTACTCCAGTTGTGGGAAAGTACCACAGTTTAGTTGCATGAAAGGGAGGTGGATGCTGAAGAGGATTCTACAAAGCCCTGTAGGATGGCCCTGGAGAATCCTGCCCTAGCTCTGGAAATTTGGTCTAGTTTGTAATGTTTGGTAAAAGTGTAGATAGTGGACCAAGTGGCTGCTTCCATGATGGATGCCATGTCCAGACCTCTCATGAATGCCTTGAAGGTGACCACCACCCTAGTGGAATGGGCCTTTACTCCCATTGGAGGGTCTTTTCCATGATGAGTGTAACAGAGACCAATAGTTTTCCTGATCCAGCAAGCGATGGTTTGCTTGAAGACTGCCTTGCCCAGGGCTCTGAGGTTAAAGGAGACAAATTGCTGCTTAGATTTCCTAATGGCTCTGGTTTTGTCCAGGTAGAATCCAAGTTGCCTGTGCACATCCAAGGAGTACAGTATCCTCTCCCCTTCATTAGTGGGGGAGGGAAAGAAAGTGAGTAAGTGGACAGATTGGTTTAGAGACAAGTCATTGACCACCTTGGGCATAAAGGAGGGATTGGTCCACAGAGTGACTATCTTTGTGGAAGGTGGTGTAGGGGGGGGCAGGCAATTAAGGCCTGCAGCTCTGAAACCCTTCTGACTGAAGTGATAGCCACCAGCAGGACAGTTTTCCAAGGACAAATCTGTAAGGAAGAAAACTCAGCTGGTTCAAAAGGGTGCTGGGTTAGTTTTCCCAGGATGTAGTTGAGGTCCCAGGGTGGAGGGATAGGTTTCTTTGGCGGCCTCACGTGCAAGACCCCTTTAAGGAAGATCTTTACGTCGAGCCTGGCTAGCAAGGGAGGATCCAGGGGAAAGCAGGCTGATATAGTGGAAAGGTGTACTTTCACTGATGAGTAAGAAAGTCCGCTTTTAATCAGTTGACACACAAGTGAGAACAAGGGGGGGGGCATCCAACGAACAGGGCTCCCTTCCCTTGTCCAGACACCACTTAGTAAATCTTTCTCACTTAGCTAAGTAAGATTTTTTGGTGGTAGGTTTCCTTGCCTCACTCAGGACTGAAAGAACATCCTCTGAGTAGTGGTGTCTGAAGGGGACCAAACGTTTATCACCCACAGAGTCAGGGATAACATCTGCAAGTAAGGATGGAGAGTTCCTTTGTCTTGTGTCAGTAGGTCCACCTTGTAGGGTAACTTGTAATGATTGCCCTTGGCTATACTGAGAAGTAGGGGGTCACTATCAAGATTTTTGGTTTGTCCTTCTGTATTTTGAGGAGGACTTTCTGAATCATTGGAAAGGGTGGGACGCATAAAGAAACTTCCCCTCCCAAGAGATGCTGAAAGCATCCACTCTCCAAGCTACAGGGGAGTGCATCTTTGAGCAGAAGGTCTGCAGCTGCCAGCTCTGGTGGGGCAAACAGGTCTATTTGTGGTGTACCCCACCGGTGGACTATGTCTAGAAAGAACCCCTCCCCTGTCCAGCATCCATTCGTGCTGTGGTGAGGAGGTCCTGCTTAGGAGGTTTGCTTGCTTGTTGTTCTGCTAGGGGATGTAGGTCACCAGCAGGACCAGGTTGTGGCAAGTGGCTAGGTCACATACCAGCAGGGTCAGCCTGCACAGCTGGTAGGCCTTTGTTCCTCCCTGTTTTTTTGAGATACCACACAACTGTGGTGTTGTCAGTCACTATCCAGGAGCACCCCTGGGACCAGAAGGGGAATAAAGGTCTTTAAGGCTAGGATGACAGCTGTCATTTCCCTGATACTGATGCGCTTGCTCTGTAGAGAAGGGTGTTAGTTTTTCTGGACCCTGTAGGATGCCAGAGTTGCATCCCAACCTCAATCTGAGGCATCTGTATGCATTGCTTGGGTTGGGGTGGGTGGTTGCAGTGGAAGTCCTGGGTTTAGATGAACTTGTTGGATCGATCAGCTGATTTCTTTCTTCAGACAGGGAAGGAGAGGAATCTCCTGTTCTAAGGGATGTAGGTGTTGGGACCAAAGGTTTTTGAGGTACCACTGTAGCTTGCGCATATGCATCCTAGCCAGTAGTAGCATGGGGATGGTTGCTGCCATTAAGCCCTGGAGACGCAGGAAATGACTTGCCATCACCTTCTCAGAATGGAGGGTTTCCTGGAAGTGGGCAGTCAGGGCTAGAACCTTGTCCCATGGGAGAAAGGCCTTTATTTTGTCCGTCCGGATTCTGCAGCCTAGGAAAATCTTGTCCTGGCCTGAGTTCAAGGATGACTGGGAGGTTGATGGTAAACCCTAGATTTTGCAGGAGGGACATGGTGAAGAGCAGAGACTCTGCTAGTATTAGGATGTCTTCCAGATAAGGGTAAATCTGGATTCCTGCATTCTGTAAAAGGCAATTGCTGGGGGTAGGCACTTGGTAAAGATTCAAGGGGCAGTGGATAAACCAAAGGGCAAGGCAGTAAATTGAAAATGAGAGGATGGTCCAGAGAAACACAGAAATTGTCTGCGTGAAGTCCTGATGGGTATGTGAAGGTAGGCTTCTTTTAGGTCTAGTGTGGCCATGAAGGCTCTGGGTGGAATAAGAGGCAGTAGAGTGGGAAGTGACAGCATTTTGAAGGAGGGTTAGAAAGGAGAGATCTAAAATGGCTCTCCAGGGGGCCATCTTTTTTGGGGACCAGGAAGAGACAAGAGTAGCATCCCTTCCCCTACTGTCCTGAGGGGACAGGTTCTAGCTTTAGAAGTTCTGACAAGACATGTGGTAGGAGATGAATTTGTTTTTTTTGTTTTTTTTTGGGGGGGGGGTCCTTTCTCCTGGGTGTTTTTTCTTTCCAGGATAGGAAGTACCTTTTTTGGATAATGGATAAGACCCACTGATCTGTGGTGATGGCCTGCCAGAGGGGGAGACAGTGTGGAAGACGTGCAGAGAGTGGAAGGTGGGCCAGGCAGTCACACATTATTGGGACCTCCACTATCCTGAAAGGGTTGTCTGGGTTGAAGAGGTGGTACATTAGGTCTGGACGAAGAAGATGTTCTTGCCCCTCTTCTAGACCTGGAAGAGGAGGGAGCTGGTTGAGGAGGACTTCACCTTACAAAAGTGGTTTTAGCAGGGTAGTTCCTGTAATATTTGGGAATGGGGGACACCAGCAGGTGCTTGATGTCCTGTAATTCTTTCATTTTTTCCTGCAGATTTTTTGAAGAGATCTGCAGATTGTTTCCAAAGAGGAAGTTGCGATCCGGGGAGAATCCAAGATTTTGGACTTGAAGTCCTCCGGTAGATTCTGCAGTCTTAGTCTGGAGTGTCTCTTAAGGACAGAAGCAGATGCTGCAGAGCAGGCAGATGCTTCTGCAGCATCGTAGCTGCATCTGATTGAGTGCCTGGCTACTTGCTGAGCCAAGGACAGTTTGGAGGCCATGTCAGCCTTAATGGGACTGTCAGGCATAGAGGCCAGCATGGAGCAGGCCTGAGACACTAAGTCTAGAGCATATTTAGTCATGTGGGTCTGATAATTTATGGCTCTGAATGCCAAAGTGGAGGATACGTATACTTTCTTTCCCATCCTTATCCATGTATTTGCTACCTTTATCAGTGGGTAGGAGGGAGGCGGAAGGCAGTAGCCTGGACTGTTTATCAGGAGCAGTGGCAATTACAGCTGGGTCTGCCAAGGGAGGTTTAACTAAGAACTTTTGCTCCTCTGGCACTTTATAGAAGCAGTCAGGATGCTTGGGGGCTGGAGGCTGGGACTCTGGAGCCTTAGAGGCTGAATTAAAGTCATCCAAGAAAGCAGAAAGCACTGGAGGGACCGCTGAGGGGGAGGGAGATTCCACTTGAAGCAACTCAAAGTACCTCTTTTGGGTGTCTGTCATTTGGGAAGTATCCCATTTGAAGTAATCCTTCATCTTGGTGATGGTCTCACCAAAGGTAATATCTTCAGGGGGGAATCCCCCCTCTACAGATTCTTCATCAGGGGAGTAATACTCCTGGGGAGAGGCAATCTGAGATGTGTATGAAATGGAGTCCTCTGAGGAAGAAAAGGAAGAATCATGCTCTTCCTCCCTAATCTGAGAGGTCATGGGTTGGAGGGAAGAGGCAGAAGCAGGCTTAGGGCTCAATAAAGGTAGAGTAGAGGGGGCTGAGGCTGAAGGCTTAAGGGCCATGAAGGCCTGCATAAGTGAGGAAGTGAAAGCCTGCCAATCTGGAATGGTTTCTGGAGAAGAGAAGGTATGCTTGTTTTTTTGTTTCTTTTTGGCCGGGGTGGAGGTAGGGACCAGCCTGGCGTCCGACTTAGATGACATTTTGGAAGGCTGAATCCCGGTCGGAGGTACTACAGAATCTGGTTCCCCTTCAACATTGACTGTAGTCGGTGTCTGGACAAGCTCCGAGGACGTGCAGGTCATCGGCTGTGCAACAGCTTACTCGAGGGTCATCGTTGAAGTCGACGGAAATGCTGAGCCCTCCTCAACTCCTAGATCGGCAGTTGGCGGGGCATCAGAAAGCGGAGCAGCAGGTGAGGAAGGCCTAGGAATCTTGGCCTTCTTTCGCAGAGCTTCGTGTTTGGCCTCCGATGCGGGATCCATTCTAAGAGCTAACCGTTTTAGGTGCTGGTTTTCTAGGTAAAGGTTTAAAGCGGCCAGACAGCTGCGCAGGGTCTTCTGCACAAATGATTGACAAATCGAGCAGGAGGAATGGTCGTGCTCCTGGCCTAAGCAAAAAACACACCTATTGTGGGTGTCTTTATGGGGTATCTGGCACCTGCATTGGCAGTTTCCATTTTTAGCTGACATCAGCTAAAGGCTACAACAACCAAGTCTAGGCAATAACAGTTAGCAAAACAAGAAAAAATAGAAACCCAATAGGTTACTTAGCTTTATTGATGCGATGTCTGTGAAGAAGCGATCGTACGATGCATAGGTCCATCTGCGGCTGAAAAGTTCTGAGGATTGTGTGTGCAGACATCACATTTAAGGCTCCTGGTTTATGGCCTTACGTCCGACGTCTCACACACGCTGCAACAGCCAAGCTGAAGCTTTTGTATAGGAGCCGACATGTGAGTCGCCTGAGGGCAGGAAATCCCACAACTGGAATACTGGAACACAGGAATAGAAGGACATCTAAGATTTTGGGGAAAACAATACTGAAACAGCAACAAACACAACAGCTAAAAAAAAAATTCCAAAAGAGCTTAAAAGCTTGATGGGTACATTATAAACAAGCAGTCTTATGCAGAAAACACACCTGATGGAGACTTTTTATTATGCTCCTTGAAAGTCCTTTCATTCTAACAAAATCTTCTCAAAATCAGAAACTGCATCCAACCCAACCCATCTCCAGCTATGACAGGCCATCTGTATAAACATCTCCTCTCCCACTAGAATAACAAATTCTTGTTTTACCCCACACAATATGGTTAATTCTTCCATCCTATTACACAAAACAGTTAGTCTCCCTTTCTACTTTAAAACACTACCAAGAAAATATGACTTAAGTTCATTACGGACTTTAAAGACTATAAATATAATCCCCAGGTTCACTACTTACATTCTGAACACTGATGCTGCAGTTCTCCCAAGAGCCTTAAGTTCACATACATAATTTATTTTACTTACAACAAAGATCATACTTACGAGCTTTAAGCATGCTCTCATCATACCTATGACCTATTTTTAAGGGAGGAAATCCCTTTTCACAACATGGCCTCGGACTAAAGACCGACTGCAAACCTGTCATTTACCAAAAATACTAATTTACATTCAAAAATATGACCTTTCTTCAGAAAACCAAAAAGGGTTTTATCCTAAATATAATACAGAGACAGCAATTTTCACATTACCCCTGCAAATATACTCAAACATGGAGAAGGGTCTACTAAGTGAAGAAATCTTTTCAGACTTAGAAAGGATCTTTGAAACTATTACCAAGAGCCTTTGATTAGGTAAACATGTTAAGAAATTCTCTGCTAAGCGACAACATGGTTCAACAGCTACTTATCTAACCAATCACTCATAATTGCTGGCCAGTTTTCCAACTCAGAAACAGGCTCACTTTACACACAGTCTCATACGGGACTTAACACACTTAAGCATTACTATGTCTGCAGATGACACTGTACTAACAAAGGTCATAAATCCTTACATCAGATAACTGGTTTTAATAAATGACTTCTCTTTAAACTGGAATTGGCTTGCTGTTACTAAATTGCCTATTAATATTACTATTAATAAATATAACTATGTTTTTGCCACTGCAAAAAACAGAAATTAAGCACTTTGCATAATGAATCCTTCAAGATCCTTATTCCTTACACCCGTGTACTAAACACTAGGTCGCACTATTGTCTCCTTTCAAAATTATATACATAATATTACAACTAAACCAACTTAAGGTGGCCTACAGTATTTTGCGCCCAATTACCACAGACGCTTGACATGCTACAGCCATCAGTGTTATTACAAACAATGGAAAACAAGGTTCTCAGTCAGATTTAACCATCTTGCTACCTCTACAGAACACCACTGCCTTTCTAAACAGATGCCAAAATGGTTACCTAGCACTGCTAGAGCCCTCTACTTAGCGTACTTACCCTAAAACTGCTTAAAAACTCATACTGCCCATCACTCTCTCAGAGAAGCAAATTAAGCCTCAAACTGAACACACTACTTACAGAAATTACTGCATAAGTCATTCAGCTTTCTAGGAAAAGTTGAAATATCAGCTATTGATATAAATGTGCATGCTTCCAAACTCCTATGGTAGCATATTTGGCCAGACATTTCAGTATTACAATGTTCTAACAGGTCAACTTTTGAAATATATTTCACACAAACAGCTTTTTAGTTGGACCCTAAAATATCCTACTGCCATTTATGAGAACAGAGCCCATTTACCATGTTGGGTTATGTATTTACAAATGTAGATAAGGAAGTGTAAAGTAACAGTCAAACAATGCAATATGTAATGACAATCACTGTTTGTCTATTATAGCTATCATATACCTCTTGCACAGTTTGCCTCATAGTCCAGTTATGGCAATAAATGGTCTTTAACAGCCCACCCACTAAGTTAAAACAAAAGAATAGTTGTGGAAAATCTAACCATAACCATGCATGTCCTATTTTTCTATATGCTGCAGTATTCATAAAGTACAGTTGTGTACACTTGCCATAAATGTAGATGTTCGAGTATATTCACTGTTGCAGTCATTACATTTGGGTAATCTGCCGGCAGGTTGCCCTCAGTCGGCCTGCTTAACAAAGTCTTGGGTCCTGCGTCGGTTGCTGTCCCTTCTTCCATGACGTCAGGGGTATAGAACATGCAGCCAATGCCATTACATCAGTTTTTCTTGCCCCAGATGTCAGGTCCCCCCCTAACGGGGAGCCAATAAACACAAAAACACAAAAGTATACCTCCAACCAAAAGCAAATACACCAAAAAGGCTTTTAAGAATAGTAAAGGAAAGTAGAGGTATAGCCAGAAAAAAACTAGAAGGCTGGAGGGAGGGAGGGTAAACAGGACTGCAACAGTGAATACACTCAAACATCTACATTTATGCTAAGTGTACACAACTGTACTATGTTCTTCGTGTTTCACTGTTGCAGTCATTACATTTGGGTAGATTGTCAAAGCTATGGTTGGGAGGAGGAGTTTATACAGCATTAGGGCCAGCTATAAGGCCCTGCAAGACAGCAGTGGCAAAGCTAGCTCTTGATTTAGAGAAAATTGGTAAATGATAATACGTGGTGAAAGTATGTACAGAACTCCAGGTAGCAGCTTCTAGGATATCCCTGGTAGGAACACCTCTGAGAAAGGCTGCAGAAGTAGATGCAGCCCTGGTGGAGTGAGATCTGATCCCCTGGGGGATAGGTTTTCCATGGTGCTTATAGCAGAAATGAATGCAATGGCTTATCCATTTACAAATGGTTTGTTTTGAAATAGCCTTCCTCTCTCCCCCTGCAGCAAATGCTACCAGCAATTGTTCAGATTTTTTCGAGATTTAGTCCTGTCCAAGTAGAATCTAAGTTGTCTGTGCACATCCAAGGAATGCAGAATCCATTCCCCTTTGTTCTGTGGATTGGGAAAGAAGGTTGGCAAGTGAATGGACTGATTAAGAGCCACACTAGAAACCACCTTAGTCATGAAGGATGGACTGGTCTTGAGAGATACCATGTCCGGATGAAAGGCTCCACTGCCATAAGAGCCTGTAATTCAGATATCCTTCTAGCTGAAGTGATTGCTAAAAGGAAGGCTGTTTTCCAAGAAAGAAATTTTAAGTCTGCAGTAGCAGCTGGCTCGAAAGGAGGTAGAGTGAGTTGCTCCAAAACAAAGTTAAGGTCCCAGGCAGGGGTAGGAGCTCTCCTGGGTGGTCTCAAGTTTTTTGCCCCTCTGAGATACTGCTTGAGCAGAGGATGAGAGAAGAGGAGTGGTTCTGTGTTATAGTGAACTGAAATAGCTGAGGCGTGGATTTTAATGGAGGAAAAAGACAGGCCCTTGTGAAGCATCTCAGTTAAGTGTTATTGCAAAATCTCAGGTAAATTGGGTGCTGCTGTGCTCATCCCTAAAGATTGGTTCCAGGCACAGAATCTTTTCCATTTGTCAGCATAAGATTTTCTAGTACTAGGTCTCCTCGCCTCCAAGATGATATCTATCACAGGTTTGCTTAGGGATGATAAGGGTGAATTTAAGTGATTAGCCAGGCTGCAAGGTTCAATGCTGGAAGCTGAGGGTGTAGAATTTGGTTCTCCTGCTGAGACAGCAGGGAAGGGGTCTGAGGCAGGTGCCATGGAGATATTTGCGACACACCTGCACAGGAGGGGGTACCAGTGTTGGCGTGGCCAGTCTGGAGCAATCAAAATCATCCTTGGTTTGTCCTGTTTGACTTTTAGTAGAACTTTGGAGAGCAGAGGCAGAGGGGGAAAGGAGTAGATTGACAGGTTTTTCCAGCTGAAGGACAGAGCATCCACTTTCCAGGCTTGTTTGTGGGGAGTCCTTGTGCAAAACTTGTCCAACTGGTATTTCTGGGGGGAGGAAATAGATTTATGTCTGGGCTCCCCCATTTGCTTGTCAACATGTTGAAAATCCATGGTTCCAGTTTCCACTTGTGTGGGTCCATGAAGTTTCTGCTTGGTCCGTCTGCCAGTGTATTCATTTTTCCTGGCAGGAATTGAGCTTGTAGGTGCACTTGGTAGCTCAAGGCTGTGTTCCACAATGCCATGGCTAGTCTGCAGAGGGGGTAGGAATGTGTACCCTCTTGCTTGTTTCTGTACCACATAACCATGGTGTTATCAGTCTTTACCATTAGTTTTTCTGGAAGAATGTAGTCCTTGAAGGCTGTCAGAGCATTCTGTACAGCTACCATTTCTTTTTGATTGATATGTAGCTGCATTTGATTTGGGTTCCATTTGCCCTGAATGCACTTCCCTGCCAGGAGAGACCCCCCCATGCACAGTCTGATGCATCTGTAGTTAGGGTTTGGGTGGCAGGGGGTAGTGTGAATGTTAGTCCCTTGTTCTGGTGGCAGGCCTCTGCCCACCACAGGAACTCCAGGCGTAGACAAGGTATGATAGCAATCATTGTTTCCAGGCTGTGACAATGTTGACTCCATAGACTTTTTAGATACCACTGTAGTTTCCTCATATGCAGTCTTGCATATGGAATTAGAAGAATGCAGGAGGCTATGAACACCAAAGCTTACAGTATTTGTCTTGCAAATAGCAGGGTTTTTGTGGCCATTTGTTTGAAGTAAGTTACCAAATTAATTTGCTTTTCTGGCGTGAGGAAAGCTATCTGGGCAGTTGTATTTAAGCTTGCACCCAGGAATGTAATCTGTTGACAGGGTACCAGTTGTGATTTCTTTTCGTTTATGGTGTACCCCAGGCAAGTCAGAACCCTTTTTACAAACGCCAGATGATTTAAAAGTATGCCCTGGTTTTCTGTCTGAATTAGACAATCGTCCAGGTATGGATATATTTGAATATTTCTTTGCGTGCAAAATGCAATAACTGGAGCCAGGCACTTTGTGAATACCCTGTGCGCAGTAGACAAGCCAAAGGGCAGTGCAGAGAACTGATAATGCAAGTAGCCTGCTTTGAAGCGTAGGTATCTTCTGCAAGATTCCTTGATTGGGATATGCAGGTATGCTTCTTTTAAATCTAGAGTTGCCAACCAGGCGTCTTTGCCTAGCATAGGAAGTAACTGGTGAAGAGTCAGCATCTTGAATTTTGGAATCTCCAGAAAGGTGTTTAGAGTAGACAGGTCCAGGATTGGACACCATGATTTGTCTTTTCTGGGTACCAGAAAACGCCTGGAATAAAAACCTTACTCCTTTTCCTCTTCTGGTACCAGTTGAATAGCTCCCATGCTTAAGAGGAAAAGTACTTGTATTTGAGCCTCTGCCCACTAATTTGGGGACAGGTCTGGCCACCTGTTTGGTGTTGGCAACGTGTGGAAATGAAATCTGTATCCCTGGGACACTATTTAAAACCCATTTGTCCCGGGTTATGAGTTCCCAGTTCTTTGCATGAAGAGCAATCTTTCCCCCCAAAGGGGCGGTTAAAAGATAAGTGCTTGGGAATTTTAAAAGGAAGTCATTGAGACTGTTTACCATAGGGGGGTGTCTTGTTATTTCCGGACTTGGAAGTGGAAGCCCCGCCACTGCTTAGTTCTGAGAGTCCCCTGGGACTGAAACCTGGGGTTTTTGCTGTGTCTGGGTTTGGCTTGAGAGAATCTGGAAGGGGCTGGAAAGGACCAATTCTTAGTAGGCCAGTGCCTACTAAATCTTGGAGGTTGCACTTGTAAACAATCTTTAACAGTTTGCATAGATTTACCTTTATCTTCCATCTTTTTAAGATCTTCTTCAGCCATATTGCCAAACAGGCGCTCCTGATTTAAAGGAGCATCCAAAAAGTTAGCTTTAACATGATCAGGTAAAGATTGCTCCTTAAGCCAAGCATGCCTTCTAAGCACAGACCCAGTAACAGCAGCCCTGCAAGAGGCCTCTAAAGAATCAAAACCACATTGCAAAGTATGTTTTCCAACTTGTTCAGCAGAATGCATTAAATCCTGTAAATCTTTATTTTCCACACAGTCAAGAATCAACATAATTTTCTGTTTAAGCAGTCCAATAATATGCTGTTGATATTTTAACATATGAAATTGGCAGTTTAAAGCTCTGATTGCCAAGGTTGCAGAAGTATAAACCTTTTTACCCCATCTATCCAGCGCCCTGGAGTCTCTAATAAAAGGGGTAGGATTTTTAGCAGTAGAAGCCTTAATGCCCTTGGGTCCCTGAGAAATGGTTTCTGGATCTGCAACAGGATTTTTAAAAAGGAACTTGTGGGACTCAGGAACCCTGTAGTATCTTGTCAGGTTTACTAGGAGCCGGAGGCAGGGAATCAGGGGCCAAACTGGATTCCAAGAACACATCATCAACAATGTCTAGTACAGGAGGGTATAGCCAAAGGCCTATGCTGAGGTAGAAGAAGGAAATCCCTAAGCCTCTTCTTTGAATCAGAAAATTCCTGGCTTTCCCAGTGGAAATGCTCCCTTAAAGTATGTAAAGTTTCCCCAAAAGAATAATCCGCTGGAGGGGAAGCAGAGGGAATGGAATCCTCTGCATCAGAATCCTCATAAGTAGGTATGGACAAATCCAGGTCATTAGAAGAGTCAGAAGAAACAGAATCCTGATCAGAAGATTCATAATCAAGCTCAGTCCTAGGCCTCTGGGGGGGGGGGGGGGTTTGACTACCCCTGATTAGAGTAATTAGATCTTCAGCCGTTTTTATCATTTGTTTTTTAGGCATAGGGGCCTGAACATGTGGCCTGGGCATTGGTTTTTTTAGACATGGATCGAGATTTAGGCCTTAGTAATGAAGGTGGTGTCAATTTAATATGCAAGTCTGTAGGCCTGAATACACCTTCAGAAGCCGGTGCCTGCACAGCGGCTCCGGACCCATCCAAGGTAGAAGACATCCGGGGGTTCCATAGGTGAAGTATCTTGCAGCATATATCTCGCGGCATACCGGACTCCGAATGGGTCTCAGTAGAGGCCTACGAATCAGAAATAGCGGGTATAAGGGGCTGCGAAAGTGCCTCACTGAGTACCGGCGAACTGGCGACTGGCTTAGGAGAAGCGTCGTCTGCAGCTTTGGACCTCAGCGGCCTGTCTCTGTCTTCATCTTTGCTTTTTTCGGAATCCCGGTAGTCGGATGGCTAACCGACGACATTTCTGGATAATTAAACTGAGAATAGAAATATTTAGAGGCAAAAATGTACAGATGACGGATAGCGTGCTGATTAAATAAAGCACAAAACCGACAGCAAGGTATGTCGTGGTCAGGGCCAGGCAAGGAATACAGTACGGATGAAAATCTTTATGAGGTATTTTCTTTCCACAAGTAATGCAATTATTAACTTTTACTGACATTGGTAAGGAGCAAGAAAAGTTTCCCCAATGGGGTACTTAGCTTTAAGTTGAAGACTTTAGTTCTGAAACTTGAAAACGAAAATTTCGAGTCGGCCGACCGGCACTTGCGAACTGCTTCTGCTTCGGGCACCACACGGCAAGAAAGACTGATGTAATGGCATCATCATGAGGGAGTCCATCGCAGGCTGCCCCAAACGTCCAGCCAGTATACAAAAATGTAAAGCTATTGTAAGGTACATGTGACGTTGCACATAAGATCCTGGGCAACATCGGTCATAAAGTGATGTTGGGTATATAGCAAACATTGGCATGTAACATCCTCAAAACTGAATGTCCCAGCAAGAAACCACCCTGAGGTAAACTGAAAAACACAAATCCAGGAAACAAGCAGGGGGAAAATGGGTGGGCTAGAATACTACAACATATAGAAGAGAAGGACATCTGTGGTTATGGCAAGATTTTACACAACTATTCTATTATCCTGCTATTCATATGCTGCAGTACTCATAACTTAAGGGAGAATACCAAATCTCATGCAGAAGATAGAGTGGGAGGAGGGGCAAGAGCATTCTCTACAAACCCCTGAGTAATAGTCCTGGCAAAACCAGCTCTAGATCTAGATATACCATCCAACTTGTAGTGTTTTGTGAATGTATGAATAGAAGACCAAGTGGCTGCTTAGAAGTATCCAGACCTTTGAAAAAAGCACATGAAAAAGACACAGCTCTAGTGAAATGAGCCTTAACTGGAGATGCAAAGGTTTTCCCAGGAGTCAAAAGGAAACAGCCTTAGAGATCCAGGAGGAGACTGCTTGGAAACAGGTCTGCCCACAGTCCTGGGAAAGAAAGAAAGAGAGAGAGAATCAGATTTACTAAAGGACTTAATTTTATCCAAATAAAACCTGAGTTATCTATGCATATCCAAGGTGTGCATGATCCTCTCACTAGAAGACTCTGGAGAGGGAAAGAAAGTGGGCAGGTTAATGGACAGATTAAGTGACAACTCGTTCACCACTTTGGGCATGAAGGAGGGACTAATTCAAAAGGAAACACTATCCTTGTGAAAAACAGTAAAAGGAGAAGAAGCCATAAGGGCATGAAGTTCTGAAACCCTTCTGGCTGAAGTGGTAGACAAAAGAAGCACCATTTTCCAAGTGCAATGTCATAGGGAAGATGAAACTGCTGGTTCAAAGGGAGGAAATGTAAGTTTTAATAAAACAAAGTTTAAATCCCAAGGAGGCAGTACTGGTTTCCTTGGTGGTCTGACATGAAGGACGCCTTTCAAGAAAAGTACGACTTCCAACTTTGAAGCCAAAGTACGGGTCATAGGCAGACAAGCCGAAGTGGCTGAGAGATGAGCTTTTACCAAAGAGTATGATAATCCAGTCTTCAGTAGTTAGATGAGACAAAACTATTGGAACATCCGCAGACAATGGTTGTAGGTTTTTGGAAAGACTCGAGATGGAAAACCTCTTCCATTTGGAAATGTAGGATTTCCTAGAATTGTGTTTTCTGGCCTCCTGCAGAACTTGAAGTATGTCCTCAGAAAATAGGTGTCTGAAAGGGATCAAAACCCTATCACCCACAGTGTCACATGAAGGGTCGACATTTGTGGATGCATTAGAAATCCCTTGTCCTATGTGAGTAGATCCACTCTGTGAGGCAACTTGTGATGATTGCCCTTGGTTAAATGCAGAAGGTCTTGGCCATCAAAGAGTCACCAGAAGCTTTCTGGTTAGTCCTGTTGAATGTTTAACAGAACTTTCTGAAGGTGGGGGAATGAATAGAGAAATATCCCCTTCCAAGAAAAGGATAGGGCATCCATCTTCCATGCCTGAGGATCGGGAACTCTGGTTGTAGGTTTTTGGAAAGACTCAAGATGGAAAACCTCTTCCATTTGGAAATGTAGGATTTCCTAGAATTGTGTTTTCTGGCCTCCTGCAGAACTTGAAGTATGTCCTCAGAAAATAGGTGTCTGAAAGGGATCAAAACCATATCACCCACAGTGTCACATGAAGGGTCGACATTTGTGGATGCATTAGAAATCTCTTGTCCTATGTGAGTAGATCCACTCTGTGAGGCAACTTGTGATGATTGCCCTTGGTTAAATGCAGAAGGTCTTGGCCATCAGGGAGTCACCAGAAGCTTTCTGGTTAGTCCTGTTGAATGTTTAACAGAACTTTCTGAAGGTGGGGGAATGCATAGAGAAATATCCCCTTCCAAGAAAAGGATAGGGCATCCATCTTCCATGCCTGAGGATCGGGAACTCTGCTGGCACAAATCTTTGGAAGTTGTCTGTTCATAGGGGAGGCTAATAGATCTACGTCAGGAGTACCCCACTGGTGGATAATGTCCAGAAACAAATCCCTGTGTAACACCCATTCGTAGGATTGAGTCATGGACCAGCTCAATTTGTCTGCCACAACATTCTGATTCTGACCGGAAAGAATGCAAACTGCCTGAAGGATCAGCCGCTATTGAGTTGCCAACTCCCAAGCCTTGGGAGACAACCTGCACTGGAGATATGACTTGCCTCCCCCCCTTGCTGACATATCAAAAGACTGTGATGTTGCCCGTAAGGGGCCTGGTTGAAGGAAAGAATGAAAGGTTTGCAGGGGAAAAATGAGAACTCTCATCTCTTTTATATTTCTTTGTTTTTTCATTTGGGAAGGATACCACACATCCTGAACTTTCCAGGAGGCAAAGTTTGCCCAACATCCCACATCTGAGGCATCTGTGAACTCTTGTGATGGAAGAGGGGTTTGTAAAGGACGTCCTCGATTCACAGAAGCCTGTTGAATCCACCACTCCAGTTCTTTTCTCAAGCAGGGAAAGGGAGGAATCATAAAATCTAGTGGATGAGCATGTTGCATCCAGACTGACCTGAGATGCCACTCCACAACAAGTACAAATATGACTCTGTCATTGTCCATGTTGGTGTAAATGACTTGAGATGTACCTCCTTGGACTATATGAAAAGGGACATGGAGGAGCTGTCCGATCTTGTAGCCCAGGCAGGTAAGACCCTAGCCCTGAGCAGCATCCTGCCATCACCCAGAATGATACCACAGTACAAGAACAAAATGACTGACTTCAACAATTGGCTAAGCTTCTGGTGTCATTCTAAGGGGATCCAGTATCTGTCTGCCTCGGATGACATGATCGACAAGCCACGATGCTTGGCCAGAGATGGCCTGCACCTGTCGCCCCTGGGATTCCGGATACTGGCTAAGGCTCTAGCCACCTCTGTAGTGCCTTTTTTAGGCAAGGTTCAAATGACAAATTCACCACCCTAACAGGTACAGGCAAGAAGAATCTGAGGGTACTGCTACTCAATGCTAGAAGTCTAAACCTCAAAATGCACTCTCTCGAGGCACTCCTTAAAATGGAGAACATCGACATCTGTGCAGTGACAGAGACCTGGTTCAAGGCTCCAGAGAGTACCCCTGCATTACCAGGCTATAATTCATACCACACCTTTCGGTCACCTAACCTGGACCGAAACACTAAAGGCGGAGGCGTGTCCATATTCATTAAGGATATCCACACCTCCAGGCTAGTTGCTCAGCATAATGCATCCGAGATTGTCCAAGTGCAACTAACTCTGGGCAAGACCGCAATCCAAATTGTAGCTTGCTACAGATCCCCCACCATGTCCCAGGATTCCCACTCCTCATTTCTTAATACACTGGAAAATATTAGGGTACAACCTAACACCCTAATAATGGTCGATTTCAACTACCCTACCATTAACTGGGAAAACTACTCATGTACCAACTCTTGTGCTCAACGTTTTCTGGAATTCATACATTCCAATGCCATGGATCAACTTATCCACACCCCCACCAGGGGCAGCAATATCCTAGACCTGGTTATTTCCAACATGGGCAACCGGTGCTCCACACCAGAGGTCAATTCCTCGTTGGTCAGATCCAACCATAAGCTAATCACCCTAGACATCCACATCCCTCCCCCACCCCCCATTAGGCAAACCACAGTAAAAAATTTCTCCAAAGCCAACTTCACGCTTCTTAAGACAGAAGTGGCAAACTTCACGACACCCATGCTGATGGACAATAGAGGTATGACTGCTGAATCCTACACAAATGCACTTTATAAGCACTTACATGAGTGCATGGATCGTGCAATCCCTAACAGAACCAAGATGCTATCCTCCAAAAAAAGGAAGCCAATCTGGTGGTCCCCTGCCATAAACAAACTCTACAACAGAAGAAAGAAACTGTTGCAAAAAAGAGTAAAATCCCATGATTGGAGAAACTCCCTGGTCAGCTTCAGTAAGAAGCTGAGATCCCTCAAAATCCCCCAAAGCTAGTTATGAAAACAAAATCGCCACTGACTCTAATCTACAAGTTACCCTTTATAATGAACTTCCATTAACAGGTAACAAAGCTGAAATTTTATCAACCAAACTTCAGATTAACAACAATAAAGCTATCTATCTAATTTGCATGTACCTTCCCCCTGGTAATAATATTCAAACTCTAGAAGACTTACTTAGTTCCCTTTCAAACCATCTACCCCAAGAAACCATAATACTTGGTGATTTCAACATTGACTGGAAAACCTGTTCATCCCAGCAGCCTACTAACCATATTAATCTCTATGGGTTCTCGCAATTAATAACAACTCCAACTAGACTCCATAAACCAAATAATAAAGAGACAATTTTGGACTGGATCCTTATTAATCACCCCCCCAACAGCTATACTCCAGGAACCCTTCCTGACAGTATTAGTGATCATATACTTACGTATGTCTTCAGACGAAAATTAAATAATCCTAATACTCATAAACTAAGAACATGCCGTTCAAAAAGATTTTTCAACCCTGATAACTTCCTTGCTGAATTGCAGGCATGTGACTGGTCGCCTTTGACACACCTTAAACTTAATGAAGCAGTGACCTATTTTAACACAAACTTTCTACAAATTCTTGATTATCATGCTCCATTACACTCTACTAGGATAAGAGCCAAGACTGCCCCATGGCTAACAAAGCAAACACAAGAAAAAATGATCCTTAGAAATAAAATCTGGGCTAAATGGAGAGCTACCAAATGTCCATCTGATCACCTCCTTTTCAAACAATTAAGAAATGCCACCAAGAAAGATACTCTTAGAGACAAAAAGGAATTTTATCTTCATCTACAAAAAACTAGTCAAAATACCCTCAAAAATTCTGGTCAGGTGTTAATAAACTTCTTAAACCAGGACATTCACCTACTCCCATCCCTTCTGGCTTTAACCTCAACAGTGCTTCTCAGATCCCAGATGCCTTTAATAAGTACTTTACAGAAGCCATTCTAACCCTAGCTAATTCATTACTCACACCTACTGCATCCCCACAAAATACCTCTCCAGTCTCATCTAAAGCCTTTCAAATTCAACCTGTCTCTTCATCCATTATTTATAAGCTTCTCATCAAACTCAAACCTTGTACCCCATCTGCTGACCAACTCCTGTCTGAATACTTACAAATAGCTGCAAAAGCTATCACCCTGCATCTATTTTGATTAATAGGACTATCTCTGAAGGAAACATCCCCACCATTTGGAAAATATCTCATATAATTCCTCTACATAAAGGGGGCTCTTCTTCTGAGCTCTCCAACTTTCGCCCTATTGCCTTACTGTCCCCATTAGCTAAGATAATGGAAAGATGTGTACACAAACAATTTCTTAACTACCTTCTTCAAAACAAACTTCTAGCTGAATGTCAAACATGGATTCAGACCTTTCCACAGCACTACCACTGCCCTCCTTTCCTTCTCTGACTCCATAAATAATAATCGAAATAATAATCGTTTCTCCTCAGCACTATTCATAGACCTATCAAAAGCTTTTGATATGGTTAACCATAATATACTTCTTGAAAAACTCAACCTCTTCTCTCTCAGCTCACATTCTCTACAGTGGTTTAGAAGCTATCTCGTAAACAGGCAACAAACAGTGCTTTGGGGGAACAACCTATCGTGCTTACTCCCAGTAAGTGTTGGTGTTCCACAAAAATCAATCTTAGGACCCCTTCTTTTCTCATTATTCATCAATGACCTTTATTTGAATGTGTCACAAGCTACCTGCATCCAATATGCAGATGACTCGACTTTGATCTGCACTGCTAAAAATGTTTCCTCCCTCCAGTCCATCACCCAAACAGCTTTCCAAAACGTTGAAAAATGGTTTATGCAACACTGCCTCCTCCTTAACCCCCAAAAAACTAAGCTTCTTCTCTTTACTCCTACTAATAAATCTCCTACACCATTCTTCACTATCTCCTCAAATAATTCTACATGTATTAACCCTGATAAAACCACTCGACTATTAGGTGTAACCATTGACAACCATCTCAACTTTGATGACCATATTAACACTACTATTAAAGCTGTTAATAAAAAAATTGGGACACTTTACAGAATTAAACCCTTCCTTACCCCAGCAGCCAGAAAAACATTGCACAGACCCACCTGATCTCCACCCTTTTTTATGCCTCAGCTATATATACTACCTTATCTAAAAATAACATTACCAAACTCTCTACCTGTTATAATAGTATAGCCAGATTCATTACTGCTACTCCCCTCAGAACTCACCACTGTCTCAACCTCAAACAACTAAATTGGCTAGAGCTAAACAACCACCTACTCTACCAACAATTACTTGTCATTCATAAGACCCTTCACTTCCCTGATAATACTCCTAGCGTGGCAAAACTGATTTCTCCTTATAAAAACCTAGCCACACTTCGCTCTGCCAATAAACTCCTAGTATCCTCCACTAAATCATACAATAAAGCTGGGGATGCGTTAATTTCAAATTCCATAGGTAAACACTGGAATCAACTCCCTCAAGAAATAACTAATCAAGACTCTACCTCTCTGTTCAAAAAACATATCAAAGAACATCTTAAAACTCAATGGCTATGTCCTTGTACTAATCCCGACTGAAAGTATGTCTCCTCACATCTAATTTTTCTACCCATCCCCCTTCTGAGCTCCTAACTTACACTTTCTATTGTTGAGAGTTACATCTTAAAAGTATGCCTCCTATTAGTCTAACTTCAGTATTATGTTTTTTATTTTTAATTTGTTGAACCCATCTTATAAGCATTTAGATTTTATTTTGCAATTCTCTTTTTTACCTTTTATATTTTTATTCAAAATATATATATTTTTTGTGATATATCATTGTTTGTTTTGTCTGTACTGGAGCTTTTCTCCCCGGGCCTCTACTGTAAACAGATATATATCCAGTTGGACTAGCCCGGTCAACAAATGTAAAATAAATAAAATAAAATAAAGACAACCACAAAGCATTCTATAGCTATGTCAAGAATCTCAATGGCAACACTCAGATCTGCTCTGAGTTACAGCACAATGGCACTAAATATACAGAACCAATGGATATTGCCAACATCCTGGCAGATAGGTTCAGTGCTAACTTTACCCCTCTGTCATCCCCTAAAGGGTCCATCTCTATACCAGAAGAATGCAAAGTTCCTGTAATCACGGCTGCACAGGTAAAAAACACACTATCCAAAGCCAAGAACACAGCATCCATGGGACCTGACGACATCCCAGGCTGTGTTCTACATGAACTACAGAACGAACTGGCACCCCACCTAAGTACTATGTTCAATCATAGCCTCACCTCAGGCTATGTGCCCACTGAATGGCGCACAGCGACAGTTATCCCACTCCACAAAGGGGGAGCCACCACAGACCCCGGAAACTACCGCCCCATTAGCCTAACGAGCCTGGTCTGCAAGGTTACGGAGTGTATCATCATGGAACTTATAAACAATGACACTGGTAATCTCCAAACTCAGGACCCCACCCAGTTCGGGTTTGTAAAAGGCAGATCATGTCTCCTAAACCTGACAGACTTCTTTGAAGCAGTCACCAAAGCCATAGATGAGGGTAAGGTGGTTCACACAGCCTATCTAGATCTCGCCAAGGCTTTTGATACCATCCCCCACTCTGGAACTGCAGATAAACTCACTAAACTAGGCATAAATCTCTATGTCACAAGATGGGTTGCCAACTGGCTCACTGACAGAACCCACACTGTGAAAGTAGCAGACACCAAATCCAGCTACAGACCAGTGAAAAGTGGAGTACCACGGGGTTCAGTCCTGGGTCCTCTCCTGTTTGGTATCTACTTCTCTGAAGTACAGGCCAACACAGAAGATCTTTGGCTAACGAACTTCGCAGATGACTGCAAACTAGGAGCCATAATCAAAACTCCAAAAGATGTGGACATCCTACAAAAGGGCCTTGCTGAGACAGATGCCTGGTGTCAAAGCCATGGCCTCAAGCTCAATGCCAAAAAGTGCAGTGTCATTCCTTTTAGTAAAAACTCAGTACCCATGAACTACCACATAGGTGGTAATCTACTTAACACCGAAAGTGTGATAAGAGACCTTGGGACACAGGTGGACAGTAGTCTCTCCTTTGATAATCACATCGCCACAGTAGTCAGGAAATCCTATGTGGCACACCTCACCACAAAAGGTTTCTCATCCAGGAAAAAAAGAGGTCATTGTTCCCCTCTACTCATCACTCATTAGACCCATTATAGAGTACAATGCCCCTTTTGGTATGTATCTCACAAGACATCTACAACAACTGGAAAGGCCACAGAAATACCTCACAAAGAGGATTACCGGCCTCAAAGAGATGCCCTATGCAGACCGTCTCAAAAAACTGCAGCTTTACTCCGTTGCATATCGCCTACTCAGAGGCGATCTCTGCCTAACACACAAAGCTATGTCAAACTCAGAGCTTTTAGACATGCTCGACTTAAAGAGATCCCAATCCCTATGAGCTACACGCTCTAGGGACCTAAACCTCGTCACCACAATAAACAGAACATGCTGGAGGGATAGATTCCTATCCCAGAGACTTCCCATACTCTGGAACAAACTACCTATCTATATCAAACAAAGCTCCTCATTAGCACTCTTCAAGAAACATCTTGATGACTGGATGGGAGATGGGGGATCACTTCTGTGGCTCTGCTCGACAGTGGCACAGGAAAATAATTTTCTTGGGTGGCGAAAGCCAGGGTACCTTTGGCTAGGCTTATATAGGCCCTAGGGCCAATAGCCTAGTACCTACCTATGAGTTTCGGAGTTTCCTAATGTGAAGTTTGGCTAGAGGTAAAATGGGAAGAGTGGATGCCATAAAGCCCAGTAGAAGAAGGAACTCCTTGGCTGTCAGGGGCTGGAGTGGAATGACAGCTTGAAAGTAAACTGTTAAGAGAGAAGACTTTCTGAGGCAGTAAGGAAACTAACATCTTGTCTGACTGAATTCTGCATCCTAAGAAAACATGGCCCTGTGAATGGCCGAGAGAGGATTTTTGGAAATTTATAGTAAATCCTAGTCTTTCCAGAAGAGACACTGTGAATTGAAGGTTTTGAAGTAGTACGTCTGAAGAATGAGCCTGAAGGAGGTGGTCATCCAGGTAAGGGAAAATCTGAATAACCCTGAGCCTGGAAAAGGGAATGATGGGAGCTAAGCATTTTGTGAAGACCGTTGGTGCTATAGATAGACCAAAGGGCAAGGCGGAAAATTGAAAATGTGAGGAGGCAATAGCAAAGCGCAGAAACTTCTTGTAAACAGGATGAATTAGGATGTGAAGATAGGCATCCCTTGATGTTCAGTGAAACCATGAAGCCCTGAGGACGAATGACAGGAAGCAGTGTTTAAGGAAATCATGCGAAAGGGTGGTACCTTTAAAAAGGTATTTAGATAAGACAAATCTAGAATGGGTCTCCAAAGACCATCCTTTCAGGGTAGTAGAATATTCTTGAGTAGAAACCCTTTCCTGTTTGGGAAGATGGGACCTCTTGAATGGTACCCTGAGAAAGCAAGTTGTGAATCACCTGAGGAAAGAAGGTCAACTAATCTTTTGGAGGTTGTGGAATATCCCTGAAGGTAGGAGTAGTCTTCCAAACCAGGAAGTATCCTCTGAGGATAACAGAAAGGACCCAGGAGTTTTGGATGATCTGTTTCCAAGCAGGAAGGGACAGGAAAAGACACAAGGATAGAGGGATCTGACTGCAAATAGGTTGGTAGTTACAGACTACCTGGCTTGCTCGGAAAGGGCTGTTTTTGACCAGGAGTAGTAGAAGGAGAAGACTTGGCAGAATAAGGCTTTTTGGCAACTCTTTTACTCTTAGAAGGAGGAGGTCTGGATAACTTCCTTAAAAAAGGAGTTTTAGAAGGATAGTTCCTTTGAAATTTTGGAAATGGAGACACAAAAATATGTTTAAGGTCCTGGAACTCCTTGCTCTTTTCTTGCAAGGACTTAAGTTCTGTTGCTGCAGAATCTAGTAGAGCATCCATAATTTTAGCTTTGATGTTGCTTCACAGTGGATGGAGTTGCAGCTAAGAGTACCTCCAAAGGACAGAACCAGATGCATTAACTACATCATAGTTGCATTTAATAGAATGATGTGTAACTCGGTTGAGGAATCTAAAATGGAAGCAAGCTGGGACTTAGTATTACAGTCTGGAAGCTCAGAAATGAGCTTAATAGCTTGAGAAAGGAGGGCTAAGGAATATTTGGTCATATGGGTTTTGTAGTTTATGGTTCTAAACTCCAGAGTGGCCAAAGTATATGCTTTTTTCCGCACCCTTTCCATGATTTTGCTCTCCTTGTCTGAGGGGATAAGGGAAGTAGGCAAAAGTTTAGAGGGCTTATCTGCAGCCAATGATACTGTAGCTGGATCTACAGAAGGGCACTTAAACAAAAACTTACAATCCTCTGGCACTTTGAAGAACCATTCAGTCTGAAAAAGTCCAGTGTGGACGAAAGCACCTTACTGTTTGATGTGTATATTTTGTCATTAAAAGAGAACTTCCTATGTTGGCTCATCTCTCCGGTTTTGTTCTACTTTTTGTTTTCCGGTATTGGGTGTGTACTTTGGACACTTTGTAGAATCTGCCTGGCCTTTAGGGGCAGGAGGTTGTGAATCTGGGCACTTAGAAGCAGAGCAGAAAGCATCCAAGAAAGCCAGAAGCACGGGAAGTACTGCATATGAGGCTGGGGAATCCATCTGTAAAAAATCATATCTTTTTTGAATGTCTGAAACTTGAGAGCACTCCCACTGGATAGATTTCCTCATCTTTGTGATGCCCGTGAACTGGCCCAGCAATCAAGGAGCCTTAATCCTCATCACTAACACCAGTGAGGGGCGTCCGTACAGGGAAAGGATAATAAATACAATCACAGTAAATTACAATTTCCCTTAAGAGCACACAGAGATCACAGTCAGTTTGGGGCTGGTTTCTCCCTTTCTCTCCAGGTCCTCAATAAGACTCACCACTGGCACAGCTATAGGGTCCAGATCTCAGCCTAGTGGGCAAGCTAAAACCCCCAGCACCCTCTCTGTCCAACCAGTGCTTCATGTCCCTGCCCCAAGTAGCTGACACACACACACACACACACACACACACACACACACACACACACACACACACACTTTGAGATAAAGAGTTTATACAACCACACAGACGCTCCTGGGGAAGCCTGGCACAGGTTCTCCAGCTGTGCCCCTTTTACCCAGACTATACAGTAGAAATCACTGCCATCACCCGGCTAATATTTATCAGCTACTCAAATGCCCTTATCAAAGGGTGTCCAATTATGCTGTGCAATATTATTATCCAAATGGTAAGTGTGACTGAACAGTCAAGACTTACTTGGAGTGACTTGGTACAGTATCACTATATACATGCAATGTACTTAAGAGCTGAAATTATCACTACACAAAACAGCCACAGTTGAAAGGTTTAATAATAATTAATAATAAAAACACAAGACAATACTTCTTATACACAGTGCTAGTCAACAGTTCAGAGATCACAGAGAAATACTTAAAATAATACAGTAGAAAAGTTCTGACATCAACACAGAAAAACAAACTAGTCTAATCTTCCTATTCCCTAGTTATACATAAGAGAAAACACAGTTCTAAAATCCTACTTACATATAGACACAGGCAGAGTGGTGAGTTGGATGTTCTCAAGACAAATGCTCAATGCCCTCATTCTTTCTCTCCTTAAATTGATAACACAGTACCACTGATTCATTTCAGATTACATCATTTCTTTCTGATTCCCCAGCTAACAGACTCTGAGGTTAACAGCCCTTTTTATACATGCAAATTCTAGCCATTAACTCTGTCGTCAAAACAATATGCAGAATGCCTTTATATAGACATCTCGGCTCCAAGTTTTGACATCAGAGAAGTGCCTTATCAGCTTTGTAACAGCAGAGTACACTGTTGTTACATTTGTTCCACATTTAATACCATTTTTTCCCAATTTAAGAGAACAAGCATGTGGCTTATACCAATATTTACAAATGACTGAATTATCTACAAAATTCTACCTGGCTAGGCTGCCAGCCTTCACCTATCTTCACAATAGTCTCTCCAAAAGTAATATCTTCCTCTAGAGATTCAGTTCTATTTGATTCCTCCTCTGGGGATGCAAATCCCAGGGGACAGGACATCTGGGCAGAGTATGCCAGAGACTCATCCCCAAAGAATCATCCTCATCAGAGGAATCCTCAGTTCTGATCTTTTTTTGAGGAGAAACTGGAGGAAAATGGAAAGAGAAGGAAGAGAAACCCCTGTGGATTGCCTAAGGGCCAAGAATGAGTTAAACAATCCAAAGGCTTTCCAATCAGTGGATTGTTCCTGTGCAGAGGGAGAAGACTGCTTAGTTTTCTACTACTACTTCTTAAGTGCAGCATCCATACGGTGGAAGAATGAGGGACTTGAGATCGGTTTGGTACCTCCTCATGAACCAGGACTTGTAAAGCCTCGAGGGTCTTCAGAGAAGTCAATGAGCCTGAGTTCCCCCTTACATCTGAAGCGGACATCGGCATATCCCCCAAGGATGTGCTAACAGGATCCTTTGTGGCTTCCACAGCAGTACTGATGAAGAATCACCAACTCCCTCCGAACAGGTCTCTGGGCCAACATGGGAAGCGGGAGGAATGTCCGGAATTGTAGGAGCTCTAGAAACCTCAGGCTTAGATTTCTTGGCCTTAAGAACAGGCTCCCCTGAAGGACTCTATGTACCTTCCATAGCATCACAAGCTAAACGCTCAAGGCATTGGTGCTCTAGATATAAATTAAGAGAAGCGGGATGACTACGTAGTGTCTTTGGGACAAAGGCCTTGCACACTGTACAGGAGGTGTGGCTGTGATTAGAGTAGGCAAACAAAAAGTGAGAGATCGTGGGTATCCTTACATGGAATTTGCCTTCTACACTGACACTTGGCCTTCCTATATGACATGTAACCTCAGCAATACATGGAGTTTTATCTATTCCATGCACTTCAGTTACGTAAAAGTGTGAAGTGTTTTACCAGCTTTAAAAGCCAGTATAGCAGTTAGCGAGTGCAGTCACACAGTGACAGCATTGTACATATTTCATTTGCTCAAGAATTTGGGGGGGGGGGGTTGACAAATGAGGAAAGTCAGGAAGTTTGTAAATATTGTTCTAATTTAGTTCAGTTACTTACAGACTCAGCTTATTGTTCTGTGAACAGCATGCAAACATGAGGCAAGATATTCAGGGACAGTTGAGAAAGAAGGCATGTCTCTTGCATGAGACCCAACCGTAACAATGCTTAGTATGTGTGCTACAATTGTTTCACTCCTTTGAGAGCACTGTTATGGTCAGGTTTAGTGCTACAGTAGTACTTTACAGGTTTATCTTTTTTTCCAACTCTGGAATGTAATCAAGGCGCACCGTGTGCTGCAAAGTCATTATGTACAGAGCAGCTAGACAGCAAGTGCACCAACTGACATCTAGAAAACTGAATAAGCTGTTGTTATTTGCAAAACAGCAACAGTAAAAAATTACAGTACTGAAGTGATGTAGTAAAAAGGACTGTAGATAGGTTTCTTCATTGAAATTTGACCATGTAGCCTTAAAGGAGGCAAATGTGATCCTGACATGCAAAATATTCCAGTATTAACCAATCAGATCTCTAGTCAGTTATCAGTTTTGTGCAGTAGTGAAGTTATTTGCCCTAAATGTTCTCTTTAATATATAGGTTCATAGGTTCATACTAGGCTATCTGCCCTAGGGCATTTATAAGCCTAGCCAGAGTGTGTTTGGCTTTCGCCAAAATATACATATACATATATAAAATACACACACACACACACACACACACACACACACACACACACACACACACACCCCTAAATCAAATGTAAACAAGAGTCATACCGGTTGTTCAATGACACGCAGAATGGTGCGCTTTATGTCAGCAATAGCTTCTGTGTATACAGATGCCAGTTCATGAATTAACTTGTGATTCTGAGGAAGGAGAGCAAGATACAGATACAGACACTGTTTAACAGTCTCATCTGTCCATGGAGCAGCCACCTCTGTAAACAGAAAAAAATATATATGTCCAGTATTACTAACTTGGATGTCTGTGAATGAAAGAAACTCATTTTAAAGTCTGGTCATGAACAGTGCTCTACCACAGTTAAAAAAAAAAAAAATCAAAATATAAATAAAAAATAAAACAATCATTTGAAACTTAATATATTTTATTTATGCAGCTATTTTCTAATGAAATTTACACAAGAATAAGACTTTGTCCTGTTGACTGGATGCAAGTAATAACACACATTTCTTTCTTATGTTACAGAAAATAATTCTCAAGAAATAACAAATGCACACTCCATTACCAGCTGAGTTGACAAAAAGCCCTCTGCAGTGGTGCTGCTGGATTTACTCTTTTCATAAACCATCTTGTCAGAATGTGAATTTTTTTAAGCTTCTTGTACTGGAAGGAAGAATTATTCTGATCGCAATATCATAACATCATGTGCCATACTACAAGGGCATGCTCACCTCCTGTGATCTTCAATTTAATCACCTTGCAGTTTTCAAACCAAATGCACTATAAAATTCAGAGAAGGCAAGAATATAAAATTATACCCATGCCAGATGTACAGGAAAAGCCAACCGCTGATACAGGACAGAGTCACAGAGCAATAATCATCTACTGCAGAAGGCCTTCTCATGGATTAAATTACACTGGTAGTACATATTGGTTATATCTGACTTCAAAGACCCACTGCAGTTGGTAACCTGGGCAAAATTACAAGCAGTATAAATATCCTAAAAGGCTATAGCTGGAGAACACAGAAAGCAGGCAGGGGGTGTCTTCTTTCCCCTTTGTTATTTCCATTATACTTAGAACCACTGACAAAGAAAATAAGGGGCTTGGAAATTCAAGGATATAATTGAATGGTAATCAAGAAAAGTTGGCTTTGTTTGCAGATGATATTATTTTGTATATTTGAAACAGGTTCAAGTCTTTTCAGGTTGCAAAATTAATCAAGATAAAACAAAGGCAATAGCTGTAAATTATGTGCCTATACACAAATTTGGTTCAGCAATACCCATATTTATGGGGACATGATAAAATAAAGTACTTAGAGAAGTGTGGTTTAAAAAGGATTCTGTTATGGGAGCTACATATATGTGGAAAGGGACTAAACAAAAGATAATACAAAAAAAAACTGAAAGCTCTGGTTTATGGATATGGACAGCAAGATACAAGCAGTTAAATGCTTTTAGTCCCTTTAGTTTTATACACAGGTCAAGCAAATTTTTATCAGCTAGAGAAGTTCTGGATAGCAATTAATAAAGAGTTGAAGGATTTTACCTGGGAGGGGAAGTGGAAAAGAATCAAGCGGGATAAGCTGATCCTTCCAATATAACAAGGTGGTCTGGGATTACCTGATTTGAAGGGGTATTTCAGAACTACAAAGTTAAGGCTCCTATACATAGCACAAGCAGAAAGCTGTAATTCAAAGTAGAAAAAGATTATGATGAAACAGAGAGAAGCTCAAGAAATAAAGAGAAACTAGGATTTTGGTTGCAGACCTTTAAGCACCACAACAATAACCATACAGAATATGAATAAATTTGGCTGTTTTATGAATGTAAAAGAGCTAAGTCAACACAAAAATGGAGAAAGGAGATTCTGCCAATAACAATGATTGCAATTAGGGGTACAGAGAAAGTACAGTTTTGTACCTACCATAAATGTAGATGTCCGATAGATATGCAACTGCAGTCATAACATATGGGTTGTCCTGCCTCAGGCAGCCCTCGGTCGGCCGGATTCCAAAGTCTGGGTCCAGCGTCGGCCAGTGTCGCCTCCTCTCCGACGTCAGAACGGCTGGAGTATAAAGGCATTGGCCGACGCCATCTTCTTCAGTGTTTCTTGCCCCAGATGCCAGGTGCCCTCCTAGGAAGGCTAAATTTGGTGAATGGATAAAGAATTCCATACATGCACAACAGTAATAAACAGATACACCATAGAGACACCCCCAGCTAAAAAGGAGTAGGGGTAGTGGACCCATAAAGAAGGATGCAGAGGGGTAGGAGGGTGGGAGAATCCGACTGCAGTTGCATATCTATCGGACATCTACATTTATGGTAGGTACAAAACTGTACTATGTCCTTCAAGAATGCAACTGCAGTCATAACATATGGGTTGAATACCATAGCCAAGCTGGGGGCGGTTGGAAATAAGAAAGTGATGGTGTAGCTAAAATGCCCTGCAGGACCGCCGAAGCAAAGCCTGCTCGGGATCTGGAGTATAAAGGCAGGTTGTAGTGTTTGGTAAATGTATGCACGGAGCTCCATGTAGCAGCCTCTAGAATGTCCTTTGTAGCCACTCCTCTTAGGAAAGCTGTAGATGTGGCTATAGCTCTGGTGGAGTGTGGCCTGATATTGGCTGGCACACCTTTTCCATGGAAGGAATAGCAGAATCTAATGCAGTGTCCAATCCATTTGGAAATTGTTTGGAGATTGCTTTTCCTTGTATTCCAGCAGCATAGGCTACAAACAGTTGGTCAGACTTTCTGGTGGCCTTAGTTCTGTCCAGGTAGTAGCGTAGTTGCCTGTGTATGTCCAAAGTTTGCAGCAGTGTTTCCCCCCTGTTTTGAGGGTTGGAAAAGAAAGTAGGCAGGTGAATGGCTTGATTTAGAGACACCCTTGAAATTACTTTTGGCATGAATGAAGGATTGGTTCTTAGAGAGACTCTGTCCTGATGAAAAATGAGAAAAGGAGGTACTGCCATAAGTGCCTGCATCTCCAAGACTCTTCTTGCTGATGTGATTGCCAATAGGAAAACCGTTTTCCATAAGAGAAATTGCATTTCTGAAGTTGCTGCTGGTTCATAGGGGAGGAAGAGTTAATTTTTCCAAGACGAAGTTGAGGTCCCATGCAGGTACTGGCGCTTTCCTGGGAGGTTTGATATTCTTTATCCCCCTTAGGAACTGTCTTAGCAAAGGGTGTGAAAACACCGGTGGATCACAATTGTACTTCGCTGAGATTGCTGAGGCATGAATCTTTATGGAAGAATATGAGAGACCAGTATGAAACATTTCTGCCAAGTATTCCAATATGTGAGGAATACTCAATACTGTTGTATCCTGACCCCTGCTAGCATTCCAGATGCTGAACCTCTTCCACTTGGCTAAATAGGTTTTTCTGGTGGAAGGTCTGCGTGCTTCCAGTAAGATCTCTTTAACTTTTTTGGAAAGAGAGATATCGGAAGGAGTTATGGTAACCTCCAGGCTTGTCAGATGCAATGTTTTCAGGTTTTGATGAACCGTCCTGTAATTGTGTTGTGTTAGAAGCAGAGGCCATAGGGGCAGAGGCCACGGTTTGGTCCGAGATATGCTCAACAGCAATGGGTACCAGTGCTGCCTTGGCCAGTCTGGAGCAATTAAAATGCCTGTTGGTTGTTCTGCTTTGATCTTCAGTATCACCTTGGTCAGTAGTGGTAGAGGAGGGAATGCATAAATTGTTAGGGACTTCCAGCTGAAGGAGAGAGCATCCGTTTTCCAGGCTAGAGGATGGTGGGTCCTTGTACAGAACTTTTCCAGGTGATGGTTCATGTGAGAAGCAAAGAGATCTATGTCCGGTCTTCCCCATGTCCTTGTTGTTTGTGAGAAAATGTGAGGATGCAGCATCCATTCATGTGGATCCAAGAAATTTCTGGGATTGCAAATGTATCTTCAGACTTAGGGATTTTTCCCAGAGAATCATTGTTAGTCTGCAGAGGGGATAAGAATGAGTGCCTCCCTGCTTGTTTATATACCACATAACTGTGGTGTTGTCTGTCCTTATTAGCAAATGTCCTTGTTGAACTGATTTTTCGAAAGTCTCGATTGCATGTATCACTGCCAACATCTCTTTTTGGTTTATGTGCAGATGCCTTTCCCTTGGTGTCCACTGACCTTGAATGCATCTGCCTTCCATATGCGCCCCCCATCCCTGGTCTGAGGCGTCTGTTGTAATCATTTGACCTGCTTGAGGTTTGTTGAAAGACATGCCCTTGTTTGACTGACTTGCTTGAGCCCACCACAGAAATTCTTTTTGTAGACATGGAATGAGTGGGATTACATCCTCTAGGCTTTGGGTGTGTTGGGGACCATAAGCTTTTTAAGTACCATTGCAGCTTTCTCATATGAAGTCTTGCCAAAGGTATCAGAAGAATGCAAGATGCCATGAACCCCAGGGCCTGCAGGATTTTCCTTGCAGTCAGCTGGGAGAGCTTTGCTAGGCCTTTGAAGTACTCTGGTAACTGCTGTTGTTTTTCCTCTGTGAGATCAGCCATCTGTGTTTTTGTGTCCAGTTTGGCTCCTAGGAAAATAATCTGTTGGGATGGCAGTAGTCTTGATTTCTGAATGTTGACTGTGTATCCCAAGGCCTGTAGTAACTGAATGACATAGTCCAAGTTTGCTATCAAGGTTTGCTTGTTGTCTGCTTGAATGAGGCAGTCGTCCAGGTAGGGGTATATTTGAATCCCCTGGAGTCTGCAGTGTGCCACTACTGATGCCAGGCATTTCGTGAACACTCTGGGCGCAGTAGATAAGCCAAACGGCAATGCTGAGAATTGATAATGCTCTGTCCCTGCAAGAAATCTGAGGTATCCTCTGCAGCTTTGTCTGATTGGGACATGCAGGTATGCCTCCTTGAGGTCCAGAGTGACCAGCCAAGACCCCTTGCCCAGCATGGGAAGGAGTTGCTGCAACGTCAGCATTTTGAACTTTGGCACAATGAGATAAGTATTTAGAGTAGACAAGTCCAGTATAGGTCTCCATTCGTTTTCCTTTCTTGGAACAAGGAACAGTCTTGAATAAAATCCCTGGCCTTGTTCCCGTGGAGGAACCTTTTCTATTGCATTTATGTTTAACAGCTTTGAAACTTGAATGAGTGCCTCTGCCCTTTGATGATGTGGCAGGTTTGGCATGCCTTGTCTTATTGTTAAAGTATGGAAGTGGAATCTGTAACCTTTGTCTATTAAATCCAGAATCCAGTTGTCCTTGGTTAAGATATGCCAGTTTTTCGAGAATAAGGATAATTTTCCACCCAAGGGTGCTTCTCTTTGAGCCTTTGTGGGCGGTATGAAAGTCAAGTCATTGTGGTTGTACTTGTGGTGCAGCTGGGCTGCCTGTTCCACTTCTTTGATTTGGTGGTTGCCATTGGCGGCCCCTGTAGGAGCCTCGGTATTGCCCTCTACCTCGGCCACACCTGTTTTTTCCCCTTTGAAACTTGTCAGTGTCTGGAAAGGACCAATTCTTTGAAGGCCAATTCCTGCTGAATCTGGGTGGCTGAACCTGGAGGAAATCTTTGACTGTCTGTACTGATTTAGCTTTTTCCTCAATGGACTTCAACACATCTTGTGCATTAGCACCAAAAAGCTTCTGTTTTTCTAGAGGTGCATCAAGTAACTTTACTTTAACATGGTCTGGCAGTGGCTGTTCTTTTAACCAAGCATGTCTACGTATAACAGCCCCAGTCATAGCTGCCCTACATGAAGCCTCCAATGCATCATAACCACACTGAAGAAAATGATTGTTAACCTACTGAGTGTTATGTACTAGATCCTGCAATGCCTTAAAATCAGTAGGCTCAGGGGAGGCTAGCTTTTTCTGTAAGTCATCCAGTAAAAAATCCTGGTACTGAAACATATGAAAAAGGCAGTTAAGTGACCTCAGAGCCAGGGTGGTGGAGGTATAAACTTTTTTACCCATCTCTCCAGGGACCTAGCTTCCCTATCCGCTGGCAGTGGATTCTTGGCAGTGGAAGCAGCCACTCCCTTGGGGCCCTGTGAAATTGTTTCTAGATCCACAGAATGGGCCTTAAAGAGATGCTTGCGTGTGTCAGGGACCCTATAATATCTAAAACAAAGATCACGCCTCCGTTGCTGTACCATAAAGGGCTGCCCTCTCAACGTTAACCACAGTACTGTCAGTAATGTATAGCAATTGCAGTTGAAAGTAATTCCTCCAAACACCAAAGGTTCAAAAAATGTGTTCGAACATTTTTTGAACCTTTGGTGTTTGGAGGAATTACTTTGAACTGCAATTGCTATACATTACTGACAGTACTGTGGTTAACGTTGAGAGGGCAGCCCTTTATGGTACAGCAACGGAGGTGTGATCTTTGTTTTAGTGTTTGCCGTGGAGAGCTGGAGTTGTGACCCTATAATATCTGTCAGGCCTGACAGGAGCAGGAGGGAGAGAATCAGGGTTAGCACTGGAGTCGGAGAAAACATCATCCAGGACATCCATAACTGGAGGGATAGCTAAAGGCCTGTGCTGGGGAAGCTTGAGGAAGGTACAAAGCCTTTTCCTGGAGTCAGAGAATTCCTGACCCTGCCATTTAAAATGCTCCCTCATGGAGTGTAGGACTTCACCGAACGAAAAATCCTCTGGAGGAGAGGCAGTGGGAATTGATTCCTCAGCATCAGAGTCCTCATAGGCCTGGAAGGATTTTTCTTGGGTATCAGAATGCTCAGAATCCTCAGAGGCTTCATCTGAAGAGAGGTTGTCGGCCTGCTCATTTCTGGGCCTTTTCTCTGCAGGCGGCTGAGAACCTCTGTCTGGATGAGGCTGAGACCCCCTAATAAGAGAAATTAGATCTGCAGCAAGAGACATGATCTGCTTATCAGAAGAAGGGGCCTGAGCAGAAGGTTTAGGATGGGCCTTGGCCTGGCTGGCGGCCTTAGCATGTGTAAAGGCCTTGATGGACATGGATACAGGAGGCCTAGCTGCCCCACGTGCTGGGGTAACCTTGTCCACAGGAATGGTGTTGGGTAAATCCAGAACCTCGGTTTCTGGAGGAAAGTCAACAACCGGCACCGGAGTAGACTCCGAGACCGAAGGACGAGTTACCGCTGTGTCGTCGGCCTGGAGCGGTTGGATTACCGCTTCTGAAGGGACCGAAGCACTCGCAGAGGGTTTAGGAGGAGTATCGGTGGAGGACGCGGGCCGAGGATGTCGGTCCCGGTCCTTACGTTTTTTGGAAGATTGAGTTGTCGGTTGATCCGACGGCATGATATAAGCAAAAGAATCACCGAAAAAGTCTTCGGCAAATTCTGCCCGGCGCCTGAGAGTGCGCTTATTAAAGCAAGCACAGGCAGCACAGGCCGAGACGTCGTGGTCTGGGCCCAGGCAAGGAAGGCAATAAGAATGGAAGTCCTTATGAGGTATTTGTTTACCACAAGACAAACCATTATTAACTTTCTCAATTTGTTCTGACATCGGCTGAGGCAAGAAAAAATGTTCCCCAATGGGGTACTTAGCTTTTAGATGACTTCGGTACTGAAAACACAGGAGCTGACCGACTGGCACTTGCGAACTGCTTCTGCTTCGGGCACCGCGGCAAGAAAGACTGAAGAAGATGGCGTCGGCCGATGCCTTTATACTCCAGCCGTTCTGACGTCGGAGAGGAGGTGACACCAGCCGACACCGGACCCAGACTTTGGAATCCGGCCGACCGAGGGCTGCCTGAGGCAGGACAACCCATATGTGATGACTGCAGTTGCATTCTTGAAGGACATCAGGCAAGAGGGGGCTGGAAGAATTAACTACAGAAAGCCTGAAAAGGAACAAAGGTATAGGCAGCAAATAATTAGAGAGAAGTGTAATAGAATGGAAAGTGGCCGTTTGGACTGCAGGCTACAGATTGCCTTCCCTTTCAAGGACTGATATCAGAGTACAGGTAAAGAGGAAGGAATTGGGGGGTGGGTCATAAGTGAAAGACCAGCATTGGTAGAGTTTTTAGTAGAAGCTACAACGGAAGCTGCAGTTAAAAAAAAAAAAAAAAAAGGATAATTAATAGGACATATAAAATACTGCATGATAACTAGAAGTTGTTAGTAAAGATTGTGAAGAGAAACTGGATAAGCAATTCACAAAGAAAAAATGGGAGGATATGTGTACTGCTCCCAAAAATGCGCCAAAGTCCAACAGATTTAGGATTTTTGCTTGAAATGTCTGCATAGGTATTTTTTACCCCATACAGACTCCAAAGATTTTTTCTTCAGGTAGACTGTGAATGTTGGAGGTGAGATGGGGAAAAAAAGGGTAATTGGATAAAAGAAGTTAAGTTCTTACCATAACATTCCATGTTTGTTGTCCTTTATCTTGCCTTCCTTCTTCCTGGTTGGGTTCAGAGCCAATCTCAGCTCTGACTCCGCCACTTCTAAAGCTCAAAGAATCCTCCTGGCTCAAGGCTAACCCCTTATCCCAGCATGCATAGCGGTAGCTACCCAGATCTCATTTGTGAGAACTAACCACTATATAGGGAAAATATACAACAACGCTCCTTGTAACAACAGAAAAGGGAAAAATGGTGACAAGGAGAACACCAAAGGTTGAAAGGCAAACGTTACTCAGTCATATCAGTGAAAGGGTAAATTCCTCTCAAATCTTCCAGGATGGGGGAAGGAGGGATGGATGCAAGAAGGAAGGCGAGATAAAGGACAACAAACATGGAACGGTTAAGGTAAGAACATAACTTCTTTATGTTATGTTGTCCATCTCACCTTCCTTCTTCCTGGTTGGGACAACGTCCCTAGCACCTAAAATCCTGGGTGGCTCACTGGAAGAGAGGACTTCAGAACTGTGGAACCAAAGGATGCCCTGTTCCAAGAAGCCATGTCCACTTTGTAATGAGTAATGAAAGTATGGGAAATAGCCCATGTTGCTGCTGCGCAAATAGTATCTAAAGGAAGCTTAGCTTGAAAGGCTGTGGAGGTAGCCAAGGACCTAGTGGAATGTCCCCTGACTTTCCCTGGGACTGACACATTCCGAGATTCATAAGTGTAAGTAACAGTACTGGACAACCATTTTGAAAGAGTCACTTTGGAAACTGATGAGCCTTGTTTGCTCTGAGAAAAGGATACAAACAGCTGATCTCATTTTCTAATGTCCTTGATCCTTTGAAGATAAAATCGTAACTGCCTGTGGACATCCAATTGATAAAATTTGTACTCTGCCTTGCTGCCATAATCTGGAAAGAAAACAGGAAGTTCAATTGACTGATTCAAATTATAGTCTGAGCAGACTTTTGGTAAAAAGGAAGGATTAGTCCTAAGAGATACTCTATCATTGTGAAAAATCATATAAGACAGGTGGATGGAAAGTGCCTGTAACTCGGAGACCCGTCTAGCTGATGTAATTGCGACCAAGAAGAGAGTCTTCCATGATAAGAACTTCAGAGGACAAGAAGCAGCTGGTTCAAAGGGAGGAAGGATCAAAGCAGCTAGTACTAGGTTTAAATCCCAAGGATGGAGAGGTTCTCAGATAGGAGGCCTTAATAGTGTAGCACCTTTCAAAAAGGCCTTGCATAACTTATGAGACATGACATTAGAACCTAAAAGTCCCACATGAAAGTTAGAAATAGCTAGTTGAACATGAACCGTAGCAGCAGCTGCTCCTTTTTTGAAGGTTTCAGCCAGGAAATCCAGAATTTTTGCAAATGGAGCTGTAAAAGGATCAATGTCATCATGCTCGGCCCAGAGTGGGAACCTCTTCCATTTACTAGCATAAAGCTTCCTAGTAGTTGGTTTATGGGAAGAGACTAAAATATGTTGAACCATCAGAGATATATCAGGGAGCCTGGCTATGATCGGAAGTGGAGAAACCAAGCTGTTAGCTAGAGAGTTTGAATGGAAGGATGAAGAGCGCCCGACTGATGTGTCAGAAAGACCGGAACCGGGTCCAGAATCCAACGCTCTTCCTTCAGGTAATGTGATAGGAACGGGAACCATATCTGGTGAGGCCAGCACGGAGCAATGAGGATCAACTTGCAACTCAGCAACTTCGCTTTCTGCAGAACTTTTGAAATTAAAGGAAGGGGGGAAAGCATAAAGGATCCGGGAGGGCCAGTGCATCTCTGGGTGACTGTCCCAGAGGGGAACTAGGGCAAAATAGCTGCTGCATTTGTTGTTTAGATGACAGGCAAAGAGATCGCAGAGTGGCTGGCCCAATCTGTGGTAGATCATATCTGCCACATCTTGTTTGAGAGACCACTCATGGGGGCATGAGAATTGCCCTGATGAGCTTGTCCGCAATCACATTGGACTTCCCTGGAATGTGTGTTGCAACCAGAAAATGCTGAGAGATCATTGCCCATTGCCATACCCGAAGGGCCTCCCGACATAAGGGATAAGATTTGGTTCCACCCCTTTTGTTGATGTACCACACTACTGACATGTTGTCAGTCTGAATTGCTATATGGCCCAAAGCGAGAGAGTCGTGAAGTGCTTGCAATGCTAGTAACACAGCTCTCATCATTGATGTGCAAATGGTACTCATGAAGTTGCCAAGTTCCTTGGACTGTCTGCCCCAGATAATGCCCCCCCACCCTATCTGGGAAGAGTCTGTAGTCACTATGGCTACTGGAAGAGGGCTGCAAAGGGTTTGCCCAGAGTGACTAGGGGAGAGTGGAGCCACCACTGTAGATCTTTCTTGCAAGTATCTGTGACTAAGACTGTGTGTGATATTGGCAAGTCCTGATACGACCACTGAGTGAAGAAGTCCCATTGCAGGATCCTCATGTGATAATGGGCTAGTGGAACTAGAGTAATGGCAGCCGCCATTAACCCCAAGACTTTCAGGGCAAATCAAGCCTGAACCTTTGATTTTGACAAAAGAAGAGACAACCGACCTCGAACGGCTAGCACTCTTTCTTGTGGAAGCTTGGCTGTCATGTCTCTTGTTTTTAGCTGAGCGCCTATGAAAGTAATACACAGAGGGCAACAAGGCAGATTTTTCATAATTTATTGTGATTCCTAGGCATGCACAAGTGTGAATCATGTAGTTGCTGGCCCTTAGGAGATGATGCTTGGTAGTGCCAGTGAGGAGCCAGTCATCTAGACAAGGAAACACCTGGAATCCAAAATGTCTGAGGTGAGCTGTGACTACTGCCATGCATTTGGTGAACACCCTGGGGGCTGTGTTGAGGCCAAAGGGCAGAGATCTGAACTGATAATGACTGGCTCCCAGACGGAAGCGTACGTGTCTCCTGGACCACCTGTCCATTTTTATGTGGTAGTACGCGATAGAGCACATCCAATAGTCCTGACCCAAAAAGGGTAGACTGGACTGCGGTGTCACCAACTGGAACTTGGTCTTCTTTACTGACCGGTTTAATGTGCTAAGATCCAAGATAGGTCTCCAGTCCCCGGTCTTCTCTGGAACTAAAAAGAACCTTGAGTAAGTTCTGTATTCTATCTGGTCTGCGGGGACTTCCTGAATGGCTCTTTTTTGCTGCAAAGTTTTTACTTCTACGGCTGCTTGAGCCCGAAGATTGGCTGGCACATCTGGGATTGTTGATTTTTGACTTCTTAGGGGTGCTTGGGAGAAGGGAATTTTGTAACCCCTGGATATTATGCACTGTACCCATTCATCTTCTGTTATATCTTGCTAGGTTCTTGGGTACAGTGAAATTCTGCCCCCGACTGCCTCCAGAGGTAAACAGCTGGGCAGTCCTTCAGGGCTTCTGAAAAGGTCTGGCAGAGAACGTATACCTGTCGCCCTGCTGCGGACCACCCCTGCCACGAGGTCGGCGTCTCCCATTATTTCCTCCTCTGCATCTGGGGGAAATTATCTCCATGAGTGTCCGATGAAGCTCCCTGGTATTTATGGAACCACATTTTCCTACTCTTTTGGCCTTTGGGATAAGGCCAGAATGGAGTGGAAAAATGGACTCCTACAGCAGAGAGAGTTTTGCCATCACGATTGCTCCTGGTAAGAGTCTCACGAATTTACAGCCTGAACAAGGCCGAGCCGTCAAAGGGAGCATTCAAAAAGGAGGACTTGAAGGGCTCCGCAAATTGACAAAGGCGCATCCAAGAGTGTCTGCGAAGAGCCACTCCTGTGCCTGCAGCCCTGCTCGCTCCATCTGCTGCATAAGACATCAAGCGAATGAAGGAGTTGACAATGGAGGCTAGGGTCACTAGCTGGTTAGCAGACTTGTAAGCCGCTCCCTCAGCTGAAGGATTCTGGTGGGTATCTCTCAACTCTTTAAGGAGATCCCTCTGAAGCTTTGTAAAATGAGTCAAGTAGTTCAGCGACCGAAGAGTAAAGGCCGCTGAAGAGAAAACATGCTTCCCATACCTATCCATGGCTCTAGACTCCTTGTTTGGTGGATGGATAGAAGAGGAAGTCTCCGCAAGTTCCTTCTTGGTGGCTGCTACTACCACCATAGCATCAACTAGCACGCCTTTGGAGAGGAAGGACTTGTCATCTGGTGCAGTGATAAATTTGTTTGGCCTTCTCGGAACAGGATCCATGGACTCTGGAGCACTCCAAGCCTTTCGACTCGCAACAACCAAAAGTGGGTCGAAAGGCGGAGACACCCAGGAGGTGGAAGGTCGGGAACCAAATGCGTACAGGTACATGGACTCGTCCTCAGAAGGGGCAAGGGACTTCCAGTTTCCCCTCTGTCTAAGGATCTCCAGAATGTCTGACAATGAGACATCTTCAGAGGGGTACCGTGGGAACCCTTCTGTCATCCAAGTCCGTCTCAGAGGTGACGGACTCAAGGGAGTCCACATGTTTTCTTTTACATTTTTTCTTCCTGGGAACCTCCTCTGAGGTATGCTCAGGAGAGGTCTCGGAAGAAGAGGGGTCACCCAGTGGGGCATCCTAGGGCATAGGTTCCTACGCTTGGGAAGGAGAGAAGGATCCAAGGCAGACACAGCTATCGATGGGGAAGGGGCCAATGGAGCCGAGGGTGGGGCCGTCTTGGTGGACAGCACACTCCTCATCACCTCAAAGGCACCACAGTCCAGAACGGGGGGAGGCTCTGGCTCTGAGGAGCCCGGAGACCTTCTCCGCACCAAAGGCGATGGCTCCGAGGCAGATGTGGGTGCCGACCTCACCTGTGCCGAAGCTCCAAGATGGAGAGTGGGGTCGGACAAGGGTTCGATGCCACTTCCCCCCTCGAAGCCTACGAGGGAGTCTCGGTGCCAAGACCTCTCGAAGGCGCGGACTGTCGAGGAGGTTGGAGTGAATGTCGGAACCAACAGAGTAAGGGTCTTCGGAAAAGATGGTCCCACCGCTACTACCTCCATGCACTCCGGCTCCGAACTGGACCCAGTCAGAGGAGGGACAGAGATAGGGGCTGGACCAGACAATGGAGCCACTTCCTTCTGGGCTGACCCTGACAACAATTGAACAAATACTCTTGTAAAATGTCTTGAGTAGCCTCTTCACCACTCTCTCCACATCATCATCCGATAAACTCCTGGATGATAGAGAGAAGGGGGTCGAGTACCGGTGACTATCTGCTTCTGATTGTAACAGAAGTGACTGAGGCACAGATCTCACCGGGTCCAAGGAAGGAAATCTTGACCTCTTATGAGTCCGGGATGGCTCCGAAGCCACAGATGGAGCCGATGGAACAGAGGAATCCTCGGAGCTAACAATCTGCTCCAAAGTATCTGAAGATTTAGATTTTGCCTTTGTCGGCATGAAGGTGGAGCCGACAGAGAAGCTTGTTTATCATCAGATTTTGAAGGCTGAGTAACCGAAGCAACATCAACCTGAGGTTTTAACAACCCTCTCAGGATAAACTTTTTGCATCTTTCCTGCAACACCCGCGCACTGAAAGCATGACACACAGAGCAGGAATCTTGAAGGTGGACCGCACCTAAACAGTAAACGCAACTCATGTGGCACTCCATAAGGGACATTTTTTTGGTAACAAGAGTCACATTTTTTAACGCCCAACTGCTTTGTAGACTCTTTAGACATAATTACACACAACAAGAATGTAAAAAGGGAAAGAGATTTATTTTTATTTTTTTTTTAAAGTGGGAAGAAAGATAAGGAGGGGGTAGCCTCTAAATTAAATGGCTAAAGCTCCCAAAGGTAGAAAGCATCTAACAAACAGCTTTTCCCTAAGAAGCAAGGAGGGAAAAAGGGAAAGATGATAACCCTAAAGAAAAGAAAGGGCCGCTGACAAAACACAGAAAAAACAAGCCTGAGAAAAAAAGACGGCCTATAAGCACAAACAACTGTAATGAGTATAGGGTTACTAAGACAGTTAAACTCTAACTAATAATACAAAATAGACCTGAACAAACAGCAGTTTTGATAGAAAAATTAAACTACTTAGCCTGAGCCTGCAGAACACAATATCGACGCTGCAAGAGCAAACGAGATATGGGTAGCTACTGCTATGCATGCTGGGATAAGAGGTTAGCCTCGAGCTAGTAAGAACTCTTCGAGCTTTAGAAGTGGCCGAGTAGTAGTCGAGATCGGCTCCGAACCCAACCAGGAAGAAGGAAGGCGAGATGGACAACATAACATCAAATGTTTTAGGAGTAGAATGAGTTGGCAGACTTTGTGACGTATAATGTTTGCAACTGAAAATATGTCAATACCACTTATTTTCATTTATATAGATGGATGACTGCCTATGTCATAAGTGATAATTCAATAAAGACATTTCTTTAAAAAAATAAATAAATAAATAAAGGCTATAGCTTGAGGAAGGAAAAACTAACAGTGACGTACCCAAACGAGAAAAAGTCTGAGTCTGAAATCAAAGTCCAAAAATGAAGGCTTTCTGAATATGCAACTCAGCAAGATGAATCCCCATGGCAAATATGTGGGCAATGGAGACATTTGTGAAATATGCATTTGATGCAGTCAAACCACAGGTGGAACACCCTCACAGCTGCATTTTCTAGTGGATTGCTAACTACCTACTGGCAAAAGACAATGCAGTTAGAAATCTAACTGAAACAGATCTGCTTAGCCATTTGCAAGACTTTCCTTACATAGAGCAGAGAAAAAAAATAATTTTGACATTTTCCTGAACTCGTGCATCTCTTCAGGTAGAACTTCAGCTGATGGTACATATCTATGTCTTCTTCTCCAAGCAAGTGGGGAAAAGGTGGAGAAAAGATGAACGTCAGGTGCACTTAAACCAGAAGGTATGAAGAGGACAGGAGCACCTATCAAAGTACAAGATGGCTTCTAAAAAGGTCAACAAAGAACATTTTTAAAGGACTACTTATCCAGACTGTGCAGTCATTTTTCTGATAAGGAGCCATTTCAGACATCTGTACAAAGATGTCTGAAATGACTCCCTATCAGAAGTACCAGAGAAGTGCCACATACAATTATGCGAGTCTTGACACTTCAGAAAATAAACCATCATTTAAGCCAGAACAACAGCAAATTCCAAATCTCCTCACCAACATACTTTTTAAGTTTTTTTTTTTTTTTTAAACACTAATCTACTCAAACAGCTCTTCTATCCAGCTTCCAGCTGGGTCTGCTATTTTCCACACACACCCAGTCCCACATCCCCCTACTGCTTTTTTACTAGGTATCCTCAGACATATCGCCTCACTGGGTGGCCTTCCATAGTCCTGATAAAGTCACACTCACAGCACTCCTTGTTTTAGTGCCAGGAAATAAAAAATCTAATGGAAAATTGTAGTTGTGGACCTGGCAGCCTTTATTATGTGGGAGATGTACAAATCACCGCTGTGACAGCAGCTAGTACAAAGATGTCAGGATGTTATCGCCCTTGCCCTTTTTCCCCCGACAGGATGACCTACGATGTACTAGAGATCACTCGGACATTAAGTGCCTCCAAGTCCTTCCCCGGTATATGAAAGTTGGCTGTCCATCTCTTCACTCTAACAACCCAGCCAGCCCTACCAGTAGCCATAGTCAGTCTCTTCATTTACTTGTTTTTAGACTGGTAACTGAAGAAGAACACTGATCCATGTTGGAAATGTTTTCAGGCTCAGCCTAAACAAAATATAACAGAAAGTACAATTTTGTACCTACCATAAATGTAGATGTCCGATAGGTATGCATCTGCAGTCATCACATATGGGTTGTCCTTCCTCAGGCAGCCCCTTGGTCGGCCGGATTCCAAAGTCTGGGTCCGGCGTCGGCTGATGTCGCACATTCCCCGACGTCAGAGCGACTGGGGTATAAAAGCATCAGCCGACGCCATCTTCCTCAGTTTTTCTTGCCCCAGATACCAGGTGCCCTCTAAGGAAGGCTAAATTTGGAGAGATGCATTTAAAAATCCAAACATGCACAGTAATATAAAAACAAATACACCATAATAGATCCCCCCCAGCTAGCTATAAGAGGGGTAAGTACCCAAGAAATACCACAGAGGGGAAGGAGGGAGGGTAAACCTGACTGCAGATGCATACCTATCGGACATCTACATTTATGGTAGGTACAAAACTGTACTATGTCCTTCAAGGATGCATCTGCAGTCATCACATATGGGTAGAATACCATAGCCAATCTGGGGGTGGAGGTACTAAGTAAAGGATGGTGTAGTTAATATACCCTGCAGGACAGCCGTAGCAAAGCCTGCTCTGGATCTGGAGTATAAAGGTAAATTGTAATGCTTGGCAAATGTATGCATGGAGCTCTATGTGGCAGCTTCTAAAATGCCCTTGGTAGCCACCCCTCTTAAGAAGGCTGTGGAGGTGGCTGTGGCTCTCGTGGAATGAGGTCTAATGTTAGCTGGCACAGTTTTTTCATGAAAGGAGTAACAAAAACAAATGCAATTCCCTATCCATTTTGAAATTGTCTGTTTGGAAATTGCTTTTCCTTGTGTACCAGCAGCATATGCTACCAACAGCTGGTCAGTTTTTCTGTAACTTTTAGTTCTGTCCAAGTAGTAGCGCAACTGTCTGTGTATGTCCAGGGTGTGCAAAGGTTTCTCCCCTTTGTTTTGTGGATTTGGAAAGAAGGTAGGCAAGTGAATAGCTTGGTTTAATGAAACCCTGGATACCACCTTTGGCATAAATGTAGGACTGGTTCTCAATGAAACTCTGTCTTGATAAAAAATAAGGAATGGCTGTACTGCCATCAGGGCCTGTAACTCAGATACTCTTCTTGCTGAGGTTATGGCCAGAAGAAAGGCAGTCTTCCATGACAGGTACTGTAAATCTGCAGATGCTGCTGGTTCAAAGGGAGGCAGCGTTAGTTTTTCCAACACGAAATTAAGGTCCCAAGCAGGTAGAGGTGGTTTCCTTGGAGGTTTGATGTTTTTGATTCCTCTTAGAAACCGTCTTAGGAGAGGATGAGAGAAGACAGGTGGATCAGTATTGTACTCTGCTGAAATTGCTGAAGCATGAATTTTAATGGAAGAATAAGACAGACCATTGTGGAACATTTCTGCCAAATACTCTAGGATATGTGCCATGCTCAACACTGTCGCATCTAGGCCCTTTGTGGTGTTCCAATTGAGAATTTTTTTCCATTTTGCTGAATATGCCTTTCTTGTGGAAGGCCAGCGAGCTTCCATAATAATATCCTTCACTCTCTGGGATAGCTTATCCTGAGGAGGAGTCAAGGTATTTTCCAGGCTGTTAGTTGCAATGTTTTCAGGTTGGAATGCAGAGTTTTGTAACTGTGCTGTGTCAGTAGAAGTAGCCATAGAGGAAGAGGCCATGGTTTCGTACGTGACATGCTCTTTAGCAGTGGGTACCAGTGCTGTCTTGGCCAGTCCGGAGCTATCAGAATCACTTTTGGCTGCTCTGTCCTGATCTTCAATAACACCTTGGTCATTAATGGAAGAGGTGGAAATGCATACACTGTTAGAGTTCTCCAGCTGAAAGAGAGGGCGCCCACTTTCCACGCTTGTGGGTGGTATGCCCTTGAGCAGAATTTCTTCAGTTGATGATTGTGGGGGGAGGCAAATAGATCTATGTCCGGCCTCCCCCATGATTGTGTTATTTGTAGAAAGATGTCTGGGTGCAGCATCCATTCGTGTGCATCCATGATATTTCTGCTTAAGCTGTCCGCCAGTATATTGTCTTTCCCTGGCACAAACTGGGATTGCAGCTGTATATTGAGTTTCAAGGAAAGATCCCATAGATTCATTGCCAGTCTGCAAAGAGGGTAGGAATGGGTGCCTCCTTGCTTGTTTATGTACCACATAACTGTGGTGTTGTCTGCCCTTATTAGTAGGTGGCCTTGATGCAGAAAGAGCTTGAAGGCCTCGATTGCATGTATCACTGCTAGCATTTCTTTTTGATTTATGTGCATGCGTAGCTCCTTTTGTGACCATTGTCCTTGAATACATCTGCCCTCCATGTGTGCTCCCCAACCCTGGTCTGAAGCGTCCGTTGTAATAGTTTGGGTGGCTTTTGGCTTTGAGAAGGGCAGCCCCCTGTTGGACTGGCTGGCCTGAGCCCACCACAGAAATTTCTTTTGGAGGCATGGAATGAGTGGGATCAAAGTTTCTAAGCTGTGACTGTGCTGAGTCCATAAACTCCTTAGGTACCACTGTAGTTTTCTCATATGCAGCCTCGCTTGTGGGATCAAAAGAATGCAGGATGCCATGTAACCCAGGGCCTGCAGGATTTTCCTTGCAGTCAGCTGAGTTTGTCTTGTCAGATTCTTGAAGTAATCCGGTAGTTGTCTTTGTTTTTCTTCTGTGAGAAAGGCCACTTGGGTGGTTGTGTCTAGATCCGCACCCAGAAAGGTTATTCTTTGGGATGGAACAAGTCTTGATTTGTGCATGTTGACTGTATATCCCAAGGCCTGCAGAAGGTGGATGGCATAATTTAAGTCCTCTACCAAAGTTTGTTGGCTGTCCGCTTGTATAAGGCAGTCGTCCAGATATGGGTATATTTGAATCCCCTGAAGTCTGCAGTGTGCAATTACTGATGCCAGGCATTTCGTGAATACTCTGGGCGCAGAAGATAAGCCAAAGGGCAATGCTGAGAATTGATAATGCTCTGACCCTGCAAGAAATCTGAGGTGTCTTCTGCAACTTTGTCTGATAGGGACATGCAGGTATGCCTCCTTGAGGTCTAGAGTCACCAGCCAAGACCCCTTGCCCAGCATGGGAAGGAGTTGCTGTAGAGTCAGCATTTTGAATTTTGGCACAATGTGATAAGTATTCAGTGCGGACAAGTCGAGAATAGGTCTCCATTGATTTTCTTTGCTTGGAACAAGGAATAGTCTGGAATAAAATCCTTGGCCTTGTTCTGAAAGAGGAACTTTTTCTATAGCTTTCATTTGTATTAAGTTGGAGATCTGTTTCAAAGCCTCTGCCCTTTGATTTGGTGGCAGGTCTGGCATGCCTTTTCTTTTTGGCAATGTGTGAAAATGGAACCTGTATCCTTTGTCTATTATTTGCAGTGTCCATTTGTCCCTTGTAATGCTGTGCCAATTTTTTTGAGAATAAAGAAAGCTTTCCACCTAAAGGTGCTTCTGATTGAGCCCTGGATGGCGGAGTCAAAGCAAAGTCATTGAGTCTGTCCTTGTGTAGCAGTTGTAGGTCCTGCACTACCTCTCTGGTTTGGAGGCTGCCATTGACGGCCTCTGTAGGAGCCCCTAGCTTGTCCTCTACCTCTGGCACGCCTGTTCCTGCCTCTCTGAAATCTTTCTGTGTCCGGAAAGGACCAATTCTTGGTAGGCCAATTTCTGCTGAATATTGGTGGTTGGACTTGAAGAAAATCCTTAACTGTTTGTACAGATTTCGCCTTTTCCTCAAATTTCTTTAAGACCTCTTGAGCAGTGGAACCAAATAAGTTTTGCTTTTCCAGTGGAGCATCCAGAAGCTTAGCTTTAACATGGTCTGGCAGGGATTGTTCCTTCAGCCAAGCATGCCTACGTATGACTGCACCTGTCATTGCTGACCTACATGAAGCTTCCAATGCATCATAACCACACTGCAAGAAATGGTTGCTAACCTTTTGGGAGTTGTGTACCAGATCCTGAAGGGATTTGCGATCAAGGGGTTCAGAAGAAGACAGCTTCTTATGCAATTCATCTAACACATACTCTTGGTACTGTATCATATGAAATTGACAGTTTAATGCCCTCATAGAAAGAGTGGCAGAAGTATACACTTTTTTACCCCATCTCTCTAAAGCCCTGGACTCCTTTTCAGAGGGGAGTGGGTTTTTAGTAGTGGCAGTTGCAACCCCCTTAGGGCCCTGGGAAATAGTTTCTGGATCAGCAGAGTGGGCCTTGTAAAGAAAATTATGTGAGTCCGGGACCCTGTAATACCTATCGGGTTTAACAGGGGCCGGAGGCAGAGTGTCAGGGATTATACTAGACTCAGAGTACACATCATCAATGACATTCAAAACAGGAGGAATAGCCAAAGGTCCATGCTGAGGTAAATGTAGAAAGGTTCTTAATCTTTTCCTGGAATCAGAAAATTCCTGGCCCTGCCATTTGAAATGCTCTCTCATAGAGTGAAGGGTCTCCCCGAAGGAAAGCTCTTCAGGAGGGGAGGCTGAGGGGATAGATTCCTCTGCATCCGAATCCTCGTAGGCCGAAAAGGCCTCCTCCTGGTAGTCCGAGTGAACAGAGCCATCAGAGGCCTCCTCTGAGGAGTGGGGATCAGAGGGCTCAACCCTGGGCCTTTTGTCTAGAGGGGGTTGAGAGCCCCTGTCCGGATGGGGCTGAGAGCCCCTGATTAAAGAGATAAGGTCCTCTGCCAAGGTTAGGATCTGTGAACTAGAAGAGGGTCCCTGAGGAATAACCCTGGGAGGCATAGTTTTTGTGTGTTTAGCAGCTTTAGCCCTGGTGAATGCCTTTATGGACATGGAAGCAGGAGGCCTGGCTGCACCACGTGCTGGTGTAGCTTTGTCTAGAGGAATGGTGTCGGAAGCTTCCAAGACACCAGTTTCTGAAGGAAATTCAATAACCGACTCGGCAGGGGCCTCCGGGGCCGAGGCTGTCGGTTGAGCGGTTTCGGGGTTCGGAAGTACCAAGGACTCTGTATCAGCCGAGACCGAAACACTCGCGGTAGGCCTAGCCGTGGTTTCAGCCAAAACCACGGCCCGCGTGTGTCGGTCCTTGTCTTTCCGTTTCTTAGTTAAATGTGAAGTCGGGGTCTCCGACGGCATTTTATATGAAAAACTAGCCCCAAAAAACTCCTCTGCGAACTCCGACCGACGTCCAAGAGTGCGTCGGTTGAAGGAAGCACAGGCTGAACAGGCCGAGACGTCGTGGTCTGGGCCTAAGCAGGGGAGGCAGTAAGAGTGGAAATCCTTATGAGGTATTTGTTTCCCACAAGTTAAACAATTATTAACTTTATCTGACATCGGCTGAGGCAAGAAAGAGTCCCCAACGGGGTACTTAGCTTTTGAAGTCTTTGGTTAGCTGAATTACAGGAGCTGGCCGACCGGCACTTGCGAACTGCTTCTGCTTCGGGCACCACGCGGCAAGAAAGACTGAGGAAGATGGCGTCGGCTGATGCTTTTATACCCCAGGCGCTCTGACGTCAGGGAATGTGCGACATCAGCCGACGCCGGACCCAGACTTTGGAATCCGGCCGACCGAGGGGCTGCCTGAGGCAGGACAACCCATATGTGATGACTGCAGATGCATCCTTGAAGGACATCTAAATGATGCACTAATTGTGACTTCACAAGTACACAGGAACAGTAAATATACAGCTATATAAAACACAATTATATTAGTTTGTATATGTACTTTAACCAGTGTTTCAACATATTACTATATGTTGTTATGCTTGTAAAGATTTATTGTCTATACCTCAGTACACAAATATATATAAAACATCCTCGCTATCACAAAAACATGCCTAAAACCCAAAGTCAAAGATAATCCAATCCTCCCACCAGGATATAGCATCCTTCGAGCAGACAGTATATCCAAAAAAGCAGGCGAGGTAGCTATTATATACCAAAACATCTGAACACATCTCCCCTTATCAGAAAAGTATCTGTCATTCAATAATAAAGAAATCCTTATTCCTGTACTCACATTAAACTCTTATAAGATTATATGCATCAACATCAGCACGGTACATGACATACCGTTCTGGCCTTCTACCAATACACTAAAAAAAAAATCCTTGGAGACCTCACTCTGGACTGGATTCTCTCAATTAACTGATTAATATCTACAACTGTGGCACACTATCTGACAACTTAAGTAACCACCTGCAGTTTTGCTAACAGGCTTGTATGCAATACAGTAAAACACAACACATACAAGAATGTACATAACCTAACCAATTTTAATTTAGACAATTTCATCTCCACATTCAAGCAATGCAATCAGAATATGTTTAAAAAAAAAAAAAAAAAAAAAACTTTCTTTACATGAAGCCACCCACAAATTCAACAAACCCTTTACCAATATACTGAATGAACATTCTCCCTTCAGGGGAAAAAAACAAAGTTAAACTTAATCCAGCAATGTGGCTATCTAAAAACAGTAGGCAACTAATGGTGCTTAGAGCCAAGAACTGGAAAGTATGGAACACACACAAATCCCAGGAAAACCTTCTACATTACACATGGATAACAAATAAAACCAAACACAGTATAAGGCATGACAAAACAACTCTACTATAACTTTCAGCAGGCACTAAAATAATCAAAAAAAATTCTGGTCATTGGTCCAAAATCTACTAAATCCAGGCCAAAGTCAACAACCCTTTCCCTTCCCAGAAGACAGTTCTTCAATGGTTGCTAATAACTTTAACAATACTTCCTTCAGTCTACAGCCTCGCTTATCAAAGACAACCCCATCACCAAACCAACCTACTTCCAATCAAAAAAACACATGGAAGCCTAATTCACATTCAAACCTGCCCCCTACCTCCACCATAATTAAATATCTCCTAAAACTAAAAAACTACAAGCTCTGCTACAAACTACCTTCCTCCTGAATTTCTAAAAATTGCAGCTGAATCTCTGTCATATCCGATATCTATACTAATAAACAAATCCATTCCAGAACCTCATTTCCCATGCACTTGGAAGAAGGCAAACATACTCCCCTCTTTATAAAGGAGGATCCTCTGCTGACTACTACAACATTGAACCAGTTCCCATTCTGTCACCATTGTGTAGAATAATACAAAAAATGCATCATTTCCCAATTACTGAAATACCTAACCATAAACAATCCTCTCTACCCCAAACAACATGGTTTTCACCCAAACCATAGCACCACTACTGCCCGACTTCACTTTGCAGATATTAATAATAAAAACAGAAATACTGGACACCCTTCTTTATTCCTAGACCTTTTGGATGTGTAATATATACAAAGTAGAAATGGTTTGTAAATATATACATGGTTTTGGATCGTGAAATGTTCTACTGAGGCAAAGTAAGCTCTATTTTTATGTTGTACGCTTGGTCGTAGATTTTTAGCGTTCCTCATGTCTATTTTTGATATATTCACGCTAGTGAGCAGTGAGTTGTTTTATTTAGTTTTATTATTCTGAACACAGCAATGGCTGTTATGCTTGACGAAAATGTAGGTCAGCATAATACTGAACTAAAATGTATATCTGATGTTGTAGAATTCTTTGGAGCTGTTTTTAGATAAATTTTGTTGTTTGATTTGAATGATGGTTATGATTCATTATTACATTGCTATGTGCATAATTTATATGAACAGTTTTAGGTATTGCATTTCAAACTGTTTTTAAACTGTTTTTAAACTGTTTAGATTGTTTTTTGTCTCTATGACTACTAATTTATAATTGATTAATTGCATTTGTATGTTTAATGAGCCCGCCCAAAAGCTGTATATAAGCACTACAGATTTCATTTTGAATTGATATCTGAAGAAGCATAGCTTGGCTATGCGAAAGCGCTCATTTCATGTTATTTGAATAAAAGTTCTTGCTGTTTTTGAAGGATTGCCTATGGTCATTACTTGGGAGTTGCTGTAACCTATGTCCTGCTGATATTCGTGGTGGCTGCTTTCACATTTTTACAGCTTTATTCCTAGACCTATTCAATGCATTCAACACAGTCTTTCACCATAAACTATTACTAAAACTCTCCTCCTTGGTTCTCTCCCCCTCCTCCCTCTCCTAGTTTAACAGCTACCTAACAGATAGATTCCAAGCAGTCAAATCGCAGCAAGAGTACTCTTCATTTTTACGCATTACTATAGGGGTGCCACAAGATTCCATACTTGGATACTTCCTGTTTAACATATGTATAAATCTACACACTGCTTCCAAGCACGCCACTATTGTACAACATGCAGATGACTCTACACTAATCTGTATAGCCTTTACCCACAAAAACTTCCAGAAATTACTCAAGAATCCTTTATATCCATAGAATCCTGGCTAGACAATTCAATTCCTACTTAACAAAAACAAAACTTTAACTTTTCACCCCAAGACATTATCCCCAAAGCAAAACGCTTGTCAAAATCACTTCATTAAATAACAGTCTTTCTGAACAGATCCAACACCAAACTCTTAGTCACTACTGATGGCAATTTGAAATGTAACCTACAATTCCAAACTGTTACAAAAAAAGCATAGAACAAAACCGTGTCTAGCAGACAAAACTAGAGAAACAGAAGCTAAAGCCTATCTCCTACCTTTACTACTGTATGCTTCCCCAGTCTTCACAAACCTACAAACTTTCACACAAACAAAGCTGTAACATGCTACAATAAAATAGCTTGCTTTGCTGCAAACTGCCTGTTTATAACTCATCACTGTTCTGCCCTTAAGCAATTAAACTGGACTGAACTATCACATCACCTCCACTATAGTCAGTTACGACTAGCTCATACTCTAATATACTACCCTAATAAGTATCCGGCACAAGATGCAGGCTTCGACACTACCAACCCACCAAAGCTCTTTGCACTAAATACAAACTTCTCCTCTCTGTCACTAAAGCCCAAAATGCACTGGAAGCCTCCTTATACTCAAACTCTATAACTACCCTCTGGAATTCCATCCCACATGCTCTCAGGCTTCTTGAAAACCAACAGGTATTCAAAATACATCTCAAGAGACACCTCTCAACATCCTGGCTCTGCAGCTGTACATCTAAACCAGAGAGTAAAAAGGTCACACAGACAAATCAATTACTAAAAAGTACAAGAAAAAAACCTAGCCAAGCTAGAGTTTTCACTGTGGGATACTTTGTGGTCATTAGCCTAGTAAACACCTAACAGCCACAATAGGTAGCTACAAAAAGGGGCAAACCTAAGTTTAGCATAGACATACTATATAAAGGCAATTGACAGAGTGCCACATGCAAGGATTATGGAGTACTTACAGATGTACTATAAATATATCCTACCATGATAAATTACATAGCAGTCACTATGAAAGAGTGGAAAACTACTTTACAACTGAGTCATGATAAAAGGCCAAATTATTATACAATAAATTAACACTTTGTCACCACTGCTAGTTTGTCTCACATTTAACCTATTAAGCTGTTCAATTTAATAGACTAGTCTATGGTTACAACTTAACTTTTAGAAACTAACCTTTTCCAATGACATCTCAGTTACTTTTTGTGGACAATTTAAAACTGTATACTCAGACAAGTACCTGAAAGTACAACTAGAAATGGTTAATACTTAAGACGATACAAGGATGGTATCTGGCCTTAATACATGTATAAATGCTGAAGCACCAAGAAAACATCAGCCAGGGAAAAGGATGTGATATAAAAAACTTGAACAAGAGAGGTTGTATAAGTATCTGGGAACAGATGAGGAGACAACAATCAAGCATGATCAAATAAGAACAAAGTTTTTAAGAAGATGGCTGCACACTGAGTAAAGTACAGTTGTGTACACTTACCATAAATGTAGATGTTCGAGTGTATTCACTGTTGCAGTCCTAACAAATGGGTTATCCAGCTCTCAGTAGCCCTCAGTCGGCCAGAATACCAAAGGTAAGTAAAAATGACATCGGCTGCTGTCGGCTGCAAAGGACGTCAGGGCGTCCGATACAAAAGGAGGCAGCCGACGTCACTTCCTCAGTCTTTCTTGCCATAACAGTCAAAAGCCCCCAGAAAAAAGGCTAAGCCAAATGCCAATTAGGCAAATAATATCCAATTCAGCCTGTACATCAGGAAAAAGGAATAGGAGAGAACCAAAAAGGGGGAAGGAGGGAGGGAAACCAGGACTGCAACAGTGAATACACTCTAACATATACATTTATGGTAAGTGTGCACAACTGTACTATGTTCATCGTGTTTCACTGTTGCAGTCCTAACAAATGGGTTGATTACCAAAGCCCAGTGAGAGGGGAGGAGGAACCAAGAGAATCAAGGGTTAAAGATAATGCCCTTCAACACAGCAGTGGCAAAACCAGCCCTGGCTCTGGAAAACAGAGGCAAATTATAATATTTAGTGAAAGTGTGAACCGAAGACCAAGTGTCAGCCTCCAAAATATCTTTAGTAGGGACACCCATTAAAGCTGCAGAAGTTGAAGCTGCTGTAGTTGAGTGGGTCCTAACCCCTTGAGGAGGAACCTTGCCATGAAAGGAATAACAAAAGTTGATGCAATGTGCAATCCACTTGGAAATGGTTTGCTTAGAAATAGCCTTGCCCTGAGCTCCAGGGGCAAAACTGACCAATAACTGAGCTGATTTACGAAGGTCTTTAGTCCTTGTCCTGGTAAAACCTGAGCTGCCTGTGCACATCAAGAGAATGCAGGATCCTTTCACCCTTATTCCGAGGATTAGGAAAGAAAGTAGGAAGGTGTATGGACTGATTGAGAGTCAAGCTAAAAAAACACCTTAGGCACAAAGGAAGGGTTGGTTCTCAAAGACACCCTGTCTGGATGGAAAATAATAAAAGGCTCCACAGCCATCAAAGCCTGCAGCTCTGAAACCCTCCTTGCTGAAGTTATAGCCAAGAGGAAGGCAGTCTTCCAAGAGAGAAACTTTAAATCTGCAGAGGCAGCTGGCTCAAAAGCAGGAAGAGTGAGTTTTTCTAGAACAAAATTAAGATCCCATGCTGGAGTAGGTGCCCTTCTGGGAGGTTTTAAGTTGCAAACACCTCTGAGAAACATTTTTATCAGGGAATGAGATAAAATGGGTTGTTCAAGAGAACAATGAGCAGAAATGGCTGAAGCATGGAGCTTGACAGAATAAAAAGAAAGACCACCCTGAAGCAATTCAGCCAGGTATTCCAAGATCAGCGGAGGGTAGGCTGAGAAGAAGAAGAAGAATCCCCTCTAGCCTGCATCCAATGAGAGACCTTTCCCATTTGCCAGCGTAGGACTTCCTAGTGCTAGGCTTCCTGGCCTCCCTCAGCACATCAACCACCTGCTGGGAAAGGGAAGAAGATAAGGAGGGAGTCATACTATGAGCCATGCTGCCAAATGAAGGGATTGAAGATGAGGATGCACAATGATTCCCCCTTCCTGAACCAAAAGATCTGCAGTCAGAGGAAGATGCCAAGGAAGAAATTGGGAGAGACTGTCTGGGTCAGTCCAGAGCTATGAGAATAGTCCTTGGCCGTTCGTCCCTGATAGTCAACAGCACTCTGGGTAGAAGAGGAAGAGGAGGGAAGGCGTAAACTGACAGAAACGTCCAAGGGAAGGACAGAGCATCCACTCTCCAGGCTCTGCTGTGATGCGTCTGGTGCAAAAGAGAGGTAGAAGATGATTGTCCGGGGAGGAGAAAAGATCCACCTGAGGTGTGCCCCCAACGTTGAATGATGCTGTAAAATGCTCTGTTTAGCTGCCACTCGTGAGGATCCAGGGTTCGCCTGCTCAACTGGTCTGCCAAAAAATTGAGCCTTCCTGGAAGGAACTGAGCTAGGAGACGCAGGTCCAGGGATGCTGCCATGGACCAAAGATTCATGCTTTGTCTGCACAGGGTGTAAGAGTGAGTCCTTTCCTGCTTGCTGATGTATGACATGACTGTGGTATTGTCTGTTCTGACAAGTAAGGTCCCTAAAGAAGGAAGGTGCTCGAAGGCTAATAAGGCCTGTTGAACTGCAATCAACTCTTTTAGATTTATGTGCAGGTGCATCTGCTGGGCGTTCCACCATCCCTGTATGTATCTGCCATCCAGGGTGCTCCCCAGGCGTAGTCCAATTCGTCTGTAGTCAGAACTTGAGTGGTAGGAGGTGTCTGAAAGGGAATGCCCTTGTTTTGTAGACAGACTGTCGCCCACCATAGAAACTCCGTCTACAGAGATGGAAGCAGAGGGATCATCATATCTAGGTCGTGTGTGTGTTGACATCAAATGTTCTTGAGGTACCACTGCAATTTCCTCATATGCAGTCTTGCATATGGAATCATGAGAATACAATTTATTTTATTTTATTTATTTATTTCCAGTTTGATGACCAGGGAGGTCCACTGGGCTCAAAGAGCCTGTTTTCAGTGGAGGTCTGGGGAGAAAAGCTCCAATAATACATAGTACAAGCTCCATAATATGAAGTACAATACATAGTGGAAACAGAAACAAACTAAGCAAATTTTACATACAAAATAACAAAAACTAAACAAAAGTTAAACAGCAGCTTGGAGAAGGATGTAAAGCATATTTATATGTTTAGTGGTTGAGAACAGTAATCATCATCATCTTCTTTCAGCTGTTCCCGTTAGGGGTCACCGCAGCGGATCACCTGTTTCCATTTCTTCCTGTCCTCTGCATCTTGCTCTGTCACATCAACCACCTGCATGTCCTCTCTCACCACATCCATAAACCTTATCTTAGGCCTTCCTGTTTTCCTGTTACCTGGCAGCTTCATCCTTACCATCTTTTTTCCAATATACTCAGCATCCCTCCTCAGCACATGTCCAAACCAACGTAATCTTGCCTCTCTGTCTGTCTCCAAACCTTCCAACCTGGGCTGACCCTCTAATATACTTATTCCTAATCCTGTTCACCCTCGTCACACCCAGTGCAAATCTTAAAATCTTTAACTCTGCCACATCCAGCTCAAACTCCTGCCTTTTTGTCAATGCCACTGTCTCCAACCCATATAACATAGCTGGTCTCACTACCCTCTTGTAGACCTTCCCTTTCACTCTTACAGGAACTCGTCTGTCACAAATCACTCCTGACACTCTTCTCCACCCACTCCATCCTGCCTGTACTCTCTTCTTCACCTCTCTTCCACACTCACCGTTACTCTGAACTACTGACTCCAAGTATTTAAACTCATCCATCTTCGCCACCTCTACTCCTTGCATCCTCACCATTCTTCTATCCTCCCTTTCATTCACACACACATATTCTGTCTTAGTCCTGCTGACCTTCATTCTTCTTCTCCCTAGAGCATATCTCCACCTCTCCAGGGTCTCCTCCACCTGTTCCCTTACTCTCACTACAGATCACAATGTCATCTGCAAACATCATAGTCCATGGGGATTCCTGTCTGATCTCGTCTGTCAACATGTCCATCACCACTGCAAATAAGAAAGGGCTCAGAGCTGATCCTTGATGTAACCCCACCTCCACCTTAAAACACATCCATCACTCCCACCGCAGACCTCACCGCTGTCACACTACCCTCGTACATATCCTGTACCACTCTTATTTCATACTTCTCTGACACTCCTGACTTCCTCATACAATAAATACCACAACTCCTCTCTACGCACCCTGTCATATGCTTTCTCTAAGTCTACAAAAACACAATGCAACTCCTTCTGAGAACAGTAATACAAGGTTAAATTAATACAGAGGTTTAAATAATTTGAGAATGATATAGAAGTAACATTAGCATGGATGAGTTCTTTATGCATGAATATTAGCATGTGTTAAATACAGAGGTTTAAATCCTGAAGATGCCATGAATCCCAGAGCTTGCAGGTATTTCCTTGCAGGGAGCTGTGACAGGCTTGCCAAGTCCTTGAAGTAAACTGAAAGAGTTGTCTGCTTCTCCTGGGTGAGATATATCATCTGGGCGGCTATGTTCAGACTCGCTCCCAGGAATGTTATCTCCTTGGATGGTATCATTTTTGATTTTTCCTTGTTGAGAGTGTAACCCAGGGAAGAGAGAAGAGTCTTTATGAATTCCAGATCCTTTAGTAGCTGCTCCTGAGAACTTGCTTGAATCAGACAGTCGTCCAAGTACAGCTACATCTGAATTTTCTTCTGCCTGCAAAAAGCAATGACTGGGCCAGGCACTTTGTAAAGACTCTGGGAGCAGTAGATAAGCCAAAGGGCAGCACAGAGAATTGATAATGTTGCTTGCCCACTCTAAAACGAAGATACTGCCTGCAACTTTCCCTGATAGGGATGTGCAGATAAGCCTCTAAGATCTAAGGTTACCCAGCCAGGAATCCTTTTCTAGCATTGGTAGCAACTGATGCACAGTGAGCATTTTGAACTTTGGAATTACTAGAAAAGAGTTCAGAATGGAAAGATCTAGGATAGGACGCTAGGTGCCCTCTTTTTTTGGAACTAGGAAAAGCCTGGAATAAAAGCCCTGGCCTACCTGCTGAGCAGGAAACGATTCTATTGCTCCCAGATGAAACAAATACAAAATTTGCTTTTCTACTTCTGCCTTTTGGTTTGGAGGAACATCTGGGAATCCCTTGGGAGCTGGAAAGGTGCGGAAAGAAAACTTGTGCCCCAGGGACACCGTTCTAAGCACCCATTTGTCGTTTGTGATAGAGGCCCAGACATCTGAAAAAAGGGCCAACCTTCCCCCTAAAGGACTCTCCAGGCAAGCAAGAAGATGCAGAAGTTGTAAAAGGTCATTGAGAGTGCTTTGATTGAGATGCAGGCTTGGAGCTTCCCGCCTTCGAAGTGGAAGCCTGCCACCGCCTACATCTTTAAGGGGTAGCGGTCTGTCCCCTAGAAGATTTGTAACCCTAGTCCTGGAACGGTTCTGTCTGCCGGTATCAGGAAAGGTCCAACTCTTGGAAGGAATTCCTGCTAAAGCAAGGGGGTTGAACTTGCAGAAAATCTTTTAACAGTTTGCATGGACTTGGCCTTATCCTCCATCTTCTTAAACACCTCCTCAGCTTTGCTGCCAAAAAGATTGTCTATGCAAAGGTACTTCCAAAAGCTTAGCCTTGACAGGTTCTAGAAGAGGCTGTTCTCTGAAAGCGTGCCTTCTAATAACAGATCAAGTAGCCATAGCCCTACTGGAGGCCTCAAGGATGTCAAAACCACAATGCAAATAATGAATGGCTGAATTCAAAAAATCCTGCATGTCTTTACTCTCTGCCAAAAGAGGTACATTTGCAATCTTAGACTTAATAGCCTCCAAGGTGTGCTGTTGGTACTTCAGCATGTGAAAAAGACAATTAGTAGCACTAATAGCAACGGTGGCAGAGGTATAAACTTTCTTGCCCCACGTACCTAGGTTCCTAAATTCCCTGTCCGAAGGAACAGGATTCCTGGTAACAGTGGCCTTAACGTGTTTAGGGCCCTGAGAAAACCTGTGGATCCACCAACGGGTTCCTGAAAAAAAAATGATGAGAATCAGGGATTCTGTAGTACCTGTCAGGTTTCCTGGGAGCAGGGGGAACCGAATTTGGAGACAAGGAATTTTCCAGAAAAACATCATCAACAACTTCCAACACAGGGGGAATAGCAAGAGGCTTATGCTGAGGTAAATCAAGAAACTCCCTAATCCATTTCTTAGATTGGGGATAATCCTGGCTTTCCCATTTAAAGTGTTCCCTGAGGGTATTTAAAGTTAAATCCTCTGGAGAAGAAGCCGAAGGAATGGACTCCTCTGCATCTGAATCCTCAACGGGAGAAAAAGCCTGAGAAAATTCCTCTTCATCAGCAGAAAAGCTGGAAGAAACAGATCCTGAACAGGACAAAACCTCAGGAGAAACATCTCGGGTGAGCACCCCTGATAAGAGTTAACAAATCATTAGCCATTTTAACCATCTGGGATTGAGGAGAACTAGAAGGAACTGGAGCCTGACTTTTCACAAGCTTACGGATGGAAGGCTTACCTGCCAGTCTGAAGGACACAGGAGGCCTAGCTACCGCCGAAGCAGCAGCAGAAGTAGCAGGAAGCAGTTTGCTATCAGATCGCAAAACAGAGGCCTCAGACCCCGGAGTTGGCTTAGCAGTACCAGCTCCAGCAGGAGAGGTGACCAGCAACAGGTCAGAAGACAAACTGGAGGCCGAAGGCCTAAGGGACTCTGACTCAATGAAGGCCTGCAGTTGCACATCTGCGAACTGCAGGGACTGCAAAAGCGTCTCACTGGCTCCCGCCTGACTGACGACCAACTTAGCCTCATCCGAGGACTTAGTTTTCAGAAGCCTGTCACGGTCCTTGTCCTTATGCTTTTTTTCGGAATATCCGAAGCCTGAAGAACGGCAGACGCCATGCCCACAAACTTGGGCCAAACTCCGAAATGCTTAGCCAGACGACGGATAGTATGCGGATTAAAGGAGGTACAAAGTTTACAACTGGGAATGTTGTGATCAAGGCCTAAACAGATAATGCAATAGGAATGAAAATCTCTATGGGGAATTTGCTTTCCACAGGTAAGGCAATTATTAACTTTTTCTGACATTCGTTAAGGCAAGAAAAGAGGATACCCAACGGGGTACTTAGCTGTAGTAGACTTCAACTCTTTGTAGTCAGAATTCAACAAAGGTAAACTGCTGACCGGCACTCGTGCATGAAAAGCTTCTGCTTCGGGCTCCAGGGCAAGGAAGACTGAGGAAGTGACGTCGGCTGCCTCCTTTTGTATCGGATGCCCTGACGTCCTTTGCAACCGACAGCAGCCAACGTCATTTTTACTTACCTTTGGTATTCTGACTGACTGAGGGCTACCGGGAGCCAGATAACCCATTTGTTGGGACTGCAACAGTGAAACATTATGAACATCAGCTTGTGTCTAGCTCTTCCAGTGTGAAAACAGAACCTCAGCAAAAAAAGCCAGTAGACTTGTGTTTATAGGTAAATTTCAGTAACTGGCTAATAAGTGTACTGCCTGGATGCCAGGAATAAAGAAATACAGAAGATCTGGAAAAAAATCAGCTACAAAACATGAGGAAGAAACAAGGACTGCGGAAAGTTCTGCAGCTGTTCAGCAGAAAGCAATGCAACCATCAAACATAACTTCTAATAACCTACAGGAAGATGAAAGACAAGTGCATATAGACCTGGTTAAAACAAACAAAACACAAATCAATGGAGGCTAGTACTAGTAAGCAACCAAACCAAGCAAAAATGTACCAGTGGAGTAAAAGAGGCACAGCTTCTTTCTTTTTGACGAATTTTAATGACGAAAACACAGCAGTACACTCCAGCACAACAAAAGTCCCAAATAATTGAACTTCGATGACATAAAAACCATACACATAAACGCTATGTCTCCACACTTGCGTTTTCGTTTAACTCACTTCCTCAGATGTGAATGAATACTGCATACAAAAACACTTCAACTTTATATACATTTGTTGACTGAATAATTTGAATTCATTATATGTAATTAAAATCCTTGGCTGTTCCTAATTAAAAATCATCCCTTGTCCATACTACCTTTTTTCTATGTGCTTCTTTAAAACATACTTTATTTCTAATCCATATTATATCTTCCTTTTCTACTAAATTGTTCATTCCCTTTTCTAAACCATAACTTAACATAAACCATTTGTTAAAACTTTCAGTTAAAACTTTATAAATAATACATTTAAAATACATTGTTATTTTAATTTCATAAACTTAGCTGCATCCTAGTTCCCTCTAAAGGGTAAATAACTTAATTACATCAAATGCTGCTTGAAATGCTTACACATATACATTTTTACTTTCATTAGAACTGGTAATAGACCACTGTTCAAAAACTCTTAATAAATATGAAATTTTCTACACATTGATACATTTTGTAACTGTTTATACATAAAATGTATTGTGTTTTAATGTTTGTTTCACCTGTAAACTTTACAATTTCATATCATAATTTAGCCGCCCTCATTTTTAATACTGGGGCTAGGGACACATAATTATTCAAACCTGGTGGGTTATAGGCCTCCAATTGTAGTTGCCATAACAACTCCTTGTATTCGATGGTGTCTTCCCAAGGCCCCCCTCTAACATCCTTGTCCACAACCTCCAACACAAAAAATGCAAAATCTGCCTCCTCACATTTCATTTTGTGTCTATATAGAGCATTATTCAAACATTTTGTTTTAATTTCATAATTATGCTCGTAAATTCTATTTCTTAGTCTTCTTTCAGACTTCCCTACATAAAATGCTTCACATTTTTTACATATACTCAAATAAACTATTCCTATTGTTTGACAGTTGGCATAATGCTTACTTTGAATTAAAATATCTCTGCTCCTTATGTACACAGTATCCTTAGTACATACATATGAGCATTGGGAGCACCTCCCACATTTACAGGTGCCCATTCCCCCATTAATCCTCCTATTGTCCTTCGTTTTCCCTTCGAAGAAATTCTTCATATTTTTTCCTTTTCTGTATGTACATTTAAAAGGGTATTTGAATAGAGTATCCAAATCCGATAATTCACTAAATTTTGCCCACTCCTCTTCCATCATCCTTCTAATGAGTCCTGCCTGTCCGCTGTAATCTAAGACAAAATTATTATTTCCCTCAAAAATACCCTTCTTGCTTTTATTTTCACCCTTCATTTCTTCGTCTTTTCCCAAAATAGGCTGATATTTATCCATCCTTCCTCTTCTGACTTCATTTTCTATTTCCCCTAATAAACTATTCGGATAGCCTCTATCCATAAACATTTTGTGTAATTTTCTACACTCTTCTACGAAGTCCAACTCTCTTGAAGACATTCTACTGCCTCTAACGTACTGTCCTTTAATTATACCCTTTTTATGATGATGGGGATGTGCACTATCGTATGCTAGAAAAGAATTAGAATAACTTTCTTTTCTATACACTTTAGAATAAAATTCACCTTCTCCTTTCCCCACAAAAATATCCAAATATTTTAAACTTTCTTCGCTTTTCGAGTAAGTAAATGAAAGAAAGTTGGTGGTTTGGGAAATATATTCAAAAAAGGACTTGAATTCTGCATCCGACCCAACCCATAGAATACAGATATCATCCAAAAATCGCTTATACATTTTCCATTCAATACAAACTTCTGTTCCCAAGCTGCCAAAATTATGTTTGCATATATGGGTGCACAACATGCACCCATAGCTATTCCCTTAATCTGCTTGAAGAATTCTCCCTCAAAATGCAAATAATTGCTTTTCAGTACCATGTCCATTAGTGTCAAAATTAAACAAAAATCGTTGTGTGAAAATTTCCCATAGTTGTTCAGAGCCGCCTCAAACCATTCTAACCATTCTTTGTATGGGATGGATGAGAATAGATCCACTATATCTAATGTGATAAATTTTATGTTTTCTTCAAAAAATTCCTTCTTAATGTTCCGTAATAAATCCCATGAATCCTCAACAATTCCAACCCCTTCCTTCACAACTTCCTTTAACTTGCGATCTAACCATTTTGCTATAGGAGCTGTCACAGATCCTTCTGAAGACACTATCGGTCTCATGGGCGGGTTCATCACATTTTTGTGGACCTTGGGTACTCCAAATATATTTGGAACCTTAGGTTTTTCCACATGTAAATATCTAAATGTACTCACATCTATTCTCCCTTCTAATAGTAAATCATACAGCTGAACATATACTTTCTTATTCGCAATATTGATTTCATTTACAGAGGATCTCATGTAACGCTCTTCATTATCTAATAATTCTAGCATTTTAGCCTCATAGGACACTTGGTCCATAATTATTGTTCCCCCTCCTTTGTCAGGTTTAAGTATTCTTAGTGAGGGGTCTCTGGATAGCTGTAACAATAGCTCATTCTCTTCCTTGGATAAATTATATCCCACCCATTTGTTTGTAAGGGCTTTCCTTATTTTCTTCTCCATCAATATTTCAAAGTTTTTTAGTTGTTGATTTAAAGGTGGGTTGTATACACTTCTTTTCCTTAAATTCCCCTGCACATTATTATTTTCACTCTGTCCTTGGAACATTAACTCCAAATTTTTCTTCCTTGTAAACATTTTTAAATCTATCAGAACTTTATTGAGATCTGCCTTCCTATTAGGCACAAATTTCATGCCCTTTGTAAATAGTTGGAAAAATACTTCTGTTATTTCCAAACCACTATAGTTATAGATGCTATAATTCTCCATTTTCCATACTACCCCCTCATTCCTAATTTGTTTCATCATGTATGGAGGCCTACCACTCTCATTTTGACACACTACCATTGTTTGTAAGGCCTGCTCCTGTACTGGTACCTTTGATTTTGTACCCCCCCCCCTGAAAGTTTTTTTGAGGGTTCTTCTGATAATTATTTCTAATTCTTTCAGATCTCCTTAGGTCTGGAAATTCCTGTTCTTCACTATTTTCACCATTATCTACCCTTTCTACATTTTCCTCATCATTCGTATATTCCTGATTATAGGCAATATTGTATTTTTGTGGAAAAAAATCCCTGGGATTTGGATAATTAGCCCTTTCTTTATATTCCACCATATCCCTATCCAATTTTTTACATTTCCTCTCAAATATATTACTCATACTTTTCTCTATATTTCTAAGTGTATTCTGATATTTCATCTGGTTGTCTTCTACAGAAAAAAAGTAAATCCTTGGTAATACATCCATTCACCTCTTCTATTCTTTTATTTAGTTCTTCCATTTCCCTTATATTTTCTTTGATAATTGCTTTCAGAATTTCAAAACCACACATGTCAAAAATATTTAAAAGCTCAACATGAAATTCACTACCCACCCTTACCTTGTTCGGGTATTTGCATACCCTAAGTCCCTTGGGTACAATTTTCAAACTTAAACATTCATTTAAATAAGCATTTTCCAATTCTAAACTTTTAAATTTATATAACATTTCATCAAACAGCTTCAAATTGTGTCTAAATGTTGAATTCACTTCTTTCACAGCCACTTTCTGTACATTTTTAGTTTTAAAACTATATTTGCGATTTAAAACATTTTCAAAGTCCACTTTACGTTGATTGGGACATACAACGTTATCTCCACTTGAATTACCTGCAGTCCTGTTACTCGCTATTACCTCGCTGTAACCTTTAGGAGTAATTCCGTTGTTTTTTTGCCTCACCACTCTCAAGTCTCTCTCGTTCACTGTGGTTAGCGGTATAGCTTCCTCTTCCGTATTCGCCATAAAAATGGATGGAATGCCCATATCCATTTGCGCCGCTCCATTAGTTGAAATAACATCTTGAACCCTTTCACGTTGGTTGGGGCTGCTGATAACCACTCTTGGACCTTTCCTTTCTCTCCTAGGGAGAGCCTCCTGATTGTCCGGTATCGCGCTAACCATTCCTATTGCGGCAGGACTCCTTCCTGCCAACAGCTCCAAAAGCTGTGTCAATTGGTTGGAGAGCTTGTCGAGTTTGTCTGTGCTGTCTGTGCTGGCCAATCCTGTCTCGCCCTCCGCAGATGCTGTAGAGCCCTCCTCCATCTCCATAACGAAACCAAACACAAATCAATGGAGGCTAGTACTAGTAAGCAACCAAACCAAGCAAAATTGTACCAGTGGAGTAAAAGAGGCACAGCTTCTTTCCTTTTGACGAATTTTAATGACGAAAACACAGCAGTACACTCCAGCACAACAAAAGTCCCAAATAATTGAACTTCGATGACATAAAAACCATACATATAAACGCTATGTCTCCACACTTGCGTTTTCGTTTAACTCGCTTCCTCAGATGTGAATTATGTGTTTTCGTCATTAAAGTTCGTCAAAAGGAAAGAAGCTGTGCCTCTTTTACTCCACTGGTACATTTTTGCTTGGTTTAAAACAAACAAAACACTGATGGAATACATCAACACAAACAACAAAAGGCTGAAAAAAATGGAAGAAGCTTTAAACAGATATTCAGACGAGATGATAAAGCTGCAAAAATCAGAGGTGAAAATGAAGAAAAAGGGTGGCTGAATATGAGACTGCTCAGGAAGAGATGAAAAAACAAATAGAATTAGAGGACAGAGCACGTAGGGAAAACCTGAGATTTTCAACTAGACCAGAGAAGCTGAAAGGAACAGACTGCATTAATTTTATGAAAGCACAGATAAACTAGAATGGTATTCCCACAGCAGGAGTTGTTAGTTGAAATGGCACATCATGTGTATGTGTTCCAAACCTGGCTATAAGAAAGCAACCTAGACCTTTAATAGTAAAGATGTAATCCTTCCAGATGAAGGAGTCGATTCTGAAAAAACTGTGGCAGAAGGACAAAGTACTAAAAGTGGGAGACAGCAGAGTGTTTGTGGAGAATGATTACTCATGGTACATCAGACAGAAGAGGAGCAAATTTATTCCACTATTCAGGAAATGTCGACATGCAGGTGTGAGATTTAAACTGCTGTACCCAGCTGTCTTCAAGATATTCTTCCTTGGAGGGGCAAAATCATTTTTTGATGAAGTACATGCTAAGGAGGAAATACAAAAGTTTGTCCAACAAAAAGTAAGCTGTGAAACAGAATGAGATTTTGCTTCTTGTTCTTCTGGTAATAAAGACAACTGAGGGCTTGGCTTGTAACTGTGAAACTTTTCAAAATTTTCAATGGAAAATGTTGCAGAGAAGAAAAGAAACAAGATAGATCAAAGAAGCGAGAGTTGTTGAAAATAAAGCAGACAGGATTTTGCAGATGAACAGTAATAAAACCAGTAACTTAATATGGGATTACAATGCAATAATTATACTTGTGAAATATGACAGAACAAGAAAATCTGGAAATACTGGACTTTTTCAGAATATGTTGGACTTGTAGGGGACTCTAAAGCATAGGCCCTACTTCATATCATTAATGTTCGGAAAAGTGCTTTGGGGAGGGGAAGAGGAGTGAGAAAGTTAACTGTAAGAAAATATTTTTTTCTTAAATAGTACTAGTTTTGTGGCATGTGGTCTTCTTTACAAGCTATAAAGTAATTTAAGTGTAGTGGGGATTGTAAACAGGTGCTGCTGTTCTTTTTTCTGTTCTTTCTCCCTTCTTTTCATTCAGTTTTAAGAACTGTAGGCACTGCAATGTAAAAAAAAATGTCTGGTCGGAAAGCTTAACAAAAGAAAAATTAATGTGCTTTTTTCTTATTCTTGCATGGGGAAATGACTGGATTAAAGACCTTGGAGATTGATTTAGTAACCAGTTTTAAGAAAGTAAATGAAAAAGAACATTGAATGTTATGAGTTTTTTTTCTAACAAATACATGCATGCTCAGTAACAATTCTGCAGTTGGTCTTCATGTTTCCACAGAAACAGTCTGATAAAGAAAAAATGGCTACAGTCTTGGTGGAGAGTGACTGGTTGAGGGAAAAAAAAAAAGAAAAAAGAGGAAATTGGCTAGGCGATAATGTTCTCTAAAACCATCCAGGGATTTTCCCAAGGTAGATTGTTCTCTGAAAGCACTTAGTGGCTTTCCCAAGATAGTTAATGTTCTCTGAAAGCATTAAAGGGTTTTTTCCCAAATGGGAGAGCTATAAAGATAAGACAAAACTAATCTGCACTTAGTAGAAGCACAGGATGCATACCATCCATGCATCTTAGCATGGATAACCTTTATTTTAGGTCAACTCAAGTCCATCAGTGTGGCTGTCAGTTTAGGACTTTTATTCCTATTAGGAGGGTAAACCTTCCAATAATTGAAGGTGTACATAGTTGTGTGTGTTAGTATTAAGTTAATAGGCTTTGGGGGTATTGGATGTGTTTATTTTTTTGTTTGAGGGCTTTCAATAAAAAGTTTTATAAGATGTAACATAGGCTCAAATGGGTACAACAAGAAACAATTGTATAAAAGCTCAACCTGCCAAACAGTGTATGCATGCAACACAAAAGCTGGAACTAGACATTTAACAAAGAAAAAGAGTCATACATAAAAGGTGAGAATAAAAACTTTTTAAAACAATGATGCTTTCTGTAATGTCTTTAAATGTAAATGGCCTCACACATAACTGCAAACAAGAGTACTGAACCATATTAAAAATGTAGAGTACAAATAGCTATGTTACAAGAGAGACACTTGGAAAGCATGTGAATTTTATAAAGAAAGGTTTTCAGGATGGTTATTCAGTGGAATATCTGGGACAAAGGAAAAGAGGAGTACTTCTATTAATTGCAGGAGGAGCTGCAATTGTGATGGAAGATAAAAAAAATAATAATGGCAGATTTGTAATGCTGCGGGCTACTGGCAAGGGAGGAGGATTATACTAGAATGCTGTTGCATTCCACCTAAAACTGCTATAATGGAGCTTAAGAAAATTCTGGGAGAAATAATTAGTTTTCAGCAAGGAATATTAATTAAAGATCGGGACTGGAATTTTATTTGCAGCAATGAAAATGCATCTAGGGCCCCAGAAAGGAGACTATAACAAAGGAGGGCACGATTTTTGAAGAAATTTATGAGAATATTTGGTATGTAAGATGTGAACTCAGTAACAGGAGTTTGGAGTGAATTCACATATTACTCCCCAAGTTATAAAAAACTGGGTAGGCTAGACAGAATTTACATTTCACAGGAACATGTACATTTAATTGAAGATCTTGATACTCGCCCAATAACTACTTCAAATCATATGCCAATAACAGCTAAAATAAAAGCACAGGGTAATGAAATAAAAATGAGACACTCACTTTCCCACCTATCTGTTGAAAAGAGGCATTTAAGGAATGGGTAGTGGAGATTATTCAGAAGCTGTTAGAGAGGATATAAATTTCTTCTGAAAATATAGCTAGGAATGGGATAAAATTAACGTGGAGTTGAAAAATAGTATGGAAATAAAACAAAGGGTGCTATGGATAAGAAGTAACAATAATTATTTAGAGGGACCGCCAAATGTTAAAGTATTGCAGAATAGGGGGATCTCACAGAAGAAGAGGATCAACTATGGAATGCTAGACAGAAAATAAGGGATTACTTCAATAACATGCATGAGTTTAGAAAGGTTGCTATTAAACAACTATTTTTTTATAACAATAGAGCACAAAAACTTTTAGCACAACGATTTGGGCAACTGAAAGTAGAAGGGCTGTTGCCAAACATAGGGAGCCTGAAACAAGGAAGGTAACAAAAGATCCTGTAGAGGTATTAAAAATATTTTGGAAATTCAATGAAAGTCTCTATATAAAGCAGAGAAATATGGAAATCAAGAAAAGATGCAAATGGAAATTTTATGGAAAAATTAAATATGCCAAGGTTAGAGATAGATGAGGCTCAATTACTAATGGTTAGGATAGGAGGAGACGAGATAAAAATTGTGATGTATAACCAATCTACAGGAAAGTCCCTAGGAATAGATGGTATTCCTGTCAAAGTTTGGAAGCTAGGAGGAAAAAAATTAATAAAGATATGAAAGGTTTTGTTTAACAGTATTTTAAGAGTAGAAGTACCAATGTCCTGGAAGAAAACAGTGGTAGTTGTAATACCTAAAGAGGGTAAAGATCCATCAGGATCCAGATTCATACAGGCCCATTTCGATACTAAACAATGATTGTACAGTGTTCATATCTATAATGGCTAAAATAATAGCAAACATAATGCCAAAAATTATATATATGGATTAATGTGGATTTGTGGAAGGGAGGCAACCATTTGACAACATTAACAGAACACTGATGATCCAGAGGGAAGGAAAATGTAAGAAAATACCAATGTTGTTGGTGGGTCTTGATGCAGAGAAAGCATTTGACAGAGTAACCTGGGACTTCATGAGCAGGGCAACTGAACCATTTGCATTTCCAGAAAAAAATTATAGGGTTGATCAGGAAGATATATGTGGTATCACAGGTGAAAATTTAAATTGGTGGAGTCCTCTCTGATAATTTCTGCATGAGCAGAGGAACCAGGCGGGTCGTCCTCTTTCCCTTTTATTATTTGCATTATATTTAGAACCACTGGCAAAGAAAATAAGGGACTCAGAAATTCAAGGATATATTTGGGACGACACTCAAGAAAAGCTGGTTTTGCTTGCAGATATTTTTTATACCTAACAAAACCAGAAAGAGACATTACAGTATTGTGGAACATTTTGAGGCAGTTTCAGATTTTTTCGGGATACAAAATTAATGAAGCTAAAACAAAGGCAATAGCGGTAAATTATGTACCCACACACAAACTGGTTCAGGAATATCCATATGTATGGGGATATGATAAAATGAAGTATTTAGGAGTATGGATTAAAATCACTGCAGTGTGGCAGCTAAGCATATGTGGGAATAGGCTAAACAAAAGATAATACAAAATATGACAAAATGAAAGCAACATGGATGTGTATAATAAGATACAAGCAGTTAAAATGTTTTTAGTCCCTTTAGTCTTATACACAGTTCAGGCATATTTTCATCAACTAAAGGAGAAGTTGTGGATAATAATTAATAAACAGCTGAAGGACATTATCTGGGAGGGGAAGATGGCAACAGTCAAGTGGGATAAGCTGATTCTTCCAGCATAACAGGGCAGATTGGGTTTATCCAATTTGAAGGGGGTATTTCAGAGCTACACAGTTGAAACTCCTACACATAGCACAAGCAGAAAACTATATTTCAAAGTGGAAAGGGATGATGATGAAAAAGGGAGGGAAGCTCAAGAAACAAGGAGAGACTGATATTTTGGATGCAGGCCTTTAAGGAGAATAACAATAATCATGCAGATTATTATAGCCATAAAGTAGCATAAAGTATTCTAAGAACTAAACCGACATGGGATTGGAGAAAGGAGATTTTGCCAATAGGGATGACTGCAATTAGGGATATAGACAATAGGCAACAGGGGGCTGAAATTTATTGGAGAAACCTGGCAAAGGAACCAATGTATTGAGAGCAAATAACTTGAGAGGGAAATATGAAAGAATGGGAAGATGCCAATAAATTATTTGGACTGCAGGGTACAGATTGCCTTCTCTATCAGGGATTGATAGAGTATAGGCAAAGAGAAAGAAATAGAGGGGTCCTAAAAGAAAGACCAGCACTGGTAGAGTTTTCAGTACAATCTAGAACAGATGATGACATTAACAATAAATAATTAGTAGAGCATATAAAATACTGCATGATAACTATAAGAATCAATCAGAGGAGGAAAGAAAGGTTTGAGAAGAGAGACTGGATAAGCAATTCACAAAGAAACAATGGAAGAATATATGTATGCCTCCCAAATATGCAACAAAATGTAGAGGATTGAGGATTCTTGCCTGGAAATGTATGCATAGATATTTCTATACCCCAAGTAGACTCCAGGGAATTTTTCCTCAGGCAGACAAGTGCTGGAGGTGTGACGGGGAAGAAAAAGGTAATTGGCAACATATTTTATGGAAGTGTGGTGAATTGGTGGACTTTAAGAATTCCCTGCAGGACGCACTGTCATAGCTGCTGGGTGGGCAGATTGACCTGACGTGGGAAATGATTTTCCTTAGCTTTGATAGAGAACTGGAATTGCTTAGGCATGCTAAGGCCTTTCTGTGTCTAATAATGGTGGCTGCCAAAAAAGCAGTTACTAGAAAATGGAAATCAAAATCTAAACTAACTATACTACAAGTAGTGAATATAGCAACAGAGATAAGACAACTGGAAAGGAGATCTTTAGAAAAGGGTAGGAGCAAACTACATAGGAAAAAATAGGAATTGTGGGAACAATACCCACAAAGGAGGAATTAGGTTTAAATGGCGGAAGGACTTAAATGAGCTATGTAATGTATGACTGTGAAAAAGATTGGGTAGATTATAAGTGATGTATAATGTTTGCAACTGGGAGTGTTAGTATGGTTTGTGATGTAAAATGCTTGCAACTAGGATTATGTTGGTGTGGTTTGTTTTCATTTGTATAAATGTATGACTGCCCATGAAGTAATGGTTTAATAAAGATGTTTCTTGTTTAAAAAATAAGTTTAGTAAGAATTATCTCAGATGACTAAAGCTAATACTGAAAACTGCCTTGACATCCAATAACAAAGTTCAAGCTATAAATCAGCTAGTTCTTTCTGTTATATCTTACAGCTTTGGCTGGCTGGCCATAAAAAGAATTGGATCAGTTGTACAAGAAAACTATTTCTAGCTTATCAAATAATATATAAAACAGCAGTGCATAGCAAAACTCTCTCTCTCTTGGTCTGAGGAAGACAGGCGTTTACTTTATGGGGCTGCATACATATTTGCTGACATCTGCAAATCCTAACACCTTGAAATTTCTAAATTGCGAAAAAAGCAAATCTAAGACGACATTTTTGCTTAAATTAGCAGAAGCATTTTGGAAAGAGGCAGGAATGGAAATCAAGAAGTAGGCAAAATCAGGCAGCAACAAAAGGCAAAAAGAATATTAAACAAAATGAAAAAGTCCACAATTACAGTGGCAAGTATAATGAACCTCCTGGAACATGTCAGTTAAAATTTGACACAATGGACAAGCAGAGGTGAATTTAAACCAAAAGAAGAAAGGTTAATAAAAATTAGTAATGGCAACTCAATATAGCAAACCAGCTGCAATGTTGTATATGAAGTGTACAGAAAAATAGGAGATGCAGACAAATATAAGTTCTGTAGTACAAAACTAGAAATCTGCTCACTCAACTAAGTACAGTGAGATCATATTTTGATTTCAGACACTCCTACCAGTGACATTCCCTATAGTATCCTAATCTGCTCTGTTCCCTCCCTCTCCAGTTGTTGTTGGGTCTTTTGGCTTTTCCCAGTTAGGGGTTGCCACAGCGGAACTCTGGTCCACTAATGATTGGCAGTAGATTTTTTCGTGCCGAGTTGCCGGCCCTGACGCACAACCTTCAACGAAGGTACACCCATTCATGCATGTCTCCACACAGAAGACGCCAGTAAAAAAAAAAAAATATATATATATATATATATATATATATATATATATATATATATATATATATATGTATACTTTCTTGAGCTGCTCTTACTTAACTGTCTTCTACCTTATTACCTTAATTTGCTGTTCTGTGTGCTTTTAAGTGTTCAAGTGCTCTTACTCGGCGCACCTGGTGCCTCCATTTTGTTTTTTCATAACTTACTGCTCTCTGCACTTGTTTTTTTGCCATTTTTAACTTAACTGCTTTTATTTAAACAGTATTTGCCTTAATACTGCTACACACTTAGGTGTGCTAGCTTGTACTTCATTTAAAGTGTTTTTGCTACTATTTTAACTGCTTTTCTGTAAAAAAAAACAAGTTCTAAGCTTGTTTCCTTCCTTTCCAGATACAGATTTGCTGTATCCAGGATTGTTTTGTAAGTTTCTGAGCCCCCCCCCCCCAGACCTTTCTGTGTTGGAGGTAAGCCCTCTAGCTTATCAGTGGGAGCAGTAAGCACTAGGTAGCCTATCAATCACAAAAGGAGTGGTTTCTGGCCCAGAAATTGTAGTTTATTGGCTGTTTGGGCAGTTTTTCTTTCTCTTTCAACTTTCTGATTTAAACGCCCGTGTTTACGAGGTTTTGCACTTGTTTAAGCTCCGTGGATCCAGTTTTGGCATCCTGCAGATTACAAGAACAACAAGGCGGAGAAAAGAGATATTCTAAGTGCCTCCATTTTGATTTTTTCATAATTTACTGCTCTTTGCACTTTTTTGTTGTTTTTTTAATTTATTTGCATTTGTCTAAACTCTAATTGCCTTACTAATGCTACACACTCAAGTGTGCTAGCTTGTACTGCATTTAAAGTGTTTTTGGTACTGTTCTAACTGCTTTTCTGCAAAGTTCTAAGCATGTTTCCCGCCTTTCCTGTAAATAGTCTAGTCCAGATACAGATCTGCTGTATCCAGGATAGTTTTGCATGTTTCTGAGCCCCCCCAGACCTTTCTGTGTTGGAGGGAAGCCTTATAGCTTATCAGTGGGAGTGGTAAGCCCTAGGTAGCCTAGCTACCACAAGAGGAGTGGCTTCTGGTCCAGTAATTGTAATTTACTGGCCGTTTGGGTATTTTTTCATCTCTTTCAACTTTCTGGATTAAAAGCCTGTGTCTGTGCACCAGGCAGCAGAACTCAGCTGAGGTAAACTATTACCGGTGCCAGAAAGTTTGCTCTTCAATTTTCTCCTTAAAACGAGCTTGTTCTTTTACTTCTTGCACTTCAATTAGCATAATTGGCTAGCACTTTAACAGGCTTTTGTAGCATTTACTGTAGCACACTTAGGTGCTATCAGCACTAGCTGTTCATAAGCAGTAACAACACCAGTACTTATTAGTTATGAGAACCCCCTCCTGGTACGACTGTAGGGCAATTCCTTGTGCTTTCTCCTGCTAACCTGGTGCATTTGGGCAATGAGACAGTGTGGCAACTGTCTAATGTACACACAACCCTCTTTCTCTTACCTCCCAACACTCATATACCTGTAAGAGATGCACTTATATCACAAAATGGAAGCAGTGTATGCTCCAACCAAGACCAATCAAGCTGGTCAAGAGGAGAAGGTCAACACCCGCAACTCACTACATAGAACACACAGCTCTCCAAAACACCAACCATCACAACCCACACACAGAAACACAAACCATCTACCCAGCTTCGCGGAGGGTCTCAATAAAAATGTACCCAAACAAGAGAGACCCCCAAGACAGAAATGCACTCTACCACCACAAGACAACACCAACCCCAGAACGCACAGCTCACCACCACCGTGTGCCCCTCAACCCAAGCCCTTTAGGCAAAACACTTTGCCCAATGTACTAATCATAGGCGACTCAACTGAGGCACACTGATGTCCCACTCACTAGGTTGAACAAGGAGATGGTGACAGTCAGCTGTCTATCAGGTACCAGGATCCACCACATAACACGTACTCACGTCACTTCACAACAAGTTCAAATATGACTCAGTCGTTGTCCATGTGGGTGCAAATGACCTGAGATGTACCTCCCTGGACTACATGAAAAGAGATGTGATGGAACTCTGGGATCATGTGGCCCAGACAGTTATGACCCCAGCCCTGAGCAGTATTCTACCATCACCCAGAATGATACCACAGTACGAGCAGAAACTGATTGACTTCAACAATTGGCTAGGTTTCTGGTGTCATTCTAAAGGGATCCAGTATCTGTCTGCCTGGGACAACATGATCAACGGACCTTGATGCTTTGTCAGAGACGGCCTGCATCTGTCATCCCTGGGATTCCGGTAGTGCATTTTTTAGGCAGTGTTCCAAAGACCAAAATTCCACTGTAACAGCTACAAACAAATGCAAACTGAGGGTCATGCTGCTCAGTGCTAGAAGTCTAAATCTCAAGATGCACTTGCTTGAAGCTCTCCTCCCAATGGAGAATGGCGACATCTGTGCTGTAACAGAGACCTAGTTTAAAGAGGGAGAAAGCACCCTTGTGCTCCCAGGCTACAACTCATTCCATACCTTTCGGCCTCAGAAAGTGGCTGGAAGCTCCAAAGGCGGTGGTGTCTCCAGATTCTTAAAGGATACGCACACCTCTAGACTGGTAACCCAGCATAATGCATTCAAAATACTTCAGGTACAACTAACACTGGGTAAGACCGCGATACAAGTCATAGCCTGCTACAGAACCCCACACATGTCCCTAGACTCACACTCCAACTTCCAAAGCACCCTGGAATCTATCAAGGTCCAACCCAACATTCTAATGCTGGGTGACTTCAACTACCCTTCCGTCAACTGGGTAAACTACTCAAGTACCAATGGTACAGGCACACAGGGTTAGGACCCATTTATTGACCAAAATGAACACTATTAACAATAACATTATTAAAGATCTTATGTATACAGTGGAATCAGGCAGACTTTCTTATAAAAATATTTTTTCCCAGATTGAGAAAGAATGTATTAATAATATGAAAAAGAAAGCACACAAATTAGATAGGGATATCAAAGCCTATAGATTGGGTACGGCTTATCCCAAACCTAGAACCTACAATACCTATCGGGGGGACATTGAAGGACACAAAACAATTAATCCAAATATGAATTTTGAGGAAGAACAAGTATTTTCCAACAATGATGGTGAGTTCAACAATGGGGACATCCCTTTAGATTATGTACCCCCTCCCCTTCGCAGGTCCGACAGATTACGCAACCGGTCACCTGTACATTACAACAATTATTACAACCAACACAGGGCCAATTTCAGGAGACAAATCAACACATTCAAGTGAATGGAAACACCCTAGAATACAACCACTATAAGATATTCAATTATAGTTCTTTAGAAATTTCATTGGATTATTTTACAATGTTTGTCAAAGGTTTCAAATTCATTCCCCTTAGGAAGGTCAGCATTCCAAGGGCGGTGGTAGACCTAAAGTTATTTTTAAGAAAACAGAATCCGGGTCTTATGTTTGAGGGAACGGATACTGGTAATAGTTTACATTCTAATATTAATGAAAATTCTAATTTAAGAAAAAGAAGTATTTACAATCCCCCACTCCATCCACAGTTAAGAAATTTTGAAAAAGTGATGGAAAAAGAGATTCGAAATGCCATTAGTACACACTATGTGTATTCCAATCTTTCTAAGAAGGAATCTAATTTACTCGAATCTTTGAAAAGTAATAAAACTATTAGAATTATGCAACCCGACAAGGGTGGGGGTACAGTGATTATGGACTGTATTTCATATGAGTCCAAAATGAAGGAAAATCTACAAAATACTACTAATTACTCTAGAGCCTCCATAAATGAAGTCAATATTTCCAAAGCCAAAATTAATTTAATAATCAATGACTTATTATTGGAAGGTTCCATAGATTTTGAAACTTTCAATTTTTTAGTGAACAAAAATCCAAGAGTTCCTACGGTATTTGGTATTCCCAAGGTTCATAAAGACCAAAATGATCCTCCGTTAAGACTGATCGTCTCTTCTGAAGGTTCTATCACAACCCCCTTAGCTAAATATGTGGACGTACATTTGAAGGAACTATCTAACAAAGGTGTTACAGTGTTGAAAGATTCTTGGGATTTCCTCAGACAAATAAAAACCCATTTGTATTCTGAGAATGTTATATTCATAACTTTGGATATTATTGATTTATTTGGATCAATTCCACACGATATTGGTCTCCAGTGGCTTGAGGAAAGTATGGCCCAACATGGTAATTTTTCAACAGACACATTTAGAACATGTCTCTTACTGATGGAGGTGGTTCTTAAGAATAATTTTATGTACTTCCAAGGTGAATTTTTTAAGCAAGAAAGGGGTGTTGCCATGGGGACAAAATGTTCACCAACTTACGCAAATATTATACTTTCCTGGTGGGAGACATTATACATCAACAATTGTGAATTTGTTAAATGTTGGAGCTTCTACAAACGCTTTCTTGACGACATTGTCATTTTTTGGACTGACACTGTGGAAAAGTTTTTTGAATTTTTGGATTATATCAAAAGCACAACTACGTTTTTAGATTTTACATACACTATAGACTTTGAGGAGTGTGTCTACCTGGACGTTTCAATAAGCAAATGTAATGATCATTTTACCTCCAAAATATATAGGAAGCCAACATTTTCCAATTCTTATCTCCATTTCTCAAGTGGATACCCTTTTGGTCAAAAAAGGAATATTTTCAAGGGGCAAATCATTAGGACCAGCAGGATGACCTCCGAAGATCTAGATTTTATTAGGGATAGTGAATACGTTATGAATATGTTCAGAGATAGAGGATATCCAGACTACCTTATAGAAGAAATATACCAGATAGTATTAGAAGGAAGGAAGGGGAGATTCGCTCCAATTTTGGGACAAGATGTTTCCCAACCATTATGTAACCAAAGAGAACCAGAAGAAAATTCCTATGGAACTAATATTAACAGCAATAATTTTACAAAGGCCTATGTTATGGATTATACTGGTGATGCAAAGGTACTAAAAACTAAAATTAAACAGGAATGGGATAGGTTTAGGAATATCACTGACCTGGAATATATTAAAAATCAACACCTCCAATTCATATATAGGAAGGACATGAACCTTAAAAATATTTTTGAAATAGGGGGTACTACAAATATGAACGGTCAAACACACAGAGTTGGTACATTTAGGTGCGGATCCTGTTCCCAATGCCAATATATTCAAACAGGCACTACTATTTCCATTCCCAGTAGAAATAGGACAATTTCCAGCTCCAAATTTGCTAATTGCAATACCCAGGGAGTAGTGTACATAGCCACATGCCACTCCTGTAATTCATTTTATATAGGGAAAACAGAAAGGAAGCTCAGATCCAGAATATATGAACATTACTATGAAATTAAAAAAAGTAATGAACACAATGCTCTTTTTCTTCATTCCCAGTACTGTAAAAATGCAGTTTTCAATTTTTTTGTTCTAGAGGTAGTACCAAAAGAAATCAGGGGTGGCATGTGGGAAACCAAACTTGAGTATAGGGAATTATTCTGGCAGATAACACTGGACGCTACCAAAGGACCTGGTATGAATGATATGCTTTCTATCATTCCAGTTTTAAAGCTTAGAGCTGCCAAGTTATAATCCACAATATTGTTTTTAGCCACTAGATGGTGATATACACTACATATTATATAGTAACATTTCAATACCTACAAGTACAAGGAACTTTTAAATTATTTTAAATGTTTTAAAATAACTTTTATACAAATATATTTAAACATTCTTATGAATATAATGATTGTTTTTAACACATGTTATTTATTTGGTTTTATTACTATCAAATAAAAACTTTCAAGTGAATATTTTGTGTCTAAACTTTTATCAGGGCATACTGAAATTCAATTAAACAATTCAATCAATCAACTTAACAATTAGTTCCCTTGTATATAAGGTGCAAGCATTTTTAGTAAGTTGTAATTGTCTTTTGCTGAAGAAGGTGTTCGAAAACGTACTTGTTTGGAATTTTCAAGCGTTATTAAAGAGTTATTTCGCATTTTGGAATCATCACTGGTTATTTCAACAAACCTTGGATTCATTTCTGTGGAATTATATTTGGGGATTTGTATCTGTGGTTCTTCAGCCCTTATTTGGAGCTTCCAGAGTGAGCTTTGGTTGTGTTTTTGGTAACGTGTTGTTCACTCAGTTTACATCTCCTTACCAATGTACAGGCCCAACTCTTTCTGGAATTTATCAGTTCCAGTGCCCTGGACCAGCTCATTCTGACCCCCACTAGGGGAAGCAACATCCTCGACCTGATTATCACCAACACGGGAGACCGTTGCTCCAAACCTATAGTCAGTTCCTCCATGGTAAATCTGACTACAAACTGATCACCATGGAAATCTCCATCTCACCTACACCCCCTGCTAAGGTGACCACCCTGAAAAACTTATCTAAAGCTGACTTTGGGCTCCTAAAAGCAGAGGTGGCTAACTTCTTGGCACCCATAACAATGGAAAATAGCTGCATGACTGCCAAATCATACACCAATGCACTGTAGGAGCATGTACACAAATGCATGGACCTTGCCATACCAAACAGAACTAAGACGCTCTCCTCCAAAAAAAGGAAGCCAATCTGGTGGCCCCCAGCCATCAATAAACTCTACAACAGAAGGAAGAAACTGTTGCAGAAAAAAATGAAGTCACAAGACTGGAAAACCTTCCTTATCAGTCTCAACAAAAAGATGAAATCCCTTATCAAATCCTCTAAAGCCAGCTATGAAGACAGAATTGCGTCTGACACCAAAAACAACCACAAAGCCTTATATAGCTATATCAAAAACCTCAAAGGCTATACCGAGATTTGCTCTGAGTTACTGTACAATGGCACCTCCTATATTGAGCCAACAGATATAGCCAACATACTGGCCGACAGATTCAGTGCCAACTTTACCCCCCCCCCCAAGGGTCCTACCACAATACCAGATGAAAGCCTGATACCTACCATTTCTGTGGCACAGGTAAAAGCTGCATTGTCCAAAGCCAAGAATACAGCGTCCGTGGGACCTGACAATATCCCTGGCTGCGTCCTACATGAGCTACAAAACGAACTGGCACCACATCTGTGTGCTCTGTTTAATCACAGGCTTACCTCACGTTATGTCCCTAATGAATGGTGCACTGCTACAGTCATCCCGCTCCATAAAGAGGGAGCAACTAGAGACCCTGGGAACTATCGCCCCATTAGCCTGACATGCCTGGTATGCAAAGCTATGGAGCGCATCACCATGGACCTGCTTAACAAAGATGCAGGCAATCTTCAAGCTCTTGGATTTGTCAAGGGGAGATCCTGCCTGCTGAACCTGGTTGACTTCTTCGAGACAGTCACCAAGGCTGTGGATGAGGGTAAGGCAGGGCACACAGCCTACCTCGTTCTGGCCAAGGCCTTTGATATCATTCCCCACTCAGGTATCATTGATAAACTCACCAAACTAGGCATCAATCCTTACATCATTAGGTGGGTTGCAAACTGGCTCACAGGATCCACAGAGTGAAAGTTGTAGATTACAAGTCAGACTGTCGATCAGTCATGAGTGGAGTCCCACAGGGCTCGGTCCTGGGCCCTCTCCTGCTTGGCATCTACTTCTCAGAAGTCCAGGCCAACACAGAAGGACTCAGGCTGACCAATTTCACTGATGACTGCATGCTAGGATCACTATCAACTCCCCAAGTGATGCAGACATCCTACAAAAGGGCCTCTCTCTGAGACCAATGACTGGTGCCGGAACCATGGCCTGAAGCTTAACGCCAAAAATGCATTATCATCCCATTTGGAAAAAACTCAGTTCCCACAAATTACCACACCGATAGCAGGCCAATGAACTCTGAAGGGGCCATAAGAGATCTGGGCACCCAGGTCGACAGCCACCTCTCCTTTGACCACCACATTGCCACTGTGGTCAGAAAGTCCTTCTACGTGGAACATCTTATAACCAAAGGTTTTGCATCCAGGAGGAAAGAGGTCATCATCCCCCTCTACTCATCCTCATTAGACCAATCATCGACTAACGCCCCATTTGGCATGTACATGACCAGACACCTACAACAGCTGGAGAGGCCACAAAAGTACCTCACAAAAAGAATCCTAGGCTTTAAACACATCCTACATGGACAGACTCAAGAAACTTCAGCTGTTCTCAGTCTCTTATCATCTACTCAGAGGTGATCTCTGCTTGATTTACAAAGCCATGTGCGACCCAGCCCTGCTTGAAATGCTACATCTGAAAAAAAACAATCACCCCACAATTAATAGAACATGCTGGAGGGACAGTTTCATCTCCCAAAGTCTGCTCATACTCTGGAATAAGCTTCCCATTCATGTCAAGCAGAGCACCTCACTGGCCCTCTTCAAGAGAAATCTTGACGAGTGGATGGGTAACTAAGTTCACTTCCAGGGATCATTCTAGTTGCATTACTGGATATGGGTACTGTGAACGAACATAGGGTGGCACGGTGGCTGGGCAATTTTTTTTTTTTGGCTAGGCTTGTAAAGGCTCCAGGGCCATTAGCCTAGTACACACCTATGAACTTGTTTCTGGCTGCAATATACTAATGGCTGAGGGTCTATACACTAAAACGCGCAATATTATTGCCCTGGGGATTGTGCAAAGACTACAACATTAATAAAAACAAACTAAGCACTTTCATCCTCAAGGACTTCATTAGAGTTTGGGAAAAAAACAGCAGAGAATGTCAATTAAATAACCCCCAGCAGTCAATCAATGATGTCAACATATTACTAACAAAACAATTAAATTCAAAACACGATATAAAACAACAAAAATGAAAGTAACAACAAAAAAAGCACTTTGCTTATCATGCACAGGTGTTAAAATCAGCACATAAACATGTACATGTAATCTAAAAAATCTTTAAAAAAGTTAATCTCATAAATTTACGTGAAATATCAGGGGAATTACAAATTATATACAAAAAACTATAAAAATCATATAAAGATCCCAAACACTTTACCTGCTTTAATAATTCTTCTTTGAGTTTCCGAATTTTACCTTTTATGTAATTGGTTAGTTGGCCTCGTTTGAGTAATACTAAATATTAAACATTTTTTGGAGGTCTAGCATGAAATCTTTGCATGATAAGCAATGTGCTTTAGTTGCATTTTTTTTTAGTTTCATTTTTAGATTTCTATGTGGTGTTTTGAATTGAGTGTAATATGCCGATGTCACAGACTGATGGCTGGGGTTTATTTAAGGTTATTCCCTGCTGGTTTTTTTTTTTTTTTTTGAACACTGATAAAGTACTTGAGAAATGAGGACAAATGCTCTTAATTTGTTTTAAAGTAATTAAAGGCATGCTCTTGTGCAATAACCATTGACTTGTGTTTTCTTTTACAATCATTTTTAATCAAAGACTAAAAATGATTTATGAAAGTCCCACAGTTCAAAACACTTTCTCTTCACAATCTGTTACCTCTTATTCCAATTTTAAATTTTTTGCTAAATCTAGATTAAAAGAATGCTTAGAACCATATTCCTTTAGCGATAGATTTCAAACATTTTTAAGTTTTTCTGTGTGTAGATTATACTTTCAGTTCTGAGCATTACCCTTTGGGGTTATCCACTGCTCCATGGGTGTTGACAAAGTGTACAATTCCAGTAATAGCTTTGCAGAGGACAAGACATTCAAAAATGTCCTTATTTACACAACTTACTTATCTTTGAAGAGTTTAAAGTGTTAGAAATCTCTCACTTAGGTAAGAGATCTTTGCAGACTGGGTTTCCAAGAGAATATTCAAAAATCTTGTTTCACTCTTTCTCCAGGATTGTTTTCCTGGAGTGTCTTGCGGATAAATCAGTTCAAAGAGCTTTTCTTCCACAGGAAAAAGTAGATCTGTATCTGGACCTTTTCCAGATTTATTTCCACTCAGTCTAGGACTCTGTCATTTCTTGGGTTACTAGGCTTTGTGGCACTTATGATTCTCATGATTGCTCTAGCCAGACTTCACAGGGGAAAGATTCAATGGTACCTAATATCTATCCAGAAAACCCAGGGAAAAGGCAATTACAGTACAATATAAGTCACTAAAAATAATAAAACATGAACTAGTCATAGTGATGAGACCTAGGGACCCAGGTGGACACATCACCACAGTAGTCAGGAAGTCCTTCTACGTGGCACACCATCACAAAAAGGGTTCTCATCCAGAAAAAAAAGAGGTTATTGTTCCCCTCTACTCGTCACTCATTAGACCCATTATAGAGTACAACGCCCCTTTTGGAATGTACCTCACAAGACATCTCCAGCAGCTGGAAAGGCCACAGAAGTACCTCACAAAGAGGATTACTGGCCTCAAACAAATGCCCTACACTGACCGCCTCAAAAAACTCCAGCTTTACTCCGTAGCATATCGCCTACTCCTAGGTGATCTCTGCCTAACATATAAAGCTATGTCAAACCCAGAGCTGTTGGACATGCTACACCTAAAGAAATCCCAATCCCTCTGAGCTACACGCTCTAGGGACCTAAACCTTGTCACCACAATAAACAGGACACACTGGAGGGATAGATTCCTGCCCCAGAGACTTCCTATACTCTGGAACAAGCTACCCATCTATGTCAAGCAAAGTTCTTCATTAGCACTCTTCAAGAAAAATCTTAATGAGTGGATGGGAAATAGGAAATACACCCCGGGGATCACTTCTGTCTCTCTGCTGGACAGTGGCACATGAAAATAACTTTCTTGGGTGGCATAAGCTATGGAACCTTGCTGGCTAGGCTTACATAGGCCCTTGGGCCGATAGCTTAGTACCTACCTATGAACAGCAAACTTTATTAAAAGGTAAGCACTTTCGCACGGATAGACACCACTTCTTTAGACAACAATAGATACAAAAACAGATAGTTATATACATGCAACTCATTAGTCATCAACCAGTCATGAGCATTAAAATTCCCTCCTAAAATCTTAATTAATTAATACATACACACACAACTTTAAAGTGACCTAATATATTAAAAGTGCTAAATTATTTAAGCCTTCTCGATTTTAACACTGGCTTAAGAGGGACACTGTCATTCAAACCGGGGTTCCTGTGTGCCCCCAGCCTTCAAATCCACTGAAGTTCAATACCTTCTATCTTGTTTACAATACCCCCCATCCACAGATTCTTACCAATTATGCGTAAAACCTGAAATAAAAGTGTGTTCAGTGCCTGCTTGAATGGTATGTTTAGCTAGGACACTACATTCCAAACCTTTTCTAGTGCAGTAAAGATGGTCCCTAAACCTTTCCTTTAACTGCCTGTTTGCCTTCCCAACATAAAACCGGAAGCAAATAACACGATGTGCCACATACACCAGATTCATGGTGCTGCAATCTGCCTTAGTCAGCAGTTACCATAGGCAGCCAGTTCCAGGGTGCTTGAAATATCTGGATTCATCCACACAATCACAGTATGCACAAGCACCACACTTACGGGTACCAACCCAATCACTGACACCCTTTGTCAATACTCTGGGATAGCACAAGTGTTGCTTCAGGTTTTTCTTATTCTTATGGACAACCTAGGTTGTGGTCTCACCAGGTCCGAAATCTTATCATCTACCAGTAAAATGGGCCTATTTTTACGGAATTTATCCTTGACTGAATAAACATCTTGTGTGTAAGATAAAACCACTGGGATCCCAGTGGGCTTAATTTTATTATCTACCAGTTGCAACACTCTAACAGAAAAATAAGGTATAGCTCGACCTTTTCTCATATTGGAAACATCTCATTTGGCCATGGTAATTTCCCTTTGGCTATATTTCCCTGCTGCAAAGGCTTTACTCAAATAGTTTAACTCCATGGAGAAGTTATTCTTGTCACACGAAAGGCGAGATACTCTCATGGCCTGCCTAGTCACTACGTTAGTAAATTTATGCGGGGGATGCATGCTTTCCCTATGGAGAAAAGCCAGGCAATAACAGTCCTTCCTATGGACTTCAGTGCACAAATGCTCTTCCTGCTTAAAAATTGTTACCATTCAGGTAACTAATCGATTCTGCAGACTTACACATGTTGAATTTCAAAAATCTATTACTACTATCAAGGTCTTCAAAAAATTTTATTAATTCGAGCTCATTACCATGCCAACCAACAAAAAGATTATATTATATTAGAACCTTGCCTACTTAAAATATGTTGCTGTTCCCACTCAACCATACCTAGATTTGCATAAGAGTTGGCACAACTGATGCCCATTGCCACTCCCGATACTTGCCAGTAGCATTTATTCTGAAACAAAAATATATTTAGGTTCATAGGCTGGTACTGGGCTATCTGCCCGAAGGCATATATTAGCCTAGTCACGTTGTGCGGTATTCACCGCCCCTTTAGTAGTTCTCTAGACCCTTGTACTAGCAGCTAGTACCCTTGGCCCCTTATCTAGTAGTGCTGTTGGTGTGATCCCCGGTGTGAACTTTCCGTTACCCATCCACTCATCAAGGTTCCTCTTGAAGAGTGATAGTGAGGGGCTCTGTCTTATGTAGATCGGGACCCCGTTCCATAGTAAGGGAAGTCTCTGCGAAGGGACTCTATCCCTCCAGCATGTTCTATTCATTGCTGTGTTGAGGTTTATATCCCTAGAGCATGTAGCTCGAGTAGATTTGGTTTTGCTAAGATGGAGCATGTTCAACAATTCTGGGTTGGACATGGCTCTGTACGTTAGATAGAGATCGCCTCTGAGAAAGCGGTATGCAACAGAAAAAGTACAGTTTTGTACCTACCATAAATGTAGATGTTCGAGTGTTCACACTGCTGCAGTCATCACACTTGGGGTTATCCTGCCGTCGGGCGGTCCCAGCAGTCGGCCAGAGTTCCAAAGTCTTGGTCCGGCGTCGGTTGCTGTCGCTTCTTCCCTGATGTCAGTGCGCCAGGGGTATATAAGAGGCATCCGACGCCATTTTCTTCAGTTTTTCTTGCCCCAGATGTCAGCTGCCCCCAGGTAGGTAGGCAATACATATTGCTAATAAAGCATATAAAAGGAATAAAAGGAATACCTTCAGTTACAAGCAAATACACCACAAAGGTTGTACAGGATAGAAAGGTATAGAAAAGTTCAGTTAGGTCAGAGGAGATGGAGGGAGGGTAACCTGGACTGCAGCAGTGTGAACACTCGAACATCTACATTTATGGTAGGTACAAAACTGTACTATGTTCATCGTGTTACACTGCTGCAGTCATCACACTTGGGTTGAATCCCAAAGCTAAGGATGGGCGGTGGAACTAAACACGGTTTGAAGAAGCTAGTAGGCCCTGCAGAACTGCAGTGGCAAAGCCAACTCTGGTTTTAGAGTATAGAGGTAAGTGATAGTGCTTGATGAAGGTGTGCACTGAACTCCAAGTTGCAGCCTCCAAAATATCCTTGGCTGGTACCCCTCTGAGGAAGGCTGTTGATGTTGCTGTAGCCCTGGTGGAATGGGGCCTAATGTTAACAGGTACAGGTTTAACATGGTGTGGGTAGCAGTAACGGATACAATGTCCTATCCATTTTGAAATGGTCTGCTTTGAGATGGCCTTTCCTTGTGATCCTGCAGCACAGGATACAAAGAGCTGGTCAGATTTTCTGAAAGCCTTAGTTTTATCCAAGTAGTAACGTAATTGCCTGTGAATGTCCAAAGAGTGTAGGAGCCTTTCCCTTTTGTTCTGGGGGTTTGGATAAAAAGTGGGAAAATTAACGGTTTGGTTTAGGGCCACACTAGATACCACCTTTGGCATAAAGGAAGGGTTTTTTTCATAAAGCAACTCTGTCTTGATGAAAAATGATGAAAGGCTCCACTGCCATTAGGGCCTGTAGCTCCGAGACTCTTCGTGCTGAGGTTATTGCCAGAAGCAGAGCAGTTTTCCATGATAGAAACTGTAAATCAGCTGTAAAAGCTGGTTCAAAGGGCGGTAGTGTAAGTTTTTCCAAAACAAAGTTGAGATCCCAAGTTGGTGCTCTCCGGGGTGGTCTTATGTTCTTAGCCCCTCTGAGGTACTGTCTTAGTAATGGATGTGAAAATATAGGAGGATCCGTGTTGTATTGAGCTGAAATAGCTGAGGTGTGGATCTTAATAGATGAAAAGGAAAGTCCTTTGTGCAACATCTCAGTTAAATATTGTAGAATCTGAGGAATATTTGGGACAAGGGGATTTTGGCCTTTAGCCTGGTTCCAGGCGCAGAATCTTTTCCATTTGTCTGAATAGGCTTTCCTGGTGCTGGGCCTCCTGGCCTCCAGAATGACATCCATAACAGCTTTAGAGAGAAGTGTTGACTGGTTGTTTAGGTAATTTGCCATGCAGCCAGATTTAAAGTCTTGAGCTGGCTGTGTAGAATCTGATTGTTTTGCTGAGTGAGCAGGTGAGGAATTTGAGGTAAAATGCATGGTGGGCCTTGAGCCATGTTCCTTAGTATTGGATACCAGTGTTGGCGTGGCCAGTCTGGAGCAATGAGTATCATTTGTGGCCTCTCTAATCTGGCTTTCAGCAGCACCTTTGCCAGAAGAGGCAGTGGAGGAAAGGCATACAGTGTTAATGTTTTCCAATTGAATGAGAGGGCGTCCACTTTCCAAGCTAGTGTGTGGTATGTCCTAGTGCAAAATTTCTGTAGTTGGTAGTTTTGGGGGGAGGCAAACAGATCTATGTCTGGGCCCCCCCATTTTTGAGTTATCATTGCGAATACTTGTGGATCTAGTTTCCACTTGTGAGGATGTATGATGTTTCTGCTTAGATCGTCTGCCAGTGTGTTTTTCTTTCCTGGCAGGAATTGTGCTTGTAGTTGAACTTGGTAGGTCAGTGCTGTGTTCCACAAGGTCATTGCTTGCCTGCATAGGGGGTAGGAATGTGTGCCCCCTTGCTTATGTACCACATCACTGTGGTGTTGTCCGTCTTTATTAGTTGTCCTGGATGTAGGAGGTCCTTGAAAACTGTTAGGGCATTTTGTACAGCTAGCATCTCTTTTTGATTGATATGTAGATACCTTTGCTCTGCAGACCATCTGCCCTGAATACACTGTCCTGCCATGTGTGCTCCCCAGGCATAATCTGATGCATCTGTTGTTATAGTTTGCCTGGCTGTGGGCAAGATAAAAGGCTGACCCTTGTTGGGGTGACATGCCTCAGCCCACCATAGAAACTCCTGTTGAAGGCAAGGAATGAGTGATATTATTGTTTCCAAACTGTGGCTGTGTTGAGTCCATACGCTTTTCAGGTACCATTGTAATTTCCTCATATGCAGTTTTGCATATGGTATTAGTAGTATGCAAGATGCCATGAATCCCAAGGCCTGCAGAATTTTTATTGCAGGGAGTTGGGATTTTGTTGCCATCATTTTGAAGTATTGAGTCAGTTGTCCTTGCTTGTATGGCGTGAGATAAGCCATCTGGGCCATTGTATTTTAGCTGGCACCCAGGAATATTATGGCTTGTGAGGGCACTAGTTTTGACTTCTTTTCGTTTATTGTGTAACCTAGGCCACTTAATAGGTTTTTGACAAACGCCAGATGCTTTAAAAGAATGTCCTTGCTTTCTGCTTGAATAAGGCAGTCGTCCAGGTATGGATATATTTGAATTCCTCTTTGTCTGCAGTATGCAATTACTGGTGCCAGGCATTTTGTGAAGACCCTGGGTGCAGTAGATAAGCCAAAGGGCAGTGCAGAGAACTGGTAATGGGTTGAACCTGCTATAAATCGGAGGTATCTTCTGCAATTTTGTCTGATAGGGACATGCAGGTATGCCTCCTTGAGGTCCAACGTTACTAGCCAAGCCTTCTTGCCCAGCATGGGAAGAAGTTGCTGTAGTGTTAGTATCTTGAATTTGGGTACTTCCAGATATATGTTTAGAATTGAGAGGTCCAGAATGGGTCTCCAGGCTTTGTCCTTTCGGGGAACTAGAAAGAGTCTTGAGTAAAATCCTTGTCCTTGCTCCTGTGTAGGAACCTGATGAATGGCTCTCATGTCCATGAGAGCTGTAATTTGTTTTTGAGCCTCTGCCCATTGATTTGGTGGCAGGTTTGGCATTCCTTTTATCCTTGGTAAAGTGTGAAAGTGGAATCTGTATCCTTGAGATACAATATTTAGGACCCATTTGTCTTTTGTGATGATGTGCCAGTTGTCTGCAAAAAGTGCTAGTTTTCCTCCTAAGGGATTTGCTTGGCAGTCTGAGGGGTAAGTCATTGTGTTTGTCTTCTGACAGTTTGAGACCTGTCTTCTCCTCCTTTCTGGGTTGTGGCACCCCATTGTCGAGGCTTGTTAGAGTCTTGTGACTGACCTCTGCCCCTTGGGCATCTGTATTTGCCCCTCTGTGGTCTGTCAGAAGTTGGAAAGGACCAGTTTTTGGTTGGCCAATTTCTGCTGAAACGAGGGGGTTGAACTTGTAAAAAATCCTTGACCATCTGCATAGATTTTGCCTTATCCTCCATTTTCTTTAAAACCTCTTCTGCTTTTACACCAAATAAAACATGCTGCTGTAAAGTTGCACCCAATAACTTTGCTTTAACATGATCAGGTAACGTTTGTTCTTTTAACCAAGCATGCCTACGTATGACAGACCATGTCACTGCTGCTCTACAAGAAGCTTCCAATGAATCAAATCCACATTGCAAAGTATGTTTTCCCACTTGTTCAGCTGCATGCAACAAATCTTGCATTTCCTTGTAATCAGGCTGCTCTGTATGTGCGATCATTTTTTGTTTTAATTGACACATCAAATATTGTTGATATTTCAGCATGTGAAACTGGCAATTTAAGGCCCTCATAGCTAGAGTATATACTTTCTTTCCCCATCTGTCTAGTGCTCTAGAATCCCTTTCAGAGGGTACAGGATTTTTAGCAATAGAGGTCTTAACCCCTTTGGGACCCTGGGAAATGGTTTCTGGGTCAGCAACAGGGCTTTTACATAGGAATTTGTGAGAGTCAGGGACTCTGTAGTATCTGTCTGGTTTGGCTGGTGCAGGAGGTAGTGAATCTGGGTTAAGGCTAGATTCTGAATAAACATCATCCACAATGTCTAACACAGGTGGAATAGCAAGTGGTCTGTGCTGGGGTAGTAAAAGGAACTCTCAGAGCCTTTTCTTAGAATCAGAGTAATCCTGGCCTTCCCAGTGGAAATGTTCCCTCATGGTATGTAAAGTTTCCCCAAAACAGTAGTCTTCTGGGGGAGATGCTGAAGGAATAGACTCTTCAGCATCAGAGTCTTCATAAGGGGGAAAAGAGTATTCCTGTTCCTCAGAAGAATCTGAGGAAATTGAAACCTGGTCAGAGGAAGCGTAGTCCTCCTCTTGTCTAGGCCTTTTATCAGGAGGGGGATGGGAACCCCCTGATTAGGGTAATTAAGTCTTCAGCCATCTTAAGCATCTGTTTCTTAGGCATGGGGCCTTGTACTGGAGACTGCTGTACAGTCTTCTTTGCTTTTAAAGGAGTTTTCAGCTTTGCATAGGATTTAATAGTGAGTGTAGTCGGTCTGAAGACACCTTCTGCAACTGAAGGCGTTTCAACTGCTCTGGAATCTCCTTCAGCCATGGAGTCAGAAGGGCCTACAAATAAAGGTTGTGGAGGCCTAGCAATCTCCGCTTGGGAATCGGATGCCGCCTGGGGTTCTAAATCAGCGGTCATCAGGGGCTGCGTAGGCGCCTCACTGAAAACCAGAGAACCCGCGACTGGCCTAGCAGAGGCCTCGGAGTCTGGTTTGGGTCTCGGCTGCCTGTCCTTATCTTTGTGTTTTTTATGCATTCCGGTCATCGGTTGCTCCGACGGCATGGTATAATTAAATTTCCTACCAAAATAATGTCGGGCAAAATCAAACCGACGTTTAATAGTTCGTTTGTTAAACCTAGCACAAAACCGACAATCTGTGACATCGTGGTCTGGGCCTAGGCAAGGAATACAAGAAGAATGAAAGTCCTTATGAGGTATTTGCTTCCCACAAGAAATGCTACTGTTAACTTTTTCTGACATCGGACTGAGGCAAGAAAAGGTTCCCCAATGGGGTACTTAGCTTTATTGAAGACTTCGGTCTGAAATTCGATTTGAAAATCTCAGGAGTCGGCCGACCGGTACTTGCGAACTGCTTCTGCTTCAGGAACCGCGCGGCAAGAAAGACTGAAGAAAATGGTGTTGGATGCCGCTTATATACCCCTGGCGCACTGACGTCAGGGAAGAAGTGACAGCAACCAATGCCGGACCAAGACTTTGGAACTCTGGCCGACTGCAGGACCGCCTGATGACAGGATAACCCCAAGTATGATGACTGGAGCAGTGTAACACGATGAACATCAGTCTTAGCTTTTTCAATTGTGCTGCATAGGGCAACTGTTTGAAGCCAGTAATTCTCTTGGTTAGGTACCTCTGTGGTCTCTCCAGCTGCTGGAGATGTCTAGCCAGGTACATTCCAATTGGTGCATTGTACTCAATAATGGGTCTGATGAGGGAAGAGTAGAGGGGCACCATTACATCCTTAGATCTTGATGCGAACCCTTTCGTGATCAGATGGGTCACATAGAAGGATTTTCTAACCACTTTTTTTATTATATTTATACGCTCTTTTTGTGTATGTGTGATTAATCTTGCTTTAGAAAAATTAACTCTTGCTTCATCTGGACCAATTCATCGAGCTGATTTGAGATTTTTAACATGGCAAATTAGTACTGCTGATTGCACTGACTTATGTAAGACGACTGTTTGGGTTGGGATATCTTAAGGTGGGTCAAACTTATCTCATTTTCTACAATGAGAGAGCTTCTTTAAAAATGAATCCTTTATTTATGCCTAAAGTAGTACTTTGAGCCAAACTATCTCCCAAGTCTTCTTTCCAGAACCTAAAACTGAGGAAGAAAGGATTCTTAATACTCGGAATATCCACAGACAACTCAGATACTATCTTCACAAAACTGCAACATTCAGAAATTCTGATCAGTTATTCATTTCTTATGAAGATGAAAAAAAAGCAACCAGTGTCAAAGCAGACAATTTCCAAATGGTTGGTCCATGCTATTTGCTTTTATTATTCCCACAACAAGAAGTCAATTCCAAGCTTGGTCAAAGCACGTTCTACTAGGACTTTGGCTTTTTTGAGAGGAATGGACTATAGGAAGCATGCTAGAGGCTGAAACTTTGTCCTCTGCACAATCTTTTGCAAAGTACTTCAAAAACAAAACTCCTTTTCCAGGTCTAGAACATGGTTTGCTATGATCATTTTTCAACCTAATCTTTCTAGCCCAAATTCTCAACTGCCCCAAAGCATTGTCTGCTAAAGTGATTTACTCAAGTGCACACAGTAGCAGATGAAGACTGATTTTATTTACTTGGCATTAACCTGTTTCAGTTGGCATGAAAGCTCTGAAAAGCTTGGCACTCAAGCCAGTGATTTAACCCAGCTCTGCTTCAGCTGCCAATGTTCCTGGTCACATGAAAGGTGCCCTTAGCATCTGGAAGCTGTCTGCCTTATATCATAGGCAGGATATAACCCCATATAGCTAAGGCTACTGCAGTAGTGATCGAACGGTGAATATATACAAAAACGGTAAGAACTGAAAGCCTGTGTATTGCAAAGAAACATTATTTCTATATTTCTACAAGATGTTACAATTAGGAAGCTGGTTCTCTACAATCTAATGAAATAATGTTTACCTGTATCCTTATCAGCACCAAATAATACAGAAGGTGGAATGGGATGAACAAGTAGCTGCAAATAGTTCAGAGCAAATTTCTCAATGTACTCGCGCAACTGTTCCTTCTCATACATCTTCTTTATACATAACAAAGCTTTCTTGCGGACCTAAAACACAAAATTTTAAGTTAAGGATAATGACCTGGCACTAAGTAAACAAAACAAGCATTTAGAAAAACAATTATATCCGTTGTCTTCAGCATTTATTACACCGTTAGGTGTATAAAATGAAATGGTGATAAGATAAAATCAACCCTTCATAATATCAGCAAGCCTTACTTTTTAATTCTCTTTTACTGGCTTTAAAAATGAATGTGGTAAAAAAAGAAACTGGAAAGAATCCAATGGCAGGAGAAGGAGAGACACAAGGTTAGACTTCAACAGACAAATGAAGGAGGAAGGCATTATGTCTTTGGTGACCTTTGTTGTAGGATTCTGACTTGGGTTAAAGACTTATGATTACATACGTGGAAATCAAAGAGTGAAATATACCTGCAGAAATCATATGTATTAACAATACCAAATGATTCCTGTGAAGTTTTTCTGCAATAAGTAACTTGGAATTTCCTCTTCTGATATCAACAGCTTGGTGCAGTTTAATATTTTGTATGCCATTTGACCTTGAGGTTGCTCACACACAACATTATGTCATGTAATCAACCAGGAGGGTGAATCCAGTCCCTGTACTCAAAGTACAGTAGTGTAGTTCGCTTACTATAAAGTTCAGTTGTGCAATATCTCTCCATAACAGCAGGTGTCCTACTTCTCACTGCTGCAGTATTCTTTACACTTAGGATAGCTTGCAGAGGAGAACCTAATGTCTGGCCAGCATACCACAGCCTTTACACCTTCCCAGTGTCTTACGTCAGACGTGTATGTCCTACATACAAGGTGTAAAGTACATATGTGACGTATAGATAACTAATCCTCAAAACGGAAGTGCTCCAGGAAAACCAGAGCAATCCCAGAGAAACAATAACATGCCCATTCAAGAAGAGAAACAGGAGATAAAGATTAAGAACCCCCCCGGCCAGCAGTAGGGCAACAGAAAAATAAAAGGGGACAGGGAAAGACCAAATACTGCAACAGTGAGAAGTAGGACTTCTACTTTTATCGTAAGATCTTACACAACTGTACTACTTCCTTCCTTATCACTGTCGCAATATTCTTTACACTTGGGAGAGTACAAAGACTACTGTAAAATATGGTAGGAAGAAGGCAGAGAAGAGCCCTCCACTAACCCACGGAGGATAAACCTAGCAAATCCTGCCCTGGCCCTGGAAAGGACATCCAGCTTATGTTTGGCAAAAGAGTGAACAGAAGACCAAGTAGCAGCTTCTGACATTGATCTAGTATCCAGACCCCTGAAAAAAAGCACCAGCAGAGGCTACTGCCCTGATAAAATGGCTAAGAACCGAAGAGGAAAGCTGTTTGTCATGAAAATAACAAAACGAAATGGCCTTGCAGATCTAGGTGGACACATCTTGCCTAAACACTGCCTAAGCCAATTTCCTGGCATGAAAGGAACTAACCAAGTCATATCTGAGCTGTATATATAAAACCAAGGTGTGTAGTACATTCTCACGAGCAAACTGTGGAGAAGGAAAAAAGGAGGGAAGATGAATAAACTGATTCAAAGACAAACGACCACTCTGGGCATAAAATGATTTGTACAGAGACACCCTGTCTTTGTGAAATAACGAAAAAGAAGGAACTACCAAGACAGCTTGGAGTTCAGAAACCCTATTGGTATAAGTAAGAGCCACCAAAAATACAGTCTTCAGAGTACAATGTTGCAGGGAAGAAGAAAAAAGGAATTAAAAGGGGACTGAGCCAATTTTTAACAAAATTAAGGTCGTAAGAGGATAAATAGGCTTTTTGGGGGCTTAATACAAAGGACACCGTTCAGGAATTTGATTTCAAAACTAGAAGCCAAACGTGGACTCAAAGGCAAACAGGCAGAAACAACTGACAAATGAACTTTAACAGAAAAATTTGCCAAACCAGTTTTGAACAATTCACACAAATAAGAAAAGATCCTAGACACCCCCACAGAAAAAGGGTACTGATCATACTTAAGACACCAAATACAAAATCTTAATTTAATAAAGATGTTTCTTTTTTAAAATTATCACTTATGACACAGGCAATCATACATTTATATAAATGAAAACAAACCACATTGACAGTTTTAATTGTAAACATTATACACCGCTTATCTATCCAGTTACTGTCAAACATTACATAGCTCATTCAAATCCTGCCTTCTTTTAAACCTCATTCTTCCTCTGCATATATTTTCCACAATTCCCATTTCCCCATCTAATTTTATACTACCCTTTTCTAAAGATCCCATTTTCAGTTGTTTTATCTCTGTTACTGCATTTGCTACTTCTACTATAGTTGGTTTAGACTTTGATTTCCGTTTTCTAGTAATTGTTTTTTTGGCAGCCACCAAAATTAGACTCAGCAAGGCCTTACAATGTTCTAGTCAATTTTGATTCTGCATCACAGCTCAAAAAATAATTTCATTAGTTATACCAATTTGCTCACCCAGTATTTATGACAGAGTAGTCTGCAGGGAATTTTTAAAGTCTGATAACTCATTACACTCCCAGAAAATATGCTCCCAATTACATCTTTCTTCCTCATCACACCTCCAGCTATCTACCTGAGGAAAAATTCTTTGGGGTCTACCTAGGGTGTAAAAATACCTGTGCAGACACCTCTATGCAAAGATCCTAAATCTAGACTTTGTTGCATATTTGGGAAACTTGCATATATATATTACCCATTGTTTCTTTGTGAATTACTTATCCAACCTCTCTTCCAAATCCTTTCTAACCTCCCCTGATTGATACTTATAGTTATCATACAATATTTTATATGCTCTCTAATTATTCCTTTTCTAAGAGCAGCTTCTATTGTAAATTCTACTAAAAACACTAACAGTGCTGGTCTTTCGCCTAGGATCCCCCTATTTCTTTCTCTTTGCCTATACTCTGATATCAATCTTTGTTAGTGAAGGCAATCTCTAGCCTGCAGTCCAAATAAATGATTGACCTCTTCCCATTCTATTATCTTTCCCTCTCCACATAGCCGGCTTTAGGCACCAGCGAACCCTGCGGTCGCTGGGGGACCCTTTTCCTGGGGGGCCCCCAATCACTGCAAGTTGCCTCATCTTGATACTTTGTAACATGTCTGTCAAAACAACAAAAGCTAGTACAGGAATCTTTCATATTTAATAAACCAGGTGAGTAATAACCGTTATATATATATCTCCTTTAAAATTCAAATATATCACTGGTTATAGCAACAGTGTTTTATCAAGCAACAGTTTTCACAAATCCATCAAATATTTTACCATTGACATAGTGCCCCAGGCTTCGTTAAACCCTGCTGGTGGACGTGCTCTCCACTAAAACGTATTCAGGTACCTGCAATACCCATGGCTGCAAGGCCCCCCACTCCCAATCATCCTTGACTGTGTGGAGGCCCCACAAAAGTTGAGGCTGATTGGGGAAAAATGAGGAGGAAAAAATGTATTAATTTCCTGATTAGGCTGTGATATGACTCTGTTAAGCTGGTAAGAATAGGTAAGGTAAACACTAGAGAGATCAGACCAGTGTGACTGATCTCATTGCATACCTTGGAGTTTAAGAACAGCTGATGCCTCTGATCTTCATGGATGGTTTTCTCCTACAAGGAGTTTTATAAAGACTGACAAAAGAACAGATACTATAACTGCCAACTTCTTTGTTGAAGAGTTTAGCACAATACCAATAATACCAGAATAAAGGCTCAGAATCAGGAACATATTTTAAATATTCCTCTAATTCAATTAAAAGTTAATAAAATAACACATTTTGCATCAACATGCATTTTTTGCTCAATAATTATAAAACTCTGATGTCTGGATTTATTGACTGTAGGTAGTCCTGAATAATTCACAAGCAAATCAAACTTTTTATGAAGGACAGAGGAAAATTATGAACAAAACCAAAGAAGGTCTGTGAAATCAGGGACAGTGACAGGTTTGCATTACTCCTCACTGAGGTAAATAAAAGTGCCTTACACCTGCTACTGTTTGTTAACTGCTAAATAGCAGTCACTGATCTTGTGTGCCAATACCAGTAGTACAAAACTAGTATTGCTACGGCTTATACGTGTGTGTGTGTGTGTGTGTGTGTGCGCACACACATATATATATATATATATATATATATATATATATATATATATACACACATATATATACATACACATACATGTGTTTGTATATGTGGGTAAAAAATATCAGTGATTTTTATCTGTAATGGCAGGAGACACACATTCTTCTGGGTATCAATAAAAAATGTAGCTAACAAGCAATTATATTTCAAAAGTGAGGCATAAAATATGTCACAGAACATTTAGACAAATCTACTAAGAATCTATGGAACCCACTCCCCTGATTATATAAATGGATACAGGGGGCTCACTTAATCACCCCTGACTGTTGCTGGTTTGGAAAAATGAGGAGAAAAAATTTATTAATTTTCTGATTATGCTCTTTAACCTGAACAGGCTGTTATATGACCTTGTTAGAATAATGCTGATAATGACCTCTGCCCTCAACTGCAGCCATGCTAATATCAGCCCTGCTTGGATATGTGCGTACAGGAAGCTGCTGTGGGGTGTGTGTGTGTGTGTGCGTGTGTGGTTATTACTACTATAATTTTCATCACAGTCAAACCTTAGAGGTGTGCACACGAGGTCATTATAGCTTGTGTTTATGCTCAGGACAGTGTGGTCATTATTTTCTTTTACTTTTCTCACAGACCACACAGGTGTACAAAGAAGGTTACTATTGTTTGTGTAGGGGGCAGGGTACTGTATAGGAACAAAAAGTAGAATACATTACTGTTGTCATTATTCATTTCACTTTCCTCACAATCACACTTCAGGAATGCATACAGACAGCTACCTTTGACAGTTTGGGTTGAGGAGTGAGGAGGCATGCTATATGTATGTATGTCTGCAGTGACTTGCAGTGCATGACTGTGGCAATTTGAACCTCTGCTTTCACCCCAGCCTAACACCAAAACAATGCTTAGGCAGTCTTTTTTTGTGGGGAAGTTAGGGAGGCAGGCAATTCCCAGCTGGGACTTGTGTATCTAGACAACAACTAGCTTGTTAGTTTACTGTTGCTGCAATTCTGTCATCTTTGAACATTAAGTCGAGTACAACTTGTACCTTTCTTGAAAGAAAAAAAAAAACAGCCTGAAATTCTTTTCTTATTCATTTTTTTTTCATTTAGGTCACTACTGGATTAAAAGGTTGGGAAAATGGTCTAAAATACATCCCAGAACATATATAACCCTATGGCTTCTTGGGCCCCGACTTATTTGAGTTATTTCCTAAATGGTTATTACTGTGTTGTCTTGGTCAGGAAAGGCGTGTTGAACAGATGCAAGGAAAACTAAAGCTGTACAGCAACATAATTTCTTTCTTCAATCATAATTTCTGTTCAAGTCATCATTGGTTGAAAAGAGTATGCAAAAAGAAAAAAATCTTTAAAATGCACTTCAGAGCATATAGGAAGTTATGGCTTCTTGAAAAGGCTGAAGAATAAGGAAAAATGAGAGAAAAGGAAGAACAAGTCATGTGCATAGTATGGGGATCCCAAGATGGAGGAAAAACAGGGGAAGACTGGAGGGTATGTGTGTGTGCGTGTGGGGGGGGGGTGCTAAAACAGTAGGTCTAGGGTGCCATTTCACCCAAGTCCAGACCTGTACATAAAGTTGCTGCAGTCTATCACTGTAGCAACTAAATTCCAGTAACTGTAAATGTCCCTTTGTGAGATGGTCCAAGATAGTGTGCTATACAGGCCTGCTGTAATGTAACAGTATTGTATATACAGGTCAGTCTGTGTGCAATACTCTTAAAAGTTTGCAGTATGAAATAAATTTTTTCTTAGGAAGGGTGGCAGTGACAAGGTGATAGTAGACTTGAAGTAACCAGGGGGCCCCCAACTTGACAACTGCTGGGGGCCCCCAAAATGCTAACACCGGCCCTGCCTCTCCATTTGCTCCCAATACCTTGGTTCTTTTGCCAGTTTTCTCCAATAAATTCCAGTCCTCCTCTTGCCTATTGTCTGTATCCCTAATTGCAGTCATCCCTATTGGCAGAATCACCTTTCTCCATTCCCATGTTGTTAGTTCTTAGAATACTTTCTGCTACTTTCTGAATAAAACATTCTGTCTGTTTATTGTGATTCTCCTTAAGCGTCTGCTTCCAAAAATCAAATCTCCTTGTTTCATGAAATTCCCCCTTGTTTCGTCATCATGTTCTACTTTGAATTATAGTTTTCTGCTTGTACTATTTATAGGAGCCTTAACTGTGCAGCTCTGAAATACCTCTTCAAATCAGATAATCCCAAACCACCTTGTTCGCTTATCATACTTGATTTCTGCAGTCTTCTCCTCCAATATAAAATCCTTCAGGGTTTTATTGATTTCTATCCACGACCTGTCTTCTGGTTGACAAAAATATGTCTGACCTGTGCATAAAACTAAAGGGACAAACATTTTAACTGCTTTGTATCTTGTTGGCTACAAAACAGAGCTTCAAATTTCTTGTACTAGCTTTTGTTTAGTCTCTTCCCCATATCCTTAAGCTGCCGCACCAGAATATTTTTTTTAATCCATACTCCTAAGTACTTCATTTTATCATGTCCCCATAAATATGTAAAATGCTGAACCAATTCCTGTGTGGGCACAATTTACAGCTTCAATAATTTTATATCCCAAAAAGATCTGAAACGGTCTCAAAATGTTCCACAACACTGAAATGTCCTTTTCTGGTTTTATCAGGTTTAAAATAATATCTGCAAACAGACCCAGCATTTCTTGACTACCATACCAATTATAGCCTTGAATTTCTGAGTCCCTAATTTTCTTTGCCAATGGTTTTAAATAAAATGTAAATAAAATGTAAATAAAAAAGGGGAAAGAGGATACCCCTCTGCCTGGCTCTCTGCTCAAACAGAAATTATCAGAGTGGAACCTGTTCACTTTAATTTTCGCCTCTGATTAATCATATATCCTCTTAAACAACCTTATAATTTTTTATCAGGAAATACAAATGTTTGTATTGCCCTGCTCAAACTCCCAGCTTACTCTGTCAAATGCTTTCTTTGCATAAAGACCCACCAACAACTGTGGTATTTTCTTACATTCTGCTTATCTCTGAGCCACCAATGCTCTGTTGATGTTGTGAAATGTTTGCCTTCCCTCCACAAAATCACAGTGATTCATATCTATCAATTTTGGCATCACCTTTGCCATTCATTTAGCCATTATACACAAAAACACTTCAGAATCACAGTTTAGGTTTGAAATGGGCCTGTATGATGCTGGATCCTGATGGGTCTTTACCCTGTTTTAGATATTATAGCCACCACCACTTTCTTCCAGGATGTTGGTGCTTCTCTTTCTCTTAAAATACTGTTAAACAAAACCTTCCAGATCTTTATCTGTTTTGTCCCTCCTAGGTTCCAAACTTCCAACAGGAATACCATTGATTCCTGGGACTTTCCTGTGAACTGGTTATAGATCACCACTTATCTCATCTCCTCCTGTCCTGGTTAGTAACTGAGCCTCGTCTGCCTCTAACCTTGGCATATTTATTTCTTCCATAAACACTGCCATTTGTACATTTTCTTAATTTCCATATTTCTCGGCTTTATAAAGACTTTCATAAAATTTCAGAAACATTTCTAGTACCTCTTCAGGATCTCATTATCTTCCTTGCTATAGACTCCCTACGCTTGGTGATAACCCTTTCTACTTTCTGTTGCCTAAGTTGTCGTGCTAAACGTTTTTGTGCTCTAGAGTTATCAAAAAGCATTTGCCTAACAGCACTCTTTCTAAACTCATGCATATTATTGAAGTCATCCCTTTATTTTCTGTTTAGCATTCTGCACTTGCTACTCTTCTCCCCCTACTCTGCAATATTTAACCTTTGTCAGCCCCCCCTAAATAATTGTGCCTTAACCATCTCTTTCTATTATTTCCACCCTATTTTTAAATTCCATCTTAATTTTATCCCACTCCCTAACTATATTTTCAGAAAAATTTTTTATCTTCTCTAATAACTACCACATAATTTCTACTAACCATTCCTTTAAATTCCTCACTTTTCAACAGATAGGTGGGAAAGTGACAGTGTTTCATTTTTATTTCATTACACTGTATTTTTATTTTAGTTATTATTGGCATGTGATCTGAAATAGTCATTGGATGCATATCAAAACTTTCAATTAAATGCACACGTTCCTGTAAAATATAAGTTATGTCTATCTAGCCCAGTTTTTGTATCTTGGGGAATAACATGTAAATTCATTCCAAACTCCTGTTACTGAATTCACATCTTCCATGCCAAATATTTTCATATATTTCTTCAAAAATCTACCATCCTTTGTTATATTTTCAATTATGGGTCCCGTCAGATATATCTTAACTGCTTCAACTCAAACTCCAGCCCCACCTATAAGTAATACTCCCTGCTGGAAGCTGATTATTTCACCCAGAATTTTCTTAAGCTTTATTATCGCAGTTTTAGGTGGAATACAAATACATGCCAGTGTAATCCTCATCCCTTGCCAGTAGCTCCTTAGTACTACAAAAATCTGCTGTTATTTTTTATCTTCTTCTATGACTATTGGAGCTTCTCTTGCAATTAATTTAAGTACTCCTTTTTCTTTGTTACAGGTATTCCACTGAATAACAGTCCTGAAAATCTTTCTTTATCAAATTCACATCTTCACTTCTTTTCAAATGTGTCTCCTGTAGCACAGCTATTTGCACTTTGCATTTTTAGTATAGTTCACTACTCTTTCTTTTTTGTATACACCTGTGAGAGCATTTACATTTAAAGATAACACAAAGTATCATTATGTTAAAAAGTTATTATTCTCACATTTATGCGCAACAGTTTTTTTGTAATTGTCTAGTTCCAGCTTTTGTGTTACATGCATACAGTAATGTTTGGCAGGTTGATCTTTTATACAGTTGTTTCTTGTCATATCCATTTGAAGCTATGTCACACATTAACGTTTTGTTTTACTGAAAGCTCTCAAAAAAACAAAAAAACAAAACACCCACAATTACCCCCCTAAAACATATTAACGTAACACTAACACATAAAAGGAAGGTTATGCATACTAAGATGCATGGTACAACCTGTGATTCTACTAAGTGCTGTCTGGTTTTGTCTTATCATTATTACTCTCCTAGACTGGGAAAACACCTAAATGTTTTCAGAAAACAATGATCTCCTAGGCATTTAAAGAAATAAGCATTCTGTTTTTATTGCTCTTTATATTTTCTCCATGGAGACAGGAGAACCAGATACAGTTTCTTCTACAAGCACTCATGCATTTCCTACATGTATTTTTTTTATTATACTCAATGTTCTTTTTTATTTGCTTTCTCTTTAAACTTGTTACTAGATCAAGACAAGGCCATTAATCCACTCAGTCCCCTATGCAAGAATGAGAAAAAGCACATCAATTTTTCTTGTACCATGCTCTGTAGACCAGACTTCTTTTTACACTGCAGTGACTACATTTCTTAAAACTAAAGGAGAAAAAGAACAACGTTGTGTTTTGCTTACAGTTGACTCTTTCCTTCCTCTTCCTCCTACACAAAGTTCTTCCAAACATTAATGGCATGAAGTAGGCCATATGCTTTAGAGTCCCTTATAAGTTTAACAAAGACAAGAAAGTCCAGTATTTTCAGGTTTTCTTGTTCTGTCATGTTTTACAAATATAATTAATGCTTTGTAATCTCATGTTTGTCAATTTCCAAGTTGCGGGTTTTATTGCTGTTGATCTCTATCTCCCAAATCCAGTCACTGCTTCATTTCCACCGTACTCCCAGTTATTCTAGTCCACTCCATCTCTGAAACATTTTCAATTGAAACATTGGAAAAGATTTCTCGGGCACTGTTTCCCTGTAGTCTTTATTACCAAAAAGATTATAGCACACTTTTTGTTGGACAAACTTTTGTATTTCCACCATAGCATTCTCTGCATCAAAAAATGATTCTGTCCCTCCTGGAAAGACTATTCTGAAAATAGCGGAGCACAGCAGCTTGAATCTGACGCTTGCTTTTTGACATTCACTGAGTAGGGGAATACATTTACTCTTCTTTTGCCTGGTGTACAGTGAGTAATCATTTTCCACAAACACTCTATGTCTCCCACTTTTAGTATGTTATCCTTCTGCCACAGCTTTGTCAGAATCAACTCCTTCAGCTGGTAGGATTGCATCTTTATTATTAAGGTCTAGGATGCTTTCTTGTGGCAGGGTTTGGAGCATTCACATGATGTGCTCTTTCAATTCACAACTCCTGCTGTGGAGTACCAGTACAGTTGCTTATATGTACTTTCATAAAATTAATAGTCTGTTCCTTCCAGCATTTTCTGGTACAGCAGAAACTCTCAGGTTTTCCTTACATGCTCTGTCCTCTAATTCTAATATTTTTTGAAACATCTCTTCTTGAGCAGTCTCATATTCAGCCAGCCTTTTCATTTTGACCTTTCATTTTTGCCATTTTATTACCTCATCTGAATACCTTTTTTAAGATTCTTACATTTTTCCAGCCTTTTGTTTGATATACTACTTGTTTTCTGCTCACTTTAGTCAGTTCTGCGTAAACTTGACTTATGTTCCCTCTAGATTACTGGAAGTCATGTCTTGCACCAAAGCTGGAGCTTACACTGCTTTTTGCTGAACAGCTGCAGAATTATTCCTAGTCACTATTTTTCCTCACCTTTTTTGATGGATTCTCTTTCAGGTTTTCAATTTCTTTTTTGCGGGAATCCAGGCAGTGCACTTACTAGCCAGTTACTGAAATTTACCCAAAAATACAAGTTTACTGGATTTCTCTTCCAGTTTTCTGTTTTCACACAGAGAGCTGAAGTTAAGCTGTTACTGAATGTGTAGCAGTCTTGAAAGACCAAACAGAAAATCTTTTCCATTTAGTCATATAGGATTTTCTAGTAGTGAGTTTTCTGGTCTCCCGCAACACCAAAAGGATGCCTCAGAAAATTAGTGACTGAAAGAAAAACCCAAGTCAGCTGAAGTGTGGGCAAATGAGGCTGAATGACACAACCTGTTGTCTTGTGTAAGAAGGTCCATCCTGTGTGTTAACTTGTGATGACTGCCCCTGACCAGATGAAAGAGAAAGAGGAACCAGTGATGGCTGCAAGAATTTGGGTATATCCCACATGATCTTGTGGAAATCCCTGGGAAGTGCAGGAAGAGCAGGACAGACTCACATGAACATTCCCTTTCAAGAAAAAGATATGGCATCCAGTATTCAAGCCAATGGACTCCACTGATGTGCAATGTCCAGAAATACCTCGCTGTGAAGCATCCATTTGTGAGGATGTGTCCTAAACCTGAACTTGCTCAGAGAATCTTTCACTAGATTGTGCTCTAAAGGAGTGTACATTGCCAGAAGAACCAAGTGATGGGTTGCAAAATCCCAAGCCAGATCAAGCCTGCAAAGAAATTAAGACTTTGTGCCCACTTGCTTGTTGATGTGTGGTTTGTGCCCACTTGCTTGTTGATGCATCACATGACCGTTATACTATCTGTAAAAACCTTTACAGGACCTGGAAACCAAAGGGAGTGAAAGGCCTGAAGAGCTAGGATTACAGCCCTCATCCCTGATATTGATGTGGTCTGACATTTGTTGATAGGCCCAAAGACCTTGAACTTTCATGTTGTTGGAGGAAGCTCCTTAACCTTGATCAGAAGCTTGTGTGTACAGCTTGAGTAGGAAGAGGAACCTGAAAAGGCAGACCTGAATTTAGGGAGATCTGCTGAATCTATCAGTGGAGTTTGAGTTTGAGACAGGGTAAACGATGAACTGGAAACTACTGATGGTGGCAGTGTTGGACACAAAGAATCCTGAGATACTACTGAAATTTCCTCATGTGGAGTTTTTCAAACAGAACCATGGGAATGATGAATGCCATGAACTACAGGACTCAAAGAAATTCCCTTGCAGGAAGAAGTGGAAGAGGAAGAAGGAACTGAAAATACGGTTTTACAATTCAACAGAGGACCTTGGGAGACGGAAAAGAAGCCAACAGTGGAATGGTCTGAATCCTGCAACCCAAAAACAATTGATCCTGAGAGGGAGTCAACACACAACTTTTTTGAGATTGAGGTTGAATCTTACACTGTGCAGGAGAAGCATAGTGAAGTCTGCATTCTGAAGCAGTAATTGTGGAGAGGGGAAACACAAAGCAGAGAACTGGTAATAAGAGGAAGAAAAGAAATGTAAAAATTTCTCGAACAGATGATAAATAGGAATATGGAGGTAAGTGTCTTTCAAATACAGGCGAAACCAGAAAAGCCTAGGGAAACAAGAGAGGGAAAAGGGTCTGACGAGACAATATCCCGAATGAGGGAAACTTGAGAAAGGTAGTGAGATAGGAGAGATCTAGAATGGGCCTCCATGGTTCCTCCTTCCTGGAAGCCAGAAACATTCTGAAATAAAAACCTGTTCCTGTTGAGACAAGAGAACAGATTATATGGTTCTCTGTTCAGCTAGATCCTACAGGCCAGAGGAAGATGAAGCTGACAAGGATGATGCTGAGAGAGAAAGACCCTAAAATGAAGGTGGGGACTTTCAAGCCATAAAATAATCATGTTGGATGATGGAAAGAACCCATGTGTCTATGTTTATCTGTTGACAAACAGGGAAGGAAAGATTTAGTCTGAGGCAAAGAAGAATATGGCCATGGGAGAAGAGAGGCTGGATGTCAGTGTGGCAAATTTATCAGGTTTTTGGCCTCCAGAACTCTGAGTGGGTTTATATGTGAAAATCCGCTTAGAAAACCTCTAAATTCTAACAGGTTGTCTAGGCTTCTTAGAAACCCTCTTACGTCTAAAACAGGTTGTCTAGGCTGCCTAAGAACAAAAGAAGATTTTGAAGGATAGTTCCTCTGGAACCTGGGCACTGGAAAACAAAAATTTGACCATGCTACTGCATAACCATGACCGTATCCTACAAGGTTTTAAAAGATTCTGTAGCAGCAGTGTCAAAAATATTCTGTTTGTCTAAGAAGAATCTAAAACTCTGGCATTAAGTTCCTCAGGTAAAGCCTGCAAGTGCAACCAGGAATATCTACTTCCTCATGACAGAACTAGAATGCAACCTCTACAGAAGGTATCAAGCTGCATCCTAGCTGCATTTAATGGAATAGCGAGATACCAGAGAGGCAGAACTCAGAAGGCAGACAGCAAAAGTCTTACTGTCCAAATCAGTCACGTCATTCAAATCCCCCTAACTGGGAGAGAAAAGCCAGGACATGTCTAGTCAGGCAGGTCTGATAATTAATATCCTTAAAAGCCAAGGCAAAAGTAGTACACACTTTTTTCCCATCTCTCTCCTAGTCAAAATGCAGAAGCTTGGTAGAGGAAAACAATTTAGGTGGCTTACCTGTGGATATGGAAGGCATGATGATAAAGTATGTGCAAAGTTCAAGACACAAGGAAAGAATAGAATTCTGGATGAAGATTGTTAAGAAGAATAATAATCATGCAGAATAATATATTCATAAAGTAGCAGAACGTATTCTAAGAACTAAGCCAAAATGAGAATGCAGTAAGGATATTTTGCCAATAGGGAAGACTATAACTAGGGGTGCAGAAAATAAGAAAGAGGGGGCTAGAATTTACTGGAGAAAACTGACAAAGGAACTAAGGTACTTGGAGCAAATAAATAGACCGGGAAATGTAACAGAGAGGGAAAAAGCCAAAAAGACAATTGCACTGCAAGAGAGACTGCCTTCCCTACCTTGGACTGATGAGAGTATAAGCAAAGAATAAGGGGATACGGGAATCATAAGTGAAAGGCTGGCTCTGATAAAGTTTTTAACTGAACCTAGAACAGAAGCTGCTGTTAAAAAAGGGATAATTAGTAAGGCATATAAACCAATGCATGACAACTATAAGAATCAAACAAAGGTGGTTAGAAATGATTGCCGAGAGAAGCTGGAAAAGCAATTAAAGGAACAACGAGAGGACATATATATGGTTCTCAAGTATGTAACAAAGTCCAGAAGGTTCAGAATTTTTGCTTGGAAGTGTTTGTGTAGGTATTTTTATACCTCAACTACCAAAAGGTAGGAAACAGTGCCCAGAACCAAACTTCTCAAACCAAAGAAAAAGAGCACTTGGACTGATCATTTTTTTTATAATAATAATATTTTATAGTGAAAACACATTTATACACCTTTTGTGTGTTAACAACTATTCAGGTATAGGATTCTATTTTATTTTATTTTTAACCTATGGTTTAAGTGAATTATATAATGTATTACTTCTTAGAATGGTTGTCTAGCTTTTTAAAAGCAGGCAGATGTTTTTTTAAACATTGGTTGACCTAGAATGTTTCCGGTATAAATAGAATTAATTCAAAGGTATGCATTCATCTGATGAAGTCTCTATGTGGACGAAAACACATTTTAATAACTAATAAGCATTAATATATGTCCATTTGCCATTTATCTGTGTATTAAGTGGATTATTAAAGACTTTATTCTGCAGTTGGGTGTGCTAAGTGCTATTTTTATACCTCAAACCAACTTCAAAGAATTTTTTTCCTTCGGTAGACAACAAATGTTGAAGGTGGGATGGAGAAGAAACCAGTAAATAGGAAGATATGTTTTGGGTGTGTAATAAGTTGGCAAATTTTAAAAATTCCCTACACAGTACTCCGTCAGAAATAGTGGATGAGCAAATGGCTGCATGTATCTTTTGAACCTGGACACAGGATCTGAACTGCCTAAACATAATAAGGCATTGTCAAGTTAAATTATGTTGTCTGCCAAAAAACAATTACTAAAAAAATGGAAACCAATGCCTAAACCAACTGTACTTGAAGTAATGAATACTGTAAAATAGATAAAAGTACTGCAAATGTGATATTCAGAAAAGGGAAGGAAAAGGGAAGGAAAAATTACAAAGAAATAAATGAAAATTCAGGGAACAAATAATATTTAGGAGGAGGAAAAAGTGAAGTTTAAGGGACGTCAGGAATTCAGCAATTTATACATCACTGGACTGAGAATAATTATAATGTGAAAAATGTGATGTATAATGTATGTAAATGGAAAAATTGTTAATTTTATTTATTTACATTTGTTGACCGGGATTGTCCGACTGGACGTAGGTCCATTTTCAGCAAAGGCCCGGGGAGAAAAGCTCCACAGTTAAAATATACATACAGTAGTTACATTGGATTTACATAGCAATTAACAATTTGATCAACATAGCAATTAAAAATTACAAACATAGCTACAGATGAAGAACATAGTACATCAGTAGACAACTAGAATCTTTATCATCTGTGAAGTACATAACAGACATTAACAATTGTTACAATAACTTGTTAATATGATTTACTTTCTATTAATGCAAGTTTGTCTATGTTTTTAACTAATAATTTAATAAAGGTGTTTAAAAAAAAAATCAGAACTTTGTTGCCCAAAATATGGAAGCTAAAGCGAATACTGTCAGAACAGTAAAGAGAGACAGGATCCTCTTAGCATCACATAGAACAAAGAGTTGATTTGATTTCCAAACATCTCGGTTATCTATGGACATCGGAGCAATGAAGTATTCCCTTTCCCTTGCTTAGAGGGTCATGACAGACAACAGTGAGTCAGACAGTATGATTGACATCAAATTCAAAGACTAATTTAGGAAGAAAGGAAGGGTTACAAGACTCACTCAAACAGTCTGGATAGACACAAGAGCCTGTAATTCAAATTTCCATCTAGCAGAGGTCAGAGCAACCAGCAACTTTTTTAGAGAAAAGTCGTCTGCAGGCTCAAATAAAAATAAAGTTAAGTGCTCCAAAACAAAACTCAGACCTCAAGAAAGAGCTACCTCTTCTGTTGGTGATCTTATATACAAAATCTCCCCCACCCTTTATATATTTTTTTATCTTGAGATAAGGAAGCAAGAGCAGGTTCTATTGACAGATAAGACAAAATGGCTGACAGGAGTACCTTTACTGGTGTACATTAGGCCAGAATTGAACAATTCACATAGGTTACTGAACAGCCAGGGATGCCACCTCTTGAGATGGGTACTGTCCTCTATTTTGGCACCAGAAAGAAAATAATTTCCATTTGGCTAAGTAAGACTTTCTGGTAGCAGGTTTTCTTGCTTCCTTCAAACACCTGTTGCAAGTCCACAGGGAAAAAAGTGCCAAATATGGATCAAAAGCCTATCATCCACATGGTTGAGACTCAATGCTGGAGTAAAACACGAATACACTATCCTGTGTGAGCAACTCCACTATGTGAAGATACTTTTAGAAAATGAATCTGTCCAGCTGCGTAAGAAAGGACAAAGTACAGTTCTAAAACTAAATTTACCACAAAGTACAGTTTTGTAAGATTTTACCATAACAGTAGATGTCCTTCTCTTCACTTTTGTAGTATTATTTACAATGGGGATCCCCAAAGAAAGGTTGTCCAATGTCTGGCCAGTATACAAAAGTCTTTAGGTTGCAACGGGTATGCCATATGCTCCATGCGCACAACATAGGGCATAAAAGTGGCATCCAGACGCACCATCTTCACAACTGAAGAGCCCCAGTAGGAAAGAGAGTTCAAGGATACCAGTAGGTAGCAAGCACACCCAGAAGGAAAAAGGACCAGGGAGAGGAGGGAGGAACCGAATACTGCAACAGAGAAGATAAGGATATCTACTGTTATGCTAAGATCTTACATAAAAAGAAGTTATGTACCTACCATAGCGTTCGATGTTTGCAGTCCATCTCGCCGTACCTTCTTACACTTGGGACCGGAGCCGAACCTCAGCTTCAACTCGGCCATACTCTAGCTCAAAAATTTCTGGTTGGCTCGTGGCTAGGAGGTATCCCATCATGCATCACCCACATTCCCCAGATCTTGTTTGCTGAGAGAAAATACAGAGACAAAGAAAGAACAAACTAAACTGAAAGAACTACAATAACAGTCGGTACTCTACCTCTAGGTCCTCAAGGAGGGGGCAGGAGGGTGGGATTGTAAGAATGTACGGCGAGATGGACTACAAACATCGAACGTTCTGTTAGGTATATAACCTCTTTATGTTCTGTAGTCCTATCTCGCCTTCATTTTTACACTTGGAACAGCGTCCCTAGCACCTTCATCTTGGGTGGTTCACTGGAAAATGCTCCTGAGTACTGTGGAACCAAAGGAAGACCTGTTCCTAAAAGCCATATCCAATTTGTAGTGAGTAATGAATGTGTGGGGTGAAGCCCATATTGCTGCAGCACAAATGTTGTCTATTGGGAACCTAGACTGAAAGGCTACCGAGGTAGACACAGACCTGGCAGAATGAGCTTTCACCTTGAAAGGCAGACCTTTATCACTAGAGGAATAGACGAATGAAATGCAACTGGAAATCCAGTGAGATAATGTGACTTTAGAAACTGGGAGGCCCTGTCTGGAGTCCGAAAAGGAGAGAAATAACTGGTCTGATTTTCTGAAATTTTTAGTTCTGTCCAGATAAAAACGTAACCGTTTATGGACATCAAATTGATTTATACTCTGCTTTGTTTGAAAATTCAGGGAAGAACACAGGCAGCTCAATAGGCTGGTTAATGTTGGCTTGAGAAGAAACCTAAGGAATGAAGGAAGGGTTTTGTCCTCAAGGAGACCCTATCTTTATGAAATACCAAATAAGGTGGCTTAATGGAACGAGCTTGCAGTTCAGACACCCATCTAGCAGAAGTGATAGCCACTAAAAATATAGTTTTCCAAGATAAAAAACTTGAGGTCACACGTCACTGAAGGTTCAAAAGGACAAGACGTAAGCTTCTGAAGAACAAAGTTCAAATCCCATGGAACCACAGGATCCATGACCCCGGGGTCTTAGTAACATGTCCCCTTTGAGAAAAGCTCTACAAAGCCCATGAGCCATAAGATTAGGTTCATTAGCAACATGGAAAGTGGAAACAGCTGCCAACTGGACTTTAATAGTTGCTGCTGCTGAACCTTGATTGAACAACTGCGAGAGGAAGTCTAAAATAGCAGAAATGGGAGCTGTGTAGGGATCAAGGTTTCTCTCACGGGCCCAAAGGGAGAATCTTTTCCATTTACTAGTATAAATCTTCCTAGTGGAAGGTTTGTGTGAAGGCAGAATGTGTACAACCTCAGGGGAAAAGTCATGAAGCCTGACTAGGGATGGAATTGGAGCAGCCAAGCTGTCAAGTTATGGGTGTGGAGGAAGGGATGGAACGCTCCTGACATGTGCGTCAGTAATTCTGGAACTGGATCCAGAGTCCAAAGTTTGTCCATTAGATATGGTCTAAGGAATGGGAACCAAATCTATCGAGGCCAGTAGGAAGCAATTAGGATCATCCTACCTCCCAAGGATATTGCTTTCTGAATTACCTTCGAAATGAGGAGGAAAGGAGGGAAAGCATAGAGAAGTCCTGAGGGCCAATCATGAACGAGTGCATCTCTTAGAATCTTCCCGTCCGGGGAAATCAGTGTAAAGTAGCTGCAGCATTTGGCATTGAGAGGGGTGGCAAAGAGACCGCAGCAAGGCTGACCCCATTTGCGAAAAATTAGTTCCGCAACGTAAGTGTTCAGAGACCACTCATGAGGCATCAGAATAGCCCTGCTGAGCCTGTCAGTTATGACGTTGGATTTTCCCGGGATGTGTGTTGCCACCAGAAAGTGCTGGGAAGACACTACCCACACCTATACTCGAAGGGCTTCTCTGCAGAGGGGGTAAAATTTGGTTCCTCCTTGCTTGTTTAGGTACCATACCACTGACATGTTGTCTGAGTGGATTGCAATCATTCCTAGAGGGAGAAAGTTGTGAAGTGCTTGCAATGCTAGGAGCACCGCTGTCATCTCCAAGACACTAATATGCAAATGAGCCTCGTGATCTTGCCATGTGCCTTGGACTGTTCTCCTGGGATAATGCCCCCCCCCCGCCCCCTATCTGGGAGGCATCCGTGGTCACAGTGGCAACTGGGGGGGGGGGGTCAAATGGTCTGCCTGTGTTTACATTGCTGATCTGGATCCACCAACGAAGATCCTGCTTGCACAAATTCGTTATAAGGATAAGATGAGACAGAGGGAGATACTGCAGTGACCACTGGGCAAAGAGTAACCACTGAAGGACCCTCATGTACAGTCTGGCTAATGGAACTAGTGTTATTGTGGAAGCCATGGCCCCTAATAGCTTGAGCATCACCTTTGCTTTGAGTTTTCTCTGAGGAAGTAGGGTCAAAACTTGTTCCCTTAGACTCTGAATTCTTTCGATAGGCAGGTAAGCCCTCATTAATGCAGTGTTTATTTCGGCGCCAATAAAATTCAAATGCGGAGAGGGAGACAATGCAGATTTTTGCCAATTTACTGTAATTCCTAGGTGTAGACAAGTTGAAATGGTGGCGTCCCTGGCCTGTAACAGTAGATGCCTGGTAGTTGCAGTGAGGAGCCAGTTGTCCAGATATGGAAACACTTGGAATCCCTGATGTCTCAAGTAAGCCATAACCACTGCCATACATTTGCTGAACAGCCTGGGGGCTGTGGTGAGACCAAAGGGCAGGGTGTGGAACTGATAATGATTGGCTCCCAGCCGAAAGCGTAGGTGACTCCTCAATGCCCTGTCCATTTTGATGTGGTAGTATGCATCTTGGAGGTCTATGGAGCACATCCAAATGTCTTTCCCTAACAACGGGAGTATCGACTGCAAGGTGACCATTCGGAACTTGGACTTCTGCACAGGTTCGTTCAGTTTGCTGAGATCCAAAATGGGTCTCATGTCCCCTGTTTTTTTTGGCACCAAATGGAATCTGGAGTAAGTCCCTAATCCTACTTGGTCTATGGGGACGGGTTGGATGACTCTTCACAAGCAACTTTTGGATTTCTAGAGTTGCTGAATCCCTGTGACTGGGTGGCACATCTGGGATTAGTCTGGTCTGAGGGGGGTGGAGAAGAGAAGGGAATATGGTAACCGCTGGTAATTATCTTTAATACCCAGTTGTCTTGAGTGATGTTGTGCCAGGCTTCTGGGTATAAAGAAATACGACCCCCGACTGGCTCCAGAGACGTGCAGTCAGGCCTCCTTTCAGGAGGACAAAGGGAATTGCGGTCTCCCTGGTTCTGCGGGCCTCCTCTACCTCTAGGGCGGCATCTACCGTTATTTCCTCCTCCTCTGCCTCTGGAGAAGGAATCACCTTGTGCGTCCTGAAAAAAACCTCTGATTTTTTGATCCACATTTTGCCGCCCTTCTGCCCTTTGGGATAGGGTCTAGAGGGGATGGAAAAACAAACTTCCATGGCAGACAGGGTTTTTCCTTCCTGCTTGCACCTGGTTAGTATGTCCTTTACCTGGGTTCCAAACAAAGAAGAACCGTCAAATGGGGCGTTGGTAAACGTAGACTTAAAGGCCTCCGCAAAGTTGCACAAGCGCATCCAGGAATGTCTCCTGAGACAGACTCCTGAACCCACTGCCCTACTCGCGCCATCCGCTGTGTATGAAATCAGTCTCATGGAAGAGTTCACAATCAAACTTAGGGTAAACATTTGTGCGTTGACCTTCTGAGATACAGCATCAGATACGTTACCCTGTAGACTATCTTCCCAGCTCTTTTAGGAGATCTCTCTGAAGCCTTGTGAAATGGGACAGATAGTTCAGCGACCGCAGAGTAAAGGCTGGTGAAAAACACGCTTCCCATACCTGTCCATCGTTCGAGACTCCTTGTTCGGTGGATGGGCAGTTGAGGACGTTTTGGCAAATTCCTTCTTGGTGGCTGCTGCCACCACCATGGCATCTACTGGAACGCCCTTAGTCAAAAAGTCCTTGTCTTGAGGTGCTGACAAAAATGTATTTGGTCTTCTAGGAACCGGTTCCACAGAATCAGGAGATTCCCACACCTTTCAACTCACTAAATCCAGTAGCTCGTCAAAAGGTGGAGATACCCAAGAGGTGGAGGGTTGAGACCCGAAAGCCTTCAGGTACACTGACTCCTCATCAGAAGGGGATTTGGTGGGCCAGCCGCCTCTCTGTTTCAGGATCTCAAGGATATCTGCGAAAGATATCATCAGGGACGACTTGGGGGACCCTTCTGACTCCTCGAGGTCAGTGTCTGATGTAACAGACTCATCGAAGGAGTCAACATGCTTCCTCTTACAAGTTCTCTTCCTAGGTGGTTCCTCAGACAGGTATTCTGTGGAGACCTCGGAAGACTGGGGACCACTCATGGAGGTATCCTTAGGCTACGGGTCTCTGCTGTGTAGGGAGAGAGAAGGAGCTGAGACCGAGATCGGCACCTTAGGGGGAAGTGTGTCGGTACCTCTGGATGAAGCTGAAGTCCTGAAGAACACGCTACTCATCACCTCGAATGCTGATCCCCCCGGCTCTGAGGATGCTCTCCGCTCTGAAGATACAGAGGCAATCCTCGGTACTGAGGAGATGGGCTCCAAAACAGATGTGGGGTCCAAGCTCACCCGCGCCGAAGCACCGAGAGGTAGGCTCAGAACCAAAGTTCGATTTGAAGCATCCCTCTCGGGCCCGACCAGAGAGCTAAGGCTCCACGATCCCACAGATGGCACAGAAAGGGTCAGAGCGGATATCGGAACAGAGATACCAACTGAGGTAGCTGGACCCGACATATCCACAACTGGAGGCACTGACAGCTCTGGCTCCGAAGGCTCAGAGAAGCTCGGGGGAACATCAATCGAGCGGGATGGAACATTGGGCTCTGGAACCAATTCAGATGGGGCTGAAAGCAAATTTGCCAGCGCCAAAGTCTGAAGCAGTCTACGCAACACTCTCTTGACATCCTCATCAGAAAGGCTTCTACAGGACCTAGAAGATAAGAGTGGGGGATCTGGATCGCTGTAAAAACGGCGACCTAAGAGTCGGGGAAACCGGCCGAAGATCAGATGGCCGGTCCAAAAGGTAATGTCAGCTGTCGGTTCCAAAGCACCTGGATCCGAGACTGATGGATCCACTAAGCTACCCTCTGTCGGCACCGAAATCTGTGGAGCCGATGAGGGTGAAGCCACTCTGACAATTTTGTCTGGTGGCTCCGATGAAACAGATTAGGTGGGAGACTGCCTTTTGGTAGTTTTTGGTCTTTCCTTTTTGGAGGAGGAGGGAGACTTAGAGCTGGATGAAGAGGATCCCAATTCCTCCTCAAAGGAATGTTTTAGTAGTCCCTTCAAAATCAGATTGTTCTTCCTCTCCTGTAGAACACGAGGACTGAACGCATGGCAAAACAGGCAAGACTCTTGGAGGTGGATAGCCCCCAAGCAATAAACACACAAATTGTGCCCATCAGTCAAGGACATCTTCTGGGCACATTTGGTACACTTTGTGAAGCCTGAAGGCTTATGGTCCTTAGAGTCTTTTGACATAATCCCCACAACAAAATACTACAACACACAACAATGGAAGAGAAAGATAACGGAGGACTAGGTCCTCTAAGTTAAATGGGCCTAGCCCAAAGTGGAAAAGGAATAAACAGAGGACTAGGTCCTCTAATTTAAACGGGCCTAGCCCAGGGAGAAGGAAAAAACAGAACTGATGACTAGGTCCTCTAATTTAAACAGGCCTAGCCCAATGGGTGACACAACAGCAGAAAGATGACTAGGTCCTCTAACTTAAATGGTCCTAGCCCAAGAGAAAAGAGGAAAACAGCAGTACAGAAAAGCGATGCAGGGATACCAGAACGGCCTTGGAAAAAGTACAGTTTTGTACCTACCATAAATGTAGATGTCCGATAGGTATGCGTCTGCAGTCATAACATATGGGTTGTCCTGCTTCAGGCAGCTCTTCGGTCGGCCGGATTCCAAAGTCTGGGTCTGGCCTCGGCTGATGTCTCACCTTCCCCGACGTCAGAGCGTCTGGGGTATAAAAGCATCAGCCGACGCCATTTTCCTCAGTTTTTCTTGCCCCAGATGCCAGGTGCCCTCTAGGAAGGCTAAATTTGGATAAATGCAATAGAATTCCAAACATTTGCAAAATTATATATATATATATACATGTATATACAAACAAATACACCATAATAGATTCCCCCAGCTAGCTAAAAGAGGGGTAAACACCCTAGGAATACCACAGAGGGGTAAAAAGGGAGGGTAAACCTGACTGCACATGCATACCTATCGGACATCTACATTTATGGTAGGTACAAAACTGTACTATGTCCTTCAAGGATGCATCTGCAGTCATAACATATGGGTAGAATACCATAGCCAATCTGGGGGAGGAGGTACTAAGAAAAAGATGGTGTAGTTAAGATCCCCTGCAGGACTGCAGTAGCAAAGCCTGCTCTGGATCTGGAGTATAAAGGTAGATCGTAATGTTTGGTAAATGTATGCACGGAGCTCCAAGTAGCAGCTTCTAAAATGTCCTTGGTAGCCACCCCTCGTAGGAAGGCTGTAGTGGTGGCCGTGGCCCTTGTGGAATGAGGCCTGATGTTTGCAGGAACTGACTTTCCATGAAAGGAGTTACAAAATCGAATGCAATTTCCTATCCATTTTGAAATTGTCTGTTTGGAAATTGCTTTTCCTTGCACCCCAGCAGCATGTGCTACAAATAGTTGGTCAGTTTTTCTGCTACTTTTAGTTCTGTCCAAGTAGTAGCGTAGTTGTCTGTGTATATCCAGGGTGTGCAGAAGTTTTCCCTCTATTCTGTGGATTTGGGAAGAACGTAGGCAAGTGAATAGCTTGGTTCAAGGATACCCTAGATACCACCTTTGGCATAAAAGTAGGATTAGTTCTTAGTGTAACTCTGTCCTGATGGAAAATAAGAAATGGCTGTACTGCCATTAATGCTTGTAACTCAGATACTCTTCTTGCTGAAGTTATTGCCAGAAGGAATGCAGTTTTCCAAGACAGAAACTGAAGATCCGCTGTTGCTGCTGGTTCAAAGGGAGGAAGTGTTAGTTTCTCCAAGACAAAGTTGAGATCCCAAGCAGGTAAAGGGGGTTTTCTTGGAGGTTTGATATTTTTGATCCCGCTCAGAAATTGCTTGAGGAGAGGGTGTGAGAAGATAGGTGGATCCACATTGTATTCTGCTGAAACTGCTGAGGCATGAATCTTAATGGAAGAATAGGAAAGGCCGTTGTGGAACAGTTCTTCTAAGTATTCCAGAATGTGTGTCATGCTTGCCACTGTCACATCTAAGCCTTTTGATGTGTTCCAAATGAAAAATCTTTTCCATTTAGCTGAGTATGTCTTCCTTGTGGAAGGCCGGCGAGCTTCCATGATAATGTCCTTCACTCTCTGTGATAAAACATTTTGTTTTGGATTTAAGGGATTTTCCAGGCAGTTAGCTGCAATGTTTTCAAATTGGGATGCATGATCTTGAAATTGTTCTGAGTCAGAAGAAGAGGCCATAGGGGGAGAGGCCATGGTTTTGCCTGTGACATGCTCGTCAATAGTGGATACCAGTGTTGCCTTGGCCAGTCTGGAGCTATCAGAATTACTCTTGGCTGTTCCTCCCTGATCTTCAGTAGAACCTTGTACATTAAATGAAGAGGTGGGAAGGCATATACTTTTAGAGCTTTCCAGCTGAAAGAGAGAGAGAGTCCACCCTCCATGCTTGTGGGTGGTATGTCCTTGAGCAGAATTGTCCTCAGTTGATGGTTGAGGGGGGAGGCGAACAGATCTATCTCCGGCGTTCCCCATGCATTTGTTATGAGTTGGAAGATGTCTGGGTGCAGCATCCATTCGTGTGCATCCATGGTAGTTCTGCTTAAGCTGTCTGCCAGTGCATTTTCCTTTCCTGGCACGAACTGGGACTGCAGTTGGATATTGAGTTTCAGGCATAGCTCCCATAGATTCATAGCCAGCCGGCATAGAGGGTAGGAGTGTGTGCCTCCCTGCTTGTTTATGTACCACATGACCGTGGTGTTGTCTGTCCTTATTAACAGGTGTCCTTAATGGAGGAAGGGTTTGAAAGCCTCGATTGCATGCATCACTGCCAGCATTTCCTTTTGGTTTATGTGCATGTGTAGCTGTCCTTGAGACCATAAGCCTTGGATACAGTTGCGCTCCATGTGTGCTCCCCATCCTCGGTCTGAAGCGTCCGTGGTGATGGTTTGTTTTGTTTTTGGTTTGTTGAAAGGCAACCCTCTGTTGGACTAGCAGGCCTGAGCCCACCACAGGAATTCCTTTTGAAGGCAAGGAATGATTGGTATCAAAGTTTCCAAACTGTGACTGTGTTGAGACCATACACTCCTTAGGTACCACTGTAATTTTCTCATATGCAGTCTGGCCTGTGGTATCAGGATTATGCAGGATGCCATGTAACCCAGGGCCTGCAGGATTTTCCTTGCAGTAAGCTGAGCTTGTCTTGTCAGATTCATGAAGTAATCCGGAAGTTGTTTTTGTTTTTCTTCTGTGAGAAAGGCCATTTGGGTGGTTGTGTCTAGATTCGCACCCAGAAAGGTTATCCTTTGGGATGGAACCAGTCTTGATTTTTGGATGTTGACGGTGTATCCCAATGCCTGTAGCAGGTGGATGGCATAGGCCAAGTCTTTTATCAAATTTACCTTGTTGTCCGCTTGTATAAGGCAGTCGTCCAGATAAGGGTAGATTTGAATCCTCTGAAGTCTGCAGTGTGCAATTACTGATGCCAGGCATTTCGTGAATACTCTGGGCGCAGTAGATAAGCCAAAGGGCAATGCTGAGAATTGATAATGCTCTGATCCTGCAAGAAATCTGAGGTGTCTTCTGCAGTTTGGTCGAACAGGGACGTGCAGGTATGCCTCCTTGAGATCTAGAGTCACCAGCCAAGACTCCTTGCCCAACATGGGAAGAAGTTGCTGTAGGGTCAGCATCTTGAATTTTGGCACAATGAGGTAAGTATTCAGTGCGGACAGGTCGAGAATAGGCCTCCATTGATTTTCTTTTCTTGGTACAAGGAATAGCCTGGAGTAAAATCCTTGGCCTTGCTCTGAAAGTGGTACCTTTTCTATAGCTTTCATTTGAAGCAAGTTGTTGATCTGCTTTAAAGCCTCTGCCCTCTGATTTGATGGCAGGTTTGGCATTCCATTTCTTTTTGGCAAAGTGTGGAAGTGGAACCTGTATCCTTTGTCTATTATTTGCAGTGTCCATGTGTCCCTTGTAATATAATGCCAATTTTCCGAGAATAAAGCCAGCTTTCCGCCCAAGGGTGCTTCCAGTTGAGCCCTGGTGGGCGGAATCAGAGTAAAGTCATTGAGCCTGTCCTGGTGTAGTAGTTGTTGCTGCTGTTGCACTACCTCTCTGGTTGGCAGGCTGCCACTGGCGGCCTCTGTAAGAGCCCCTAGATTGGCCTCTGCCTCTGGGGCGTCTGTTCCTGCCTCTCTGGGCTTTGTCCGAGTCTGGAAAGGACCAATTCTTAGAAGGCCAGTTTCTGCTGAATCTCGGTGGTTGTACTTGTAGGAAATCCTTAACTGTTTGCACAGATTTTGCCTTTTCTTCATACTTTTTTAAAACCTCCTGAGCAGAGGAGCCAAATAAATTTTGTTTCTCCATTGGGGCATCCAGGAGTTTAGCTTTAACATGGTCTGGCAAAGATTGTTCCTTCAGCCAGGCATGCCTACGAATAACTGCCCCAGTCATAGCTGACCTAAATGAAGCCTCCAATGCATCATAACCACATTTTAAGAAATGATTACTAACCTGCTGTGAGTTGTGTACCAAATCCTGAAGGGATTTACGGTGAAGGGGCTCAGGAGAAGAAAGCTTCTTGTTCAGTTCATCTAACAAATACTCTTGGTACTGTATCATATGAAATTGACAATTTAGTGCCCTGACGGAAAGAGTTGCAGAAGTATATACCTTCTTTCCCCATCTCTCTAAAGCTCTAGACTCTCTTTCAGAAGGTAGAGGATTTTTGGCAGTGGCAGCCGCAACCCCTTTAGGGCCCAGAGTAATAGTTTCTGGGTCTGCAGAATGGGCTTTATACAGATGAAAATGAGAATCCGGGACCCTGTAGTATCTATCAGGTTTGGCAGGGGCCGGGGGGGGAGAGCATCAGGGGCTGTACTGACATCATTGTACACATCATCAATTACATTCAAAACAGGAGGTATAGCTAAGGGCCTATGCTGAGGCAAATGTAAAAAGGTCCTTAATCTTTTTCTAGAATCAGAGAAATCCTGACCTTGCCATTGAAAATGCTCTCTCATGGAGTGTAAAGTCTCACCAAAGGAAAACTCTTCAGGAGGGGAGGCCGAAGGGATAGATTCTTCTGCATCAGAATCCTCATAGGGCGAATAAGCCTCCTCCTGGTGGCAACTCAGAACCATCCGAGGACTCATCTGAAGAGTGAGGCTCAGAAGGCTCAGTCCTGGGCCTTTTGTCTGGTGGAGGATGAGAGGCCCTGTCCGGGTGAGGTTGTGAACCTCTAATTAAAGAAATAAGGTCCTCTGCAAGGCTGAGGATCTGAGAACTAGAGGAAGGCCTCTGGGATGTAGTCTTGGGAGGCAAAGCTTTAGAAAGTTTAGCAGCTTTAGCCCTAGAAAAGGCCTTAATGGACATGGAAGCAGGGGGCCTAGCTGCCCCACGTGCAGGAGTAGATATGTCCAAAGGTATAGTGTCGGACATATCCTGGGCACTGGTTTCGGTAGGTAGCTCGGTAGCCGACTCAGCCGGGGCCTCCCGGGCCGCGGTGGTCGGTTGAGTGGATTCGGATGAAGGAATCTCCGAGGACTCGGTTTCGGCCGAAACCGAGACACTCGCGGTAGGCCTTACCGTGGTTTCAGCCAAAACCGTGGGCCGTGAGTGTCGGTCCTTGTCCTTTCGTTTTTTCACCAAATGTGATGTCGGAGTCTCCGACGGCATTTTGTATGCAAAACTAGCCCCAAAAAATTCCTCTGCAAACTCCAACCGACGTCTAAGAGTTCGTCGGTTGAAGGAAGCACAGGCTGAACAGGACGATACGTCGTGGTCTGGGCCTAAGCAAGGAAGGCAGTAGGAATGGAAATCCTTATGAGGTATTTGTTTCCCACAAGTTAAACAATTATTTACTTTATCTGACATCGGCTGAGGCAAGAAAGAGTCCCCAATGGGGTACTTAGCTTTTTCGAAGTTTTCGGTAGCTGAAATCACTGGATCTGACCGACCGGCACTTGCGAACAGCTTCTGCTTCGGGCACCGCGCGGCAAGAAAGACAGAGGAAAATGGCGTCGGCTGATGCTTTTATACCCCAGACGCTCTGACGTCGGGGAAGGTGCGACATCAGCCAAGGCCAGACCCAGACTTTGGAATCCGGCCGACTGAAGGGCTGCCTGAGGCAGGACAACCCATATGTTATGACTGCAGATGCATCCTTGAAGGACATCGGCCAAACAACAAACAGCAAAGACACAGAAAAAAAGCAGCAAATCGTCCAAGACGGACAGAAACTGCAAATATGCACACTAAATAGCAAGCCAATATAGAAATATCCAAAAATGACAATCCAGTATATTGGAAAAAGGTCACTTAGCCACGGCCAAAAAGAATCACGTCTGAGCTGAATGAGAGGCAAACGAGATCTGGGGAATGTGGGTGAGGTATGATGGGATACCTCCTAGCCACGAGCCAACCAGAAGTTTTTGCGCTAGAGTATGGCCGAGTCGGAGCCGAAGTTTGGCTCCGGTCCCAAGTGTAAGAATGAAGGCAAGATAGGACTACAGAACATCTGTACTATTTCCTTCCATATCACTGTTGCAGTACTGTTTACAATTTGGAGAGTGCAAACAGCTTAGTAAGGAGACTGAGAGGAGGAAGGGCCAGCAGAACCCTCACAGACTCCATGAAGACTAGCCCTGACAAAGCTAGCTCTGGCCCTAGAAATCACATACAAATTATAGTGATTGGTAAAGGTATGCACGGAAGTCTAGGTAGCTGCCTCAAGAACAGAAATAGTATCCAAACCCTTGGCCACAGCCCTAGTAGAATGAGCATTAACAGAAGGAAGGATCTTCTCATGAAAAGAATAGTAAAAAGAAATCGCTTTAGATATCCAAGAAGAAACAGTTTGCTTGGAAACAGCAAAACCCAAAGAACTAGGATGACATGAAACAAAAACTTGTTCAGATTTACAAAAAGCTTTAGTCTTATCCAAATAATACACGAGTTGCCTATGCAAATCTAAGGTGCGCAAAACTTTCTCACTAGCGGACTGCGGAGAAGGGAAAAAAGTGGGCAAATGAATCGACTGACTAAGAGACAACTCATTAACCACCTTCAGCATAAAAGAAGGATTGGTACAAAGGGATACCCTGTCCTCATGGAAAACTAAAAAAGGGGGAACAACCATAAGGGCTTGCAGCTCAGATACCCATCTGGCAGAAGTAAGGGCCAAAAGAGGAGCAGTCTTCCAAGAACAATGCTGTAAGGAAGCTGAAGCAACAGGCTCAAACGGAGACTGAGTCAATTTTAATACAGCAAAATTAAGGTCCAAGGAAGGAGGGACACGCTTATTGAGAGGCCTAATGTGAAGGATGTCTTTAAGAAACTGTTTGGCCTAAAATCTAGAGGCTAAAGGGGGAGTCAAAGGCAGTCAAGCAGAAACAACTGAAAAGTGGGCCTTAACTGAAGAATATTCTGACCCAGCATTGAGCAATTCGCACAAATAAGAGAACCAAAGGAACATCCACAATAAGCAGATCCAGGTTACAAAACAGGTACCAAACAGAAAACCTCTTCCATTTTGATAAGCAGAATTTCCTAGCCTATTGTGGGACCCAAAGCATGTCATCAGAAAAAAGGTGTCCACAAGGGATCAAAATTCTATCACCCACAATGTCAGCTGAATAGTGGACAGGTGAGAAATTCCTTGTCTTGTGCAAGTCCACCCTGTGAGGTAACTTGCGATGACTGCCCTTGGCAAGATGCAGAAGGAGGAACCAATGCTGTCTGGGTCAAAAGGGAATCACCAGCAAGATTTTAGGAACATCCTGCTGTATTCCAAACAGGACTTTCAGAATGAGAGGATGGGAAGGGAAAGCATAAAGAAACATCCCCTTCCAAGAAAAAGAGAAGGCTAACACCTTCCATGCCTAATGGCATGGGACTATCACAAAAGAGTGGAATTTGTCTATTCAGAAGGGAGGCAAATAAGTGTAAATAAGGAGTAGCCCACTGGTGGAAAATGTCCAGAAACACATCCCTGTGAAGCATCCACTTAAGGGAATAAGTTACGGACCTGTTCAGAGAATCTGCCACTGTGTTCTGATCTGAACTGCCTGAAGGGTCACCTGCTACTGGATAGCTAATGCCCAAACCTGAAGGGCTAACCTGCATAGGAGACAACCTCATCCCCCCTTGCTTGTTGACATACCACATCAATGTGTATTTTCTGTGAGAATCTTGAGGGGCACTGGAGGGAAAAGAGAATGAAAAGCTTGAAGAGCCAGCAGAAGCGCTCTCATCTGACATTGATGTGGTACTTCTTTTGTCGAAAGAGATCAAAGGCCCTGCACCTTCAGAAGGATGAAGGAGGTCCCCCATCCCACATCAGAGGTATCTGTGAAAAATACCTGAGGGGGAAATGGAGGTTGAAAAGGAAGCTCTGGGTTGAGGGATGACTGATGAATCCACCACTGAAGTTTCAACTTGAGGCATGAAAGAGGAGGGACTAGAAAATCTAAAGGATGAAAATGTTGAAGCCAAACTGACTTCAGAAACCACTGGAGCTTTCTCATGTAGAGCTTGGCTAGGGAGAGCATAGGGATGGTGGATGTCATGAAACACAGAGCCCTCAGAAATTCTCTAGCTGTGACTGAATCCAAAGCAAGAAGGGACTGAAATAAAGCAATGAGAGTTAAAGCCTTTGGAGGAAGCAAGGATGCTATCATTGGAACAGTCTGCAGCCTGCACCCCAGAAAAACATGATCCTAAGGAGTAGTGAGGAATGACTTTTGGAAATTTACTGTAAACCCCAGACTTTACAGGACAGAAATAGCAAAGTGCAGATGCTGAAGTAAGATCTCTGGAGAGGAAACATGAATCAGCAGGTCATCTAGTTAAGGAAAGACCTGTAACCCCCTTTAACATGCAGACAGCAATCACAGGAACAACGCATTTGGTGAAAACACTTGAGCCAGTAGAGAGGCCAAAGGGCAAGGCACAAAACTGAAAATGCCAGGAATTAACAGAGAAATGCAAAAACGTCTTGAAAAGGGATGAACAGGAATGTGTAGAGAAGCATCCTTGAGATCCACGGATAATAGAAAACCCTGAGGAAGTAGCAGAAGAAGGGACAACATCCAAAAGGAAGGGACTTTCAAACAAGTGTTTAGATGACATAGATCCAGAATGGGTCTCCAGGTACCTTCTTTCCTGGGGCCAAGAACATTCTGGAGTAAAACCCCTTCCCCCTCCAAGGAGTCAGAATAGTTCCCTAAGCCAACAGTCCCTGAAACAGGGTAGTAGTTCCTGAGAAAGCTGAGGAATGCCCAAAAAAGGGGAGAAGAGATTTCCAAACCATGTAAAAACCCTGGCAGATTATGGAAAGAACCCAGGAGTCTTCAGTGATCATTAGCTAAACAGGAAGGGACAGAAAAAGACTTAGAGAAAGACAAATGTGGCTGAAGAACAGGGCAGGGATAGCCAGTCAGCACCTGGCTTGTCAGGAAAAGGAGGCTTCTGAGTAGGAGGAGTTTGGGAAGCCTTAGCAGGGGGTGCCCTTCTACCACCCTTTTTACCTTTGGGGGAAGGGTGAAACTGTCTATGGACAAATGCAGGTTTGTTAGGATAATTGCTCTGAAACTTGAGCACAGGGGAAACAAAAATACGTTTCAACTCCTGTAAGGCCTTGATCTTTTCTTGCAGGGACTTAAGTAACTCTGCAGCAGCAGCACCAAACAAATGCTTATTGTCCACAGGAGCATCCACTAGTTTAGCCTTGATATCATCAGGCAAAGGCTTATGTCTGAGCCAGAAATACCTCCTCAAAGCAGATCCAAAAGCAGCAGCCCTAGACGATACATCAGCTGCATTATAGCTGCATTTAATGGAATGGTGAGCTACTAAGGCACGAGCAGAGGCCTTCCCCTTAGAATCAAGGCGATCTGAAGCAGCCTGATAGGCTTAATAGAGAACAGTCAAAACGTGTGGTCATATGCATGTGACAGTTAACAGCTCTAAAGGGTAGGGTAGCAAAAGTATATACCTTCCTACATATTCTCTCCGTGGTTCTGCTATCCTTATCAGATGAAGCAGCTTAGTGGAAGGCAACAATTTGGAGGGCAAATGACACCACAGAAGGGTCAGCATAGGGACACACACAAAGAAACTTGCAATACTTGGGTACTTCATAAATCCTATCATATTTTTAGGGAGAAGGGGGTTGGGAATCAGGAGTCTGAGAAGCAGCAGAAAAAGCATCCAGCAAGGCAGCAAGAACAGGAGGAAAAGCTAAGGCTCTAGGAGACTCCATCTACTGAAGCTCATAGTACCTCTTCTGAACATCAGACACCTGACACCTAAGCTCAGACAGATTTCAAAAATTCCATCATTCTGGAAATAGTGTCACCAAAAGAAATCTCCTCAAAAGGAAAATCAGAAAAGACAGACTCTTGTTTCTCAGAACCTCAGTCAAGGGGCAAAGAAATCTGAGAGGAATATGTCAGGGACTCATCATCAGAATCAGCAGCACCCTCATCAGAAGAATCCTGCTCCCTGGGCCTCCTAAGTGGGGCAGAAGACCAGAGAGGAGCAGAAACAGGACCCTCCTGTGGAGGCTTAAGAGCCATAAGGGCATTAAACAAGTCTTGAGTGAAGGTTTGCCATTCATTCTAAGGATCTTTTGGAGAAAGTAAAATGTGTTTAGTTTTCTACTCCTTTTAAAGTGGGATGTCAGTCTTAAAAAAGTTGATGCTCTGATGCTGCACGACACTTAATAATGGTAGTCAGAACCTCTTCTCTCACTAGAATCTGAGGAGCACCCCTAGGGCCTTCGGTAATATCCACCCACAGTTCCCAGTGTACATCTAAACCAGACGTCTGCAAAACCTCCATGGATGTGTGCCACGTCAGATCCATGTCAACTTTCGAAGTGGACATTCCAGAAGAATTTGAGAAAGAAATTGGATGATCCTCTAGGCTTTCACCAGCCACAAGAGAAACATCTGGTGGAGGCGGTACAGCCAAAGAATCAGAATGAGCTTTCTTGGACTTTTTCTTCAAAGACAGCTGACCCTCAGGCCGGGAAGATCCTTCTCTGGTCTCTTTAGACAAGTTGAAGTTGGTGGTTGTCTAAATAAAAGTTGACTGCACAATACCTTAGGGATGAAAGCTTGACAAATCTCACAAGACGTATGGTTGTGGGAAGCACCTAAACAGACAACGCTGTTCATGAAGATCTTTATGGGGAAATCTGTCTCCTGCACTGATATTTCCCTTTTCTGAATGACATGAAACCCAACAACCAGAAATAAGACAATAATGAAGGTAAGAAAATCGTAAAACTTCAATGGGACACTTATCTGAAAGTGGTAGAAACCAGCAGATAAATGAGTGTTCAGACCAAAGTTCGAAGATGGCGTATGGACCAGTGGCAAAGAAATTCTGAGGATAGTACATCCAAATGTCACCTTTAGGCCCTAATGCCATGTATGGGGAGAATACATGTGATATACAGCGTACCCATTACAACCTAATGGCTTTTGTACACTGGCTAGACATCGGAATGCCCTTGGCAGGGAATCCCTATTGTAAAGAACACTGCAGAAGTTATACAGAAGGACATCAACAGATATTCAAATGATCACTATTGCAGTAATCTTAGCTATATGGGTTGTATCCTGCATGGGATACAATAGCTAGCCAGCTTCTAAAGCAGGGGTGTCAACCTATTTGGCTCTGGCGTTACTTAACATACAGTTCAGGGGCCACTTATACTTGGAAAGGTTTGGAAAGGCCACATTACCATGTCCAATATGTATCTGTCCATTCAAAACAGTTTGTTACAGGACATGCCAAGGGCCAGAAAAATGCCTCAGTGGGATGGATTCTGGCCCTAAGGCCACCTGTTGGGCAACCTTGATCTAAAGTTTCAAAAGCATCTTCCAGGTACCTAAACCATTAGTCAGCTCAAGCTGGGCTACTAAAAACAGATGTTTGAGCATGAAGCCCTGCAGACATTTCATGCCAACACAGAGCAGGAGGCTAAAGCCTGAAAAGCACAATGCTATATGTATGTATGCATATATATATATATATATATATATATATATATATATATATATATGTGTGTGTGTGTGTGTGTGTAATCTACATACACATATACATGTGCACACCCACATATATACATAACACATATGAAATACACACACACTCACATATGCATACACTCACTCTGCAATAAAAATATGCAAACAATAAGGGTGGACAGAGGGAGCAGCTACTGCAGCAGTGATTATTCGTACATCTACTGTTATGGCAAACTTACCTATACAACTGTACTACATTCACCATACTGATTACTGCTACAGTAGCCTTAGCTATATGTGCTGATTAACGCAACTTAAAACTAACTTAAAGGAAGAAGAATGAGGTTCCAGGAGCTCCTGTAGAATGGTCCTAGTAAAGCCTGTCCTAGACCTGGAGAATGAATCTACTTCATAGTTCTTTGAAAAAAGATACACACAGGGTTCAAGTTACTACTTGTAGAATACTTCTAAAATCCAAACATTTCTAAAAGGTTTAATTCCGTTGGCTCCCAAAAAGAAGTTGTTATAAAATGGAAATCAGAATCTAAACAAACTATAGCTGAAGTTTTAAATATTTTAAGAAAGATAAAAAGAAGTGGAAGACAGATCTTTACAAAAGGGAAAGAGCAAATTACACAGAAATAAATAGTAACTGTGGAAACAATACATAATGTTCACAAGGAGGGAGCTTTATTGATTCATAGATTGTTACTAGACCAATGACTCTGGGGCCTTTCTAAGCCTAGCCAAGTTTTCCTGAAAGAATCATGTCATCCTGTATCCAAGTAGGGCATTGAAGGCCAGGCATTTATAAGCTATCTCTGTTCATAAGGGACACGGGAGCCAGGCCTGAAGCTGGGAAATAGCCAAACTCAGCTTCATATGGAAGCTTGTTCCATTGGAGGTGCAGTCTCTGGAACACATGTATGTCTCTCCAGCATATTCTGATTAAGTCGGACAAAATTCAGGTCTTTAGACCTTGCATTTCTGGAACTGCTTGACTTACAAATAAGCAGGAGATTCATAAATGTGGGGTTTGCAGATGGCTTGTATGCCAGGCATAGATCACCCCTCAGCAATCAGTAGGAGACTGAGTAGAAGGATATGGCTTTAAAGCGGTCTGCATAAGGCAGGGTTGTTATGCCTTGTATTCTTTTTTAAGAAACCTAAGATCACTCTAGTTGCTGCATATGCTTGGTCACATACATATCAGAGGGTGCACTGTACTCTATGACTGGTCTGATAAAGGCGGAGTACAGTGGGATAATGACCTTTAGACCTAGATGCCATTCCCTTACTAATAAGTTGCACAACATAAAAGGATTTCTTTACCACTGTGACCATGTGGTGGTCAAAGTTAAGGCTACTGTCTACGTGTGTACCCAGATTCCTGACTACTGGGTCAACTCTTAGGGACATATTGTCAGCATGGTTGACTTCCCAAAGGGTATAATTATGCATTTATTAGCATTTGAGTTTAAAACCATGGCTCTGGCACCATCGGTTAGAGACAGGCCTTCTTGAAGAATGCTAGTGTCTGCAGAGGAGTCGATAACTCCCAGCTTTCAATCACCTGCACGCTTAGTCAGCTATAAACCTTCAGCATTTGTTTCCATTTCAAAGAAATAGATGCCAAATATGAGTGGGCCTTGTACTGAGCCCTGGGGGACACCATTACTGACTGGTCTCTTAGTGGAGGTGGTCTTTCCTATTCTGACCTCCTGGGTCCTATCAATGGACCAGTTGGCTATCCAGTAGGTGATTAAAAAGTGTTTACACCTAAATTATCTAGAACGCCTGAGTGAGGTAGTGTGTCAAAAGCTTTGGCCAGGTCAAGGTAAGTTGTGTGCATACTCTTGCCTTCATGCAATGCATTAGTGACTCTCTCAAAAAAGTCCACCAGATTTAATAGGTATGGACCTTCCTTTAACAAAGCTGAAATGACATAAGTTCAGCATTTGCAGGTTAACTATGTCCTCGTTTATCATATCTATGATGATTCTTTTCATGGCCTTACATATGAGGCTCATCAAACTTATGGGTCTGTAGTTAGCCAGATCAGTGGTTGGACCTCCTTTGTACAAGGGAATGACTGCAGCCATCTTCCATTTTTGGGCACAAAACCTGACTGCAGGCTCCAGTTGAAAAGTGATACAAGCGGACCAGAGAGCTCATGTTTCATGCTACTGATAAAGCATCCCTGGATGTTATTAGGGCCCATCAATACAGTGTTTTTGACCTTAGAAATACCTGCTCCCCAGTATTGGTTGTGGGGGATTGTAGTATGCAGCATTTCTACTGGACGATCCGGGGGGGGGGGGGTAAAATTTGAGCTGAACCGGTCAGCCAAAAGGTTGGCACTGGCCTCTGGTTCAGTGTGGACGATGCCATTTATTAGTTCTGTGCATTGTCATGCATTTCCCCTGAGGTTACATAGTTGTAGACAGTTTTGTGGTCGTCTTTTGCCGGAGATGTTTTTATTTCTTCAAATTTATCCTTTGAGGTATTAATTAACCCTCTTAGCTGCCTGTTTGGATTGGTCAGGGGGCTTGTAATATGTATGATTTGGCTTCTCCTACACTCGACCGAGATTTTTTTTTCTTTTGCTGTATAACCGATTGAAATTGTGATTACACCGGGGTGGCTTGTCTTTTGAGTTTGTCTTATTCTTAATACGAGTGGGTAGAACTCACCCTATACAGCTATCAATATGGCTGTACAGAGATTTTGTAAAGCATATGCTACAGTGTTTACTTTGTTTGGTGTGCTTCGAATTTAGCCTAAGTGTTGCTTAGTAGAGACAGGTTAGCCTTAGAATAGTTCATCAAGGTTTTTGGTTCCCCAGATTTCATTTTTATTTCAAGCAGTACTGCCTTAAGGTCAGATCTGATGAACAAAGACATTACATTGTGTGAGGAACATCAGTCCCCATATTTGTGAGCAGAATGTCAAAGATGTTCACACCCCTGGCAGGAGAATGGACCAAATGTTCCAGGGTGTTGGCATTAACAAAGTTTAGGAATTGTTAGGTTTGTGCATTAAAAGTGGTGTAGGAATCCCAATCCACATAGAAGTAAGTTGAGTTCCCCCACGAATATAATACTGGGTTGCATGGTGAAGGCCTCTAGTACATTAAGATTGGTAGCATGGGTTTCCTGGGACATGGAGGGGGACCTACAGGTTGGAAGGATATGGTGAGTTGCACATTTATGAGTTCCAGTGAGCCATACAGTAACCACTATGGATGTGAGGTTGGTTTTAATATAGACAGACTTCTCCATATTTAGTTCCCTCCTATGCAGTAGCTGGTCTAAAGGTGTGAAAGGCATTATAACCTTGCATTGCTGGGGTACTCTCTGCGACTTTAAACCATGTCTCCCCTGGCCATTTCCAAAAGTAGGGAGAACCACTGTTGCCTGGGTCAAAGAGTCTCACCACAATGACTTTTGTGAAGTCCTTCTGAATCTTCAGAATGACCCTGGATATTACTGGAAAGGGTTGAAAAGCACACAGCAATCTTCCTGTACAAGGGAAAGAAAAATCATCTATCTTTCAGGCCTTCTTGCATGATGTCAGCTATCTATCTGTGGTATACCCCACAGATGGATCAGTTCCCGGAGGACTCTCTGATACAATTTCCATTCAAGAAGGACTGCCCTGGTCCTACTCAGCTTGTCTTACCCACCCTTTTGCACAGATGATATTTAAGATGCATGTACAGTGACACTGTGCTGAAAAGCTGTATCTCAGGCTACCTTGGATAGTCCATATAAAGGCAAGATAAAATGCCTCAGTGAACCAGATTGTGGTCCTAGCGCCAGCTGTTGGCCACACCTGTTCTAAAGCTTCAGAGGCACCATCCCACACACCTAAACAGTCAAGTTTGCCAAAAAGAGAAGTTTGAACACCAAGCCCTTCAGATCTTTCACCCCAAAAGAGACAGAGGGTGGCTAACGCCCTGAAAAAGGACAATGCTATATGTATACAGTGTGTGTGGGCATGCATGTACAGATTATACATGCATTTCTATACATTTTACACACACACATTTCATATGAATACATATATGGATCTGCTTGAAATAACCGAAAGAACACAACACCGAAACTAGGGCCACAATCTGTTTCACTGAGGCATTTTATCTTGCCTTTATATGAACTATCCAAGGTAGCCTGGGATACAGCTTTTCAGCACAGTGTCACTGTACATGCATCTTAAATACCATCTGTGTAAAAGGGTGGGGAGACAAGCTGAGTAGGACCAGGGCAGTCCTTCATGAATGGAAATTGTATCAGAGTCTTCTCCAGGAACTGATCCATCTGTGGGGTACACCACAAATATATATATATATATATATATATATATATATATATATATATATATATATATATATATATATATATATATATATATATATATATATATATATATACATATATATATATATATACACACACACAGACACAATGGATATAAAAAGGGTACACACCCCAGTTAAAATGCCAGATTTTTGTGATATAAAAAAATGAGATCACAGTAAATAATTTCAAAACTTTTCTCATCTTTAATGTGACCTACAACCTGTACAATTCAATTGAAAAACAAATCTGTTAGGGAAAACAATATAAAAAATAAAAAACATACAATAAGCTGGTTGCATAAGTGTGCACACCCTTAAACTAATACTTTGCTGAAGCACCTTTTGATTTAATTGAAGCATTCGGTCTTCTTGGGTACACATCTGCCATCAATTATATAGACTCTGATTACACCAAATAAAGTTCAGCTGTCCTAGTAGGAGTTTCCTAACATTTACTCAGTTGCCTGCTACAGCAAAAAACATGGTTCACAGAGAGCTTACAAACCATCAAATGGATCTCATTGTTGAAAGGCATCAGTCAGGAGAAGGGTACAAAAATATTCCACAGTACTGGATGTACCATGGAACATAGTGATGATAGTCATCAAAAAGTGGAGAAAATATGAGACAACAGGGATGCTGCAAAGAACTGGACGTCCCTCCAAAATTGATGAAAAGACAAGATGAAAACTGGTCAGGGAGGCTGCAGAGAGACCTACAGCAACACTGAAGGAGTTGCAGGAATTTCTGGCAAGTACTAGTTGTGTACTACATGTGATAATCTCCCTTATTCTCCATATGTCTGGACTATGGGGGTAGGGTTGCAAGACAAAAGCTTTCCTTATACAGAAAAACATCCAGGCCCAACTAAAATTTGCAAAACAATACTTCAAGTCTCCCAAAAGCATGTGTGAAAATGTGTTATGGTCTGATGAGACCAAGGCTGAACTTTTTGGCCACAATTCCAAAAGGTATTGTTTGGCACAAAAACAACACTTCGCATCACCATAAGAACACCATCCCCACCGTGAAACATGGTGGTGGCAGCATCATACTCTGGGGTTACTTTTCTTCAGCTGGAACTGGGACTTTAATCAAGCTGGAGGGAATTATGAACAGTTCCAAATATCAGTCACTTTTGACTCAAAACCTTCAGGTGTCTGCTAGAAAGCTGAAGGTTGAAGAGGAATTTCACCTTTCAACACAACAATGACCCTAAGTATACATCCAAATCAACAAAAGAATGGCTTCATCAGAAGAAAATTAAAGTTTTGGAATGGCCCAGCCAGAACAGAGACCTAAATTCAACAGAAAATGTGTGTGATGACCTGGAGAGGGCTGTGCATAAGAGATGCCCTTGCAATCTGACAGATTTGAAGCGCTTTTGCAAGGAAGAGTGGGCAAATATTGTCAAGTAAGTCAAGAGGTGCCATACTGACAGGCTCCTACCCAAGAAGATTGATTGTTGCAATTAAATCAAAAGGTGTTTCAACAAAGTATTAGTTTAAGGGTGTGCACACTTATGCAACAAGCTTATTGTACTTTTCTATTTTTTCCCCCTAACAGATTTGTTTGTTTTTCAATTGAATTGTACAGGTTATAGGTCACATTAAAGGTGGGAAAAGTTTTGAAATGATTTATTGCGGTCTCATTTTTTTATATCTCAAAAATCTGGCATTTTAACAGGGTTGTGTACACGTTTTATATCCACTGTATATATATATATATATATATATATACACACACGCACACACACACGGGTCTGAATGAAGAGATGATAAAATCAGCAACCAAAGGAGAGTAGAAGTCTCAGGAGAGTACCTTCATGAGGTGGACACAGTTTTTACAAAATTTCACCAAGATGACACTGATATATACACTGTATTTTATATAACATATGTCATACAGAAAAGGTGGGTAAAAAAATAAAGATAATTAGCTGCACAAGTCTCAGGACAAAAAGAGCCCAGTCTTGGTATGCACACTAGTGCCAGGACTGGAAAAATGAGTGTGGAATCCTCAAGACACAGAAACATTATACAATGGGGTTAGACCAGGCTTAGGGTCAGTGTGGCCCTCTTGTTATAGAATGAAGTAGGAGTCTACAAAAAACATGCAACTGATAGGCTAAAAAGATCTACAAAGATGACAAGGTGGACTACTGAGGATAAGAAAGAAATTATGTATTGTTACTATTATGCAAGAAGCCCAGAATTTACAGACAGACAATATACAAAGAGATTAAGAAGCTAGAGGAAAGTACATACTTGCACAAGAAAAACTGTTAAAAGCTTTAAATGCAAATTTATGTTTAATACAACAGATCCATGAAAAAACATTATACACACCAAGAAACCTTGGGCCCACTGGAAAAAGAAGTGACCGAAGTGTGAAAATACAATGAACAAAATCTAGAGACTCTTGAAAGGTATAAAAAACAGGGTCTATATCACCAGATGAATGTTTAGGTTATCGAACACCTAAACATCGAACTGGTAAGACCGAAAGCAGAAAACCACAAATGGCCGATTTTAATGCAGGGAAAAACTTCCCTTGGCCATTAGCGAGATTTTGACATTTCGGCTACTGTACAGCGCTCTTGGAGTTGATATATTTAGTTAGATGGGGTGTGAGGGGCAAGTCATGAGAATTATAGAAGCCATGAGACCCTGAATCTTGAGAAATTCCCAAGCTGAGAAAACATAGTCTGAGAGGAAAGATTAAAGAATAAATTGAGATACAGATCTACTTCTTCCTATGGAAGAAAAGCTTTTTGATGGAGGTAAGTTAGGAGACACCCCAGCAAAACAATACTGTAAGGAGTTGTCAAATGAGACCTCTGTATGCACTCCTGGAATCCTGGTCTTCTGAATCGCTTACCTTAGTGAGAGATTCAGAAGCTTTGAAAAAGACTCTTCAAAGATAAACACATCATATAAATAAGAAAACTGTGAATAAAGTACAGTCCTGTACACTTACCATAAATGTAGATATTCGAGTGTATTCACTGTTGCAGTCATCACTTGTGGGTTATCCCTGCTGGGTAGCCCTCGGCTGGTCCAAACACCAGAGTAAAGGGTTTCCCCTTCTGCATCAGTTGTCTTGAGTGTGAGGCTGACGTCAGGTCGTTAGATCTGTAAAATGAGGCAGCCGATGCCATTACATCAGTTTTTCTTGCCTCCAATAAGTTTGAACCCCCAAGAAAGAGAAAAAAGGATATGGTTGGAGAACCATGACTACAACAGTGAATATGCTCAAACATCTACATTTATGGAAAGTGTACACAACTGTACTATGTTCTTCATGTTTCACTGTTGTAGTCATCACTTCTGGGAAAATTCCAAAAGCTGAGAAACAGGGTGGGGGAAGGTTGACAGGAGCTTAAAGCAAGCACCAATTCAAGGGGATGCCAGCATGCCCTGCAGGACTGCAGATGCAAAGCCTGCCCTGGTTTTGGAGAAGGTAGTCACAGGTAGTGTTTGGTGAAAGTGTGGATTGATGTCCAGGTAGCAACTTCCAAAATATCCTTGGTTGGAACCCCTCTCAGGAAGGCAGTGGAAGTAGAGACTGCCCACGTGGAATGTGACCTGATGGATTTGGGAGGACTCTTTCCATGACAGGAATAGCAGAAATGGATACAATGTGAAATCCATTTAGAAATGGTCAGTTTGGATATGGGTTTCCCCTCTCCCCCAAGAGCAAAAGAGACCAGTAGCTGGTCAGTTTTTCTGACTGACTTGGTCCTATCCAAGTAATATCTCAACAGTCTTTGCACATGTAAGGTATGCAAAATTATTTCCCCTTTATTATAGGGGTTGGGAAAGAAGGTTGGTAAGATGGATGGCCTGGTTGAGGGTAACATCCGAGACCACCTCAGGCATAAAGGAGGGGTTGGTCCTAAGAGACACCCTGTCAGCATGGAAAATGATGAAAGGCTCAGTGGCTATACGTGCCTAAGGCTCCGAAACTCTCCTGGCTGAGGTGATGGCCGGCAGGAAGGCAGTTTTCCAAAAAAAGTACTTCAGGTCTGCTGAAGCAGCTGGCTCAAAGGGAGGCAAAGTCAGTTTTTCCAGGTCAAAGTTTAGATCCCATGCAGGAGCAGGTGGCCTTCTAGATGGTCTGATGTGGGACACCCTCTAAGGAACTGTTTTAGCAGATGTTGGGGAAAAAATTAGCTGATCCGACTATATAAAGGCAGAGACAGCCGAGGCATTTGTTTTGAAGTAGTATGATTATCTCTTTTCTAGGAGCTCTGCCAGGTAGGCCAGAATTAATGCCAGACTGGCCTGGGTGCTGTTGATGTCTTTGCTGTGGCACCAGAAGTTAAATCTTTTTCATTTGGTGGAGTAGGATTTTCTGGTGCTGGACCTTCTGGCCTCCTTAATAATGTTTAAAACCTGCCTGCTGAAGGTTCTGGCATCATCCGCCTTTGTGGAATCAACCATGCGGACAAGCTTCAGTGTTGGAAGGTTTGGATGCAATACCTTCCCTTCCTCCTGAGGTAGAAGGTTTGTTGCAAGAGGCAGGTTCATGGGAGGTTCTTTGGCCAGACTGAGGAGCAAGGGGTACCAGTGTTGTCTGGGCCAGTCTGGAACAATGAGAATAGCCTTTGGGCCTTCCTCCCTGATGTTGAGAAGTACCCTGGGAATCCGGGACAAGGAACAAAGAGGTTGCTGCAGTGGAAGGAGAGGGGCGTCCACCCTCCAGGCTTCTGGATGGAACTCTCTGGAGCAGAACTTGGTTAGCTGGCGGTTGCCTAAGGTTGCGAAGAGGTCTATGTCCAGGTTCCCCCAGGTTTTGCTGACGCTGAGAAAGGCCTCCCTGTGCAGCTGACACTTGTGGGGATCCAGGAGACTTCTGCTTAACTGGTCTGCCAGGGTGTTCTATTTCCCTGGGATATACTGAGCAATCAGATGCAGTCCCAGATTTGCGGCTGACTGCCAGATTTGCATAGTTAAGCGACACAGGGGATAGGAGTGAGTGCCGCCCTGCTTGTTGATGTACCACATTTCTGTTGTGTTGTCTGTCTCGATTAAGAGCACTCCTAGTCTCAGGTCATCCTCGAAAGCTTGGATTGCGCTGTGAACCGCCAGTATTTCTTTTAGGTTGATATGTAGACCCTGAACCGCCTGTTCCCAAATGCCCTAGGTGCACATGCTTCCTTGTTGTCCCCCCCAGGCTGTGTTTGTAGAGTCTGTGGTGATGGTTTGGCCCTGTGGGAGAGTGTTAAAGGGTAGACCCTTGTTCAGGGTACATGCCTCTGCCACCATGAGAGTTCTTTCTTTAAGCATGGAACCAGGGGCAGCTGGTACTCCAGTGACTGTGAGTGTTGGCACCAAAGGTTCCTGAGGTACCATTGCAGTTTCTCATGTGCAGTCTAGCTAGGGGAATCAGCAGGATGCAGGAAGCCATGTATCCCAGTGCTTGCAGGAATTTCCTTGCTGTGAGGTGACTCCTGCGGGCCAGCTGGGAAAAGAAAGACAGGAGGAAGGTCTGCTTCTCTGGAGGGGGGAGGCTGCTTGTGTTGCTGTGTCCAAGCAGAGCTCCCAGGAAAGTTAATTTTCTTCTGGGGTGAAATTGGGACTTCTTCTGGTTGATAGTAAATCCCAGTGAGGTTAGGAGTTTGAAAAAAGGTGAGATCCTGCAGGAGTCTTTCCTTGGTGTCTGCCTGGATGAGGCAGTCTTCCAGGTAGGGGTAAATCTGTATGCCCTTCTGTCTGCAGTAGGCAATGACTGGAGCCAGGCACTTGGTAAAGACTCTGGGAGCAGTAGATAAACCAAAGGGCAGAGCAGAGAACTGAAAGTGTAGTTAATCTGCTCTGAAGCACAGGAAACTCCTGCAGGACTTCCTTATGGGGATATGGAGGTAGGCATCCTTCAGATCTAGGGTCACTAGCCAAGCATGAGGCACCAGCATTGGCAAACATTTTTGTAGGGTTAGCATTCTGAATTTTGGAACCAAGAAAGACAGATTCAGAGTGGACAGGTCGAGAATAGGGCACCAGGTGCCCTCCTTTCTGGGTACCAGGAACAGTCTTAAATAAAACCCTTTTCCGGCCTGCTCCTTTGATACAGGTTCCACGGTGCCTTCGGCATACAGCTTTTGGATCTGGTGGACTGCTTCTGCTCTCTGATTTGCTGGTACATCTGGGAAGCCTGAATATCTGGGGTTTTCTTTGAAAGAATCTGTACTCACTGGTAATAATTTTTAGGACCTACAGATCTGTGGTGATGGCCTGCCAATTCTGTAGGAAGAGGAAAGTCTTCCTCCTAGGCTCTCTGGGTTGGTGGGGTGGGAAAGAGTCATTGTGAGTCCCTGAAGAAGGGAGTGGGCTTAGAACTCCTTGCCTAGGTATTGCAGTGGTCCACTGTCTGGATCTCTGCTGGGTTTGGGACTGGTGCCTGGAAGGCCTGTACCTGCTCCCCTTCCGATGGACAGGTTTGCTTTGGGTAGGAAAGGACCAATGCTTTGGGGAAAGTTCCTATTGAACCTGGGAGGCAGTACTTGCAGTAAATCCTTTGCAGTCTGCATAGACTTGGCCTTGTTTTCCATTTTAATAATCTCCTCAGCCTTAGGTCCGAATAGCTGGTCCTTGTCCAGAGGGGCATCTAATATTTTGGACTTTACCTGCTCAGACAAAGGTTGTTCCCTTAACCAGGCATACCTTCTGATCACTGAGCCAGATACTGCAACCCTGCTAGAAGCTTCCAAGGCATCAAACTCACAATGCAGGGAATGCTTGGCTACCTGGGAGCTAGAAAGTATAAGATCTGCTAGTTCCCTGGTTGTATTGCTGTCTGGTAGGGAGGACATTTTTTGTTTTAATAATTCCAGCACATTTTGTTGGTATTTGAGCATATGAAATTAACAATTCAGAGCTCTAATGGCCACGGTAGACCTTCTTTCCTAGTCTGTCTAAGGCTCTGCTCTCTTTATCAGTTGGGATGGGATTTTTTGAGGAGCTAGCCTTAGTCCCCTTAGGACCCTGAGTAATGACCTCTGGGTCAGCTGTAGGGTTTTTAAAAATATACTTGTAGGTGTCTTGCACCCTATAACATCTGTCTGGCTTCCTGGAGGCAGAGAGTCTGGGGGTGAGTCCAGATTCCAAGACAACACCCTCCACCGCATCCAGGATTGGGTGAATGGCCAGAGGTTTGTACTGTGGCAGGTCATGGAACTCTCTGCCTCTTCTTTGACTGAGGGTAATCCTGTGCCTCCCAGTGAAAATATTCCCTGAGGGAATTTAAAGTTTCCCTGAAAGAGAGGTCCTCAGGTGGGGAGGCAAAAGGAATGGGGTCCTAAGCATCAGACTTCTCAAATGCTGCAAAAGGCTGCTCTTCAATATCAGACTCTTCTAGTTCAGACCCTTCTTACTCCTGGTCAGAAAGAGCCTCAGGGGAAGTGCCCCTCTTCCTTTTGGCTAGGTTGGCTTGGGTAGGCTGGGTTCCTCAGAGTGATTAAATCCTCTGCAATTCTGAGCAGCCTCTGCGACTGTATGACAGGCTGGGTGGAAGGAAGTCAGTGGCTGGGCCCCAGGGATGGGGTCTTTTTAGGGGGGTAAGTCCTGGTCTTGGGCCTTGTGGATTCAATGGCTTTATGCAAGGTTAGATTAACCGGCAGCGTGGTAGTCTGTCTCTATCTGGCATCAGTCATTGGTATGGTCTCTATGGAAGATGGTGCCTGCAAAGCAGCTCCGGACCCAACCGCAGGACTGAAGGCCAACATACCGGCAAGAGAAGATGGACCTGGCTGAGTACCCAACTCCAAACGGGTCTTGGTAGAGGCCTGCAAAAGTTCCTTGGCTGGCGTCAGGGGCTGCGAAGGTGTCTTACTGAGTTCAGCCACCCTAATGGATGGAAGGCTAGCTGACTTCAAATCAGAATCGTCAGAGGGCCCAACTCTCTGAGGCCTATCCTTTTCCTTATCTTTCTTCTTTTTTGGAAATTCAACGGCAGCCTGACAGACCTATGCCATTTTGTGGTGAGAAAAATTCTTACTGAAGTGCCTAGCTACAATTTCAGCCCTTCTCCTAATAGTCCTAGCATTAACTAGAGCACAGAACAGACATCCGGGGATGCCGTGGTCTGGGCCTAGACAGGTGATGCACAAGGTATGAAAGTTGCGGTGTGGAATCTGTTTTCCCACAACAAAGACAATTATTAACTTTCTCTGACATCGGTTAAATACAAGAAAAGGTTCCTGAATGGGATATTTAGCTTTAGATGGTTACTCTCTTATTCTGGCAACAGCCGAACGATGCGCTCCCAAACTGCTTCTGCTTCGGGCTCCACGGCAAGAACGAGTGATGTAATGGCATCGGCTGCCTCATTTATAGCCCTGACGACCTGATGTCAGCTTCAGACACCAGACAGCCGACGCAGGAGGGCAACCCTTTACTTTGGTATTCTGGCTGGCCGAGAGCTACCCAGGAGAAACAACTCACAAGTGATGACTGCAAGAGTGAAACACGAACAACATCAAAAATAATAAGCAAATCCAAACCAGGATGCACTTGCCAGAGCAGATCTCATCTCCATTATGTACAAGGAAAAGGAAGAGAGGTGTTGGATAAAAGGGAACTATGTCAGGATACATGTATATCATGAGAAGATAAATAACTGGGAACTATGCCAGAATACAGGTTATATCCTGACATAGATAGCAAAGTAGGGTCACATGCTATTTTGTAAGGTAACATTCCCTATAAATTTGAATGAAATAGCAAGCTTACCATTTATCACATGACGCACGCTACAACATCTTTTCAAGGGAGTACACAACCAGAATGGAGTAAACTATTAAACTGCTTTTCTGTTGTTAGAACATACAGCTGTGTAAGATCTTACCATAACAAATGTCCTACTTTTAATTGTTGCAGTACTCATTACATATGGGATTTCCCACCAAGGAAAGTCCAACATCCAGCCAGTATACCAAAGTCTTTATATCCTCTCAGTGTTGTGCATCAGATGCATGCTCCCAAAGTAGGTGTAGGGCATAAAGGTGATGGACGCATGCTCAGTTCTCAAAACTGAAGTACCCCAAGAGAACTAAAATAACCCCAGGAGAAATAAGGACATGTTTATCAAGGAAGAAAGCAAAGACAGAAATACGGCAGAAGGGGAAAAGACAGTACAGCTGTGTACACTTACCATAAATGTAGATGTTCAAGTGTATTCACTGTTGCAGTCATTCCATATGGGTAATCTGCTGGCAGGTTGCCTTAGTCGGCCTGAATAACAAAGTCTTGGGTCCTGCTTCGGTTGATGTCTCTTCTTCCATGATGTCAGGTTGTCAAGGGTATAAAACATGCAGACGACGCCATTTTAATCAGTTTTTCTCGCCCTAGATGTAAAGTGCCCCCCAAATGGGGACCAAAAAAAAAATATATATATATATATATATATATATATATATACATACACACACACACACATATATATGTATATATATATATATATGTATGTATATATATATATATATATATATATATATATATATATATATATATATATACATATACATATATATATATATATATATATATATATATATATGCATGCAATTTAGAGCACAAAAAATATACCTCCAACAAAAAGCAAATACACCAAAAAGGTTTTTGAGCATAGTAAAGGAAAGAAGAGGTATAATAAGAGAGAAAAAGGGGGCTGGCGGGTGGGTAACCCGGACTGCAACAGTGAATACACTCGAACATCTACATTTATAATAAAAGTGTACACAACTGTACTATGTTCTTTGTGTTTCACTGTATCAGTCATTACATTTGGGTAGAATGCCAAAGCTATGGTTGGGAGGATGGGATTATATAGCATAAGGAGCAGCTATAAGGCCCTGCAGGACAGCAGTAGCAAAGTCTGCCCTGGATTTAGAAAAGAGGTAAATGATAATGTTTGGTGAACGTATGAACTGAGCTCCAAGTAGCAGCCTTTAGAATGTCTCTGGTAGGAACCCCTCTGAGAAAAGCTGCAGAAGTAGATGCAGCCCTAGTGGAATGGGATCTGATCCCCTTGGGGACAGGTTTACCATGGCGCATGTAGCAGAAACGAATACAATGGCTTATCCATTTTGAAATAGTCTGCTTTGAAATAGCCTTTCCCTCTGCCCCTGCAGCAAATGCCACCAGTAGTTGCTCAGACTTTCTTAGAGATTTTGTCCTGTTTAAGTAGAATCTTAGTTGTCTGTGTACATCCAATGAATGCAGAATCCAGTCCCCCTTGTTCTGTGGATTTGGGAAAAAATTTGGCAGATGAATGGTCTGATTAAGAGCCACACTTGATACCACCTTAGGCATAAAGGATGGGTTGGTCCTGAGGGCCACCCTGTCTGGATAAAAGATAATGAAAGGCTCCACTGCCACGAAAGCCTGTAGTTCTGATATCTTTCTAGCTGAAGTGACTGCTAAAAGAAAGGCCGTCTTCCAAGAAAGAAATTTTATGTCTGCAGTAGCAGCTGGTTCAAAAGAAGGTAGGGTGAGTTTTTCCAGCACAAAATTGAGGTCCCATGCAGGAGATGGTGCTCTCCTGGGAGGTCTCAAATTTTTGGCCCCTATGAGGTACTGCTTTAGCCGGGGGTGAGAAAAGAGAAGAGGCTCTGTGTTGCAATGAGCCGAGATGGCAGAGGCATAGATTTTTATAGAAGAAAAAGATAGGCCTTTGTGAAGCATCTCAGTTAAATATTGCAGAATCTGAGGAATATTGGACATTGTTGTGTTTATTCCTTGTGCTTGGTTCCAGGCACAGAATCTTTTCCATTTATCAGCATAAGATTTTCTAGTACTAGGCCTTCTAGCCTCCAAAATGACATCCATCACAGGTTTACTGAGATATGTGACTGGTGAAATTAGTTGATTAGCCATGCTGCAAGATTCGGAGTTTGGAGCTGAGTGTGCAGAATTTGATAGTTCTGCTGAGACAGTAGATGAGGTGTCTGAGGCAGGTACCACGGAGGAAGGTGTGACAAATTCCACAGAAGCGGGTACCAGTGTTGGCGAGGCCAGTATGGAGCAATCAATCATTTTTGTTTTTTCCTGTCTGACTTTCAGTAAAACCTTGGAGAGCAGAGGCAGAGGGGGAAAGGCATAGACTGATCGTTTTTTCCAGTTGAAGGATACAGCATCCACTTTCCAAGCTTTTTTGTGATGAATTCTTGTGCAGAATTTGTCCAACTGATAGTTTAGGGGAGAGGCAAAAAGATCCATGTCTGGGCTCCCCCATTTTCGTGTCAACATGTTGAAGATTTGTGGATCCAGTTTCCATTCGTGTGGGTCCATAAGGTTTCTACTTAGTTCGTCTGCCAAAGTATTTTGCTTTCCTGGCAGGAATTGAGCTTGTAGATGTATTTGTTAAGTCAAGGCTGTGTTCCATAAGGCTATGGCTAGTCTGCAAAGGGGGTTGGAGTGGGTACCCCCCTGCTTGTTTATGTACCACATAACTGTGGTGTTGTCCGTCTTTATCAGTGGTTGTCCTGGATGAAGGAAGTCCTTGAAGGCTGTCAGAGCATTCTGTACAGCTAGCATTTCTTTCTGGTTGATATGTAGGTGCATTTTATTTGGGCTCCATTCGCCCTGAATGCATCTCCCTGCCAGATGGGCCCACCAAGCATAGCCTGATGCGTCTGTAGTGAGGGTTTGGGTGGAAGGGGGTAGAATGACAGTCCCTTATTTTGGTGACAGGCCTCTGCCCACCATAGGAACTCCTGTTGCAGGTAAGGAATGAGAGGAATCATTGTTTTCAGACTGTGACAATGTTGACTCCATAAGCTTTTTAGGTACCACTGAAGTTTCCTCATATGCAGTCTTGCATATGGAATTAGTAGCATGCAGGAAGCCAGAAACCCCAAAGCCTGCAGAATTTGTCTTGCAGATAGCTGGGTTTTTGTGGCCACTTGTTTGAAGTATGTCATCAATTGAATTTGTTTGTCTGGCGTGAGATAAGCCATCTGGGCAGTTGTATTCAAGCTTGCACCCAAAAATGTAATTATTTGAGAGGGTACCAGCTGTCATTTCTTTTTGTTTATGGTGTACCCTAGGCATGTTAGAAGCCTTTTTACAAACGTCAGATGTTGTAGAAGAGTGTCCTTGTTTTCTGCCTGAATTAGACAATCATCCAGATAAGGATAAATTTGAATGTTTCTTTGTCTGCAAAATGTAATTACTGGTGCCAGGCACTTTGTGAAGACCCTTGGTACAGTACATAAGCCAAAGGGCAGTGCAGAGAACTGGTAATGCAAATAGCCTGCTTTGAAGCGGAGGTATCTTCTGCAAGATTCCCTGATTGGGATATGCAGGTAAGCCTCTTTTAAGTCTAGAGTTAGCAACCAGGCATCCTTGCCTAGCATAGGCAGTAACTGTTGTAGAGTCAGCATCTTGAATTTTGGAATGTCCAGGAAGGTATTTAGATTGGATAAGTCCAGAATTGGACGCCATGATTTGTCTTTTCTGGGTACCAGGAAAAGTCTTGAATAAAAACCTTGTCATTTTACCTTTTCTGGTACTGGTTGAATAGCCCCCATATCCATGAGGGACGACTTGTTTCTGGGCCTCTGCCCACTAATTAGGAGGCAGATCTGGCCATCTGTTTGGAATTGGCAACATGTGGAAATGAAATCTGTATCCCTGGGATATTATATTTAAGACCCACTTGTCCTGGGTAATTAGATGCCAATTTTGAGCATGAAGTGCTAGTTTTCCCCCCAAAGGGGCTGCCAAAAGATAAGTGCTTGGAAATGGCAGAGGAAAGTCATTGAGACTGTTTACCGTAGCGGGGTACTTTGCTACTTCCAGATTTGGAGGTGGAAGCACCCC